>NC_082710.1:87813313-89013313 GCF_030144855.1 Hypanus sabinus | reverse complement strand
ATTTGTACAGCCATGGCCTAATTGGGGAGAGCCAGCATGGCTTTGTGTGTAGCAGGTCATGCCTTACCAACTTGATTAAGGTTTTTGATAAGGTGATGAGAGAGATTGATGAGGGCAGGGCAATGGATTTTGTCTACATGGATCTTAGTAAGGCATTGACAAAGTTCCTCATAGGAGGCTAATCCAGAAGACTGTACTCAACGTCAGTAAGATGAAAGAACTGATTGAGGAGTTCAGGAAGGGTAAGATGAAGGAACACATACCAATCCTCATAGAGGGATCAGAGGTGGAGAGAGTGAGCAGCTTCAAGTTCCTGGGTGTCAAGATCTCTGTGGACCTTACCTGGTCCCAACATATCAATGCAGTTATAAAGAAGGCAAGACTTCATTAGGAGTTTGAAGAGATTTGGTATGTCAACAAAAACACTCAAAAACTTCTATAGATGTACTGTGGCGAGCATTCTGACAGGTTGCATCACTGTCTGGTGTGGGGAGGGGGGCTACTGCACAGGACCAAAAGAAGCTGCAGAGGGTCATAAATTTAATCAGCTCCATCTCAGATACTAGCCTACAAAGTACCCAGGACATCTTCAATGAGTGGTGTCTCATAACGGCCCCATCAATTATTAGGAACCTTAAGCACCTAGAGCATGCCCTTTTCTCACTGTTACCATCAGGTAGAAGGTACAGAAGCCTGAAGGCACACACTATGCACTTCAGGAATAGCTTCTTCCCCTCTGCCGTCTGATTCCTAAATGGACATTGAATCCATGAGCACTACCTCACTTTTTAAATATCTATTATTGCTGTTTTGCATGATTTTTAATCTATTCATTATATATATACTGTAATTTATTGATTTATTGTTAATTTTTTCTCTTCTTCTATATTACGTATTGCATTGAACTGCTGCTGCTAAGTTACCCAATTTCACAACACATACCGGTGATAATAAACCTGATTCTGAAAGATTAAGGTGCATTGAGTCCATGGCATATTTGCTGTTTGGATTCAGAACTGGCTTGTGCTTAGAAGCCAAAGGGTAGTGAATGAAAGGACTTATTTTTGAGCTGGAGGTCAGTAATAAGAGGAGTTTCAGAAGGATCTCTGTTGTTCGTGATGTATATAAATGACCCAGATAAAAATGTAGATGAATGGGTTAGTGAATTTGCAGATGATACCAAGATAGGTGGAGCTGTGGACAGTGTAGAAGACTGGCAAAGAATACATCACATTATAGATCAGTTTCAGCTATGGGCTGAGAAATAGCAGATGGAGTTTAACCAATATAAATGTGAGGTGTTGCACCTAGGTAGGGCAAATACATGGGGACAGTACACTGTTAAGGGCAAGGTCCTTAAGCATTGCTGAGCAGAGAGATCTTGGGATCCAAGTTCATAGCTCCTTGAAAGTGGCTACACAGGTCGATAGGGTGGTTAAGAAGGCTTATGGAATGCTTGCTCTTCTGATGTTGAGGAAAGACATTGTGGCTTTAGAGAAGGTGCAAAAGAGGTTTACCAGGATGCTGCCTAGTTTAGAGGCCATGTGCTATCACTTGAGGCTAGATAAACTTGTGTTTTCTTTCAGGAGCACCAGAGGCTGAAGCGAGATCTGATAGAGGTTTATAAAATTATGAGAGGCATAGATAGAGTGGGCAGAGATGACCTGATCCCCAGGTAATTACCTGATTACTTGAAGTGCCTAATACCAGAGGACATGTGTTGAAGGTGAGAGGGGGTAGCTTCAGGAGAATGTGAGGGGCAAGTTTTTTTATTCAGAGAGTTGTGGATGCCTGGAATGCACTGAGTGGTGTGGTGGTAGAGGTCTTTAAGAGATCTTTGGTAGACACGTAAATGTGAGGAAGATGAAGGGATATGAGCATTGTGTGGGTGGGAAGGGTTGGTGTCTGGGTGCTTTGGATTTGCTTTTTAGCTGGTTCAGTACAACATTGTGGGCTGAATGGCCTGTTTCTGTGCCATACTCTTCTATGTTCTATCTTATTTTGGTTAAACCTCACTTGGTAGGTAGTGTTCAGTTCCGGTCATCTCATTATCGGAATCTGGCTGGACTAAAAAGAATATCTTATGAGGGTAGGTTGAGTGAGCACAGGCTTTTCTCTTTGCAGTGATGGAGGAAGGAAGGAGACTAGATAGAGGGGTACAAGATAATAAAGCACATAGATCATATCGATAGAGACCATTTCCCAGGGTGGAAATAGCTAATGTGAAGCAGCAACATTTCAAAATGATCAGAGGAAAGCATAGGTGGGGATGGCCAAGTTAAGTATTTTACACAGAGCACCCTAGACACAGGTACATTAGGAACGTTTAAGAAACTCTTTGACAGGCATGTGGATGATAGTCAAATGGAGAGCTATGTGAGATGGATGGGTCAGATTAAGTTTAAAATAAGTTAAAGTTCGGCACAACATCATAGGCTGAAGGGCCCGTAGTGTGTTGTGATTTTCTATGTTCTTTATTAAATCCTGTACCTGGTCAGAACATTTGAAGGAACAAGATTCTCAGGGTTTCAGTAGGACTGCAAGACAAAAGATCTAAGAGCCAAGGGGAAAGTTATTTCCAATATTTACATCACTTTGCTTATTTTTAATTATGGATTTAAGTTATGTATGTTACCTACAGTTAAGTATGGATTTTTACTTAACCGTTTTCAATATTTTCATATCTTTATTTTTACTTCAAACTTAAATGTCTCTAAGTGGTGATTATTAAACACTATGAAAGCCATTGATGGATTTTTTAGCAGGCAAAGTCCCAACCACAGTTTTGTCGCATCTGCAAAGGAACATAGACAAGCTGAGTGTGTGAATATGATGTTGGCAGATGTGGGGAGGGATGTGAGGTTGCAGATGAGGAGCATGGTTTAAATGGAGGGGTACTGGAGAATGCTATTGTATAGATGGATTTGAGCATCTTCACAATGAAATTCTGCAGGCTAGCATGTAGGTACAGCCCTTAAATAGGGAAAAAAAATCCTGGCATATTCCAGAGAGAATGAAGATTGAAAATAATTAATTCCTTGAACAATTTTACAAGGTGGAGGTGAATTAAACTCAAAGAGAGAAAATATATTTATACATATAATGGAAGCCATTAGAGAAGATTCATTTGGTTGACTCCTGAAAGAAAGGTTGAGCAGGCTGGGCCTACACTCAATGAAGTTTAGAAGCATGAGGGGTAATTTTACTGAAACATAACATTTTGAGGATGTATTACAAGTAAATGCTTAGTGAATGCCGGTCCATGTTGGAGAATCTGGAAATCACCCATTTAAGGTGGAGGTGAAGAGAAATTTCCTTTATCAAATGGTCTTGAAGACTTGGAGTTTTTTTTTACCCTGGAGGAGTGCTGGGACTAAGTCATTGATTATATTTGGGTACAAGAAAGACAGATTTCAGTAGCTCAACAAGGGTTGTGTTGGGTGCAACCCACACGTCTTGCCACATTTCCAGCACCAACATAATATGCCCACAACTTTCTGCCCCTAGCTGTACATCTCTGGAATGTGGGAGGAAAACAGAGCACCCAGAGGAAACCCATGTAGTCATGGGGAGAATGTAAAAATTCCCTCCAGACAGCAGTGGGATTTAATCCTGGCTTAATGATAGGTGGAGCTACCAAGTGATTCTGCTAACAGCTATGCTACCATAGCACCGCATGCCCTGTAACTTTTCCATTGAATTCAAAGGTTATGGTAAATCAGATGGGGAGTAGAGCAGAGCACAATATTAGATCAGCTATGGTCCCATCGGCTATGGAACAGATTCAATGGCCTGTTTGATTTCCTCCTTCTCTTGCTTTTTGCATCTCTTCAAGGTAAAAGGAACCTGAGGGCACCTTCTTCATGTTGAGGGTGGAGGGTAATGGATCGAGCTGATGGAGGAAGCTGGGGAAGTATCACAATTAAAGTTTAAAAGGAATTTGGAGAGGTATATGGATAGGAAAAGCTTAGAGAGATATAGATTAAACATGGTTAAATAGCAGTAGATTAGATGGGACTCTTTGTCAACATGGACAAGCCAGGCCAAAGATTTAGCTTCCATGTTGTATTACTCCATGACTCTATTTATTATAAATTCATTGCAATTCAGGAATAGTAACGGTGTGCTGAAGTAGAGTCCCTGCCTCAAAGGAGCATCAACCAATCCGGTGCTCAGGAGGAGCAGAGAGAGCTGCCTTAACAACTATCATCAACCTCACTCACATTCTAATGACTCACGTCCTGATGAGGGGTCTCAGCCCAAACCAGCAACTGTTCATTCATTTCCATAGATGTCTGCCTGACCTGCTGAATCCCTCCAGCATTTTGTGTGTTTTGTCTTGGACTTTCCAGCACTGGCAGATTTTCTCGTGATTGTGAGCACTCACATCTACTATGATGGAGAGTGTTCAGAGGTTGGTCATGACTAGAATTAACTCCGGCCTAAGCAAGAACCTTAACCCTCTGCAATTTGCCTCCCACCATAATAGGTCTCCAGCAGATGAAATCTCTCTGGTTTTCCACTCAGCCTTGAACCACTTAACACAATGGTGGGAATTAAACCCAGATAAAATACCTGGAAAAAACAGCAGTACCTCTGTCAGGCTGCTGATTACAGCTCAGTGTTCAACAACTCAGATTTCCACCCACAATCCGGTTAGCAGATTAATTGGTGATTGTAAATTGTCCTGTGATTAGTCTAGTGTTAGATAGGTGGGTTGCTGGGCAGTGTGACTTGTTGTGCGGGAAGGGCCTGTATCTCTAAATAAAGACAGTAATAGACCATCATCCTCTCACTGCTAATCAACAAGCTTCCCTCTGCAACTGGATCCTCACTATTGTGCTCTCTTTGGGTACTACTTGTTTGCCTTGTATATTTCTTATTGTAACTTAGAGTAATCTTTGTCCATGTATTGCGCTGTGCAAAAAGAAAAACTTCATGATGCAAACAACAGAAAATCCTCAGATGCTGGAATTCGGAGCAACACACACAAAATGCTGGAGGAACTCAGCGGGCCAGGCAGCATCTATGGAAAAGAGTACACACAATGTAACCCCTTGTCTGCACTACATTATATATATCAATTATAATAAACCCGAGTCGGATTCTGATCCTGGTTCTGATAAGCATTGGTCAGTGCATAGGGGTTAAGTTAGGGTCAGGAAGAAGGTAACTTCTTCAATATTGAGCAGTATTTTTGAAAATACCTTTTCTGACAGCCTGCATTCCTACTTTATTTCACTGGGCAGATCTCAATGTCTCTGGAGAATAGCTTTATTGACCAATTCATTGGCATTCGTGTTGGTGTTAGATTATTATTGTCACATGAACTGAGACGGTACATTGACACAGAACATTACAGCACAGGGCAAGCACTTTGGCCCACAATTTTGTCTTGACCTTTTAAACTACTCTGAGATAAATCTAAACCTTGCCTCATTCATAGGCCTCCATTTTTCACTCATGTACTCTCGGTGTCAGTTTTATTAGGTACATCTATACACTGGCTCGTTACTAATGTAAATATACAATCAGCCAATCATGTTGCAGCATCTCAATGTAGAGAAGCATGCAGGCATGGTCAAAAAAGTCAGTAGTCCTTCAGACCAAACATCAGAATGGGGGAGAAGTGTGATCTCAGTGACTTTGACTACAGAATGACTGTTGGTGCCAGATGGGGTGGTTTGAGTATTTCAGAAATTGTTGCTCTCCTGATGTCTTCACATGCAACAGTCTCTAGAGGTTACAGAGAATGGTTCAGAAAACAGAGAAAAATAAACATTCAGTAAGCAGTAGTCCCATGAGAGAAAACACCCTGTTAATGAGAAAGGTTGGAGAATGGTTCAAGCTGGCAGGAAGGCAACATGGGCACCGTGGTAGTCTAATGATTAGTGCAATGATATTACAGATTGGGGCACTGGAGTTCAAAGTTCAATTTCACATCATCTGCAAGGAGTATGTGCATTCTCCTTGTCCCATGTGTGTTTCTTCCGACTGATCCCATTTCTTCCCACAGTCCAAAGGCACACTGGTGAGTAGATAAATTTCATCTTTGTAAATTGTCCTGTGATTAGGCTAGGGTTAAATTGATGAGTGCTGGGTGATATGGCTTGCTGGGCAGAAAAACCTGTTCTGTCCTGTATCTATAAATAAATAAATAAAATTACTGAAATAAACAGGTGTTACAACAATGGTAGTGCAGAAGGTCATCTCTGTAAACACTGTGGCAGTGAACTGTGTCTCTGGACACCATGATGGTGAAGAACATCTCTGTACACTGTGACGGTGAAGACAGTCTCTGGACCCACCGTGGCGGTGAAGAGAGTCTCTGGATGCACTGTGGTGGTGAAGAGCATCTCTAAACACATACGTTGAACTTTGAAATGAATGAACTACAGTAGCATTACACCATGGACATATACTCAGTGCCATCTTATTAGCTTTGCCTGTATGTGCCTATCTGAGAGTCTCTTAAACATTCCTAATGTATCTATTCTGGCCACCATCCCTGGCAGCACGTTCCATGTATCCACTACTTTCTGTGTAAAAAAGAACCTAGCTCTGACATCCCCCAAATGCTTTCCTCCAAACACCTTAAAATTATACCCTGACCTATTAGCCATTTCTGCCCTGGGAAAATGTCTTTGACTGTCCACTCGATCTATGCCTCTTATCATCTTGTACATCTCCTCCAGGTCACATCTCACCCTCCTTCTCTCCAAAGAGAAAAGCCCTAGCTCAATCTATCCTCCTAAGACATGCGCTCTGCTTCCTGCGAAATCTCCTCTGCACCCTCTCTAAAGCTTTCACATTCTTCCCATAATGAGGTGACCAGAAGCAAGTGTGGTCTAAGCAGGGTTTATCGAGCTGCAACATCTTGTAGCTGCTGAATTCAGACTCTTGACTAATGAAAGCCTATACACTATCTGCCTTCTTAACAACATGATTCATTTGTGCAACAAATTTGAGGTAACTATGGATTTGGACCCCAAGGTCCCTCTGTTCCTCTACACTGTTAAAAATCTTGCCATTAACCCTGTATTAGCTCTTTAATGTTTTTGGTTTGTTTCGAGTTCAGTGTGAAACATAAGAGTGAAAAGGTTTTGTTTGCAAACCATTCAGGCAGATGGAGCCATACGCAGGTACAACAAGGTAGAAAAATGAAGCACAGAATGTGTTGCAGTTACAGTGAAAGTTCAGTGCATGTAGACAAAGTGCTGAGGGTATGACAAGGTAGATTCAGTAATCAAGAGTTCATCTTGCAGCATATAAGAGTCTGATAACAGTGGCCAGAGGCTTGAAGTGGGTAGTACGTGCTCTCATGTTTTAGTATCTTCTGCCCACAGAGAGAGGAGGGTAGAAGTGAGAATGACTGGGGTGAGAGGGGTCTTTGATTAAGTTGGCTGCATTCCCATGGCAGTGGGAAGTGGAGGTGGAAGGGAGACTGGCCTGGGCTGTGTTTACAACTTCCTGCCATTTCTCACTGAACAGATGCTATGCCCAGCTGTGAAGCATTTGGATGGGATGCTTTCCGCGGTGCGTTCCTGCAAGTTGGTGAGGGTCAGCAGCAACTTAGATCCGGAAGATTGATTCTGCACTGAGAGCACTACGAATTAGAATGGGATCTGGGAGGAACAAAGGGGATGAGACCTGATCAAAGGTTTGGAGAGAATTGAGAAGAACTAATATAAGAGAAGAAAAATTGGCAAGGGAAACAATGGTAGAGGATGAAAGAGTGACTGATAGAGAAATATACAGAGAGAGGAATGAAACCAGGATAGCTGAGGGAAGGCAAACAGATTTTTTTGTTGCAGCTGAAATCAAAGCAATGCAAAAACATTAATGACTGAAGGATTTTGTGAGCATTCTATGAATATTGTTTACGGCTTCAATCTTTCACAGAGTATTATTAGAGCAAAACTTTCTCCTCCTTGTCAGCAGGTGCAGTATCTATTTTAAGCTTCAGAGCATTGACACATTGACCACAGCCATGTTAAAAGATATACTTGATGCTGGTGTACTACAATAAGGAGATGTTCTTGCCTTTATCATTCCCTTTGTTCATTTGATTTATTTTGCAAAGTACTCACAGAAATAAGGTGTCTTTGATACTTTCTCCATTATAAGATTATACAGGAGAATATTTGTGAGGGAGAATAATTTTGACTTTGATATAAACCTGCTTTTATTGTACATACTGAAGTCTTTATGATTCTGGCCTGAAAATCACAAAGATTGTCTTGAATAGAACATGTTCTCATGAACCATATTGCTAATGATAATGGTTTTGACACAAAGCACACACACTGAAGTACTGCCTTTAACAGAAGAAAGATGTGCAAAGGCACTCTAATTAATCAAAAAAATGGATATTGTACGTAGCTGCAAATCCTTGGAAAAGCATCACAGATTTAATTCAAGAAAAGATTCTCAGCTCAGAAGGGATGGCTTAAGCTCAAGTTCAAGGGCAGATTGGAGTGGCAAAGAATGCTGGCCTTACCAGTGTCGTACAGAGACAGTAATGTATAAATAAAGAAATTAATTCTGTAGTACAGCGGACAGCACATAGTAGCGCAGCAGCTGGTCTTGCTACCTCACAGCTCCTGTCATCTGAGTTCAACCCTGACCTCTGACACTCTCAGCATGAAATTTGCATGCTCCCCCTGTGATGGTGTGGGTTTCTGCCCACCACTCTAGTTTCCTTCCACTTCATGAAGTCATTAGTTGGCTCCTGTAAATTACTCCTCCCTTAGGTGTGGGGAGAGGGGTTTGGAGCATCAGAAAGGAGTTAATGACCACATGAGAGAGAACAGGTTACAGAGAAGTTTGGAGGGAAGAAAGTGATTTGTTGAATCTGTGAGCCAATATCAACGTTGTAAAAAAATATGAGAAATCATTAACTCATCAAATTGATTGAAACAAATGCAGAGGGTGGGTTTCTGTTTCAGAGAAATACAGGAGTAAGTGTAATCCAATGAGTTCTTGCATTCCACTCTGCTCACTTGTACTAAACACAAGAACTTCTGCAGATATTGGAAATCTAGAGCAACACAATACTGAAGGAAGTCAGGAGGTCAGGCAGCCCCTAGGGAGAGTGGTAAACAATCGAAGTTTCAGGCCAAGACCCTTCACAGGGACTGGAAAAAAAAGAATAAGATGTTAGGGGGTATATCAGGAATACAAGATGGCAGATAATAGGTGAAACCAGATGGGGGAAAGGTGGTATGAAACGAAAAGCTGGGAGGTGATAGGTGGAAAAGGTAATGGGGTGAAGAAGAAGGAATCTGATTGGAGAGGACAGTAAACCATGGGAAAATGGCAAGGAGAAGAGCCAGTAGGAGGTGAGAAGAGGAGAGAAGGGGTGAGTGTAAATAGAATGGGAAATGGAAAAAGAGAGAAAGGAGAGACATAGAAATTACCAGAAGTTAGGGAATCTTGCTTGTACTGTTTGATTTCTTTCAAGAAAGTAGGCGTGATGTTAATGCATGTGAATATCCATCAATTCAGTTAATTTAGTGTAAATAAGTATCCATCAATATTGCGCTGATTTAACAGGATTAAAAATTATCCACATGTGTAATATAGTAACTTAGAAGTATTTAATTAGCGGAGAATATATGCAATGAATTCTAGGGATTCACCACCTTCAACCAGAAGAAAATCCAACACATCTTCTAACTATCTTGTATCTTCTAACTATAGGCTCTCCCACTAGTGGAAACTTCACAACATCATCCCTGTCATGTCCCCCCAGGGTCTTATTTGTTCAATAACATCACCTTCCTTCTCTTAGAATACAGCTGCTTGTGGATTAACCGAGCAATTCTCCTCTGGACTGCCATGATTTCTCTTCTGAAGTACATGGACCAAATTGTATCATAGTTGCGTAGGCCTCACCAACACCTTGTACAATCGTAACCTACCTCCCAATTTTGAAGCTCTATCACGTTTGCAATACAGGTCAATATGATGCTTGCTCTTCCTATCAACATGCTACATCTAGAATAGTGACGTAGTGGTTGGTCGAACAGTATTCTTACATTCGCAGTGTTCTGATGTTCAGAGTTCAAATCTGACGCTGTTCTGTAAGGAGTGTCAGCATGGCCTCCCTGTGAATAAGTGTGTTTTCTTTGGCTGCTCCAGTTTCCTCTCCTGGGTCAGAGATGCACTAGCCAGATTAACTGGTCAATATAAATTGTCCCTTCAACAGGTTAGGCTTGTCAGGGCCTGAAGGGTTTACTCCATGCTGTATTACTAAATGAATGATTACATAGATTGATAGATTGATTGATTATTAATTAAATAGATAGATAGATAATTAAATAAAAACAAAGAGCATAAAATAGCACCCCACAGGAATAGACCTTTCAGATACTAACTGACATAGATTTAAGGTGACTGGAAAAGTTTAAAGTAGATCTGTAAGGTAGCTTTTTTTTTAACACAGAAAGTGACAGGTTCCTGGAATGTGCTGTAAGGGTGTAGGCTGATGGGATTGTAATATATAAGATATATTTACCCATGCACATGAACAGGCAGAGGAGGGTTGGGATATAAACCACGTGCTGGCAGTTTAAACTCCCATCATGGTTGGCACAGACATTCTGGAGCCAAAGGGCCCAATCTTGTACTGTACCATTCTATGTTCTGCATCATCTGTCTTGTTTGAGATGGAGTGCTTTAAGCTTTGATCAATCTTCAGTTTGCACTTAGGCTGCATTCACATTTGGTTGCTTACACTTTTGCTTATATTTTTGGTCCATTCCCGTCATCTGTTTATTTTCATTCTCCCCCTTTCTATCTATCACTGCTCTGATTTCTTTATGATTTATAGAACTTACCATCACTAGAAACTTTCCTTCTGTTTCCGATTATCTAAAGGCTTGTTGGAAATTCCGGTTAGACCGCACTTAGAATACTGTGTTTGTTGTGTTCTTTATATGTATCGTGGGTTACTCATAAAGAAACATATTCTGGAAGAACATAAGTAGAACTTTGATTTAACAGCAAACAGCAACCACGTTTAACACTGCCACGCTTCCAGATCATTCTGTCAGTTCTGCGCATGCTCATAGCTCCGTCCAATCACGTTCTTATAGGTGACATGTGATATCACCACAGTGTTCATTTCTGTTTGCCTCATTATAGGAAGGTTGTGGAAGAATTAGATAACGTGTAGAGGAGATTTACCAGGATACTGCCTGAGTTAGAGAACGCACCTTATGAAGAAAGTTTGAGTGAATTTGGGTTTTGCTCTTTCAAGCAATGGAAGACAAGAGACAACTTCATAAAGGTGTATAAGAGTCAAAAGAGGCACAATTAGGCTGGATGGCCTGCAATTCTTCCCCAATGTGCAGTGGTCAACACCAGAAGACATCCCTTTGGAAATGTGGAGGAAGGTTTAAGGGAGACGTCAGAGATCAATCATTTTTTACACAGAGAGTGGTGGGTCACTGGAATGCACAGCCAAGGGGTGGTGTAGGAGGCTGAAATAGTAGGGATATTTGGAAGACTTTTTTAGGCAATGGACGTATAAAAATGAAGGTTTGTCGACTGTGTAGGAGGGAAAGATTCCCTCACAGTAACTTCCTCTTCCCTCAGGACTGATGTCAATCCCTAGGCATCAGAACCCATTTCTCACACACCAACACTGAGCCAGATTTGTATATCTCTTAACTTATTAAACCCATAGGTAATCTTTGTTGTGGTTCTGCTATACATCAGCTTGTTAATGCAAATATCTAATCAGCCAATCAGGTGAGAACAACCCAATGCATAAAAGCATGCAGACATGGTCAAGAGGTTCAGTTGTTATTCAGACCAAGCATCAGAATGGGGAAGAAATGGGAAAGACTTTCACAGTGGAATAATTGTTGGTGCCAAGTGAGGTGGTTTGAGTATCCCAGAAACTCTGGAACTCCTGGGATTTTTATGCACGAGTCTCTAGAGTTGACAGAAAAAGGTACAACATTTTCTTAAAATCCAGCGAGTGGCAGTTCTGTGGACAAAACTGTCTTGTTAATGAGAGAGTGCAGCGCAGAATGGGCAGTCTGGTTCAGGCTGACAGGAAGGTGACAGTAACTGAAATAACCACATGCTAAAACAGTGGTGTGCAGAAGAACATGTTGAAGTGTATGGGCTACAGCAGTAGAAAAACATGAACATACACTCAGTTGCCACTTTATTAGGCATGGGAGGTACTTTGAACAGAAGAATGACGAAGGGTAGACGTTTTACAATATGAAGGTTCAAAACCTCCATTAATAGATAACTTGAGCATCATGAAGGTGTTTCTCCAAAAGCCAATTCCCTTGGCACAAACAATATACCAGAGATTTCTCTTGATGCTTGCTAACACATTCATTCAGAGAGAAACAATCCTTGAGCCTTCACACTTCTTTTGCAAATGGTGGTCTTTGATGCATGCAACCACAGCTATGTGCCACTTTCAATATTACCTGCCTTTACACTACCCACAGCTGTGAGAAAAAAGACCAAGTTTCTTAAGCTTACAAATGCAATGAAGATTCGAGGGGGAAGGATGAGGTTTCTAATAATACAACTTATACCAATTCTTTCTACTTTATAGCTCTGAAAGGAAGAGAGCAATGTAGAAGCATATCGATATTCTTAGAGATGAAAAGCTAGAAAGGTGTATTTCACATTTAGCCATTCCCAGTCTGTAAAATGTGTACAATTCCAATTCATCCATAGCATTGGGAAGTGGCTTTAATGATCAAATAATCAATTTTCCTGCTCTAATGCTTGGAAATATTCAAACAGTAGGAGCTGCTGGGAAATGTGTCACATCTTTCCCAAAGATGACTAGAACAACTTGTATAAATTGAGTTTGTGGTTCATAAAGCCACTCTATAAGCAGAGAGGAATTTATCACAAAGGTGCATAATTAGTATGTATCAATTGTAATATTCATTCTGCCATGGGCAGTCCCAAACCTGGCTGCAAAAGGAGGAAGGTTGGGCATGGAGCTAGCAACTCCATCCCATAACAACCCTGATCTATGAAATGTTAACAAAAGCTCCACAAATATCATCCCTGGAGAGGAAGGATCTCTGACACTAAGAAGATAAGATCGTAAGATATAGGAGCAGAATTAGTCCATTTGGCCCATCGAGTCTGCTCTGCCATTTCATCATGGCTGATCCCATTTTTCTCTCAGCCCCATATTCCTTCATCACATAACTGATAAAGAATCTATTGAATATACTTAAAGACTTGGCCTCCACAGCTGCCTGTGGCAAAAAAAAATCCAGAGATTCACCACACTCTGGCTAGAGGAATTCCTGCTCATCTCCATTCTAAAAGAGGCCTCTGTGTTCTGAGGCTGTGTTCTCTGGTCTTAGGCACTCACACCATATGAAACATCCTCTCCACATCCAGTCTATCAAAGCCTTTCACCATTTGATAGGTTTCAAAGCCAGAGCCATCCTTACTTTTATATTCTATTCCTCTTGAAATGAATGCTGACATTGCATTTGCCTTCCTCACCACAGAATCAAGATTCAAGATTCAAAAACTTTATTGTCATACTAACCGTACATCAGCTCTGCAGTGCAGAATGAGACAGCGTTTCCCAGGAGCTGTGCAATCATAACATAACAAACACAACACTAAATAATAAACGTAACAATAAATAGTAAAACATAACAGCCACATGTCAGTTAAAAACAAGTTATAAGTGTCCAGTGCAAGTTAAAAGTGTCCAAAGCAGAGTCAGGTAGAGCAGATATTTAGCAGTCTGACTGCCTGTGGGAGGAAGCTGTTTAGTAGCCTTGTGGTTTTAGTTTTGATGCTCCTGTAATGTTAACCTGATGGCAGAAGAACAACAGTCCATTGAGAGGATGTGATGGGTCTTTAATGAGGTACCGTGTCTTCTGGAGGCATCGACCCTGAAAGAGGTCTTGGACAGAAGGTAGGGAGACCCCAATAACCTTCTCTGCTCCCCTAACCACCTTCTGCAAGGCTTTTTTTGTCGGCAGCACTGCAGCTGGAGTACCAGGTTGTGATGCAAAAGGTCAGCACACTCTCAACCACTCCTCTGCAGAATGTAGTTAAGATGTTAGTGGGGAGTGATGCTTGTTTAAGCTTCCTCAGAAAGTGCAATCTCTGCTGGGCTCGTTTCACAATCCCAGTGGTGTTCCTGGACCAGGTGAGATTGTCCAAGATCTGCACCCCAAAGAACTTGATGCTTTCCACTCTCTCCACTGTGGAGCCACTGATGCCTAGGGGTGTGTGCTCAGGCTGAGACCGTCTGAAATCGACAATCATCTCCTTGGTTTTGGTGACATTAAGCATCAAGTTGTTGTCACTGCACCAGCTCTCTAGGTGTTTGACCTCCTCCCTGTGCATTGTTTCATCATTTTTGCTGATGAGCCCCACCACTGTGGTATCATCAGCAAATTTAATGATCAGGTTCTCCTTGAATCTGACTGCACAGTCATGTGTTAGCAGTGTAAACAGCAATGGGCTGAGCACACAGCCTTGTGGGGATCCAGTGCTCAGTGTGATGGAGTCAGAGATGTTCCTGCCAACATGGACTGACTGTGGTCTCTCTGTCAAGAAATCCAGAATCCAGCGACACCTGGCAGTGTTAAGGCAAAGCAGCGACTGTTTCTCCACTAGTCTCTGCGGGATGATGGTATTGAACGCGGAACTGAAATCAATGTACAGGATTCTGGCATAAGTGTCTTTATTGTCCAAGTGAGAGAGAACTGTGTGCAGTGTGGTGGATATTGCGTCCTCCGTAGAGCGATTTGGACGATAAGCAAACTGTAGAGGATCCAGCGATGAGGGGAGGCTGGCTGTGATATGAGGCTTGATAAGCCGTTCAAAATATTTCATCACTATGGGGGTCAGGGCAGCGGGAAGGTAATCATTCAGACAGGCTACAACTGATTTCTTTGCTACAGGGATAATTGTGGAGGTGTTGAAGCATCTGGGGACAATGGCTTGACTAAGGGAGATGTTGAAAATCTCTGTCAGGACATCTGCTAATACATCAGCACATTCTTTGAGCACACGTCCAGGGATGTTGTTGGGACCTCTCGCTTTCGTGGGATAACCCTGGCAAGGGTCCTCCATGTTTGCTCTGAATCAATGATTGGAGCCGGCTAGCCAGATGGTAAAAAGGGACTGGCTCTTCCCCTTGCTGTAGTGTTTGATGCTTCGAAGTGTGCAAAGAATTTGTTAAGCCTGTTAGGAAGAGAGGTGTCGCTGTCATCAGTTTTCTGCCTGATCTTGTAGTCTGTCAGAGCTTTAATTCCCTGCCACATCCGTCTGGTGTCACCTGTGTCACAGAAGTGTCCATGTATTTTGCCCGCATAGGCCCTTTTCGCTTTCCTGATCCCCAGTGAAAGCCCAGACCTGGCTGAACGAAGCATACTCCTGTCCCCCGAAGTGAACGCACCTCTGTTGTTATCCATGGCTTTTTATAACCATGTGTGGTGAAGGTTTTCATCACAGTGACATCCTCCGTGCTGATTACAGCCTCCGCATACTTTTCAATGTCTATATGGTCATCATAGAAGGCTGCTGTTTTGAATATGTCGCAGTCTGTGTGCAAAAAACAGTCTTGTAGTGCTGAGGCTGCTCCTTTTGAACAGAACCTTATCTGTCTTTTCTCTGTTGTCACACGTTTAAGCAGTGGTTTATATGCTGGTGTTAACATGACAGAATCAGAATCAGGTTTATTATCACTGGCATGTGACGTGAAATTTGTTAACTTAGGAGCAGCATTTCAATGCAATACATAATCTAGCAGAAAGAGAAAAATAAATAAATAAAATAAAACAATAATAATTAAACAAGTAAATCAATTACATATTTAATAGATTTTAAAGAATGTGCAAAAACAGAAATACTGAATATTAAAAAAGTGAGGATGTGACCATTTATGAATCAGATGGCGGGGAGAAGAAGCTGTTCCTGAATCACTGAGTGTGTGCCTTCAGGCTTCTGTACCTCCTACCAGATGGTAACAGTGAGAAAAGGGCATGTCCTGGGTGCTGGAGGTCTTTAATAATGGACGCTGCCTTTCTGAGACACTGCTCCCTAAAGATGTCCTGGGTACTTTGTAGGCTAGTACCCAAGATGGAGCTGACTAGATTTACAACCCTCTGCAGATTCTTTCAGTCCTGTGTAGTAGCCTCTCTATACTAGACAGTGATGCAGCCTATTAGAATGTTCTCCACAGTACAACTATAGAAGATTTTGAGTGTATTTGTTGACATGCCAAATCTTTCCAAGCTCCTAATAAAGTATAGCCGTGTCAACCTGCAAATTAACCTTCAGGGAATCTTGCACAAGAATTCTCAAGTCCCTTCGTGCCTCAGTTTTTTGTACTTTCTCTCTATTTTGAAAATTGTCAACCCTTTCATTTCTTCTACCTAAGTGCATGACCATACACTTCCCAACACTGTATTCCATCCTCCATTTCTTTGCCCATTCTCCTAAACTGCCTAAGCCCTTCTGTAGTCTTTCTACAAACGTTGTACTTCCTCAGACTACCTGCCCCTCCACCTACCTTCATTTCGCCTGCAAACTTTGTAGCAAAGCATCAAGTTCATCATGCAAATCATTGACACAGAATGTAATAAGAATTAGTTCCAACACAGACCAGTCACCGGCAGCTAGCCAGAAAAGGCTCCCTTTATTCCCACTCATTATTTCTTGCCAATCAGCCACTGCCTTATCCATGCTAGAATCTTTCCTGTAATACCATGGGTTCATAACTTGTTAAGCAGCCTATTGTGGCAGCTTGTCAAAGGCTTTCTGAAAATTGAAGTACACAACACCAACCGATTCTCCTTTGCCTATCCTGCTTGTTATTTCTTGAAAGAGTTCCAACAGATTTGTCAAGCAGCATTTGAGGAAACCATGCTGACTGTGGCCTCCAAGAATCCTGATACATCATTCTTAATAATCGACCCAACTTCTTCCCAACCACTGAGGTCAGACTAACTGGCCTATCATTTCTTTTCTTTGGCCTCTCTCCCTTTTTGAAAAGTGGAGTGACATTTGCAATTTTCCAGTCTTCTGAAACCATTCCAGAATCTAGTGATTATTGCAAGGTAACCTTCAGGTTAATGCCTCCATGTTTTCTTCAGCTAGCACTTTCAGAACACTGGGGTGTACACCATGTGGTCCAGGTGACTTCAAACCTTTCAGTTTCCCAAGAACCTTCTCTCTAGTTATATAACTTCACACACTTCATGACCTCTGACATTTGTAACTTCCACCATACTGCTTGTGCCTTCCACAGTGAAAACTGCTGTAAAATACTTGTTCAGTTCACTCGTCATTTTGTTGTCCCTTGTTACTACATCTCCATCACCACTCTCCAGTGGTGCCATTTCCACTCTTGCCTCCCTTTTATGCTATGTATCTGAAGAAAATTTTGGTATCCTCTCTAAGATGGACAGCACCTGTGGAGTACTTGAAAGACTGGCCCAGGACAGAGGACTGTTGGTGGACTATGGGGGGTGATAGCTGTAAGTAAATTGGATGAGTATAATGTCCATCATATCCACAAGGTTAAAGTTTCCACTTTTTCATTGTGGCCACATTCACGATTCTATCAGGATCCTGCTTGGAAGTTGCCATGTCTGTTGTAAAGAGAATTATTAAGAAAAAGCACAGATAAGTCAACTGAATTAAGCAGGCATTTGGTATTGGTCTTCACTGATGAGCTTGCAAGGAATAGGTTGCCACAGTAACATAGGTGTTAGTGTAATGTTTTTATGGCTCCAGACATTCTTGAGTTTGAAGTTGAGTTCCAGTGCCATCTGTAAGGAGTTAGTGACTCCATTACAGCTCAAGATTCCAATGTTTGGAGTTCAATTCCGGCATCCTCTATAAGAAAGTTTCTACCTTCCTTCCTGTGTGCATATGGGTTTTCTCCAAGTGTTCTGGTTTCCTCCCACAGTCCAGATGTACCAGTTAGTAGGTCAATTAGTCATTGTAAATTGTCCTGTGATTAGGGTATATTTAATCGGTCCTTGAAGTGCTGGAAGGACCTATTTTGCGCTGTATCTCTGTAAAATACTTAGAAGTCACTCCAGCTCTGATGCAGTATTAAAAAAATACAATAGACATAACGAATAGATTAAAAACATTAAAAGATATATAAATATGAAAGCAATTCTATAAAACACCATGCACAATAAATGTGAGTAGCCGTATATACAATACATAAGATTAGCTCATTGATGCAGACTGATCATATGTATTTAGAGTACATACACATCTAAGAGGGCCACAACCTTGCCATTGCTTGGAGGGTTGCCTGCCTCAGTGACCCAGAGAGCTCTGTTGGCCAGAGTCAGGGCTTTATGCTTTGGCTCTTGATAGGGCCAGCCATGCCAAAGAGGTTAAAGGTTAGAGACTAGGAATGGTCCACCTGCTGTCCAACTTTGGGGATTCAGCTCAGGGATACCAACCCTATTGGATCAAATAAAACTGTTACAGAGAAAGCAATGAAGAATCCTTCTACATCTGAGTGTGACAGTAGTCCTAAATAAGACCAAAGGCATAGATGCAGAATTAGGCTATTTTGCCCATCGAGTCTGTTCCGCCATTCAATCATAGCTGATCCTTTTTTTTCTCCTCCTCAACACCATTTCCTGGCCTTCTCTCCATAACCTTTCATGCCATATCCAATCAAGAACCTATCAAGCTCTGCCTTAAATACATCCAATGACCTGGCCTCCCCAACTGCACGTGGCACCAAATTCCACTAATTCATCACTCTCTGGCTAAAGAAATTTCTCTGCATCTCCATTTTGAAAAGGCTGCCCCTCTATCCTGAGGCTATGCCCTCTTGTCCTAGACTCGCCCACCAAGGGAAACATCCTTCCCACATCTACTCTGTTTGGGCCTTTCAGCATTCAAAAGGTTTCCATCATATCCCCCCTCATCCTTCTAAATTCCTGGAATCATCCTTGTGAACCTCCTCTGGACCCTCTCCAATACCAGCACATCTTTTCTAAGATGAGGGGCCCAAAACTGTTGACAATACTCAAGGTGAGGCCTCACCAGTGCCTTATAAAGCCTCAGCATCACATCCCTACTTTTGTATTCAAGACCTCTTGAAATGAATGATAATATTGCATTTACGTTCCTCACCACCAAAATAAACCTGCAAGTTAACCTTTAGGGTGTTCTGCACAAGCACTCCAAGTCCCTTTGGATCTCAGATTTTTGGATTTTCTCCCTGCTTAGAAAATAGTCCATGCATTTATTTCTATTACCAGAGTGCATGACCAAGTATTTTCCAAAATTGTATTTCACTTGCCACTTTCTTGGCCATTCTCCTAATCTGTCTAAGCCCTTCTGCATCCTACCTATTTCCTGAACACTACCTGCCCCTCCACCGATCTTTGTATTATCTGCAAACTTGGCAACAAAGCCATCTATTTCATCATTAAAAGAAGTGGTCCTAAAACCGACCCCTGCTGAACACCACTAGTCACTGGCAGCCAACCAGAAAAGGAACATTTTATTCGCACTTGCTGCCTCCTACCAATCAGCCAATGCTCTAACCATAATAGTAAATTTCCTGTAATACCGTGGGCTCTTAACTTGGTAAGCAGCCTCATGTGCGGCACCTTGTCAAAGGCCTTCTGAAAGTTTATGCTACATCCACTTTATCTATCCTACTTGTAATTTCCTCAAAGAATTCCAACAGGTTCTTCAGGCAGAATTTTCCCTTAAGGAAACCATGCTGACTTTGTCCTATCTTGTCCTGTGTCACCAAGTACTCCATCACCTCATCCTTAACAATTGACTCTAACATCTTCCCAACCACTGAGGTCAGGCTAACTGGTCTATAATTTCCTTTCTGCTGCCTTCCCCCTTACTTGAAGAGTGGAGTGACATTTGCAATTTTCCAGTCCCCGGCACCATGCCAGAGTCCAATGATTTTTGAAAGATCTTTTCTGATGCCGTCCTAGGGTGCAGTTCATCTGGTCTGAGTGACTTATATACCTTTAGGTCTTTCAGCTTTTTGAACACCTTCTCCCCTGTAATATTAACTGCACCCACTTCTCTTCCCTCACACACTACAACACAACACATAGTGCTAGTGTCTTTCACAGTGAAGACTGACACAAAATCTGCATTTAGTTCATTTGTCATCTCCTGTCTCCCATTATTATTTCTCCTGCCTCATTTTCTAGTGGTCTTATATCCACTCTCATCTCTCTTTTATTTTTTTACATACTTGTAAAAACTTTTATTATCCACTTTGATATTGTTTGCTAGCTTGCTTTCATATTTCATCTTTTCCCTTCTAATGATTTTTTCAGTTGCTGTCTGTAATTTTTTAAAAACTTCTGAATCCTCTATCTTCCCACTGATCTTTGCTTTGTTGTACCTCCACCTGGGATTTGCATGGTTGACAGTAGTGCAAACTGGGAGGAAGATAAGACAAGGAAGTCCTGAACACCACCAAAATGAAGATACCCAAGGACAGACTGAGATAAAGGACTTTTGTGGCTCCCGTAAACACCAGCAGTGTAACAGACAGTAGGTGAGAATACATCGAGTGGCTGATGTGTATGTAGTGTTGGTGGGGTGGTGAAGGGGTGGAGGGGGAGGTGGACCATCACTACTGGTGGTGATGGGGTGGTGGGGTTAGTGGTGAGGTGGAGGGTTGATTGGGTATTGGGGTCGGGGTAGTGGGGGGTGATGGGTAAGTTGATGGGAGTAGTGGAGGTAGTGGGAAGGTGGAGGGTTGATTGGGTATTGGGGTCGGGGTAGTGGGGGTGATGGGAGTAGTGGGGGTAGTGGGGAGGTGGTGGGATGATGGGTTGATGGGGTAGTAAGGACGTGGTGGGCTGGTGCTGCTGATGGGATGGTGGGAGTAGTGGGGTTGCTGGGTTTAGTAGGGGTGGTGGTGTTTGGCATTTGGCACTGGTCTCCAGAGTTGAAGTTTTAAATAATATGATAAAAAAATTGCTTGAAGAAGGAGGGAAAGTCAGAATTCTCTAATCATTAGGTCTGTAAGTACTTGAGTTCTGGGTGGACAGGTTTCTGGGTTCAGATTAATTTTATCCCACCAACTTGAAAGAAGCTTTCATTAATACAGCTGATATGTTGCTTGCAGTTTTCTAAACTTCCCTAAAATTTTTTCCATTAATCTGAAAAAGAGCATAGGAATGAGACAGAAAGCAGGAGGTTAATTGGTTGCATGAGTATAAATGGGTGGCACAGATCTGTTGGGATGGAAAGGCTATTACTGTGTATTATCACTAAATAAATTAAATTAGTAAAAAGATAAATTATATGAGACAATGAATAAAAAGACTGTGCAAAACAAGGCATTAGTGCAAAAAAACCCACAGACAAAGCCAAAGTGGTGCAAGAGGTGGTCTGTAGAGTGCCTCTGCTGAGTTAAAATTACGGTTGTGCAGGACAATTCGAGAACCTGACAGATGCAGGAAAGTAGCTGTTTCTGAACTGGGTGCTATGGGACTTCAGCTTTCTGTTCATCCTGCCCAACAGTAGCAGCAAGAAGAGGAGTTTGAGGCAGCACCTTGTCAAAAGTGGGGTGGGCTGTGCCCACCGTTCTCTGAAGCTTCTTGTGTTCCTATACCCTTCCGTGATCCAACCAAACAGGGTTACTATCAACAGTACATCTGTGAAGGTCTAGGAAACATAGAAAACCAACAGCATAATACAGGCCCTTTGGCTCACAAAGCTATGTTGAACATGTCCCTAGCTTAGAACTACCCAGGATTTACCCAGAGCCCTCTGTTTTTCTAAGCTCCTTATAGCTTTTTAAAATTTTTTTATCATTTCCGCCTCCACCACCACCACTGGCAGTCCATTCCATGCACTCACCACTCTCTGCATAAAAAAAACTTACCCCTGACATCTCCTCTGTACCTACTTCCAAGCACCTTAAAACTATGCCCTCTCATGCTAGCTATTTCAGCCCTGGGGAAAAGCCTTTGACTATCCACACAATCAATGCCTCCATGATCTTGTACACATCTATCATCCTCTGTCACTCCAAGGAAAAAAAGCCGAGTTCACTCAATCTCTTCTCATAAGGCATGCTCCCCAATCCAGGAAAAATCCGTGTATATCGCCTATGCACAATTTCTATGGTTTCCACGTCCTTCCTGTAGTGAGGCAACCAGAACTAAGCACAGCACTCCAAGTGGGGTCTGACCAGAGTCCTATGTAGCTGCAACATCAGCTCAGCTCCTAAACTCAATCCCACGATTGATGAAGGCCAATACACCATACGCCTTCTTAACCACAGAGTCAACCTGTGTAGCAGCTTTGAGTGTCCTATGGACTCGGACCCAAGATCCCTCTGATCCTCCACACTGCCAAGAGTCTTACATTAATGCTATATTCTGCCATCATATTTGACCTACCAAAATGATCCACCTCACACTTATCTGGGTTGAACTCCACCTGCCACATCTCAGCCCAGTTCTGCATCCTATCAATGTCCCACTGTAACCTCTGACAGTCCTCCACACTATCCACAACTCCCCCAACCTTTGAGTCATCAGCAAATTTACTAACCCATCCCTCCACTTCCTCATCCAGGTCATTTATAAAAATAATAAAGAGTAGGAGACCCAGAACAGATCCCTGAGACACACCACTGGTCACCAGCCTTCCTGCAGAGTATGACCCGTCTACAACCATTCTTTGCTTTCTGTGGGCAAGCCACTTCTGGATCCATAAAGCAATGTCCCCTTGGATCCCATACCTCCTTACTTTCTCAATAAGCCTTGCATGGGGTACCTTATCAAATGCCTTGCTGAAATCCATATAGTCTACATCTACTGCTCCATCTTCAACAATGTGTTCAGTCACATCCTCAAAAATTCAATCAGGCTTGTAAGGCATGACCTGCCTTTTACAAAGCTATGCTGACTATTCCTAATCATATTATGCCTCTCCAAATGCTCATAAATCCTGCCTCTCAGGATCTTCTCCATCAACTTACCAACCACTGAAGTAAGACTCACTGGTCTATAATTTCCTGGGCTATCTCTACTCCCTTTCTTGAATAAGGGAACAATATCCGCAATCCTCCAATCCTCTGGAACCTCTCCCGTCCTCATTGTTGATGCAAAGATCATCACCAGAGGCTCAGCAATCTCCTCCCTCGCTTCCCACAGTGGCCTGGGGTACATCCCATATAGTCCCGGTAACTTATCTAACTTGATACTTTCCGAAAGCTCCAGTACATCCCCTTTCTTAATATCTAGATTCTCAAGCTTTTCAGCTTGCATCAAGTCATTCCTACAATTGCCAAGATCCTTCTCTGTAGTGAATACTGATGCAAAGTATTCATTAAGTACCTCCACAATTTCCTCCAGTTCCACACACAATTTTCCACTATTGGATTATTTGGTCACATGCTGGATCTCATTAAGCTTTAAAGAGAGTGTTAGCACACCATCTTCATGATTGCATCTATGGGCAGGTCATCGAGGTGTTAATGCCCAGGAATTTAAAGGTTCTTACTCATTCCACTTCCAAACTACCAATGAGGTCTGGCATGTGGTCTCTTGATTTTTCCTTTCTGAAGTCAAAGATCCGCTCCTTGGCTTTGTTGACATTGTGAGAACAGTTGTAATTGTGGCACATCTATCCAGCAAAGCCTCAACAAATACAGTGTCAGTTTTCTTCTAAATGTAATTGTGTTTTCCATAATCTGTTGTCAACTGTCCTTTTTTCTATAAAGGCCAGTTGACAACAGATTATGGAAAATACGACTAAATTTAGCAGAAAAGTTGAACACTGCAGTTAAATTGATGTTATGAAATGCTGACTCTGTTGAAGCATTCAAAGGCTAAACTAAAGCTCTGTGTTTTCAATTTTGGCTAGAACATAAGAAAAAAGATTACGACAAGCAGTCCATTAAAACCCTAATTCCCAAAAGTGTTAAGTCACACATATACAGTATAAATGCTTTAAATGTTGAAACTTTAAGCCAGCAGTCTGGATGTGTGTGACGACGCCACGCATCCTGTGAGGCTCCTGTCCAATCATGGTCACAGAATAAACATATCTGGATACAATGAGAATAGAACCACAGTGCTTAAAGATAGTATCCAAAAAATATCCAGACTTGGGTTTAGAAAATGTAGTTCTCTATATTATGGTGTTTCAAAAGCTCATTCGGAAACATTTTAATTAGTGCAAGACTACCTGTCCCTACTTGTCCCCACTTTCTTCCTGTCACTGTGTTCTAGATTTCATTCCTCACTGGGTGGAAAAAGTCATGAAATCCCTTCAAAGTCTCCAACTCCCATTGCGCTCAGGTTTTAGACATCTTCCCTGTGGGGAAAAGTTTCTTAATATAGTTTATTTCTGCTTCTCATAATTTAGTATAACTCTGTTAGGTCCTCCCTTGACCTCCTCTGCTCACAGGGAACAAACCCAGCCTTATAAGCGAAACATTTCATCATAAGTAGCAACCTGGAGAATCTTCTCTGCACCCTTTCGGGCTATCACATCCTTCCTGTAGTGCAGTGAGAAGACTTGCACAAAATACTCCTAACCGTGGCCTAACAAGGACCTCCCTGCATTCATACACTATGTCTTCCACAATAAGGCATGCACCTTAACCACCTTGCTTACTTGTGCTGCCACCTTCAGTCACTCTTGGGCAGGCTAACTGAAGTTCTGTTCCTAAGTACTTGTGGCCCATAGGTTATTGGGAAGAACCTGGCCTCAGTAGTCCTCCCAAAAACCATCACCTCATTTTTTTTCAGGATTATCTTCCATTTCCTGTTTTTCTGCCCATCTTAACCGATTGGTATAAGCCTGCAGCTCATGATTAACCTCCCCAAGGTTATCCGAGTCAGCTGCAGACTCGCTAATCCGAAGCTCCCACATTCCCATCCAGGTCATTAATGTACAGTATGTGGCAAAAACTGTGATTCTGCCACAGATTGCAGTGGTATACCACTGGACACAGGATATGAATCATACAAACAACCCTCTGTGTCTATTCAACAAGCTAATTTCAGATTCGAGTTGCAAGAAGTCCTGGATCCCATGTAGGAACATTTTAAATCCTCCATTGAAGTCCACATAGACTACCCTCATTGATACACTTGGTTACCTCCTCTGAAACTCAAATTAGTCAAACATTAGTGATTAAACTAGCTAGTAGTCAAACTAGCGATTAGTGTAACACCATTACAGTGTCAGCAACCTGGGTTCAATTCTGCTGCTGTCAGTAAAGAGTTTGTACATTCTCCCCGTGACTGCCTGAGGTTCCTCCAGGTCTTCCAGTTTCCTCCTACATTTCAAAAATGTAAATGCTGGTAGGATAGTTGGTGAAATTGGTGTAATTGGATGGTGTAGGCTTGTTGGGCTGGAAGGGCCTGTTACTGCACTATGTCTCTGAATAGATATAAAGAAAGATAGATATAAATAAACACAACTAAACAAATACATATATAAATAAATGAAACCTCTCCTTAAGAAGGATGTGATCTATCCATTCATGTACTTGACATCCTCCAAGAAGGTATAAAAATTTCCTTAGGATCTCCACCCTTGTTTTCCATCACAGTTCAGGAGAGATTTCACTGGGAATCTATCCAGCTTTAAGCCCATTAAGGTATCTAAGTAACACTTCCTTTTCATCGGTCATTTGATCTAGAACCAGGGTGTTGAACCTTATTGAGGGCGTATGTCCAAACTGGAGAAGATTTTCTAAAAGAAATTCTTTCATGTGCCATATACACAAGAGATACTGCAGATAATAGAAATCTAGAGTAACACACGCAAAATACTGGAGGAACTCGGCAGGTCAGGCAGCAACTATGGAGAAGAATGAAGAGTCAACACTTCAGGTCAAGATCCTTTCTCACATGCCATGGTAATTTCGAGCCAAGATTATCATTGATTAATTAATTAGTACAATAATTATGGACATTTTTTAAGGAAAGTTAGCTGTCCTGTTGCTTATTTATGTGTATTCATTGTTTTACTATAATCAAAAATACATCAGATTGAAATACGAGGGGTGATTGATAAGTTCATGGCCTATGGTAGAAGGAGTTAATTTTAGAAAATCTAGCACATTTGTTTTTCAACATAGTCCCCTCTTATATTTAAACATTTAGGCCAATGGTCATGGAGCATATGGATCTTGGACCTCCAGAAAGTGTCCACAGATGTGTGATTGATAAGTTTGTGGCCAAAGGTAGGAGATAACTTATATAGCTCTCGTTACATGCACATGCAGGTCAATGATTTGAGTGATTATGTAGGAAGTTTGAAATTAATATCTCATCTCCTTCTACCTTAGGCCACGAACTTATCAATCACCTCTCATAAATTAAACATTTTTGAAAACATGTTCTAAATTTATTAATATTAATCTTTTAAAAAGACAATTGAAAAAGAACATAATTTCTGAATACAGTAGTATTGTTATTTATTATCCAAATATAGATGATTCCTGCTCCCTTTCCTGCATTCTCCAACTACAACTTCCAGCTCCTTCGTGAACACAGATGAGAAGAATTTACTTAACAGCTCTCTGTGTCACAGTCTCGACTGTTAATTCCCCATTTTCTCCTAATTTCTTTTAAAGGCCGCACATCTGGTTTTCATCAAGACCTGCAGCATAAGAACCCTGGCTTTGTGCCCGCTAGTTGCCAGATCGTTGGTTTTGCCAGTGTGGTAATTAATGCTTCCTGGCCGCTTAAGATTGTGTGTTCTGAGTCGGGCTTCAGTACCGAGATTTATCTGTGAAACTCAGTCTTTCTGTGTCAAGATCAATTTTACTCCATTTCCGAGGTTTACCTGTGAAACCCAATCTCTTGACTCTAAGATAAATTCTGCCTGTCTCCAGCCTTCCTGCTCTCCCTCTTGTTTGCCGTTTAATGCTCATGCCAAGCCTGCATCCTAACTCAATCTCCGTGCCTGTGTCCTGCACTTGGGTTCACCTCATTCATTGCAACACTCTGCACAGGTTACTGTTTGGGTCCCATTCTTTCCTTGGTTGCCATCTGTCCTAATATACCAAACAAGTTAATTTGGAAGTTTCTTAATCATCTGACCATATCACTATAAGACATAGGAGCAGAATTAGGCTATTTGACCCATCGAGTTTGTTCTGCCATTCCTTCATGGTTGATTTATTATCCCTCTCAGCACCATTCTCCTGCCTCCCCACCCCCCCAGTAACCTTTGATGCCATTAATAATCCTCTCAACCTCCACTTTAAATATACGAATGACTTGGCCTCTACAGTTATCTGTGGCAATGAATTCCATAAGTTTACCACCCTATGATTAAACAAAGTTCTCCTCATCATTAACAGGATATTTGTGCCTAGTCTGAGAATGGTCCAGATTTGCCAAATCTACCATTGCTATTTCATGTCCTCTCATTGTTTTGTTTAAAGTATCTCCATACTTAAGCCCATGATGCCTGTGCTGAATACACAAGCAAATTCTGCCTGCACACAGTATCCCTCCATTCGTGTGTCTATTTCAAAGCCTCTTGAATGTCACTATTATATATACTTCCTCTACCACAGTCTGTGAAAAAATAACTGCCCTTCACATCCTCTATAAACTTTCCCCCTCTTACGCTAAAACTACTTTATGTCCTCTCTTATTCAATGTTTCTACCCTGAAATAAAGATTCTTACTGTCTACCCTATCCATGCCAGTCATCATTTTATAAATATCTTTCAAGTCTCCTATTAGTTTCCAACATTCCAGAGATGACAATCCAAATTTGTCCAACCTCTGCTTATACTTAATACTCTCCAGTTACTTAATGGCTGTAATGCCGTTGGTGTTTAGAGCAGTAATGAAGGTCCTCCATCTCTGTCTGTCCTTGGCCATTCAGATGTAGAAGGATTCTTTGTTGCTGCTTCCATAACAGTTTTATTTTACTAGTAAGGATTGTTAGCCATGAACTAAATCTCCAAGCCTGTAGGACCAGTGGACCTCTCTTAATCTCTTAACACTTTCACCTGTTTAGTATGGGTGACTATACCAAGAGCCAAAGCATAAAGCCCTGACTCCAGCCAACATAGTTCTCTGGATCTTTGAGGCACACAAGCCTCCAAACTCTATGGTAAGGCTGTGGTCCTCTTGGAGGTAAAGCTGTCCAATCCAGGCAGAATCTTCTGCAAACCTCATCATTACCCTATCAATCCCTTGTAGGTCTCATTGAGTGCCTCTGTTTATCTCAACTCCAGTAAGTATGGAACAGCCTTTCTCAATCTCACCATATAAAATAAGGGAAAGAAAATACAATGCTTTTAAATTGTTTCAATGAGATATCCTGGTACAATTATAAAGCCTAGATTGCTCTGGTTCAAGGAGCAAGATAATACCAGATTCAATGTGTGATCTGTATCGATCACTTCTCTCCTGTTTCAGCACTGCAGAATGTGTTGAATACAGTGCAGTTGGCCTTAACAACTGCACATTAGAATCATTAGTCCTTACAAAATAACAAAGAGTCTAGACATTCTGATATTGTTCAGAAGTTCACTGCCTTCTTAATATACAAATACTTAAAGAATTAGTATTGCATCCCATATTGTAGTGAAGGAGAATGAGACTCAATAATGACCAGAGGCATTGATTGACAAGATAGTTGGAGACCTTTTCCCAGAATGGAAATATTTAAATTTAGGGAGTATAACCTTTTGGAGGAAAGAACAGGGAGGAGATCAGTGGTAAATTCTTCACACAGAGATTAGTGAAACATCTTTTGAGGGGAGGTGGCAGAGGCAGATACATAGGGACATTTAAGAAACTCTTAGATAGATGATAGAAAAATGGAGGGCTGTATAGAGGGAAAGGGTTGGATTGATATAAGAGTAGGTTAACATCGTGGGCTGAAGGGCTGTGCTTTCTATGTTCTATGTAAAGTAAGTATTACATAAATATTTAGAAAGTTTTAATATCAGTTGACCAAAAGGTAAAAGAAATGTCTATACTTATACAGCACTTTTCAAAACTTCCAGATATATATATAAAAAAGTTTCAGTCTATGTGTATCTCCACCTTTCCACTCTCCTCTCCTATCAGATTCCTTATCTTTCAGCCCTTAACCTTTCCTACTTATCACCTCTCAGCTTCTCAATTCATCTTTCCTCTTCCACCCCACCGACCTTCCCACTCTCGTGGCTTCACCTACCACCTTCAGCCTGTACTCCATCCCCTCCCCTCACCTTCTTATTCTGGCTTCTTTCTTCTTCCTTTCCAGTCCTAATGAAAGCTTCAGCCCAAAACAGTGACTGTTTATTCTCCTTCATAAATGCTGCTTGACTTGCTGAGTTTCTCAGCATTTTGTGTGCTTATTTATGAATGTCTAATGTAGGACAGTTGCTAGCTAACTTGAGCATTGAAAACTCCCACTAACTGCAAAGACAGGACAAGTTATGACCTCAAATTATTGCTGAAAAGTTGGCGCATCGACAGGCTGGACACACTTTCTGCATTAGCGTGAAGTCCAAACATTCAGTTCCAGCTTGGAAGAATTGACACAGGTAGATAGGACAGAGAGATTTTGGCACATTGTTCTTCGTAAATCAAAGTATTGAGTGCAAGTTGGGACTTTGTTGAAGTTGTATAAGATGTTTAAAGTAGTGTGTGTAATTCTGTTCACCTACCTACAGGAAAGCTATTCGTAAGATTGAAGGAGTATAGAGAAAAGTTACAATAATTTTGCCAGGACTTTACAACCTGAGTTACAGGGAATACTTGAATAGGTTAGGATTTTATTCCCTGGAGATTAAGAGAATAAGGGCTGATTTGATAAAGGTATACAAAATTATAACACATAGTGATAGGGTAAATGTAAAGAGGCTTTTTCCACTGAGTTTGGTTGAGACTAGAATTGGGGATCATGGATTAATGGTGAAATTTGGAATATTTAAGGTGAACATGAGTGGGAACTTCACTCAGTGGGTGGTGAGAGTGTGGAACAAGCTTCCAACAGAAGTAGTGGATGCGGGCTCGATTTTAACATTTAAGAGAAATTTGGATAGGTACTGCTAAGTTTTGCAACTTCAAAACTTAAACTAATTGAAAGAAAATCATGGAGCCGGGGATAACATATCTACTCTTAGTTTTACTTTTAGTGAGGCACTCAATTATGATGTGGTGGTGTAATGAAGTATACCATTTGGGCACTTATACACTGTAATCTGTAATGAATTATGTAAACAACAACGAATGCTTAATCAACAATATATATACAAGATTACTCAAATATTACTGAAATGTTAAATACCCAGCATTCCTGCCTGCTTAGCAATAAACTCCAACTCAAATAGAGAATGCATCAACTATATACACAGTATACTATATAATACAACTACTATATCCAGTCATCCACAGCAGAGTAAATTTTAAATTGTCCCATTCAGTCCTAAAGATTTAATTGCTGTGAAGGCTTTCTTAGCCTGGTGGGATAATGTCTTTCCTGATGGGGTGGGGGGGGGTTGTGGTGGTCACTCTGCTTGGCGGGTCAGACTTGTGGATGTAAAATAATCTCAGGTTCTGCTGCCTCACCATGGTGATTGTAAGAGTTGATTCTGGGACTACAGTAACTGGCTCTGACAGCTCTGGGCACCTTTCTACTCTCACAACTGACTCTGCTCTCCTTAACTGATCAATATGACATAAAAGGCAATCAGCACTCTGTAGCAGAGTGGTCCAGTTCTGTCCTGAATCTTTCCAAATACCAACTCTTGGTCACCTCTATAGTCCCCTGCCAGGACTGCTTGTCCAGGAGTGAAACATTGTTGAGGTGAGGTCATTGGTTGTGAGTGTGTGCTGCATTGCAACATGCAAGGAGGAAACTGGCAGGCTTCTGACTCAGTGTAGTGTCTTCTACTGACATTGCTTGCAATGCATTCTTTAGACTCTGTATAAATCTTTCCACTAAGCCATTTGTAGTTGGGTGGTACAGTTCTGATGTAATATGAATTTTTCCATTCATTTTCAGGAACAACTGAAACTGTTCCCCCACAAACTGTGGTCCATTGTCATTGACTAAGTGTTCTGGAACACCAGTCCTTGAGAAGAGGGTTCTCAACACATCAGCAGTGTGCGAGCCTGTGGTGGAGATTATTGGGAACATTTCTGGCCACTTTGTAGCTGCTAATACTGAGTACACTCTAGCTCTCAGCTTGGATGGTACAATAATTCTCAAATTGGCAACTTCCATCATGGGCAAGTTCACCCTACTGCTGATAAAAATGGGGAAATAGGATTTCTGTAGCATGTTCCAGCCATTTTGGGTGGCTATGTAGACCTGAAACAGTGATGGATCTTTTTTGGTTTCTCTTTAGATCACCTCTGCCAGAAAAGAGACTTCTGATTTGTATTAGTGAGAATTTGTCAAGAAGATTGTCCTCCTTCGTAAATTTTTCCAGTATTTCCTTTTCCAAAGGTAAATGGGATGACCCATCAGCATTTCCATGATTAGTTGTCCTCCTGAGTTTAATCTTGTAATTGTGTCCTCCAAAAACAGAGCCCATCTCTGCTTTTGTGCAGCTGCTGTTAGTGGAACACCATTCTGTGGATCGAAGATGAGCACTGGTGGTGGACGATCACTGACGAGGGTAAACTCTCTCCCATACAAGTACTGATTAAAATATTTTACACCCCAAGCCAGACAGAAGGCCTCTCTGTCAAACAGTGTGTCACTTTTTTGAGGTGTTAAGGGAATACATTGCAAAAGCTATGGGGCGTTCACTTCCATCACTTGCTGTATGCATCATGACTGCACCTATACCATAAGGCAAGGTGTTACAGGCCAAGCTTCACTGGACGGTGTGGATCATAATGTGTGAGTACAGTCTGAAACACCATCTCCTTCATCTTTTGGAAAGCCACCTCACACTGTTGTGTCCATTGCCATTTCTTCCTGATCTGCAGTAATGGGTTCACTGCTGGAGCACAGTAGCCAGGTTTAGTAGAAACCTGTTATTGTAATTAACAAACCCTAAAAAGGACAACAATTGAGCTGAAACTGAACATTCCTGGATTATTTCATTGACTTTGTGATTTGATGATTTTATATTCTGTATTTTTCATTTGTTTCTTTTGCCATTCCACAATTTTCTCGTTTTTTCTGTGTTGGAGGTTTGATTTTCTTTTGAATTGGTTGCATGTTTTTCTTTGTTTTGTGGCTGTCTGTGGGAAGACAAATCTCAGAGTTGTATATGACATACATACTTTGGTAGTAAAAGTATTTTGAATCTTTGAACTCCAACACATCTTTTGGCCTTGAAGCATCTACCTCTGTTTGAATTTTCTCAGCACACTTGCGTACTCCTTTTGCGTCAATGGTGTGACCACAGCGTGACCAGCATCTTGGTTTTAAGAACTCACATTTGTTACTTCATGCTCTGACCCAAAAATCTTCTAACCTCTTTAACACCGTCTTGAAATTTTGTATAGGTTTCTTGTCATCCTTACCATAAAAAATGCTGTCATCCAGGTAACTCTGAATACCTGGGCGGTCTTGCAGCACCTGGTCCATAGCTTTCTGCCTGAGTGCAGGTGCAGATGCTACTCCAAGAAAAAGCCTATTATAGTGAGTGTTTATGGCCAGAAACATTTCAGACTCTTCTTCCATCTCTATCTGTAGGTAGGCCTCAGCTAAATCCACTTTGCTGAAGTGTTTCCCTCCAGGAAGGTTTGCAAAAATATCCTCTATGCTGGGCAAATGGTATTGTTCTACTTTCAGTATTGGGTTGATCATGACCTTAAAATCAGCACAGATCCTCACAAGACCCATTCTTCTAGGCTACTGAGACCACTGGTGTTGTCCACGTGCTCCATTCTACCTTGGGAAGATTCCTTTCAGCCTCCAGTTTAAATGCAAAACTTGCAGAAAATGCAACAAAATACAAAAATAAATGGCCTGCATAACGAAAAGAAAAAGATAAAAAGTCAAGTTGCACATTCAAAAAGAGTACTTATCTGCATGTTGTTAATGAAAAAAATCTGATAATGATGAGAGTGATTGAGGGCTGGGTAGCCTTGAAATTTACAATACTCAGCCTTGGAGAGAATTCCTTCAGCCTCTATGCAATTTAGCTCACTGGCTATTTTATCACCAAAGGTATAAGGAACAAAATAATATTTGCAAAATTTGGGTATGGAATTTTCATTTAACACTACACTTGAAAGTTTTGGGTTTTCCAATGTCATCCTTGAACACTGCTAAGTCATCTTTCAGTACCTTTCTTAAATCATTTTCAGTTGACTCTATTGCAGGGTATGTGACATGCAAATAGTGAATGAGTCCTTATTCAACCTGTAGTTGTCTTAGCCAACCATTGTACTAGCCCTCATGTTTCTGCCACATACAAGATCAATGTGGCTTGTTGGTTGCTATACTTCACTGTTATGAATGCCATTCCCACAGCAGTTATCTTTTTTCCAGTATGTTCAGTATCTTTGAAATACCATTCAAACTCTTTTTATAGAATGCATGGAACAACCAAGCCAGTGTCCAATCCCATTTTAATTAATTTGCTGTTCACTTCTTGGGTAAGCATATTCCTTGTCTCATCACGAATAAGAGAAAATCTACAGATGCTGTAAGTCCAAGCACCACACACAAAATGCAGGAGGAACTCAGGACCGATGAAGAGTCTTGGCCTGAAACATCGACTATACTCTTTTCCATAGATGTTGCCTGGCCAACATTTTGTGTGTGGTGCTTGTCTCGTGTTAGTTGTCACATTGTAAATCTCAAGGCTATTCAGTTCAGTGTCACTTTCATCATTGTCAGATTTCTCATCAGCAACTTGCAGATTGTGCTCTTTTTGAAACTTATTTGACTTTTTATCTTTTTCTCTTCCTTGTGCAGTTGATTTATTTTTGTTTGCCCGCATACACTTCGTGGAACAAAGTTATGATGCTCTAAATGATGACTCCTTTGCTTGCATCTTCAGAAACAGCTCTATTTCCACCTTTAATATCTATTTTTTTCCTTTTCAAGATTCTTTGAAGATCCTGATCTGGAGTTACCCTCTGTCTTCAGTTCTCTGCAGGAATGGGACCCACTCTCAGGGCCTCACAACCAGCCACTTTTTGATATCCTAAAGACATGGCCTGGAGGACTAGTGCACTTCAGGGTTCTGGATTTTTGTGGCTCTGGAGATGGGTTGATTCTAGGCCAGTCCCCATGGCTGAGGTGTCGCGGGAGAACACGGAACATTGGGAGCAGCGGGTTAGCTGCCGAGGGTTGTGTGTCCAGAGACCTGAGCCTTTCTGGCGACAGCTGTCTGGGTGCAGAGCTCGGAAAAAGCGACGCAACAGACTTTTAACATCATTAATCAGCAAGCTGTTTGGTATGTCTCCCCCACCTCACTGTGAAATGGGCACACCTCTTTTTCCCTTGTTAGGGGGAGAGAGAGAAAGAGAGAGCCTGTGATATGTCAAATTACTGGGTGAACGAATAGTCATTGGGGTACTGCAAGTCCGTATATTTATTGATGATTGCTGCATGCTTGAGTGCTCGGCAGAGGGAACCGATACTTTTTTTGCTGGTGGGGGTAGCAATTTTTAAAAAGCCATTTCTGCTTTTTTAAAATTTATGATTATTATCACACAGTGCTGTCTTTTTATTAACCTGTAAATTTCATCCATTTTCTGCCATTTTTAAACTTGGCTGTCTCTCTCCCTCTATGAAGACATGCGCTGGGCATATTTTAACTAGAATGTGTCTCTGTGCTTCAGCAGGTAGGTGGTCAATCGGGTTTGTTTTAAAGCTTACTTGTCACCACTGTTATGATTTGCAACTATTTGAAAGGAAACACGGAGCCAGGGATACCAATTCCAACGGGAGCCCACCACCAAGCACATCTTTCCCTCCTCCCCTTTCTGCTTTCCACAGGGATCGCTCCCTCTTTCTTTCTCCCTAGGTCTCCCGTCCCATGATCCTTTCCCTTCTCTAGCTCTGTATCCCTTTTACCAATCAACTTTCCAGCTCTTAGCTTCATCCCTCCCCCTCCTGTCTTCTTCCAGCATTTTGGATTTCCCCCTCCCCCTCTCATTTTCAGATCTCTTACTATCTCTTCCTTCAGTTAGTCCTGACGATGGGTCTCACCCCGAAACGTCGACTGTACTTTTTCCTATAGATGCTGCCTGGCCTGCTGCATTCCACCAGCATTTTGTGTGTTGCCAGGGATAACTTGTCTACTCTTACTTTTATTGAGGTGCACAAATATAATGTGATGGCATAATAACGTATGCCATTCATGTACTTTTACATATAACCTCTAACTAATTATGTAAGGAACAATGAATGCTTAATTAAACAATTAAGGTCATAGAAGGGACTGGGCAGGGCCTGCTCCTGGGCTGCAGTGTTCTATGACTTCATGACTCTCTGACTGACACTGAACTCCTCGTGGGCCCAGTGGTACAAGTGCAAACTTCATTCGACTGCCCTGCACTCTGGCTGGAGAGCAGCTCGCTGAACCTGAGGGCAAAGTACTCTTTGAAATTAGAGAGATAAAAGGCAGTCTACAGAGAAGAAACAGGTTTATTTCATTGATATTCCATTTCGGTTCATTTCAATGTGTTTAATTGTTTTAGCTCAATTATATTCAATAGTTTAATTATTTGCCATTTTAAAAATTTAAGTGCTTTTTTTTAAAGATCACACAAGTGTTTTTGAAAATTTGTAAGTGCAAGGTGTTTCACAGACATTCATTATAAGCAGTGTCTTTGACAGTTGATGAATCTGGGGAGTCTGCGACCTAGGCTATTCAAACTATTCTGGGGACGGAGCCCCATGTTAACACTTGGAACAGCCCCTAAGACCATTCTGAATGGCCAACAGGTAGTTTCACATCATGGGGGGGGGGGGGGTGGATGGGCTGATCTAGGAAAGAGCATCTCCAAGGGTAGGTGGCTGGGCAGCTCAACAGTTCACAGGTTAACACGATATCAGAGTTGCAAATGGACTTGGGAGTCCTCTTGCAGGATGAGTCAATGGTGAGGAAGGCCAATGCAATGTTAGCATTCATTTCAAGAGGTCTAGAATACAAAAAGCAAGGGTGTGATGCTGAGGATTGATAATGTATTAGCCCGACTGCACTTGGAGTATTTGGGCCCCTTATCTAAAAAAAGGTTTGTGGCATTGAGAGGATTCAGAGGAACGTTCATGAAAATGATCCCAGGAATGAAAGGGTTAACATGGGTAAAGCATTTGATGGCTCTGGACCTGTACTTATTAGAGATTAGAAATCTGAAGTGGGTATCACACTGAAACCTATTGAAAATTGAAGGTGCTAGAAGGAGTAGACGTGGGAAGGATGTTTCCTATTCTGGATTTGTCTTTAACCAGGGGCATTGCATCAGAATAGGAGGATGTTCCTTTGGAGCAGGGATGAGGAGGAATTTTTTTAGCTAGAAGGTGGAGAACCTGTGGAATTCATTGCCACTGGTGGCTGTGGAGGCCAAGCCATTGGGTATATTTAAAGAGGAGGTTGATAGGTTCTTGATTAGTAATGGTGTAAAAAGTTAGAGAGAAAAGGCAGGAGAATGGGGTTCAGAGGGATAATAAATAATCAGCCTTGGTAGAATAACAAAGATGACCCAATGGGCTGAGTGGCCTAATTCTGCTCCTTCGTCTTATGGTCTTCTGAACATGATATATTTTCCAAACTGTTGTAGATTGTTTCAGAAACAAACATAGACTGAAATATTCTTATAAATATCCCGCTTTGATGAAGCCCAAATACGGGTTGAGGCCCTGTATAGTATAAATTAATCAAAAAAGAACTGCCAGAAATCTAAAATATGATGCTCGAGATACTCAGCAGGTCAGGCAGCAGCTGTATGAAGAGAAACAGAGTCAATATTTCAGTTCATAATCCTTCAGCCTAGGATAGGTCTATCATAGGAAATATTGGGGTCAGCTTGAAGAACCTAGTGGCCTTCTCCTGCTCCCATTTATGTTCTTGGAGTTCTTTTGTTAATTTAAGGAAAGGTGACATAGCTTTGGTTTAACGAACCCTGTGAAAGATGTCCCCTGCACAGTACATTACTTCAGCAATGCAGTGGAGTGTCAGATCATATTTCTGTACTCAGGTCTCTGGACAGAATTGAATACACAATCGCCTGACTCAGAAGTGAGTCTGTTTCCAACTGAGACTTGGCTGACTTGCACATAGCTGGAAGAAACCCAACATCATTAGACTCTCCGAGTTCTCCCAATTGTCTGTTAAATATTGGCTTATTATCAACGAAGATATAGACACAAGATGGGTCCCTGCCAGATTGTTCCTCATGAGGCTTTCATCTTCAGAGAGAATTTGCTGATGTTCTCTTCCAACAGCATGCACTGCCCTCAGCTGTCGACACAATAAATTATTTTTAAGTTGCCTCAGCGTGTCAAAATCTTAGCACAAAGGTCATAGGTTGAAGCGCCACCACAGAGATCAGAAGTTGGACTGACAATCCTTTGCAGCACAAAGATCATTCAATGCTAGTGATTCTTTTGGCAAAATGCTAAAGATAGACCAAGGCTTCATTTATCTGTGCATATCCTATGCCATTATTCAAAGTCTCTCAGTTTCCTCACATTCCCGTCTAGATTAATACTTATCTATTGAAACACTGACAGCTTTAAATAAATTGACCAGCTATCTGAAAGAAAAGAAAAAAACTGCAAACACTGAAAATCTGAAATGAAAGCAGAAAATGCTGAGGGCATTCAGGAGATTCTCTGTGTCATCACTTCCGGTGTAAAGAAGCCAAGATGATCAAGGACCCCGCCCATCCGGGGCATTTTCTCTTCTCCCCATTTCCATTGAGCAGAAAGTACATGAGGCATTGTTTGGAATATTGTGAGCAATTTTTCACCCCTTAGATAATAAAAGATGAGCTGGTGTTTGATAGCTCAGAGCCTGTACTTGTGGGAATTTATAAAAATGATGGGGGTGCCTCTCATTGAAACCTCTTGAATATTGAAATAGTAAATAAAGTGGACATAGAAAAGATGTTTTCTATCGTGAGGGAGTTTATGACCAGAAGGCACAGCTTCATAATACTAGGACATCCCTTTAGAACAGAGAAGAGGAAGAATTTCTCCAGCCAGTAGATGGTGAATCTGTGAGCTGAGGAGGCAAAATCATTAGGGATATTTAAAGCAGAGGTTGATAGGTTTTGATAAATGAGGGCATCAAAGGTTGGGGGAGAAAACAGGAGAATGGGGTTGAGAGGGATAATAAATCAGCCATGATGGAATGGTGGAGCAGACTCGATGGGACAAGTGGACTAATTCTGCTCCTATGTCATATGGTCTATGGTCTTAAAAGCCTAAAATCACAAACGTCAGGCTGAAGGCAGTTTATGCCCTACTGTTATAAGACCATTGAAAAGTACTATTGCTTGTGTACTGCAAGACATGGTACAATGAGATGGATACTCAACCTCATGGTCCACCCGATTGTGACCATGCAGATTACTGTCTGCCTCTCTATAACTGTAACACTTTATTCTGCATCCTGTTACTGATTTTTTTCACTTGAAGCAGCTTTTTGCACTGATGTGGTATAACAATCTGTATGTTTGGACTGCTAAACAAAGTTCTTCACTGTACCTTGGTAAATGTGACAATAATAAACCAATTTTAGGTCAGGAAGCACCTGTGGAGATAATTATCTATCTCGGTTCAGTTTGGGGAGTCTTGCAGTAGGAGAATGGCCTGGTTAATAATTCAGACAACTATACTGTAAAGGAAAGAGGGGTGCATGGTAGGGAGAAGTATAATCATTCTTTCCTCAAAATTTGGAATTGTTTATAAACACAAGACACTCTGCAGATGCTGGAAATCCAAAGTAACACATACAAAATACTGGAAAAACTCAGCAGCATCTATGGAAGGGAATAAACAGATAATATTTCAGGCCAACACCCCTCACAAGTATGAGAAAAGAAAGGAGAAGAAGCCAAAAACCCTTTCCTTTCCAGTCCTGATGAAAGGTCTCAGCCAGAAACGTTGGCACTTCATTCCTTTCCACAGGGGCCACCTGATCTACTGAGTACTCTTGTGTATTGTCTTTGAAATTATTCATGCAGTTTTGATTAATTGAAGTCAAAGAACTCTATTGCCAAACATATTCAATCTCTCTTCCATTACTTAGATAGTGATCAATGTCATTGAAAAAGGTGTGAACTTGGATAGTTGCTCTCTCATCCTCCTTCGAATGCTTCTTGGCACCTTCTAGGCAGAGGTGAAATAGAAACGGAGAAATCTATCTGCAAACTACAACAAGATCGTGACCTGCTGATGGATTCAGAGTCATGCAGTGTGGAACAAGCCAATTATCCCACCTAGGCCAGGCTCACTGTAATACATCATTTACAATCATCTCATTTTATGAGAACATAGAACAGTACAGTACAGCACAAGAACAGGCACATCAACCCAAAGTCTTGCACCAAATCGATTAAATTAGTAATCAACTGGCCAGCTAAGCTAATTCCCACTGCATAATGTTCATATCCTACCATTTCCCTCGCATTCACATACCTATCTAAACATCTCTTAGACATCCCTAATTTTTTTGCCTCTACCACCACACCAGGCAGGGCATTCCAGGTACACACCTCTTTCTGCCCCTCACATGTAGGTTCAACTTAACCCCTCTCACTTATAAGCACCTCTTCTTAACTCCCTCCAGATTCTGCCTCTCACCCTCACACTATGCAGTAGCTAAATAAGTTGCCATCCTCCCAATGAGAAGAAACTGGAATACAGGCAAAAATCGATGTGGTCAATGGAACTTGGTGAAAACTCCAAACAGATGTATAAGATCATAAGACATAGGAGCAAAATTAAACCATTTAACACATTGAGGCTGCTCTGCCATCCATCATGGTTCAACTCCATTTTCATCAATTCTCCTGCCTTCTCCCCATAACCTTGTTACCCTGACGAATCAGGAACTTACCAACTATCACTTTAAACGTAGCTAATAATTTGACCTCCACAGCCCTCTATGGCAATGAATTCCACGGATTTACCACCATCCGGCTAAAGAGGCCCCTCTTCATCTCTGTTCTAAATGGATGTCCCTCTATTCTGAGGTTGTGCTATCTGGTCCTAAACTCACCCACTATAGGAAACATCCTCTCCATATCCACTTTATCTCTGTCTAAACGCCAGTGGGTACAGCCCCAGAGCCATCAAGTGCTCCTCATACATTAATACTTCTAATGCCTGAATAATTCTTGTGAACCTCCTCTGGACCCTCTCCAATGCCAGTAGATCCTTTCTTAAATAAGGGGCTCAAAATTGCACCCAATGCTCCAAGTATATCTAACCAATGCTTTAGAAAGCCTCAGCATCATATCCTTGCCCTTATATCATAGTCCTTTTGAAGTGAACATTAACATTGCATTTGCCTTCCTCACCATCGACTCAACCTGCAAATTAATCCTTAGGGAATCCTGCACAAGGAGTCCCAAGTCCCTTCGACCCTCTGATTTTTGATTTTTCTCCCTGCAAACATTGAATATCATTTGTCTGAATTTATAGAAATGCTTGATGAAGTTCCAGACAGAAGGTTTGAAGAAGATAAAGATGTAATGATTAGCGATTAGCAAGCTGGATTGAAAATTGACTAGTAGTGGAAACATAGAGATGATGAATGGTTTGTGTTTTGACCAGGATGTCTCGTCTACAGATTCCTATAGAGTTTGTTCTGAATTTATTTTCTGCCTGTGTGATTCATAAGAAATTTGTCCTTGGAGAAGGCGCAGAGGAGATTACCAGGAAGATTCCAGGACTGAGCTTTCATTATATAGAAACACTAAAGAAGAAGGAATTGTGTTTCTTAGAATTAAAAAAAAACATATTAAGGGTAAATTTAAGTGTTTAGAGTTATTTTGAAGGAATAAATAATGAGAATCAATTTCCTATTGCACAAGAAATCAAAATACAAGGCTTAAAATAAAGGATGAAGTGCATGAAGGGAGAGAGAAAGAGACTTTAAATCATGGATTTCTCTAACCTCCGATAATTTCTCTCCCCTCTCCTCACCCTTCTTCCATTCTGACACCCCAAGTCTCTTCTCCTCACCTGCCTCTGAAGCCCCTCCTCATTTCCTTTCTCCTATCATCCTCCTTTCCTATCAGATTACTTCCTCTTCAGCCCTCTTCCACAGAGCACCTCCCAGCTTCTCAGTTCATCACCCCTCTTCCCATCCACCCGACTTCCCACTCACCTATCACCTCCCAACTTGTTCTCCATCCTCTCCCCCACCTCCTTATTCTGGTTTCTTCCCCCTTCCTTTCTAGTCCTGATGAAGAGTCTCAGCTGGAAATGTCGACTCTATTCCTTTCCCTGGATGCTGCCTGACCTGCTGAGTTCCTCCAGCATTTTTAGATGTAACCTGGGTTTCCAGCATCTGCAGAAGCTCCTGTTTTTATGAAATGATTACTTTCTGTGATCAATTGACAGCTGACATAGTAAAGGAATAAATAATAGCCAGAAAACAAAGAATATATAGTTCAAAAGGAAATTATCCAGGATACTGGAAAATGGATGGAGATGGTAAACAACTGGTGAGCTCCTTCAAGGAGATAGCACATAGAAGATGGATCAAATCGCCTTCTTTGCTGCATGATTCTGTGAATTTGTAGAGAATCTTTCCTATTACAGCTTTTGTAAATTACGTATCTTTTGGAACTAAATCAACTTTGCTGAATGTGAACAGGAGAAAACAGAATAAATAGTAGCTGTAACACAATATGGACAAAAATAAAATCTACTCTCAGTGGCTACTTTATTAGGTACCTCCTTTCCCTATTAAAATGGCCACTGAATGCATGATTACTATCTGCTGCTATAGCCCATCCACTTCAAGCTTCAACGTGTTGCGTGTTCAGAGATGCTCTTCTGTACACCACCATTGTAATGCATGGTAATTCGAGTTACTGTTGCCTTTTTGCCAGTTTGAGCCAGTCTGACCATTCTCCTCTGACCTCTCTCAAGGTGTTTTTCCCCACAGAATTGCTGCTCACTGGAAGTTATTCTTTTCAATTTTTTGCTGCATTGTCTGTAAAGTCTAGAGACTGGTGCATGTAAAACTCCCAGGAGATCAGCAGTTGCTGAGACACTTAAACCACACCCTCTGGCACCAACAATCCACAGTCAAAATCACTTAGATCACATTTCTCCTCATTCTGATGTTTGGTCTGAGCAGCAGCTGAACCTCCATGGCCACATCATTTGCATTAGCAAGTAGGTGTACAGGTGTACCTAATAATGTGGCCACTGAGTGTATTTGCAATGTAAATCAAGAAGAGATCAATGTTTCACTAATTAACTTACTTCCTTATGACATAGTAGGAAGCCTTTTCATCTCAAGGAGTCTATGCTAAATCATGGAGTAAATTCAGTTCAACTTCAATGTTCTCTGTAAATTCTCTCCCCATATTTTGTACAGTATTTACAAAAGCTGAAAACTGAGCAAGTTGGATCTGATTATTGATTATCCACCTCAGTTTACTGAGGTTAATTAGATTTGAAGATACCAGATTGCAAAGTTCTTTTTCTTTGAGAAAATAGGGTAATTCAGTTCAATATATAGACATCAATGGGACTATATTCTTGATATAGGATCTCCACTGACAACTTTACATCATCTAATGGGCTAGATGGACAGGGTGGACTAACAATCACCTATTGCTATTTTTAATGGGATAATCTAGAACCATAAATTTTAGAAGAAATGTCTGCCAAACTAAGATGGAAAAGAGGAGCTGTTTTTCAAGAGGCTTATCATTTTGTTTTAGAAATGCTACCCATGATGATTCAGTCATTGAACACATTCAAGGATGAAATGAATGTCAAGAGTGAGGTATATCAGGCAGAAATCAAAGGCAAGTACATGAATAGCTGGAAATGGACGTGGTCTAGGTCTATCTGAACAATTCTTGTCTTTCCAAGCATTCCTCAGTGCTTCTCTACACCACCTCTTTCCATAGCAGATCTGAGAGACCTTCTCTCATATCAATATTTGTTTATAATTCTATATTTATAGGTCATTATAACATACCAAATCGCATTACATGGCTGATCATGGTCTATGACGGTGATTGTTCTTGGCAAATTCTACAGAAGCGGTTTGCTATTGCCTTCTTCTGGGCAGTGTCTTTACAAGACAGGTGATAAGAGATTGTCTGCCTGACGTCAGGGGTCACATAACCAGGTCTTGTGATATGCTCCAGCTGCTCATACGACCATCCACCACCTGCTCCCATGGCTTCATGTGACCCTGATTTTGGGAGTGAGTGCTACACCTTGCCCAAGGGTAACCTGCAGGCTAGTGGAGAGAAGGATTGCCAAATTCTTCCTTTGGTAGAGATGTATTCCCACACCAACACCCAATTTATAGGTAAATATGTTTATACAGATAATTATTCTTTACTGATGGTCCCCAGAGCACGAGGAGAATGCAGCCAATTAATTGATTCTGAGGTAGTTGATTAGTCCTACAAGAAATCTCAGCTTCTGCCACAGGAGGGGCTGGTGTGCTTGGCAGGAGAGATGAGTGAATGGTCTGTGCTGTTGGTTGCTGGTTGAGCTTGATTTCCATGTACTCCCATCGGAAAGTTGAGTGAGGTCAGTGAGGACATGGTGGAGGATTACAAATACCTGGGCAAAATAAACTGGACTGATCAAAGAACACTGAGGCTGTCTACAAGAAGGGTCAGAGCCGTCTCTATTTTCTGAGGAGACTGAGATCCAGACGATGCTGAGGATGTTCTACGAGGCTGTGGAGGCCAGTGCTATTATGTTTGCTGTTGTGTGCTGGGGCAGCAGGCTGAGGGTAGCAGGCACCAATAGAATCAACAAACTCATTCGTAAGGCTAGTGATGTTGTGGGGGTGGAACTGGACTCTCTGACGGTGGTGGCTGAAAAGAGGATGCTGGCCAAGTTGTCTGTCACCTTGGGCCATGACTCCCATCCACCTCATAATGTATAGTTAGGCACAGGAGTACATTCAGCCAGAGACTCATTCCACCGAGATGTAACACTGAGCGTCATAGGAAGTCATTCCTACCTGTGGCCATCAAACTTTACAACTCCTCCCTCGGAGTGTCAGACACCCTGTGCCAATAGGCTGGTCCTGGACTTATTTCCACTTGGCATGATTAACTTATTATTTAATTATTTATGGTTTTATATTGCTATATTTCTTCACTATTCTTGGTTGGTGTGGCTGTAATGAAACCCAGTTTCCCTCGGGATCAATGAAGTATGTCTGTCTGTCTGTCTGTCTGTCTGAACTCAGCCTTTTCTCCTTGGAGCAATGGAGGATGAAGAGGTGACCTGATAGATATGTACAAGATAATGAGAGGCATTGATCGTGTGGATAGTCAGAGGCTTTTTCCCAGGACTGAAATGGCTAGCATGAGAGGGCATAGTTTTAAGGTGCTTGGAAGTAGGTACAGAGGAGATATCGGTGGTAAGTTTTTTACACAGAGAGTAGTGAGTGCATGAAATGGGCTGATGGTGATGGTGGTAGGAGTAGAAATGATAGGGTCTTTTAAGAGACTCCCGGATAGATACATGAAGCCTAGAAAAGTAGAGGGGTAAGGGTAAGCCTAGGTGGTTCTAAGGTAGGGACACGTTCAGCACAACTTTGTGGGCCGAAGGGTCTGTATTGTGCTGTAGGCTTTCTATGTTTCTATTGCTGCCCTCCTGTGGCCTTTCCTCTGCTCTGAGAGGAGTAAACACACAGTCTAACCAAGACAGCCAAGCGCTTCCCAACGCCGAGTACAGTTACAAGGAGCATCCACCATCAAAGACACCCGCCCCACCCCTCCTACACTCTCCTCTTACTACTACCATTGGGCAGGAAGGACAGAAGCCTTAGGTCCCACACCACCAGGGTCAGGAGGAGTTATCAGACGTCAGGCTCCTAAACCAGCGTCACTAATCCTCCAAACTGATCCTATGCCCTACAGGCTCATTTTCAAGGACTCTTTACAACTCATTTCTCAGTATTGTTTATTTTTTATTTACACTGTTCATCTTTTTTGCACATTGGTTGTTTGTCAGCCCTTCCCTGTAAATGTCTTCAGGAAAATGAATCCCAGGATAGTGTATGGTAGCATACTGTATATGTACTTTGATAGCAAATTTACTTTGAGCTATCAAACTCACGTCTACAGCCACCTATCCTTCCTCCGTACTTTCTTCAGCATCATCCCACCAGTCACATTAGGTTCCTATCTCACCATTCCCTTCTCCTTTTCATAACGGCCACCTCCGCTCTTCACTCTCTGTCCTGTTGCAGGGCTTTGACCCAAAATGCTGACAATTCCTCTCCCCTCCAGATGCTGCTCAACCCATTAATTTCCCCCAGAAGATGAACCAATTGCTATTCTCATTTGCTACAAGTTACACACAAACAACACTAATTTATTGGAATGGGAGTCTGGTTTATTATCACTGACATGTTTTGTGAAATTTGTTGTTTTGTGGCAGCAGTACAGAGTAATACATAAAAATTACTATAAATTACGAAGTGAATATATTATAAATAAATAAATCATGTAAAAAAGAGGAAAATACTGAGGTAGTCATAAACACAGCAGACTCATGTTAATGGGCTGTTCAGAAATCTGATGGAATAGGGGAACAAGCTGTTCTTAAAATGCTGAGTGTGTGTCTTCAGCCTCCTGTACCTGCACATTGATGGTATTAGTGAGAAGAGGGCATGTCTAGGAACCTGAGGATTCTTCATGAGGAATGCCGCCTTCTTAGGTCATTGCCTTTTGAAGAAGTCCTTGATGACATGGAGGCTAATGCTTATGGTGAAATTGGCTAAGGTAAAGGAGGAGAATTTATGAACAAAACCATGACAACCTCTTTATCTAATTATACACAGTTAATGTGAATTAACTTAATCCCTGCTTTACAGCAATATAGTAACTGGAGCTGATTAGCAAGTGGAAATAACCAAAGTTCAAAGTAAATTTATTGTCAAAGTACATGAGGTCATCATTTTCTACCCCGAGATTCATTTTTTGCAGGCATTCACACTAGAAACAAAGAAACAAAATAGAATCAATGAAAACTGCACACAAAGATGGATTAGCAGCAAATGTGCTTAAGTTGACAAACTGCTCAATTTGAAAAATAATAATAAATAAACAATAATCAATATTAAAGACATAAGTTATAGGGTCCTTGAAAGTGAGTCCATAGTTTGTAGAATCAGTTCAGAGTTGAGATGAGTGAAGTTATCCACTCTGGTTCATGAGCCTGATGACTGAGGGTTGATAACTATTCCTCAGCCTGGTGATGTGGGACCTAAACTTCCTGTACCTCCTTTCCCATGGCTGTAGCAAGTAAACAGCAAGGCCTGGATGGTGGAGGTCCTTGCTGATGGCTGCTTTTTTACTTGTGGTAGCGGTCCTAGTAGATGTGTTCAATGATGGGGAGGGTTTTTCCTTGTGAAGGCCTGGGCTGGATCCACCATTTTTTGCAGGCTGCATGATTAACCAATCATGCACTTGTCAATGGTGTCACAATGCACAGTACACTGTGTATGCCCGCTTCACCACGGTATACCACAGGCATGCTGGGAGCACACTCCAGGAAGGGAAACTGCAAGGACTGCCCATAAGTTTTGAGCTTTATGTGGGGCAATAGATGACTCAGCTAAAATGGGCACTCTCTGGGAAAACTGAAATATTTGTGAGAGAGAACAAGCACTTAAATTGTCATGGATCACAAATAAGTTGTACATTTGTATTTTTCCATGTTGCAATTATGTGGCAAAAAGAATGATTCTACAAATTATATTGATTGACTGTGTTGAGAAAAGAAAGTCATTTTAACCAACAAAACAAGTGTAAGACATTTGAAAGGACTATTCATAAAAATACATTTAGGTGATAAATTCCAATAGAATTAAACATTTTATTATCAAACTGAATAGTGAGTTATTGTGAGTGCGAGAGAGAGAGAGAGAGAGAGAGAGAGAGAGAGAAAAGAGAGAGAGAAAGAAAGAGAGAGAGCGAAAGAGAGAGAGAGAGAACAATATACAAGGAACAGTTCTGGTTTTGCAGAGTACTAGCCAAGTGTTTATGAAGAACCAAGGGACTTGTATTATTTCATAAACCAGGGAGACAATTGTTTCTTAGGGGCTTGAATTATGGTCAAGGCTGTTGATGGAATAAAAATCCTTTTCCTCAGGTCATCACACTGAATTCTGTTTATGCCATTCACAAAAAATTAATTGCACCAGGAATTAGATAAAGTTAATTGGGTAAAGAACTAAAAAAGATGAGTTTATTGGTACACTATAATCCTTTGAGGTTTTATTTCAAAGTTGTTGGAGGCAATACAGATGCCAATTAGCTGATTGTTCTTTGGCATTGGATTTGTCAAAATTAAACTTCAAAAATTTTTTCTCCAAAAAAATGTAAGTTATCAGAATTATGCCTTAAAAGAGTAAAGTTTAGTTTTACTTATCACATGTAGATAGGAGACAGCTCAATGTTACTTGTGTTAACATCCAACATAGTCCGAAATATGCTGGTGGCAGCCCACAGATTGGACCAGGTTTCTAGAGGCAATACAGCATGCCCACAATTTAATAACCCTAACCTGTATAACTTTGGAATGTGGGACGAGAATGGAGCACCCAGAGGAAAGCTCCAGTCACATGGAGAGGACATTCAATCTTCTTACTGACAGTGGTGAAAATTGAACACTGATCTTACAGCTGGCCCTGTAAAGTGTCACATTGACCACTACACTACTACGAAAAATATCTGAAACAAAAAGTAATAACTTCATCACATTTTCCCAAATGAGATAAAGATCTGCACCAAAATCATTAAACAATGTGCCAAAGAACTCATTTGCAAGATCACTGGTTAGTTGTGAATGAAGAGAACTATTTATACATCTTCATCCTCCCTGGGTCACAATTTCAAATAATCCTATGCTGTCTCTGCTACAACACCCAACCATTTCCTGAATGGCTTCAAGATTTGTGTTTCTACTTTGATAAGTGAGGGATTGGATTGAATTGACTGAGTAATTGGTTCCAAGTCAGACTGATGGCTGTCAGGATAGGAAATAGCACACTTAATCATACACTGCGTGTACATGGAGGAGTCATCTGTGCAGTAAAATTCTGGTGAGCTGAAGTTCAAGTGGAAATGAAATCTAGACTTGTGTGTCTGCGCCCTGCTCTGCACAGATATTAAATACAATAGAACATGGAACAGCACAACCCCTTGGCTCCAATTTTGGACTGATCTTTTAACTTACTCCAAGATTGAGCTAACCTCCCCCCACATGGTCCTTCATTTTCCCTTTCAGCCAAGCACCTATCAAAGAGTCCCTAGTATATCCGCCTCTAACACCACCCTCAGCAGTACATTCCATATACTTACCGCTGATTCAAATCCCCACTTCTGACTACCCCTTGTGTTTTCTTCTCATCACCTTAAAAGGATGTCCTTTTGTATTAGCCATTGACACCCTAGGGAAAAGGCACTGGCTGTCCACTGTTTTTTATCATACACCTCTATCAAGTCTCCTCTCATTTTTCTTTGCTCCACTATAAAAAGCTCTAGCTCAGCCTTTCCTCAGAAGGATGTTCTCTAATCCAGGTAGCATGCTCTGCACCCTCTCTGAAGCTTCTAAAGATGCTGGATAGTGGTGGGAATGCCAGCTATGAGAGGGCACAGAAACAAGGTGAGAAGGACAAGATCAAGAGATCTGGTCAGGCAAGGTTTTTTCATGCCCAGGTTGACAGGTTCCTGGAACATGCTGCCAGGAGAGGTGTAGAGGCAGCTAGAGGGATTGAGACATTCACATGAACAAGCATGGAATAGAGTGTTACCGACAATGGGGAAGCAGATGGGACATATAATTTGGCATCATGTTACAAGCCTAGTGTTCAGGCCCTGTCATCAGCGACCCTGGAGTCTGGGTCCTCATTCATTGGTGAGTCCTGAGTTGATACAGTAGGTCATAACCTGAAGGTCAGTCGGAGGTCTGGATTGAAGCCCCAAGTTTAATCGGACATCCAGATGTCAAGGTCTGACACCAAAGTCCTGAATCTGTGAATCCCTGAAAAACTGCTGGGAAAGCTGAAGGCCCAATATATGCAAATCTGTAGGTCTGCTGGAGAACAAGGATGGCCTGTCCTGAGTTTAGAGGACTGCCTCTGTGTGGGGTGGATGGGAAGGAGGAATGGAGCTGATTTTGCAGTTGTTGCTTTGTCCCTTGATATGTTATGTGTAGTTCTGCTAAGTATAGTAGGCATACTGTGTAGGCAGAGGAAGGTGTGGCGACACTTGGGGGATGCCTCCAGCACATCCTTCGGTGTGTTGGTTGTTAACGCAAACAACATATTTCACTGTATGTTTCAATGTGTATGCAATAATGAATCTGAACATCAGTCTGAATCTGGACTCATATGAGTGACCAAGATGTGATGGTCATGTGGAATGAGGGAGTGTAAAGTGCCAGCAGCTGGCTGTGCAGAAGACAGCAGTCTGTGGTCTATAGTGCACTGGATCTATACATGGGATGAACAGTTCCAGCTTGAAAACATTCATACAGATAAAAGATGCTCAGAGATATCCATATTAGTTGTGTAGGTTTCGGATTGCTGTCTTCAAGGAACCTCCAACGTTGGATTATTTTTCACTTCATAAGGAGATGTGGGGAAGAGTAGTGAAGATATATTCCAAGAACATCCTCATACAACACATTTCACTGTATGTTTTGATGTTCTGACTCCTGGTTGGAATGAAGAGCCTGTTCCTGTGCTGAACTTTTCCACGTGTCTCTGGAGTATTTGACTTCCCACTCTGCCACTGAACTTGGCCTGAGTGTAGCAGCATGTTACATTCACCTGAGAGTGGGGCTGCACATGGGGATACTTCACACTGCAGCAGAGAAAGAGAAGCCGTTGACTTTCTTAATAATTTTTGAAACTAACTGATATAGGTTGAGTAATGTTTGAAATCTTGTTTCAGCCATTTCTAAAGTCTCTGATCAGAGCTGATTGGAGTGGTAGATGAGTAAATTGGTTTATTAAGACAGTGGGAAGCTTTGTTTAGCATGCTACCCATACACATCATTTCATCACATCAGTACATCAAGGTACTTCCAGTGGAAAGCAATACTAGAATGTGGAATGAAGTGTTACAGGGAAAGTGCAGTGCAGGCAGACAACAGAATTCAAGGCCATAAGAAGATAGATTATGAGAGCAAGAGTCTATGTTATTAGGATGGGGGATCATTTAACAGTGGCAATGAAGCTGTTCTTCAGCCTGGTGGTACTCGCTTTCAGAATTTGTATCTCTGCTCAGTGGTTGTGGGGAGGGGAGAAAGTGAAAATGATCAGGGTGGCTGGTGTCTTTGGCTGCTTTACCAAGGCGATAAGAACAAAAAATTTGGCAGCATGAGTCTGTGTCAGGGCTTTCATCAGAATAAGAAGAATTATTGACAAGAGCTGTGAATTTTGTTGTTGTACAGCAGTTGTTACAAAGCAGCAGATTTCACAACACCAAGATACATGGCACCGTGGACTGGGGTGGCACAGTTAGCGCCGTGGTTCACCGCGCCAGTGGTCATTGACTGAGGTTCGTTTTCTGTTGTTATCTGTGAGGAGTTTATGTGTTCTCCCTGTGGTCACATCAGTCTCCTCTGGGTGCTCCACCAAGGCACAGGTGCTCGGGTTGGTGAGTTGTGCTCACGCTAGGTTGGTGCCATTTACGGGCTGCCCCCGACACAATCTATGGACTGTGCTGGTTGTTGATGCAAATGACACACTCTGTTTCAATGAACATATGATAAATAATACTCATCTTTCTTCATCTCATCTAACTACATGGATGTTGTGAGGTAGCCATGAGAACTGGATTGGTGAAGAGAGCTTGGAGCAGTTGCAGGCATCTTATGCAAATTTATGGAGCTGGAGTTATTATTCAGTGTGGAAACAGGCCTTTTGCCCATGTTTACTCCGTTACCTATCAGAAGTAGTCCTCTTTCTCCATATCCTTCTCAACCTTTCCTTTCCCTATTTGAGTGCATTCTGGTCAGTTAGCTGGTTCTACCCTTGAAGGTGTACCTGTGGTGATTCTTTGAGAGAATTCTGCTGCTTGATCTGGGTGGGATATCAGGACGGATGCAGTAGGTGGGCCATGTGACTCTTTCAGTTCTGGTTTGGTGTTTGGTGTTACACCTGTATAGAATCAGAATCGAAATCAGGTGGATTACCACTGAAATTTGCTGTTTTATGGCAGCAGTATAGTGTAAGACATAAAAAATTACCAGCATACAAACAAATAATAGACAGCTAGAAGGATAGATGGATAGACAATCAGGCAGACAGGCAGACAGACAGACAGACAGACAGAAATGGATAGGCAGGCAGACAGATGGACAGACAAATAAGTAGAATAGATAGAGCAAAAGAGGAATAGGGAGGTGCTGTTCATGGGTTCATTGGCCATTCAAAAATCTGACAGCAGAGGTGTAAAGCTGTTCCAACAATGCTGAATGTAGGTCTTCTGGCTGCTGAATCTCCTTCCTGATGGTAGCAATGAGATGAGGGAATGTTCCAGATAGTTAGGGTCCTCAGTGATGGATGCCGCCTTCTTGAAGCACAGCATCTTGAAGATGTCCTCAATGGTGGGCAGGCTTGTGGCCGTAATGGAGCTGGCTGAATCAAAGTTCCTCTGCAGCCTCTTTGGACTCTGCACATCAGGTAGCCTCCATAGTAGGTGGTAATGCAATGTCAGAGTTTCACTTCATCTGGCACCAGTCAGAATCAACATAGGAGCATCAATGAACACCCATGAAGAACAGAACAGGCGCTGTGATATTGACCCGTCTGAATAAAGCAGTCATACTGGACAGCAAATGGACCAGACTGAATAGATATGAATGCAAATAGATGACCTAAACATCCCTCCATGAAATTATACAACAACCCTTCACCAGTGGAAGCATAAAAGGGAATGTTAGCACAGTGGTTATATTACAGGACCCAGTAACCCAAAGGTCTAAACCTCTAATTCAAGGTCACGAGTCTGAATCCCACCTGAGGAATTCCAAATTCAGAATCAGAATTTATATTACCGGTACGATGTTTGTTGCTTTGAAACAACAGTACAATGCCAAACTAAAAATGACTATAAATCTCAAAATTATTACAACAAATAAATAGAGTGCAAAAGAAAAAAAAACAAGGGAAGTAGTGTTCTTAGACCATTCAGAAATCTGATGGCAGAGGGGAAGAACAACACACACAAAATGCTGAAGGAACTCAGCAGGTCAGGCAGCACCTATGGAGGGAAAGAAATAGAGAATATTTGAGCCAAGGCCCTGTATTGGGACTGGAAAAGGAGGGAAGGAACCAAAATAAGAAGAGTTTTCAGGTTCCTGTAGCTTCTCCCAAATGGAGGTCCCATAGTGATGGATGCTGCCTTTTTGAGACACTGTATCTTGAAGATTTCCTCAAGATTTTTTGAGATTAGCATTTTTTATCGCATGTATATTAAAATGTGAAAACATAGAGTGAAATGTGTTGTTTGTGTCAACAACCAACACAGTCCAAAGGAGGTGCTGGGGGCAGATTGTCACCATACTAGCGACACCAACATTGCATGCCCACAACTTACTGACCTTAACCAGTATATCTTTGGAAGTGAAAGTAAACTGGAACACTAGAGGAAACACACACTTTCAGAGGGAGAACATACAAACTCCTCACAGACAGTGGGAGCAAGTCAATCCCGATCTCTAGTGCTGTAAGGCTATACACTAATCACTGTGCTACCATGTCGCTGTTGATGATGGGCTGAAATTTAAAACATAATTCAAATTAATTAACAATCCAAAATTTTAAACAAGCTGTCAGGATGTCACTGGATTGTGCTTGAAAACCTATCTCCTTCATTAGCATTACGCTGGCTCTTTATTTGCGTTGGCAGATTGTAACTGCAAACACACCTCTCTGCTAGACTCTCTAAAATGGTCCTGCAAGCCACTCAATTCCAAAGTTCAAAGTAACTTCATCATCAAAGTACATATATGTCACCATACACTACCCTGAGGTTCAATTTCTTGTGGGCATTCACAGTAAATATGGGAATCACAATAGAATCAATGAAAGACTGTGCTCACAGGGCAAACAACAAATGTGGCAAAAGATAGCAACCTGCAAATACAAAAAAAATACAAATAATAAATAAATAAGCACTAAAAATCGAGAACATAGATGAAGAGTCCTTGAGAAGTGAGTCATAGGTTGTGGGAACAGTTGAATGTTGGGGTGAGTGAATTTATCCCCTCTCATTCAACAGCCTGATGGCTGAGGGGTAATAACTGTTCCTGAAACACTGCCATGCTAGTAATGAGATACATCATGAAGAAACACATTTAAAATAAAGGCCCTTGCAGCTTTTATGCATGAACAGGAAGGCCCGCAAGAAGCAGTTTACAGGGATCTCTTAGCAGAACTTTCAAAAAATGCTGTCCACAGACATTCCATTACACTGCTCACTAATAAAGAAATGGAGACACAAGCGACTGCAGGTGCTGAAACGTGGAGCAACAAACCATCTGCTGGAGAGTTTCAGAAGGTCAAGCAGCATCTGCAGGGAAATAAATTGTTGATGATTTTGGTAAAAGCCTTGCATTAGTGTCCCCTGATACTGGTTTTGTACCAAAATGGCTACAAAAAGAAATGGTGCTTTATCATTATGAACTCCACATGCATCATGCAGACTGGGATACCACCAACATGTTACACATTCCCTGTGTGGATGCTGGAAATCTATTGAGAACATTAAAGTAAATTTATTATCAGAGTGTATACATCACACTGAGATTCACTTTCTTGCTGGCATTAGTAGGAGAACAAAGAAATACAATGGTGTATGAAAAGTTGCACACAAAGTCTGACAAAACAAGGGTAAATCTAAGTAGAACACAATTGATACTTCAGATGCGGCAAATGTTGAGTAACACAGAAGTCCCCACATTTCATAGAAGCTGACTTCATCCCCCATGTTGTGAATGAATTCTACAGATTCACCATCCTCTGGCTAAGGAAGTTCCTCCTCATCCCTGTTCGACCAGTTTGCACCACAATGGGCTTTGTTTCTTCTTTGTATAATTTTTGTTGAAATTTTCTGTTTTTCTTCTGACTGTTGTGAACCAGATGCTATGTGCCTGTGATGCTGATGCAGGTAGTTTGTTTTTAGTGCACCTGTGTATATATGCACTTGTGCACACAGGCTCAATACTGGGTAGGCAAAACTGCCCAGTGTATCACCAGAACCAGTCTACCTCACCATCAAGGATAAATATACCGACAAGTGCTGGAAGTCAGCCAGTAGCATCTCGAAAAATCCCACCCACCCTGCTCATGGACTGTTGGTCCCACTCCCTTTAGGGCAGTGGTGACATAGCCCAGGACAGGACCACCAGACTCAAAAACAGTTTCTTTCCCCAAGTAGTAAGACAGATCAACACCCTCACCACTAACCCACCCCTCCACACGCCAACAACCCGTATTTTATCATTTCCTGTGAGTCACCTTATGTGCAGACACTCATTTTATGGACACACAATGAAATTATGTATTTAGGTTATCTCATATGCTTTATACTTATTGTTTTATTATTATGGTGTTCTTTATCTCATTGTGTTACCTTATCAGAGCTGGAGTAACAATTATTTCAGTCTCCTTTACACTTGTGTACTGGAAATGACATTAAACCACCTCGAACCCGACACCTTAACAGTATGTTTATTGAATGACTATTTCCTGTGTAACTCCGTGCAGGCTTTCGCTACTGACTAATGGAGTGTAAATAGGTTACTCCATTAAATAATACAGCACCCCTTCAAGTGGAACCAGAATGGGGAGATTTTAGCATTGTGTCACAGAGTCAGAGGCAGGTGAATGGGAGTTACGTGGATGCATATGGTGAACACTGCGTTAAGATGGACTGCGCCGCGAGTTTGCTGTCGGTTTGCCTGGAGTTATCAGGGTACGTCATTTCTCCTTATCCACGCTGGTAATCCAATCTGGAAACATAATGACAGTGCAGATAATCATTAGACAAGGTATTCCTCCTAAAGTAGGTGATGGTGCAACGTCCATCGGATATAAACACAAGAGATTCTGCAGATGCTGGAAATCCAGAGCAACACACACAAAATGCTGGAGGAACTCAGCGGGTCAGGCAGCGTCAAAGGAGGGGAATAAACATCGAGTGAATTACTTTGGACATTATTTGATGGACTTCTAGGTTGGGAGGTGGGATGGGATGAGAAGGGGGTTGTTGTTGGAACAAAGACTTGAAAACTTTATAGGTTATTCAATAAATGCGAATTGGTATTAACAGATCGCGTCCACAAACTCTAATTCAAAATTGAAAGTGTACTGTGTTTAATTGTCATCTCACTGGGCTTTAGGCCACAATGGGCGGTGCATAAGTAAACGTTTGAGTTAAGTAAGGTTCATAATGACCCATTCCGGCTAATTCAAAAGGATGGCCCGACACGTAGCGCTTATGAATGAAAGTTCTAATAGCGAAAAGATGACGATTGTATGACCAGTGTATTTTTAGCAACATCACCAAGCAACTCAGTAAAAAACCTTCCCGGCAGATTACAGGAGGTAAGAATGTGGTCCGGAGAAGGGAAGGCACGTTCAAGCGACAGGCTGCGCCGAGAATACAGTACATTTCACCTCGCTAGCTGACATTCCTCGCTCAACGGTGTCCCGACATCAATTGACTCCTCTGCGTTGAATGTATTGATTATATTATGGTTATTATTCTATTTTGATGTATGTCCACAGGAAAATGAATCTCAGTGTAGTCTATAGTGACAGATACCTCGATAGTAAATTTACTTTGATCTTCGGTTTAGTTACCAGTATCATCCACTTAAACACCTTCACTCCGCTCCAATGCAGCCAATGAAATGTTAAGGTAGTGTAGTCATTATTGTGGTGTAGAGTATGAGGTAGACAACTTTATTTTCCCCGTAAGCTCCCCCATAAAAAAAAGATATTTTGCAGATGCTGGAAATCCAGAGCAACCCGCAAAATGTCGGAGGGACTCAGCAGGTCAGGCAGCTTCTACGGAGTCGACGTTTCGTGTCAAGACCCTTCAGCACTGGAAAGGAAGGGGGAAGAAGCCAGCTTTTCTTACTGGAACATCGTCTGTCGCTCTCCATAAATGCGGCCTGACCTGCTGAGCTCTTCCAGTATTTTGTCATATTCCTCAGCATCGTGTGGTAATCAGCAAATTCATTAATCAACGATTAAGAGGAAGGGGAACTTGTAAAACAACAAACAAAAATCACAATTGGATGAGTCTTTGCCCCATCCTGAAATCTTACAGCTGGGAAGTATCCTATTTTGATGTTCGCATCGATGGTCAGCATCTCCGGCAGCTTAGTGTCCCGGCAGGAGTTTCAGCCCACGATCCCGGAGCCTAAATCTCTAACGGTACTCGCAGACTTTGAGACAAGGGCGTGACCGAGGGCTCGCACTTTCCATAAAACGGAAGACCAGATGAGCCGAAGGACCAGCTTCAGAATAAGAGCAGTTTCACGGCGTTCGGCCCATCGAGTCTGCTCCCCCATTCCATCATGGCAGATTTATTATCCATCAGCCCCTATTCTCCCGCCTCCTCCTCGTAACCTTTGCCGACCTGATTAACAGAGAACCTTTAATATCCCCAATGACTTGTGTTCCACAGCCGTCTGTGGCAATGATTTCCATAGGTTCAACCCGCCTAAAGTAATTCCTCCTTTTCTCTGTTTTAAATGGGTTGTCTATTCAAATAGGATCTATCATAGCGCGATATAGCAGGGACACTTCGGCCAAACTGGTCGATGTTGAGCAAATGCACATTGAAGATAGTCCAACGTGCCCACGTTTGACCCATATCTCTCTCACCTTTTCCTATCCACAGAGTGTGGTGGCTGGGTGGAACGCGCAGCCAGTTGGTAGAGGATGATATAGAAGGGGATGTAAGAGACTCGTAGATAGGCACATAGATGATAGAAATATGGACGGGTATAGGGAAGGGAAGAGTTAAATTGATCTCAGGCTGAAGGGTCTGAACAACATCTTGGACCTAACTATTCTATGTTCTAAATCTATCTGTGTTTTTTAAACATTGTATTGTACCTGCTTCGGCCACCTCTTAAGGCAGCTTGTTCCAGATACCCTCCGCTCTCAGTGTCTGGTGTTTGAATTCCGCTACCGTGTTGGAGAAACTGGTGGGTTAATTAAGAGTTAATTCGTCGGAGTCTCCGCTAATGTTACGCACAGGGACCAGCCCAAGTGTCAGAAAGTGACGGGGTTCCATGGGAGAATCTGTACTCGCCTGTAAGTTGCGGGGCAACTTATTCAGTGTCGAAGTGGGCGAGGGATTAGGTTCACGTGTTCCTGCCTCTCCGCATTGGACGGAGTGTTTTGCAGACCGCTGCCGTTTGCCTTGCACAGCCTGGCTGCGTGCACTCATTCAAGAGGCGCTGCGCGGTTGTGCGGCTCCCGGGACAGCTGATTACAAGCGAACGTGTAGCGACACGGTGGCGTGAGGAGAGAGCGGGAGGGAGGGCACAGGGAAAGCAGTTGAAGGAATACCAAAGAAGCAGAGGTGTGCAGACGCGGAATGGCATGGTAAGGAGCGGAGAGTTGCTGTACTGATCACCTCTCGCCCGCTCTTCCCTGAAGATGGACTCGCTCGGGCTTCGCCTCGTTCTCTCCTTGATCGTTTACTGTTGGATGAACATCGCGACCGCTTATTCCCGTAAGTACATTTGCCCCCATCTACCTCAAACCAGCCGACACGGAAAGTGGGCTTGTGGGAGTGAAATAGTTTACCGCACTCTACTGGATGGTGCTTTCGATAGACAGCATATGACTCTCGACCTGCTGTATTTTTAAGTAGCAACTTACCTTCAGTACTTTTGGGTGTGTCATGTTGTCTCTCCCCGGACAGTATGAATGTGATTCCTAAATCCGTTTATATACTTCGCAAAGCTGTTTGATTCCCAGTTTCGGTATTCACACATACCTGGGCGAGTTATTTCGGGGTCGGGGAAATAGAGTTCCAGCCAGGAGGCAAAGTGGCGGAACGGAATATCGGGAGCAGGTTATAACAGGTGTCCCATTCGTCACCGTCTGTTCCTGTGGAAGGACATTCTCCCCTGTTACCTTGAGAGAGGGGATGGTTGAGCACGTTCTGGCGGAGGTTATATAGAGGAGGACGCAAAATCGCTGATCTTGTTTCCTGAATGGCCGGGACGGTCTCACAGCCCAGTCATCCTCGGAAGCATTTGGCAACCTTTGGGCTGATTTCAGGTGGTGACAGTCACATTTGTTTTATTCATTGTCTAACTATCCATCACTCTTGCTCATGGCCAAAGACAGCACCTCAAAGTACTATTGAAGAAGCTAGAGCAGTTGGGTCATTGGTCTCAGTTTACGGTAACTGTGTTGCAACTTCGGACATCGAGAATGTAGGATCGGACATTTACGTTCCCCCGCGCAAAAAGTAGATTAAATGATCACTGCCAGTTGCCCCCTTAGTTCCAAGTGAGAGCAGTGGAGGTAGAGTTGAGGGGTGGATGGTCTAATTGATGGGGCAGTAGTGATACTAAATTGGAACCAGGATACATAGGTGCCAGATATTCGTCGTAGACTCTGGGCTAATGGGCGCGCTTCCAAACTTATTCTAATTCTCACATCTCAGAATAATTTGCAACCAGCAAAATACTTCTAATTTGTTGTTTTTGGGGTGTACAAAATTCCATGCTCAACACCTGCTGTCGATTGAAGGGTGAACACTGCGGAAAAATCTCCTGGACATATTTGAAGTAATGCAACAGGATGGTATATGTGTATCCAGGAGGCGGACGGAGCCTTGGCTTAACAGCAGCAACACAAACTGCCGGAGGAACTCAGCAGGTGAGGCAGCGGCTGTGCAGAGGAATAAAGAATCGGCATTTTGGCCGGAGACTCTTCATCAGCTCTCGATCTGAAATGACAGTTCTTTATTCTCCATGGATGCTGCCTGACCAGCTGAGTTCTTTTAGCATTTTATGTGTTGCCCTGGACTTCCAGCATCTACAGAAGGTTTTGTGATTATGATTTTGTTTGATATCCCACTTCGCAGGCGCTTGAACCTGCAGAGTGCCGGTTCAGCCTGGGACAGTCTGGCTTAAGAAGCGAGGGTCAGACCATTGACTGAGTCGTGGTCAAATGAACTGAGAGGTTCTGCAGAGTCTGAATTACCACCCTATTTCCCCCCTCTCCCACCATGGAGTTGTGGTTTAAGAGACACGAGGGGTACAGGGAGGGGTGGATTTCACTCCTTTTCCTCAACACCCACGCTGCAGTTCAATGGACTCCACATGATCCATATTCCTTCATCTCCTGCATACTCGTGTGTCTTCAGAAAAACCTCTTAAACACCGCCAATGAATCTACTTCCACAGTCCCCTGTCTGCCACAGGTGATGTGTTCTAGGCATCTGTCACTCTCTGTGTATATATAAAAAAATACTTGCTCTGCACGTTTTGAGACCTTTCTCCCTCTTATCTTAAAGCTGTGCTCTCCAGAATTTGATAATTGTAGCTGGTGAAAGACCTCAAGATCCCATCTTCCCAATTTATGCCCCTGGTTATTTTATAGACTTTGATCAGCATTCTCTTCAGTCTTCACTCTAGAACAATCAATTAGAGTTTGCCCATCTGCCTTTGCCAGTTCAGGTAAAGGATCCTGAGTCTGAGAGTGTGACCGATTTCTCTTTCCACAGATACTGCCTGATCTCAAAGTTCAAAATACATTTACCATCCCAGTACATGTACAGTATACAAACTTGAGATTCATCTTCTTGCAGGCAGCCACAAAACCGAATAGAATCCACAAAAAGCCCACACAACAAAGACTGTCAAATAGACAGTGTGTGTGAAAAAGAACGAGTCGAGCAAATAATAAAGAAGTAAGTGAATCATGCACAGAACATGGACCGTAGAGTCCGCAGCCACAGAGCCAGTTCAGCACCATAGCTGGCTCAGGAGCCCGATGGCTGTCAGCCACAGCTGTGGAGCCAGTTCTGCGCTGAGCGATCTGTGAGTCTTTTCAGCATTTTCTATAATTTCAGATTTCCAGCATTTGTAGCTTTGTTTTTTTTTACAAAATCATTGAGTTCATTAATGAAGACCCATTTTAGTTCAATAATCTGCTTATCTTTTACATATTGACTTTAGAGGGCATAATTCTTGCTCCTTTCTAAACAGAACCTATACATACCAGTTTGAGCTTTGCATTAATATTTCACTCAAGTCACTTCCAGAATCATTCTCAATATCAGAATTCAACTGTCTGAATTTAAGGCCTGTAAGCTGGCAAGATTTAAGATGTTTCCAGGCGTCCTGACCCTATAACACTCAATCCGCTGAACCCATCGCAGTTCTCGCTTATGATTACTTAATATGTGTTGCAAACAGCTGGGCAATTTAGGGATAATTACAAAATGTTACGATTAGCAAACCAGCTGGGGTTCACTGTCTCAGCTCTGTCTAATCTGAACTGACTTAACGCGTGGCAAACGCAGCAACAGAAACAAACAGTTTGAAATGAAGTAAGCCCTAGTTGTACTGATAAGGCTGTCTAATGATCCTTGAATGATATAGTATTCCCCAAGGTTTATATTCTAAGCTGCTTGTCATCGCTCTAGATCCTACTGACGTTGATTAAAGCACCTTACTTCAGTCCAGCCCATCTCAGAGTGTGGCTGTTGGCAATTTAACCTGATTGAGAGTCTCCACCCTAAGACAAGCATCCAGAAGATTACAACAAGGTAAATACTCACATAGACTAGATGGTCCAAATGTCATGTTTCAAATTTCTGATATTGATACATTTGAATGTTTCTTCCACATTCCCTGGAACTAATTTCTGCACTCTTCTGACAGATGGTTTTCTGATTTTCCAAAGGACTGTGCCCCAGTTTTGTGCATGGCTAGTACCAGCACTCCCAGATAAATGATCCAACTGCCATTACTTTCTCATGCAAAAACATTCTGTAAAATTGTAAGCATTGACTTGTAAAGATAAAGATTAGCTTTATTGTCACTTGTACATCAAAGGATATAGTGCAATGTGTCATTTTTATGTCAAATCCAATCAGCGTTGATTATGCAGGGCAGCCCACAAGTGTCCCCACACTACTGCACTAACAGAGCATGCCCACAACTTACTAGCCCTATCCCACACACCTTTGGAATATAGGAGGAAGCTCGAGCATGTGGAGGAAACTCTCAGTCCTGGGAATAATGTACAAGCTCCATACAGACAGCAGTGGGAATTCAGTCACGTTCCTACAGTAGGTGCCATGAAGGATTGCACCACTGTACAGCACATGAAATGAAGACAGCTGGTTACCACATGTGGTATGGTGGAGTAATAGTCAGTGTAATGCTCTAAAAGAGTACCAACAATACAGGTTCAATTCTGCTGCTGGATTTCCTGTAGGTGCTCTTGTTTCTCCCTCATTGCAAAGATATATGATTAGGGTAGTTGAGTTGTGGGCATGCTATATTGGTGCCAATAAGTAGGTTACAAACACGAGATTCTGCAGATGCTAGAAAACCAGAGTAACACACAAAATGGAGCATTCATCAGGTCAGGTAGCAGGTATAGTGAGGAATAAGCAATCACGTTATGGCGTTATGGGCCAAGACCTTTAAACAGGTCTTGATGAAGTGCCTCAGCTTGAAATATTGACTGTTTATTCCTTTCCATAGATACTGTTTGACCGGTTGAGTTCTTTTAGCATATTGTGTGAGTTACTCTGGGTTAGTAGGTTAATTGGTCATAAGGGTACCAGGCTCATTGGGCCTGTTAAGTGAACTTTTTACCCAACTTTGTTTGTTGAGTGCTTCACCGGTTCCTCAGAAGTTTTCAATTCCACCAGAATGTACATGGGAGCACAGAATTCTGCTTCTGGCTCAAGTAACATGTCGGTGCCTCTTGAGGGCTGGCAGTGGGTGATTACATTCATGAATGAACAAGAGGCCAAAACAGAAGGGCACAAAAAATTTGTAGCTGAAGGATATCACAGAGAAATGGTCTGCTAGCTAATGAACTGTCTTCTGAAATGGGACGGCTAATTAAGGTTGGAGAATGAGAGTTAGCTTTGCTGGCCATGCTATGAATGAATGTCAATGGATGGAAGTCAAGAGTGATTAACTCAAGGGAAAATATTTTGGAATGTAGAGCATAAAACATTACAGTTCAGGCCCTTTGGTCTATGATGTTGTGCTCACCTTATAATCTACTCTAAGATCAATCTAGCCCTTCCCTCCTACATAACCCCCACCCCCTGTTTTCTATCATCCATGTGCTTAATTGGGAGATAACATTGGTTGGCAGACACAGAGGATGGTGGGTGAATAAGACTTTGTGTGAATTCGGAAAAGGAAGCAGGTTTTGTATATGGAACATAGAACAAAGAGGCCAAGAGGAGACTATGGAGATGACAAAGGATTGGATTTGGAGATAAGCTAGAACTGGAGCTGACTGATATCATGGGGATGGAGGTAAGTGATCTTAAAATTGTGTAGCATTTGCCTGAGGCACCAAAAGCAGGGTGATTTTAGTGGCTAATCTACCCTATCTCCTTTAAACCAGTGCTTGCCTGTCTCCTCCAGTGACTGCTCCAAGTGGATGAAGCCAATTGTTCATGGCTGCTCATCACAGGAGTCCTATTGTAGCTTGGAGATTCAGTTCCAGGTTTATAATGTCTTTCCCTTGTCTCTTGCAGCTGTGGCAGGACAAGCAGAGTCATATCTAACACCTTTCACACATACCAACGGGCATCTGTAGCAATAATCAATGAGAGCTAGTGTTGCAAAAAGCCTCTGCTTTATTGAACCTCATAGTTAGTGGCATGTTTTGCACAAAGCACTGCTTTTAATTACAGACTTGAAGCTGACAAATCTATGAAGTTCTTATGCATATTCCATGAGGATTTTACTTTCAATATTTTAGAATTCTATTCCAGAATCCATCAGTTTCAAACTTTGGAATTTCCTGTGAGTTAGTAATTGGATGCAGTCTGCAAATTTTCATACCCTATCAACTTGTCCTTGATGTTTTTGTCATAAGGAATGAGATACAGGAGCCTTGGGTCCCACACCATCAGGTTTAGGAACAGTTATTACCCTTCAACCATCAGGTTACTGAACCAAAGTGGATAACTTCACTCACTTTGACACTGAATTGATTCTACAACTTATGGACTCACTTTCAAGGACTCTACAACTCATGTTCTCAATACCTATTAATTCTTATTATTTTCCTTTTTGTATTTGCACAATTTCTTGTATTTTGCACATTGGTTGTTTGTCTGTCTTTACAATTTTTCATGTATTTTATTGTGTTTATTTGAAAGTCCACAAGCAAATGAATCTCAGTAGTATATGGTGATGTGTGCTTTGATAATAAATTTACTTGGAACTTGGAAATTTTCCTGCTGGTTATCTCTGTGCTTAGGTTTGAGAATTTGTAGATTGTTGATTTGCACTGGATACTATAAGTATCAAACTTAAATTGTCATTGTCTAACCACCACGCACATCAGTATCAGCATGTTTCTTCGTGCCTGCTTTTTAATTTTTCATGTGACTCACATTGATGCTGTCAAAATGCATTCAAAGAAACATAAAAGACAGACCAGATCTCACTGAGCATAAATTAAAATATGATGGTTTTAAAAAAAGATCACAAGAAATCATTAGATTTTTTTTTTTTGTTTTCTGCTTCTCCAAAGACTTTGAGCTTTATTTTACAACCATTGAAAGTTCCTTTGTACGGCTCATCAACCTCAAGGTAAAGCCATTATAATCAGCAGTGATGTTCCAAGGTGCCAGTACTGATAGATGGATAACAGGGCTCAGCATTCTGAAGTGATTGTTAATGGCTTATAATTGTGTGAGTTCTGTAGGTGTGTGAATCATTGAGTATATTAGCATGAAAAGTGAAATATTGGGTTTGTCATGCTGGCATATCCCAGGAAGAACTACACTGAACCATACAATGAGGTTCGGTAACAGTTATTGCCCTATAACTGTCCTGAACCAGTACAGATAATTTCACTTGCCTCTACGCTGAACCGACTCCACAATCTAGGTGCTACAACTCATATTCTCAGTTATTGATTTACATTTGTTTTATTATTTGCACTATTTTGTCTTTTTTTTGCACCTAGGTTGTTCTTCAATCTTTGTTTATGTGGATATTTTTTAATTCTATTGTATTTCTTTTCCTGTAGGTCCCTACAAGGAACAAGAATCTCAGGGTAGTAAATGGTGACATATATATACTTTGATAATAAATTTACTTTGACTTTATATTCAGTGAAGGTTGGAGTACTAATGCAGAGTTTCAACCCAAAATGGCATTTCCTTTCTGCTTACAACAGATCTGTTGAGCTCCCCCAGCAGATTAAACATGAGATTCTGCAGATGCTGGAAACCCAGAGTAACACATGCAAAATGCTGGAGGAACTCAATAGGTCAGGCAGCATCTATGGAAATGAATAAACACTATATGAATGTATGTTTATTCCTCTCCACAGATGCTGCCTGACCCGCTGAGTTTCTCTAGCATTTTGTGTGTGCTTCTCCAGCAGATTGTTTGCTACTCTAGGAGGCTGAAGAGATTTTGCACACCAATACTCACGTATTGGATTTTGCACATCAACACTCGTGCCATTTCACAGATGCGCAGTAGAGAGGATCCAACAAGCTGCTTGGGATGGAAACTGCACTGTGGCAGACAGGAAGGGTCTATGACGGGTAGTCAAATCTGCCCAAAGCATAACTGGCAGCAGCCTATCCACCATCAAAGATATATACACAAAAATGTTCCAGAAATAGGCCAGAAGCATCATGAAGGATCACACACACCCTGCTCATGGACTGTTTGTCCCACTCCCAACAGGGAGGAGGCTACACAGAATCCACACCAGGACCACCAGACTCAAAAATTATTACTTTCCCCAAGCAGTAAGGCTGATCAACACTTTCCGCCATTAACTCCACCACAACTTTATTATTTCCCATCAGCCAATTACAGCCTAGTGTAATTTCATGGACATACAATCAATCTTTGTATATAAAATTCTTATGCATTTATATTTATTGTGTGATATTATTTTAGTATTATTATTGTGTTCTTTATCTGTGGTGTTTTTGCACTGCATCGGATCTGGAGCAAGAATATTTTTTTTCCCCTTACACTTGAGTACAGGACATTAAACAACCTCAAACAATTCCAGCATGAGCTGTCCTCTGTGTATGTACTTTTAGAAGGAAGTTATGTGTAAAGTTTGTCATGTAACTATTATGATTAACTTTGTTAATTCTGCACTGCTTTAGATCACTGAAGACTCCTATTTTACTGTAGGCTGGTGCACTTTATTGGCAGGATGATGTTTGTGAGAAGGATAATTAAAATAATGCCATTATGTAGGACATTTCACTACATCTGAGCATTCCAAAGTGCGTTTCAGACAGAGAAGTAGCAATATTGTGCAGTAATGTGGGAAACATAAATGTAGGTTCCACACAGCAAGGCCCCACAAACGTATGTGTATACTCTCTCCTCAGATTGTACTTGTTATTCTTTTCATTCTCATTGCTAACATCTGGGAGAACATACAGCAGTTTGAGGGCCTATAATGAATGTTTCAGGACCAGCTCCTTGCCTCCTACCATCAGATTTTTGAATGGTCCTTGAACACCATTCTTTTTTGCGCTGTTTACTCATTTATTTTTACTGTAAGTTAGTCATTTCCTGTCTTGCTCTGTACTGCTGCAACAAAGCAACAGATTTCACAACATATGTCAGTGATAATAAGCTTGATTCTGATTCTATTACTTTATTATTGATGTCACATATACCACGGTGCTTAAACCCTTTTATTTAGCATGCCAGCATACCACCCATACAGACCATTTCTTCATATCAGTGTATCAATGCAATAACAGAATGCAGAATGTGTTACAATTACAAGACAATACGGGCAGACAATAAGGTTCAAGGAGATGTTGTGGTAGATTGTGAAATTAAGTGTCTACTCAATAGTTTTAATAGTGGGGTAGAAGCTGTCTTTAAGCCTGGTGGTAACTGGTTTCAGGATTTTGTATCTGCTGCCCATTGGGAGGAGTATTTGAGTGTTAGCTGCTTTACTGAGGCAGTGAGAATTATAGACCAAGTCCATAGAGAAGCAAACTAAGGGATTGGTACTGCTGAGAATGCGGGCATTACTGCTTCCATGAGAATGTTATCTGTACGAATGTATAGAATAATGTAGGGTGTTACCGTAGTGTGGTGTTTGATTCGCTGCTTTGCAGCGTCAGCTGTAAGATTGGGGTTCGATTCCGACTGTTCTTTGAGGAGTTTTTATGTTCTCCCCGTGACTGTGTGTGGTTTTCTCTGGGTGCTTTAGTTACCTTCCACACTCCAGAGATGTATGGTTAGTGTTAGTGTGTTGTGGCCATGACATATTGGTACCGGAAGCATGGTGACACTTGTGGGTTGCCCAGCACAAGGTTCACTGATTTGATTTGACAGACCACACACTTCATTGTATGGTTCAGCATGCATGTGACAAAAGTTAATCTAAATCAAGTAGGGCCATATGCCTGTAAACATTAAGACACATTTGCGACATGGGCGTCACGATAGCGGTTAGCATGATGTGGTTACAGCTCAGCATGTCAGAATTGTGTGTTCATTTCCATTGCCCTCTTTGTGGAATGCGTGCGTTTTCTCTGGGTGCTCCAGTTTCCTCCCACAGTCCCAAGACGTACCAGTTAGTAGGTTAATTGGTCATTGTAAACTGTCCTGTGATTAGGCTCTGGTTAAATAGGTGGATTGCTGGGTGGGGCAACTAGTTGGGCCTGTTCTGTGTTTTATTTCTAAATACATACATAAAGCAAACCAATATTCTTAGTAACTTGCCTGTAATCTGGCTCTTCTGTCGCTCTGATTTGGCAGGAGGTTTGATCAGGTATAAACTCCTCGATGCAGTTTGCCATGTGTCATATTTTCAACAGAACCTGTTCATGAGGCATCTCATTCATCAGTGAAGAATAAGCACTTTATTATAGGTAAAGACAAGTCAGTCAGTAAATGGAGCTCATCATTCTACAGCTGATGCAATAACAGAACAATAACAAGTGAGAAGAACAGCCACTAGTCTGTTCGGCATCTTCTTCATGCATCATACTGTGCCATCTCTGGAGAGCTGTTCTGCGCACTCTGAAAGTTGCCATTAGTAGGCTGACAGTCTTCCTTGAAGTTTTGTTGGCAGATACCTTGTAGAATTATTGAGCTTTGCACATAAGTATGTCTTTTAATGCCCCCTTGTGTCTAATAACACTTAGATACAAGTGTGCATGTACCATGTACCCACATCCACAAAGTATAAGTAAGGCATGCTAATTAGTGGAAACATGGATCGTATGTATATATTTTTCTGAATGTTGTACTTCTGCGATGTATGATTGGCAAAAGATTCCTGGAGATTTAGGAAGTGGAGAAATGGGGAGCTTCCCGTTTTTGCGGGGACAACATTGCTGCTTGGGGCTGGTCCCAGATTTGACCTTGCAAAGCTCTCTACTCTGACTCAACATTGCATTCATCTGTGCTAAACACATATCCAGTGGCCACTTTGTTAATGCAAAATGCAATCACGTGGCAGCAACTCAATGCATAAGAGCATGCAGACATGGTCAAGGGCTTCAGTTGTTATTCAGCCCAAACATCAGAATGATCAGCAGATGTGATCTGCCCATGGATTGATTGGTGCCAGAAGAGTTGGTTTGAGAATACCTCAGAAACTGCTGACCTCCTGGGATTTTCATGCACAAGAGTCTCTTATTGTTTACAGAGAATGGTGTGAAAAACAAAAAAAAAACATTCAGTGAGCAGCAGTTCTGTGGGTCAAAATATTTTGTTAAAGAGAGATGTTAGAGAAGAATAACTAGACAGGTTCAATCTGGCAGGAAGCCGACAATAACTCAGACTTAATAACTGTAACTTGTTATAGCAGCGGTGTGTAAAAGAGTATCTCTGAATGCACAACATATTGAACCATGTTGTGGATGGGCTACAGCAGCAGGAGACAACACTGGGTTCCATTCATGTGACCACTTCTTTAGCTACACTCTTGTAACTAATAAAGTGGCTACTGAGAGTAGATCCTTCATCAGGACCTGTTCAAAGGTTCATTTATTATCAAAATATACAACTCTGATGTTCTTCAATTCTCTGGTTAGCCATGAAACCAGAAAGAAAAGTAAGGCAGCACGATCATCAACCCCCAAACCCCACCTCCCCTCAAAAAAAAAAGAACAGGCACATCGGCCCTCAAATCTACACCCCCTCAGCACAAAAACTAACAAACCCCCACATCGACCCCCAAATCGTCCTCTCCCCATAAACAAAAGAGAAGATTGTGTGAAAAAACAGAGAATATAAAAATTATAAGACTGAAACATAGAGTCTATCAAGGGGTCTTGGCCCAAGACCTCGACTGTTTACTGTTTTTCATAGATGCCGCCTGGCCTGCTGAGGAATGTTCCCTCTAATTTTTAGTAATCAGTGTGTGCAAAAATCTTGTGTTGTGCAATTTTTTCCTGTGACAAAAGTATGTGCACACTGAATGCATACATGGCACAGTTTATGTAGTTTTACAAAATATCTGACATAAAACTGCACAGAATAACAACAAAATAACATACGTATTTAAGTCACTCAGTTATTCTTTTTCTCTCTCCTGGCTTTAGCATTTACCCATTCTTTGTAAGCTCTATCTAGATTAATAGAACTTCCATCCAATTGATAGCTTTTGATTCTCATTAACATATCCAAATGACATTCACCTAAATGGTTTCCCAGCTTGTTTTTGAGTTGATTCATTAGGTTAAACCTCACTCATAGTCCGCACTAGGTGCAAGAAAGGTTCCCCCAATGTCCATCAACTGTGCAAGGTCACAAAACTGTTCATTTTGAAGTACAAATGCTACCATTTGAGCAAAGTTTGAAATCAGTTTGGATTTAATTTTTCCTTGCATGGAGAATTTGAAATCATTAAGCTAACTATTACAGTATTTTCTTTTTTGTAATTTTTTATTGAAGTTCATCAAACAAACATTTCCATAAGATGTATTTCAGACATTGTACATATACATCATATAATCATATATCACAAATCTCCACAAAGTAGTTATCTGAGGTATACACTTATAGAAAAGAGTGGAAAGAAAAAAACAAGCAAAAGGAAAGAACTATGTACAAGTAGGGAGTGATCTTTTTTTTACAACAAATTTATTGATTTGTGAGAATAAAATTCAGCTGTACAAACCAGAACAGGAAAAGTGAGGTGACACATCAGCCCTCAAATCTACACCCCCTCAGCACAAAAACTAACAAAATGGATCAGGCACATTGACTCCCAAATCCTCCTCTCCCCACAAACAAATCTACTAAGAGGAATAGATAGAGTGAACAGCCAGCACCTCTTCCCCAGGACACCACTACTCAATACAAGAGGACATGGCTTTAAGGTAAGGGGAGGAAAGTTCAAGGGGGATATTAGAGGAAGGTTCTTTACTCAGAGAGTGGTTGGTGCACGGAATGCACTGCCTGAGTCAGTGGTGGAGGCAGATACACCAGTGAAGTTTAAGAGACTACTAGACAGGTATATGGAGGAATTTAAAGTGGGGAGTTATATGGGAGGCAGGATTTAAGGGTCGGCACAACATTATGGGCCGAAGGGCCTGTACTGTGCTGTATTGTTCTATGTTTTATAGGTGACGTAAATTAGTGATGTGCATTGTGGTATTTGAAAAACCAACTAACTAGTTAACAGAAACATATAGCTAAAAGATTATTTCCAATAGGTATAATTATTAATTACTACATTATTTTAGGTAACTAACCTTTTGTGTGCTGGTTGAAAAACGTGTGTGCATGCGCACACATGCACAACTTAGAGTGAACATAACTGTTGAATTCCTCCAGCATTTTGTGTGTTGTTTGCATTTCCAGCATCTGCAGATTCGTAGATTCTCGTGTTTGTGAGTGTAGATCCTACATGTTTTGTTGGGCTGGCTTAAACAAATTGCAATGAGAGCCAGGGGAGACTCTCATCTCCACAACCAACCTCTCTCCATTGCAATATTGGCCAATATTTCTCAATCAACATCACTGAACCTGTCTGGTTATGTACCTGTTTGCTGCTTGTAGGAATTGGTTTATCATGTCTCCGTAAAAAAACTTGTCTTGCATAGTGTTCCTACAGATCAAATCATTACACAGTGCATTGAGGTAGAACATGTTTGCAATATACTGTGCTGTTGCAAAAAATCTTTTATGCCATTTTATATGTCTTTGACAACAATCTTAAAATGATTAACTAGTGCCAAGTTAGTGATGACTCTCCATATCAGAATCAGATTTGTCATATGTACTGTCTATAGAAACACATAGTGAAATCCATTGTTGTGCTCACAGCGAGCACACAGGTGTGGCCACCCATTTCGACACCAGCACAGTATGCCCACAACGTTCCACAGAACCACACCAGCATTTGGTTTATTTTTATTATTATCATCCCCTGTCTTGAAGTACAGTGAAAATCTTGTCTTTCATAAAGAAGGGGTGGAAGCATGGAACATCCTGCTGGGGTGGTGGTAGAGGCAGATACATTATGGACATTTTAAAAAGTGGAGTGGAGGGGTGGGTCTTTGGGGTTCCAATGTTTTAACTCTCATTTATTCTTTGAGGCACTTGTGTTTTTGTGGATGTCTGCAAAGAAAAAGAGCTTCAGGATGTTTATTGTATACATTTCTCTGACATTAAATGTACCTTTTGAAACCTATTGAAATTCTTATATAGGCACATGGATGAATGAAAATTCAGGGGCGTTGTGAGAAGGAAAGGTTAGATTTCTCTTAGAGTGGATTAAAAGGTTGGGACAACATTTTGGGGTAAAGGACCTGTACTAGGCTGTAATGTCCATACAGATAAATTCATTACACAGTGCATTAAGGTAGCGTCCGGTTAAATAATAACCAAATGCAGAAAAAGTGCAGTGCAGGTAGGCATAAGGTCCAAGGCCATAATTAAGTATATTGCGAGGACAAAAGTCCATTTTATCATACTAGGGTACTTGCGGAATTGTGGCTGCAGGACAACTTACCAAGCACCATCAATCTACAGGCTATGCCAGTCAGGGACTTGTATTAATATTATTTAATTATTGTATTGTAACTCTATGTTCTGTATTGTAGAAGGGAGAGTGGAACAAAGGGGATGTTTCTAAAGGGTGAGGGCCTGTTTAAGCACCCTTTTGTGTGTAATGAATTATAAATTGTAAAGAACATGCTCAGGAGAATAAACAATATAATAAGTCATTTTGGCATGGTTCATTTTGTGAGGGCACATGGCATTTTTAGCTTTATTTTAGACACAGCATTTGCAGTTTTGATTCTTTTTAATTTACCAAGAGAAAGAAATCCAGGGTTTGGGGCTTAGACAGAGCTGCTGTTTGTGGAGTGATGGTGGATGGGGTATACCACAAAGGGTTCTGGTATGTCGGATGGCTGCTTGGAGGAGGTTAATAAGGCAGGGAGGAGTGAAATAATGGAGAGCTTTTCAAACACAAATGATGGCATTAAAATTGCTGTGTTGAAAGCAGAGATCCAAGAAAATATCTATTCATGTTGTTTAGGAGCTGCTAGTCTGCATTTGTGGTTATCCACATGCTATCTTTGTGCTCTGGTGCGGAAACTTAGTGAGTGAGAAACGAGAGATATGCATTTGGCTCTCTGTTTAGTTGAATGCTGAACCTTGTTCCACAATGCATTCAGTGCAGCTTCCCAAGCTGAAGCCAATTGTACTAAACTTTTGTACATTCAAAGTACATATTTGTCACTATCTACTATCCTGAGCTTTGTTTTGTTGCAGACATTCACAGTAGATGTGCAAATGTAAAAAAAATAACAATGAGTAATACAGACTTGTGCCTGGACAGGGATATCCATTTAAGCCTTGTCCTTGTGGTGCAAATACAGTGCATTTGTACTATCACAGGTTTTCAGATGAGCTTTGGGAGCTGGATTGAGCAGATGTTGGCATATTAAGGTGTTAATTTAAGCTGACTGGCTGCTGTTAAATTTTGCTTGAGGTCCTTACAGGTGGGAAAGGAAACCTGGAAGTATATTAAAATGTGAAAGAAATTCCATCTCCTGCAATAATTTCAGCTGGACAGCAAGTTGCATTTCATTTTTTTGTTGTGCTAATCGACAGGTAATGTGTTTGGTATGGATGAAACATACCTTTGCCACTCCCAACAAAAAAACAGTGCAGGTATAACTATTTTAAAGCTGTGACCATTTTTTTTTTAAAGATACAAATTTACACTCAGTGGCTACTGGGATTTTCAGACACAACAATCTCTAGAGTTTCCAGAGAATAGTGCCCAAAGCAAATTTTAAAAAAAATCATCTAGTGATTTTTAGTGGCAGATAGAGTGATAGAGTGATAGAGTGGCAGTTCTGTGGGCAAAAACATGTTAATGAGAGAGATCAGAGAAGAATGGCCAAATTGGTTCAAGCTGACAGTAACTCAAGTAATCATGTATTACAACAGCGGTGAGCAGAAGAGCATCTCCAAATGAAGAACACATTGATCCTTGAAGCAGATGGACTACAGCAGCAGAAGACCACAAATATATACCATGGCCACTGTATTAAATACAGGAGATACCCAATAAAGAGGCCACTGAGTGATTATGCGCCTTACACAACCTTGTGATTTATTGAAGTCCATTTATGTATGGTCACCGTTGTAATTAGGAAACATGGCATTTGGTTTGGAAGTTAACTAGTTGACATAAGCTAATATGGGCAATAAATGAATGTCAGTCAACTGCATGGCAGTGTCTACACATGACTGTATGACTTACTTGCTGTTAATTTCAGTGTTCATTTGCAATCTGCACTCTGCCTGTGATCTCAATTTAATGTGAAATCAGACAGGCTAAATCACATTACTATAAGTTCACATCTGGACAGAATTGTTTTGTTGCAATAAATCTTCTTGTTGTTATACAAATGTTTGCAAAACATGATTTTAAATGAGCAAAACTTCAGAAGCAAGCTCATCAGTGAAAGTGGTACAGTGCTGTGGGGTGTGGTGGTGGGGAATAAGGCATGGATGATTTTAGACACTGTTGGCACTAGAGGTCAGTCTTGCAATTAGAGATTGTCAATATTAAGCATACAATGCCAATTACTCCCTATTTAATTAAGCAGAATTAAGTTTGCAATTAACTACAAATAACACTTAAATTTGGTGATTTATATTCAAGGTAAAGTATATTTTGCAAATATGTTTTGGCTGTCCATATTATGCCTTTGAGGCTCCGCTTTAAAAAAAAAATCAATGAAATAGACTTAGATATTTTCTCCCCAAAATTGCTGCTTGACTTCAATGCACCAATTAATCATGTTTTTTGTTTGGAAGATCTGATTATTTTAACTTAGTTGCAAGCATCTTTGGCAAGGCTGTCATCTGTTATCCTTCCAGAATTATCCTGGAAAATGTGATGGTGATGGTGAACGACCTCTTGTCGTTCTTCTGGTGAAATTATTGTCATGGTGCCCCAGATTTGAGGAAGTTCGAGAAATGTGTCGGAGAAAACAGTGGTTGTTTCTAGTAGAGTTGTTGTGTAATTCAGAAGGGAACCTGTAGGTGGCAGTGTTCTCACAACTGCTGTCCATGGTGCTGAAAGTGTTGCCGGAGAGCCACAGCAGCCGACTGCCGTTACATGGTTACACAGTATAGAAAGAAACCCTCCAACTCAACTTCTTTATGCTGACCAACATGCCTACCTAAACTAGTCCGTTTTATCTGTATTTGGCCCATATTGCTCTAAACGTTTGCTGTCCATGTGCCAGCCCAAATATCAGTTAAATATATGATTCTCTACTCCCACCATTACTCTGACAGCTTGATCCATCTATCCACCACCCTTTGTGGGACTGTGTTGTATGGAACCTACACTCGGGTTTTCATTGTCTTTTTTTTATTTTCACCTTACACACTCTAGTTTTAGAATTCCCATCCTGGAGTAAAAGGCAGTTACTATCTACCTTGTCTATGCCCCTTTTGATTTATAAATCTAACTGTCATGCCTTAGCCCCCTTTACATTATGGAAAACAGACAAGCTTCTCAAAGTGTTCCTATATCTCAAGCCCTCCAGTCTAGGAAACATCATTTTCAATCTTGTCTGCACCCTCTCGAATTTATTCACATCCGTATAGTATGGCGGTGTGCAGTGCACATTCCAGAAATGATATTTCAGTGATGATTTGTGCATCTGTAGTGGAATGGCCCAGTCTTGTCCTCAGTGTCCAATCCAATGAAGGTAAGTGTGTCATCTGCTGCCCCACCTATCTGTATTCTGTATTGTCTTTTCAGTGAGTTATGTACCTGTACCCCTAGATCCCTCTGCTTTACAACACCTTCTAGAGCCCTTTCATTCACTGTATATATCTGCCCTAGTTTAACATCCCAAAGTGCATCACTTGCCCAACTTAAACTCCACCTGCTAGTCTCTTGCCCACTTTTCCTCAGTTGATTAGATGCTATTGTTATTGTAACTTTAAGCTACCTTCTTCACTGGTAAAACACCTCCTCTCAGGTTTTTGTTATAGAGTGCAGCAGCACAGAGGCACATTGGCCTATTTTGTCCATGCTGATCTAATATTATGCCTACTTCCATCTACTTTCACCTGTACCAAGTCCCTCCAAACTCTTGTCATCCATGTACATACCTAACTAAATATTCTTTAAATGTTACAATTGAACACTCATCTACCACTTCCATCAGAAACACATACCACACCACCCTCTGAGTGAAGAAATCTCACACTGCCAGATTCCCCTGAAATGTTTCGCCTTTCACCATAAACCTACAAACACTAGTTCACCAACCTGATGAGGAAAATGCCTGCACACATTCTCCCCTAATATTTTGTATAAGAACTTTACAATGTATTATAGATCTTCCACATTCTTCTGCATGCCGGGGAATAAAGTTCTATAACTTCCCATATAATGTAGATCTTCAGATCCTGACAACTCCTTTATAAGTTATGTACAGACTTACCAATTATGGCCCCCTACATTCTCATTGAAATCACTAATCTATGAGACAAAGATCAGGGGACCCAGCACTAATCTTGGAAGATGTAAACTTTGGATGCAAGATAAGTGGTTGTTCATTTAAAACAAGTACAGCAGTTTCTCAAATGTGAGTCTCTGGGATTCTGTACACCAGAAAGAGAGTATACCATTATTTAAAGAGGAAAAATATGGATTTTGGAAGATTAGTTGGTTTTAGGTTTGTCAATCTTTGTTTATGCTGAGATATCAGCAAGAATAATGAATATCAAGATAGTATATGGTAATATTTATGTACATTTATAGTAAATTTACTTTGAATTTTTGATTGGCAATGAAGAGGAGATGAGGATGAAGGCAGATCAGCCAGAAAAATATTGAATGTCAGGGTGGGCATGAGAGGATAAATTATGTTTTTAAGGTAGGGCAGGGTGGTTACTAACAATTTAATATATAGAAATTTTGCAAGTTTTAAAAAAAGTTGGGGCCTTGAAAGCATAGCATTTTACCACGTCCAATCTTCAATGAAATTTCCTTCTATTTCTATTAATTAAATTGTTATCCCATCACCTTTCTTCCTTAGTCTAAAGTGTTAACGAATTAGAATATGGTTCTAAAATAAAATAAATTCTGCTTTGCTCCTGGGTGGATCATTGAAACACTTTGTGACTGGTAGACTTGATTTTCAATCAAAGCCATCCCCACCTCCCACCCACTGTCTTCCAACAGATTTTGCAGTCTGTGATAAAGCAGTAGAATTTGCTGCTGGCAGCTGCCCATTATGATATAGTGATCTTCACAGTGTCAGGCTCTCCCCTCCCAATGTTGCTCGCATTAGGTATCAGCTGTGATCAACCTACAACTGCAAACCAGCCTATATGCTAAACTATCAGTATCATTGAAACCTATCACAGCGCAGGCAAAAGGCAAAATATTGAAACTGCATACACACAAAATATTGGACAGTCATACAAATCTGTGCATGTGTGTGTGCGTGTGTATGTACACACACACAATAGAAACAGAGTTCTGTCACTCTAGGCAAAACCCAAAATGAAGACTGTGCAAGGAATCCACTGAAACCATCCAGCACCTAGTAGCAGGGTGCAAGACGCAGGCAGGGACAGCATACACTGAGCAGCAGAACCAAATTGCCGGAATTGTGTACAGGAACATATGTGCTGAGTATGGACTGGACACTCCCAAGTCCAAATGGGAAACACACGAGAAAGTAGTGGAGAATGACAGAGCTAAGATCCTGACTTCCAAATACAGACTGACAAGTAGGTACTGGCCGTCCAACGGGGCATAGTAATACTGGACAAGGAACAGAAGAAAGCAATAGTAATTGATGTGGCAATGAATTCCACATATTCATCACACTCTGTCTTTTTAAAAAGAAAGAAAAAAATCCTCCTAGTCCTTGTTTTAAAGGGACATCCTTCTGTTCTGAGGTTGGGCTCTTTGGACCTAGATACTCTCATTGTTCAAGACATCCCCTCAACATCTAGGCCTTTCAATTATGCTTCAGTAGTGTCCCCTTCATTTTTCTAAACTTCAGTGAGTACTGGCTCAGAGCCATCAAACGCTCCTCATTTGTTAATAGCTTGATCCACAGGATCATTCTGGGGGTCTGCATTGGGACTCTCTCCTTAAACCTAAGGCCCAAAGCTGCTCTCAATGCTCCAAGCATGGTCTGAGTAATGCATAATAAAGTCTCAGCATCACATCCTTGCTTTTATATTCTAGTCATCTTAAAATGAAGAATAACATTACATTTGCCTTCCTCAGCACTGAAAGCCTGCAAGTTAACCTTTAGGGAATTCAGCACAAGGACTCTCAAGTCCCTTTGTACCTCTGATTTCTGAAATTGCTTTCCTGATGAGAAAATAGTCATGCCTTTATTCTTGTAACAAAGTGTATGACCATGCACTGTCCCACACTGTATTCCACCTGCCCCTTCTTTGCTCATTCTCCTAAACTGTCCAAGTTCTCTTGCAGACTCACATTTTTCTCAACATTACCCATTCCTCCACCTGACTTGGTGTTATCTGCAAACTTGGCCACAAAACCGTTAATTCTGTTATTCAAATCATTGTATATATGAAAACCAGTCACAATATTGACCCTTGTGAAACACCACTTGTCACCAATGGCAACCAGAATAGGCCCCCTTTATTCCCACTCTTAGCCTCCTGTCAGTCAGCCAAACTTGTATCCAAGCAAGTACCTTTCCTGTCTTAATTTGTGTGGAATCTTATCAAAGGCCTTTTAAGAATCCAAGTAAACACCATCCACTGACTCCCCATAGTTTATCCTATCTGTTATTTTCTCAAAGAATTCCAGCACATTTGTCAGGCAAGGAAACCATGCTGAGTTGGTCTACTTTACCATGCGTTTCCAAGTACCTTGGAACCTTGAACTTAATGATGAACTCAACATCTTCTGAACCTCTGAGGTGAGGCTAACTGGTCTATAATTTCCTTTCTGCTGCCTCCCTCCCTTCTTAAAGAGTGGAGTGACATTTCCAATTTTCCAGTCCTCTGGAAATGTTCCATAATTTATTGATTTTTGAAAGATCACTATTAATGCCTCACAATCCTTTCAGCTAATTGGTCCATCTGCTCCTGTTGACTTATCTGTCTTCAGACCTTTCAGCCTCCCAAACAGCTTCTTAGCATATGAATTACACTCACTTCTGTCCCTGACACACTTGAATTTTTGGCATACTGCTCACGTCTTCCACAGTGAATACTTGCTGTATTAAGTTCTCTACCCTTTTTTTAACAGATTAAGTTTATTTGCCATTTTTTTCCTATCTTTCCAGTGTCATTTTCCAACAGTTCAATATTTACTCTTGCCTCTCTCTCTCTATCTCTATTTCTATCTCTATCTCTCTATATCGCTCTCATTCATATATATAAATAAACTTTTGGTATCTTCTTTGGTATTAAGGCTAGCTTACTTTGAGATTTCATAATTTCTTCTCATTATTGCAATATTACTTGTTTTATGTGTTTTTAAGCTTCCCATTATTATTTTTTCTATATTGTATGCCCTCCCTTTTACATTTATGCTGACTATCACTTAAACTCCATCTGTTGTTGTTCCGCCATCATCCTTGCTAGTGTCACTTCCCAATGAACTTTGGCCAGCTCCCTTCTCATGCCACTGTAGTTCCATTTTCTGCACTGTAATACTGACCCATCTGAGTTTTAGCTTCTACCTGTCAAATTGTAGGGTGAATTCTATCTTATTATGATCATTGTCTCCCGTGGGCTCCTTTACCTTAAGCTCCCTAATCAGACTTTGTTCATTACACAACACCCAATCCACAAATGCCCTTTACCTAGGATATTCAACCACGCACTGCTCTGGAAAGCAAACTAATCTTGTAGGCATTCTACAGATTCCTTCTCTTGGGATCCAACACCAACTGTTTTCCCAATCTACCTGTGCATTATAAAATCCTCCATGACTATCATAACATTTTCCTTTTTTACATTCATTTTCCAACTTCCATTGCAATTTGTATCCACATTCTGGGTACTGTTTGGAGGTCTGCACATAATTTCCATCAGGAACTTTTTACTTATCCAGTTTCTTAACTCTATCCACAAGGATTCTACATCTTCTGATCTTTTCTAATGATATGATTTCATTTATTCCCACCAGTACAAACCCCATCCCTTCTGCCTACCCAGCTGCCCACCTATGATTTTTCTTTCAGTCAAGACTCAGTGATGTCCACAAGGTAATACCTGCCAATTTCTTGTTGTGGTCTAATCTCTTCCACCTTATTCTGTATACTGCATACAGTTAAATATAACACCTTCAGTCCTGTATGTACTGCTCTTCTTCTCAACTCAGTCACCATGTTGTCAAAGGTTTTGAGTTCTTATCCTTTTCTATACATGATGTCTTTTTTTTATCCTGGAGACTTCTGGACTGCTCTTCCCTTTTACTTTTTTCCATAATTTTCCAAACTGTCGAACCTCACCCCCCCCCCCCCCCCACCACCACCACTATTTAGCTTGATGTGCTACCCGAGTTGTGTGATTCCCCAGGACCCTGGTCCTAGCATTGTTCAGATGGAGCCATCCCATTGAAACAACTCCTTCTTTCTCCAATACTAGTGCCAATGTTCCACAAATTCAGACTCACTTCTCCCACGTCAATTTTTGAGCCATGTATTGAGTTCCCTGATCTTATTAACCCTGTGCCAATTTGTACCGGCCTTGGGTAACAATACAGAGATTATGGTGGTATATGTATAAGATTAGGCCATAAACTGGTTGTATGAACATAAAGTGATGCTAGGTGCAGGAAGGAATATCTGTACCTAAGGTGACTGACAGGAAATTATAAAGTGACTCTTGTTAAGAGGAACTCTTTTAGGTAGCAGCAGGGCATATGAAAACACTGTTGGAAAGTGACTGTGTAGGTATGAGGTGTGGAGTGTACCATAAAAGTGACAGTGCCTGAGAGAGATAAAGGGTGCTGAAGGACTGTAGAGAGAAGTGGCAGTGTGTATTAGTGCTGGTGACTGCACTGGGTAATTATTTGATCTGTAAGAACAGTGTATAATACAAGCTTCTCAATATCTAATACATGTGAAATAATAAAGCAATGTTGCTGCTTAGAACTGGTAATTTAAAGATGCCATGTGGTTTGGTAGGTTGGTTGCTTATTGAGATCAGCCCTGCCCAGCAACCCCCAATTTAAACCTAGCCTATCATCAATGACCTATTAATCTACAAACTGGTTCATGTTTGCACTGTGGGAGGAAACCGGAGCACCTGGAGGAAACCTATATGGTCACAGGGAGAACGTACAAGCTCCTTACAGACAGTGGTGGGAATTGAGACTGGCTTGCTGCTACTGTAATGTGTCATGTTAACCACTCTGCTACCATGCACTTCATTTAAAAATTCATTTGTACATCTTTCAATAAGATGCGACAGTTTCAGTGTATTTTTAAAGTTTTTGCCATTTCATGAGTGCCTGATTCTCATACTACATAGCATTGATATGACAGATGGGTAGATTTTTGGTCTCCAACACATCCCCCTCACTATGTAAACAACTTGTGCAGAAGCCAGAACAGAGAAGAACTTGTTAGCAAACAATTAACCGTGTAATAGAGTCAATGAACATACATAACTGAAAGAGTAGCTACACAATGAAATCAGTAGCGCTAGTCAGAGACATACAGCAAGGCAGCTGTCATTGGGTTTATTTAAGGTGTAGCTCAATAGGTTCTTGATTAGCAAGGGTGTTACAGGTAAAAAGGAGAAGGCATGAGAATGGGTTTGAGAAGGATAATAAATCAGCCACGATGGAACTGCAGAGTAGATTCGATGGGCTGAATGTCCTAATTCTGCTCTCATGCAACAATCAGCAACAACAGTGCACTTGGTGGAGCAGGGTCACTGAAAGCAGGATTTAGGTTTCTACATGCAACTATTCCAGGGGATCTATCTGCTGTTATCAACCCCATGGTGGGCCGATGCATAGGATACTTCACATGTCATTACAAATATGGAATACTAATGTTCTTCATGTTATATAACAAAGAACCTTAATTGTAAGCCCTGTTTTTTTTAACAACAGTCTGTAAGTAGTTTGTGTTGCAAGTGGGGAAGGTTAAGTAGAAAAAATCTGACTAATACAGCGATAAATGGAATCCTGCTGAATGCTTGGTCAATGCATATAACAAGAAGTAATGATCTAATCTGCACAGCCAACCAGGTCATGGGATGAATTAGTGACTGTGACAAATTGACTCCAGTTTAACTTTCTGGTTAAATCAATAAATTGAGCATAAATTGGAGAGGTTTTGCATTTAAGAGTGCATTTCTGTGGAGCATAAATTCCGAAATCGTGCATTTTTTGGTTCTGCTGTATAGTAATAGTTCAGCAGATTTTATACAATTGGGCACTGAAGTGTGTGACTTAGACTTGCACTTCCCTCCAGAGCAGCTCTGATGTCCAAGTGGGTTATTTAACATGGTTAATCTGATTCAAAATTAGTTCAGCACCTTCTGTCAACTTCTCTACACTCACAACTCTGCTGTCATTATCCTAGTTTCCATCAATTCTCAATCACCCTCCAACTTTGTTCTGTCAGATTTCTCTGTCTGATGATGCCTCACTTTAAAATGGACAAAGTTGCTTTTTGAGATTTTTGTAGTTTTGACCAAAAAATTGCAGAGAAAGTCAGGTCACTAAGCTTCTCAGACCTTTCAACATGGTCATGTTTCTACTCCCTGAGGTTGCCTTGTCTCCGTTCTCTGCCAGATCCCCACTACCCTCAGTTATCAACTTTCAACCATCAGGCTCTGGAACTAGCACGATAACTTCACTCAGCTCATCACTGAACTGATTCCACACCCTATGGACTGGCTCTCTCAGTAATAGGTTCTCTTTTTTACAACAGAATAACATAAGAAATAGGAGGAGGAGTAGGCTCTCTGGCCTGTTGAGCCTGCTCTGCCATTCAATAAGCTCATGGCTGAACTGACCATAGACTTGTCTCCACCTACCTGTCTTTAACCCATAGCCCTTAATTCCGCAAATGTATTTAGTGAGGTAGCTTCCGCTGCTTCATTGGGCAGAGAATTCCACAGATGCACCACTGTTTGGGAAATGCAGTTCCTCCTCATCTCGGTCCTAAATTTACTCACCCGAATTTTACTCTATGTCCCCTAGTTCTAGTCTCACCTACCAGTAGAAACAACTTTCATGCCTCGATCTTATCTATCCCTTTTATAATTTTATATGTTTCTATAAGATCTCCTCATTCTTCTGAATTCCATTGAGTACAGTCCCAGGCGACTCAATCTCTCCTCATAGCCTAATTCCATAATCTCTGGAATAAACCTGGTGAGCCTCATCTGCATGGTCTTTAAAGCCAGTATATCTTTCTTCAAGTAAGGGGACCAGAACTGCACACAGTACTCTAGGTGTGGCCTCACTAGTACTCTGTACATTTACAGCATAACATCCCTGCTCTTAAATTTGATCCCTCTAGCAATGAAGGCCAGTATTCCATTTGCCTTCTTGATAGCCTGTTGCACCTGCAAACCAACCATTTGTGCTTCAAGTGTAAGCACTCCCCAATCCTTTTGCACAGCAGAATGCTGCAATCTTTTACCATTTAAATAATAATCTGGATCTTCCATTTTTCCTTCCTCACATTTACCAACATTGTACTCCATCTGCCAGACCCTTGCCCACTCAATTAATCAATCTATATCTCTCTGGAGACTCTCTGTATCTTCTGCGCAATTTGCTTTTCCACTCAATTTAGTGTTGTCAGTAAACTTAGATACACTACACTTGGTCCCCTCTTCCAGATTGTAAATGTATATTGTGAACAGTTGTGGGCCCAGCACTGACCTCTGCGACACACCACTTACCACTGATTGCCATCCAGAGAAACATCCACGTATCGCAGCACTCAGCTTTCCATTGGTAAACTAATTATCTATCCGTGCTAATACATCACTTCCAACTCCATGCATCTTTATCTTCTGGATAACTCTTTTTTGTGGCACCTTATCGAACGCCTTCTGGAAATCCAAGTAAGTAACATCCATCTGTTCCCCCCATCCACTGCGCTCATTACATCCACAAAGGACTCCAGTAAGTTTGTCAAACAGGACCTGCCTTTGCTGAAACCATACTGGGTCTGCCTGATGGATCCATTTCTTTCCAGATGCCTCGCTATTTCATCTTTAATGATAGCTTCAAGCATTTTCCCAACTACAGATGTTAAACTGATTGGTCTATAGTTACCTGCTCTTTGCCTACATCTTTTTTTGAATAGTGGTGCGACATTTGCCACCTTCCAATCTGTTGGAACCTGCCCAGAGTCCAGAGATCTTTGGTAAGTTATCACCAAAGCCTCAACTATAGCCTTTGCCATTTCTTTTAGTAACCTGCTTGCATTCCATCAGGACCAGGGGATTTGTCTATTTTTAGACCAACATGTCTGCTCAGCACAAGCTCTTCAGTGATAGTTATTGTATCGACATCCTCACCTCCCATCACATCTATATCATCTCTCTTTGGCATTTTAAGCATGTCCTCCACTGTGAAGACCAATAGAAAATAGGCATTCAAAGCCTCGGCCACTTCCTCATTACCCAATATCAATTCCCCCTTCTGACCCTCCAAGGGACCTATGTTCACTTTGGCCACCCTTTTCCACTTTACATAATTATAAAAACTTTTACTATCTGTTTTTATATTTTGTACTAGTTTATTTTCATAATCTAGCTTCCTTTTCTTTATTTGCTTGTTTAGTGGTTCTTTGTTGCACTTTCAAGTTTTCCCAAGTCTTCCACTACTCTTGATGACCTTGTATGCATGAGCTTTTAGTTTGATGCCTTCTTTTAGATATCCACAGCTGGCTCTCCACCCTTACCATCCTTGCTTTTAACTGGAACATACTTCCTGTTGAGCACTGTGGAAAAAACTCTTTGAAAATCTTCCACTGTTCGTCAACCATCCCACCATATAGCCTTCGTTCCCAGTCTACCCTATTTGACTCCTTCCTCATTCTGTTGTAGTCCCCCTTGTTTAGGTGTAATACACTGGTTTTAGATCAAACTATTGCACCCTCCATTTGTATGAGAAACTCAGTCATACTGTGATCACTATTTCCAAGAGAATCCTTAACTGTAAGATTGCTAATTTTACCTGTCTCATTGCAGAAGACCATATCCAAGATAACACGTTCCCTTGCAGTTTCAGTAATTTTTAGTATTTGCACAGTTGATTGTCTTTTGCACATTGGCTGTTTGTCAGATTTAGTGTGTATTTTTTCATTGATTCTATTGTATTTCTTTGTTCTACTATGAATTCCTGCAAGAAAATGAATTTCAAGAAAGTATGTGGTGACATAAATATACTTTGATAATAAACTTACTTTAAACTTTGAAAATTAAAAGAAATATCCACTTCCTCTTGAAACGCCTCCATTGGCTTGGTTATCACAACCCTCAGGGTAAAGATTACCAGAGATTCTCAACTTTCTGTGAAGTTTTTCCTATGTGTCTTAATTTTAAGTGATCACCCTAATCTTGTAATTATCTCCCTTTTTAAAAGGTTCTTTTGTCAGTGGAAAGATTTTGCCAACTATTCTTTCTCTGTAACAGAAAGCTGATAAATTTCTTAAGGTGGTTCAGATTAATTCATTTATTGTGATAATATTCTAATATATATTGTTCTAGTGCGGCTTAGCCTCTAAGCCCGGCCGAACTGTTTCTACTGACAGGAGAATGGGTGAAGCGGGTCCTGGCATCTTAAAGCCGGTGCTTCATGTAGATGGAGCTCATCAGCCTCAGAAGGCAGTCTATCTAAGAGAGGGAAAACTCTGATTTCAAACCTCTGCTGCCTTGCAGGCATTCCCACTCATGGGAAAGGCTTCAGGAGTAAACCCTGATGACAAATCCGGAGCTGGAGTCCCTAAGGCAGTCCGACGTTGCCTTCAACCTCACTGTGACGACTCCTGCGATGACACTGGTGCCAAGCTGTATCGGCCTTTGCCCTTCCCTTGGACAACATCGGTGGCATGGAGAGGGGAGACTTGCTGCTTGGGCAACTGCTGGTCTTCCATACAACCCTGCCCAGGCCTGCACCCTGGAGAGGACACTCCAGACTGAAGCAAGACTTTCCAGGCACAGATCCATGGTCTTGTGAGACTAACGGATGCCACCATCATCAAATATTGTTTAAATGAAAAAGCAACACAACCTCAGGATGTTCTGGGGACTCCACAAAAGTGTTGTCATTTGGTCTGGTGCCTGCAGTGCATGCCCACAACTTTCAGTAGAGCAACACAAGTAACAACTGCATCAGAACAAATTAACAATAGCAAAAGTAAGCCCCTTTCCACCACCACCCCTCCCTCATCCACCCACAGACGGACCTCCAACTCCAGCACTGCCTCTGGAGTGCCAGAATCACAGAGATCAAACTTCCAACCCCCAGTCCAATACACTTTGTCAATTGTAGTTTTTATTTCAACGGCTTCAATTTTTTTTATAATTCCCTCCTTAGCATTCTCTGACTGTGGCCTTCTCTTTTTAAGTTGTTCCATAAAACCTGCTGGTTTGTCGAAGACAACCAAAATTTTAGCCTCTTTTGCAACTGGACCAATGATCCATTACATGCAACAACATTACAACACCCTACACATCTGAATCGGGTTTAATATCATTGAAAGATGTTGTGAAATTTCTTTTTTTGTGACAATACCAAATAAAATAACAACAACAACTATAAAATGCAATAATAAATATTTATAACATTTAAATTAGTAGTGCAAAAAGAAAGCAAAAATAGTGAGGTAGTGTTAATAGGTTAGTTGTCTGTTCAGAAATCTGACATTGGAGGAAAAGAAGCTGTTCTGATAACTTTGAGTGTGTGTCTTTAGGCTCCAGTGCCACCACCCTAATGGTAGCAATGTTAAGAAGCTATGTCCTGAGTGTTGGGGGTACTTAATGATGGATGCGGCCATTTTGAGGCATCGCCTTTTGAAAATGTACTCAATGCTGTGGAGACTAGTGCCTGATAGAGCTGGCTGTGTTTACAATTTTCTGCAGCTTTTTCAGATCCTGTGCAGTGGCCCCTCCATACCATTTGCAAGAGTTTTTGGTGACATATCAAATCTCCTTAAGCTCCTAATGAAATATAGGTGCTAACTTGTCTTCTTCATGATTGCATCAATATGTCTAATGAATGTCATTGATTGGAAGTTTGGCATTTTTTTTATATATATATTGCCCCTGAGAAGGAACAATAGGAAGTGCAAAGAGTCCTTGTGCAGGATTCCCTGAGGACTAACTTGCAGGTTGAGTTGTTGGTAAGGAAGGCAAATGCAAAGTCAGCATTCATTTTGTGAGGACTAGAATATAAAAGCAAGGGTATATGCTATGGCTTGGTAAGGCATTAGTCAGACCGCACTTGGATTATTGTGAGCAGTTTTGGGCTTTTTATTGAAGAAAAGATGTGCTGGCTTTGGAGAGACACCAGAAGAGGTTCCCAAGAATGAGCCTGAGAGTAAAAGGATTATGTCTGAGGAGCATTTGATGGCTCTGCGCCTGTCTTTGCTGGAGTTTAGAAGAATGAGGGAGGATCTCACTAAGATGGCCAAGATACAGCAGACAATTGGAGAATGTTTCAAATAATGGGGAGTCTAGGACTAGTGAGCAAAGCCTCAGAGTACAAGAACATCCCTTTAGTACAGAAATAAGGAGCAATTTCTTTATACAGATGATAGTGAATCTGTGGAATTCATTGCCACAGACAACTGCAGATGCCAAGTCACTGGGTATACTTAAAGTGGAGGTTGATAAGATCTTGATTAATAAAAGCTTCAAATGTTATGGGGAGAAACAGGAGAATGGAGTTAAGGGATAATAAATCAATGAGAATGGCAGAGCAGACTCTGTGCAAACAGACCTAATTCTGCCCCTATGTCTTATAGACATTCAAGCTTCGTTGGCTGTTCAGTATGATTGTGGCTGATGGCTGATCTTTGCTGGCCTCTTCATATAGGTTGCCTATAACCTCCAATTCCTCAATCTTTCAAATATTTATCTATCTTTCCTGTCAATATAAAGGATAAAGGAAAAGATTTGCGAGGTAAATATTGGTGGTGAATATTCAGAGTCAATTCTGTAACAGTGGCTCACTGATTACTGGGCTTGTATGCTCCAGGGTTGTAAATAACTTGTATTCATGACCACACCTCTACATTGGCAGGTGAGCAATGCCATGTAGACCAACCTTATGCTCACTTAGAAAAGAGTGCCAGACAATGTTTGCGCAGCACGTTTATAACATTTGTCCAACCCATTGTGTTAGAAGAAGAAGTTAGATTAGAAGAGGACAGTTCATCTGTGAACACGGAGGTGACTCTGCAGTCCCAGTCTGGAAGTGCACAATGGGGCACTGGAAGTCCATTGTTGTAATAATTGTGGCTGCTGTTCTGTGATGCTGCCCATGGTTTTCCATCAGTTTTTGGCAGCGCCTGTCTTCAAAACAGATGTAGGCTTCATAGCACAGGTCTCGCCAGCAGGTTCTAGTTCCCTTGGCTGGATGTCACAGTAGTGTAGGGTTTCCTTCACAGTGTCTTTGTAGCGCTTGCGTGGACGACCTTGAGGTCTCTTTCCAGACTCCAGTTCACCACAGAGCAGCTGCCGAGGCATACGGTGGTCATCCATTCTGATTACGTGTCCCACCCACCGCATCTGGGCTCTGATGATCAGGGACTCAATGTTGGTGGACTCCATGTGATCCAAGACCTCTAGGTTGGAGACACGGTCTTGCCAACAAATGCTGAGGATGGAGTGGAGGGCGCACATGTGAAATTTCTCCAGTTGTTTGATGTGTCATTGGTACAGAGTCCAGGTCTCACATCCATATAGGAGAGAAGGGATGACCTTGGCTCTGTAGACTTACAGCTTTGTGGAGATGCAGACGTTGTGTTGATTGAGCACTCTGGTACACAGCCTCCCCAGAGCCTGGCTGGCCTTACTGATCCTGGAGTCAATTTCTTTGTCTAATGACCCATCACTCGAGATGATGCTTCCCAAATATCTGAAGCTGTTTACATTTGTCAGCTGGGTGTCATCAACAGTGATTTTTGGTTCCACGGGGTTGGTGTTTGGCACGGGCTGGTGAAGTACTTCAGTCTTGTTCAGGCCAATAGTCAGGCCAAAGGACATCCTTTAGTTGACTTGTTCACAAACAACTCAGCCATCAGTACAGGTGTTTGTTGGAGCACTCTCTGAATGTGTAGGTGGGTGGGAAGGAAGAAAGGGGACTGTTACGCTGTTGTTTTTGCTTGTGTTTTTCTGCTCAACATGGTGATCAAGCTCTGGCACCAGAATGTATGGGAGCAGTTGTGGTTTGCCGCAGTACATCCCTGAATTGTATTGGGCTATTACTGCAAATGACATACTTCATCGTAATTTTCGATGTACACGTGATAAATAAATGATTTTGTACATATGCAAAATGAATCTGTGTATTGGTCCATTGTGGGTCAAGGGAGGAAGGAAGGCAGATTTCTTTCTCTATAGATTAGTAGAGATCCTTGGTGTTTTAATATTATTATCCAAAGGCTTCATGTCTATTTTTTTAAACAACACTTCCTCCTTATTTGCTTTGAATATAGTTCACTGAGATTCAACCCACAGTAGTGAGATCTGAGATTGTATTGCTGAGTTGTCATTCATCTCATCTCAAGTAGTCCTCCAGGAATGCACTGTTGCTCAGGATGTCTTTTTCTGTAAATCTCTTGCATCTTTACTTAATCTGTCTGGAATCTGAGTTTGGGTATACCGAAACAAGAATCATTCCGTTTGTCACAATATTTGTATGCTGTTCTGTTTTCACAGTTCCTTTGGTTTCTCATGCCTTCTGAAGCTTTGCTACTTCAAGGAGGTTTAATAACTACACTCAAAAGACTGCATTTTCTCATATTATTGTAGATAGAGGCTTTAGATTCTTTTAACTTGGTCATTACCTCTCCTTTAGACAAACACAGATCATGCACAAATGTTACTGATGGAAAGAGGTATATTTGAGAATCAAAAGTTCTGCCAAATCATAAAACAGTTAGCGTATACTGTCAGGCCATTTGGTTCATTGTATCTGTGCAGAAGTGGGTATATGGTGTTAGAAATCACCTGTTTTAGAGCATCACTGGCTCTTTGCAATTCTTGCAGATGTCGCTAAATATCTGCACATATCATAGGATTATAAAGTGTCAGAAACAGGTCCTTCTGCCCAACTAGTCTGTGCCAAACTTTTATTCTGCTAGTCCCATTGGTCCACACGTGGACAATAGCACTCCAAACCCTTCCCATCCATGTACTTATCCAAACTTCTCTTAAATATTGCAATTGAACTGGCATCCATCACTTCCACTGGCAGCTTGTTCCACATGTGTGGAAGCCCTGGGTCAACTGGTTGTCCTTCCAAAGTTCAAAGTAAATCTATTATTGTTCTGTGTCATCATATTTATTTTCTTGCAGGCATTTGCAATAGATACAAAGAAACACAATAGAATCAATGAAAGTGTCTAGGACCAGAGAGCACAGCCTCAGAATACAAGGATATCCCTTTAGATAAGAGATGATGAGGAATTTCTTTAGGCGGTGAATCCGTGGAATTCACTACTACAGAGGGCTGTGGAGGCCAAGTCATTGGGTATAATTAAAGTGGAGGTTGACGATCAACTACTTACATGATTAGTCAGGGTGTCAAAGGTTACCGGGAGAAGGCAGGAGAATGGGGCTGAGAGAGATAATAAATCTGCCATGATGGAATGGCAGAGCAGACTCAATGGGCCCAATAGCCTGATTCTGCTTCTCTGAGTGAAATGGGCAGAGTGATAATGTGGCGATATACTCAATGCTTTACAGCACCACTGATTTCCACCACTGTCTGTGAGGAACTCGTACATCTTCCCTGTGACCCCATGGGTTTCCTCTCACCTTCATAAAGACGCAGGGTGTTAGTAGATTGTACACTGCCCTGTGAACAAGCTAAGGTTAAATAGTCATGTTGCTGGACAGTGTATCTGTTACTGTGTATCTCTAAATAAGAAATATACTCCCACTAGATCTCCCTTGAGCAGTGAGAATAACATGGTTTAGGGCAGGGTGAGTGTAAAAATGTGAGCTTGATGTTTGGTGTGGACTTGATGGGTTAAAGAGCCTGTTTTTTGCTGTATTTCTCTCACCCTTTGAAACCAGTGTGATACTCCATCAAAATCTCTGAAACACAATATTGAATGTCACTTGCTGTTGAGCAACTGTCCCCAGCTTCTCTGTGAGTGAAGCCCTGATATGATGACACTGGCTTGACTTGCATACAAAGCTTTCATTACAAATCTCGGGACAAGGTTTTGTTAAAGGGAGCGTTTATCGAGATGTGCATACCAACTCATTTGTAAACGTGCAAGTGTGGATGTCTTTGACCCTCCCCAACCCTGCTGAGTGGAGGAAACATTCATAGTAGTAAAGAGACTCAAGGTCAAGCAAGGTAGCCGTCAGACAAAATGCTTACTGCAAACACACGACTCAGCTGAGTTCCACAGGAGCTTGAAGAAATGAACAGCTCAGCAAAGTTAAGGGGTGAACTCTCAGTAAAACCAAAAGCACTCACAGATTTCTACAGATGTACTGTAGAGAGCATTCTAACTGGCTGCATGACTCACTGGTATTGTGGGGGGTAGGTGGCTAGCTGTTCAGGATCGAAGTAAGTTGCAGAGAGTTGTAAACTTAGTTCCATCATGGGCATCAGCTTCCATAGCGTGCAGGACGTCCTTTGAGGAACAATGCCTCAAAGAGTTTGCGTCCGTATTAAGGACAGTCCCCGTCCCCCATCACCCTGTTCTCACTGTTACCATCAGGGATAAGGTACAGGAGCCTGAAGACACACACACACACACACACACACACACACACACACACACACACACACACACACACACACACACACACACACACACACACACACACACACGCAGTGATTCAGGAACAGCTTCTTCCCCTCTGCCATTCGATTTCTGAATGGACAATAAACCCATGAACACTGCCTTACTACTGTTTTATTTCTATTTTAGCACTACTTATTTAATTTAACTGTTTAATAAATATAGGTTGAGGTGACTTAGAAGAATGGGGGTGGGAGAAATATCTCATTGAAACCTATCAAATATTGAAAGGATTAGATAGAGTGGACATGGAGAGGGTGTTACCTATAATGGCTGGACTGGTATCAGAGGGCACAGCATCAGACAACAAGGATGTCAATTTTGAACAGATGATGAGAATTTCTTTAACCAGAGGGTGAAATGTCTGTGGAATTCATTGCCACAGATGGATGTGGAGGCCAAGACATTGAGTATATTTAAAGTGGAGGTTGATGTGTTCTTAATTCATAAGGGCGTCAAAGGTTATGGGCAAAAGGCAAGAGAATGGGGTTGAGTGGGATAATAAATTAGCTATGATGGAATTGTGGAGCAGACTCAATGGACTGAATAGCTTAATTCTAATCCTACATCTTATGGACTTGTGGGTGACTTCACCACAATTGTGTGTTCGCTGAATGTGGTCTTTCGTGGACTCTGTCACGGATGGTCAAGAGGTTGACTACATCAGAGCATGTTCCTTTCTCTGCTTCGGTTTGGCTATCATCTGCTGCTGTTGGAGATCTATGGCCCTTTCTGGATGCATCTCCAATGCTTTGAGATGTCACGAACCAGGTGTTTCCATGACAAAACATTTTTAGTAAATATAATTACTGCCAGCATAAGATTTAGTCTGTAATCAATAGGGATACAGACAAAGTAAATAGTCACGGTCTCCTTTCCCCTCCAGAGCAGAGGAGTCTAGAAGTAGTAGTGGTGGTGGATCGCTCAAGTCAAATAAGATGTTTGCCCAAGGGGTTATTCCCTTAATTGAGAACGGCTATGTGTGAGTTCATTTAACATGGGGAGGTTGATACACAGGCAGAAACCAAACAGTTCTTGACAGACTGGGGTCAGGGTCCAGTGGCGTGGGGTGCAAGACTACTAGCAGACTCTTCACTGCAGTAGCCTTCCTTCACCTTCAGTGCTGTTGTGATGTGTAATCTTCTGCCAGCTCCACCATTGAGGTCTTTGACTGGAACGTCCCTGTTGACTTTAATGCCATGGGTGATACCACCTGGGGTTAAGCACCAGACCAGACGGCATCACTCTCGGGATCGCAGGAACTCTCAGGCCTCTTCACCATCACAAAGCAACTTTCCCCAGAGAAGATTAAAATCTAAAAGCAGAAGGCGTAGATTAAGGTGAGAAGGGAAAGATTTAAGAAGGACCTTTTGATACAGAGTTTGGTGGCTATGTGGAATGAGTAAGTGTAGAGGTGGGGAACCATTACAGCATTTAGAACACATTGGGATAGGTACATGAATAGGAGAAGATTTGGCTGGTGTGGGTCGAACAGGCAGGTGGAACTTTCTCAGATAGGCAATCTGGACAGCAGCACAAGTTGGGTTAAAGGGCCTGTTTGCGTGCAGGGTGACTCTAGACCAGGGGTTCCTAATCTTTTCTATGCCATGGACCCCTACCATTAACCAAAGGGTTCGTGGACCCCAGGTTGGGAATCCCTGCTCTGTGTGTTTCTGCTGTCCTTGCAGACATAGTGTTTGGAGAAGAAGCAAATGTATACAAAGGAGGTAAGTAAGGGGTACAGGGAAGACCACGTGAAAGGTTCTTGGTCTGGAGATTGCAGTGATGAGTCCCATATTCACTTAAGTGCACACGATTGAGGATTAGGAAGAACTAAATGCAGGTGACAAGGAACTGATAGCCTTGAGAGTGACAGCTTCATCCCACGTGAGAGGGTGATAATAGCTATGGGATTCCAGAAAGGAGAAGAGACTGATAGTCGTTGAGCATTACAACACAAAAACAGGCCCACTAGCCATCTACTCCGTGCCAAGCTGTTATTCAGCCTTGTCCCATCAACCTGCAGCTGGACCATACTCCTCCCATCTAACTGTCCAAATTCCTCTTAAATGCTGAAATCAAACCTGCATCCACCACTTCTGCTGGCAGCTTGTTCCACCCTCTGAGTGAAGAAGTTAGCCTCGTGTTCCTCTTAAACATTCCACCTTTCTTAACCTGTGATCTCCAGTTCCAGTCTTAAACAACCTCTGTGGAAAATGCCTTATCTATACCCCTCTATCAAATCTCTTCTCATTCTCCTACAGTCTAGCCAATAAAGCCCTAACCTAGTCAATGTTTCCCTCTAAATTTGTCCTGTTATGGTAATAGTCATAGTAATTTTTGTTGGTATACATTTCCCCACACAAGGTGAATGGACTTGGGTTATTATAATCAAATATACTGAGGTACAGTGTGAAAAATGGTTTTGCTTCCTGTACCTGTTGATCATTTCCAAATATCAAGGCACTACAAGAGAATGTAGAATAAAGTGTTACAATTACAGAGGAAAAGCAAGTATGCAATAAGGTGCAAAGAGCATGGCAAAGTAGACGGAGAGTCATTGGTTCATCTTCAAAGTACAAGAAGTGTTATAACAGTGGATACCACCTCAGAGTAGAACCAGACAGCAAAACCTCAGATTTCATTGGCCAGTGAGTGGTGAATCTGTACAATTCATTGCTGCAGATGGCTGTGGAGATCATGTTATTTGATATACTTAAAGTGGAAGTTGATAGGTTCTTGCTTTCAAAGGTTGCAGTGAGAAGAGGCATGAGAATGGGGTTGGGGTTGGGATAATAAACCTGTCATGGTGGAATGCTGAAGCAAATGCAATGGACTGAATGGCCCAATTCCACTCCTGTGTCTTCTGATAGAAGCTGTAACTGAGCCTGGTGGTGTGTGTTCTAATATTTTGTGTCTCCAGCCTGATAGAAAGGGTGAGGAAAGAATATCTGCCCAATGTAAGTGGAAGAAAAGAGTGGCAATCACTCCCACCCCTTCATGATGAAAAGCTGCTCAGAGTAAGAGTGAGGAGAGGATTACATTTCCTCAGCCTGAGGTTGGTTCTGTTTCCTCTGGATTGTTTAATATCATTTCCCGTACACAAGTGTAAAGGAGAGTGGAATAATCTTGAAGATCAATAATGAGTATATGATTCAGCCACAGATTAGCCCGAGTAACAGAATTGAGTCCAATGGTTAAATATCCTACTCCTGTTCCTGTGAAATGTAAGGTAAATATGTCTCTCTCATGCCATGTGTTTATCTTGTATGTTTTCCTTGTTGATCTTGCCTTTTGCACGGTTACATTCCTGGATGTTGACTTTTTAGATGAATTGTCTAGAAAACACAAACCCATCATGGCTAATGCACTAACTGCTTCCATTGGTGCTAAATCAGAGTTTATACTCCAATTTTGATCACAGTGGCCATTCCTTCATTCCACTGTAGGATGCTATGACAGTTCTATTTTCAAGTACCATTCCTTTTGTCAGTGGGATTTAACTGGAGAAGGAATCCTGTTGTATTGTCATTCAGGGAATAATCCCCAGCATTGCACTGTAGCAGGTATTTAAAGGTTTGCAAGAAAAAGGCCACAAGTCATGACTGGGAATTATATTGAGCATTACTGTTACCCGATTTGACAGTGCGAAAGATTGCTATTTGTTTTACTTTATAAGGACAATATTTTAAGAAACAAAATCGTGGAGAGACCAAACATAGTTTATGATGCAATAACACGGCACTCTAATACAAAATCAGATGTGTATTTCAATGCAATTTATAAACAGGTTATTTTATAAGTCTGTATCTTGTGAATCAAAATGAGGCTTTATTTTTAGTGCATAGTAAGATTCCACAGTACTATTGAGATGGAACGATTGGGTAAGCTCGATAGGAAAATTCTGATATAATGAGATCTTTCAGTAATCAGTGGAAGGAGATAGAAGATGCATCATCTTGGCTTTAATGCCAGCTGAAAGGGAGTTAAATTGATAGACAAGATTAAAGGACTCTCATCTCTCCTTTCAGAGAATCTGGATGTCATTGCCTGCCCATCCCAAACAGCCCTGTAGTGCTATTAGATTTTATTGTCATATGTACTGCAATACAGTGAAAAGCTTTTGTAAAATGCATACCATCCAGACAGATCATCATAGTGTAAGTACATTGAGGCTGTAAACTGAAAGCCAAATGAAGAATGTAGCGGTGCAGTTATGTAGAATGTAGTCCATGTAGACAGAATGCAAGGGCCATCATGATGGAGAGTGGGTGACCAAGAGCTCATCTTTTAGTATACAAGAAGTCTGATCGAGAACAAACTAGTGACTTCTGCTTGAGAAGAGATTTATCAAGGTACGAGTGGTTGTTGATTAAGTTAGCTGCTTTCCCAAGGCTGCAGTAACTATAGGGGAGGCCGCTTTATGCAATGTACTGGGTGTGTTTATAACTCTGCAGTCTTATGATATGGGAGACCATCGGTCACCTGTTTTATGCTGGTTCTCAGATTCCCATCAATCCTCTGCCACTTTTCCAAGCAACCTGCCTAATCGTGCATCTTGCCTGTTTATGTTTAGTTTTTCATAAATTCTATTGTCAAATGCATTTCCAAAATCCACATGGATGAATTCAACTACACTTCCTTCATCAACCTTCTCTGGTAACCCATCAGGATTGTCAAACAGTTATTTGCCTTTACCAAGACTGTGCTGGCTTCACTATTATCCAGTCAAAATTCTCCAAGGCCTTTTGATGTTTCAGGAAATTCTGATTAATGAACAAGCATGCATTGAAAAGCCCATGTTTACTTTGCAGGTCCTAACAAGGGTATTACCCTAGATATATTCTAATCCCTGGCACATCTTGGAGCTTTTATTATCACAAGGACCTTTAACAATGCTCCTCCCAAACCCCCTCAAAATTGGATTGCATCCATACAAAAACAAAATACCCATTTGCCCAAGCTTTGTGGAATCTGCTCTTGCCCTTTGCAGAGGAGAGTAGCGAGAGGGAAGTTTGTTGCCTTGATATTCATATAAGGTGTTGATATTCTTCATTATTAACTTCAGTGTGCCTTCCCTCCTTATTCCCCTGATTCAAAGTTAACATCAAGTTTATTGTATGCCCAGGTGCAATGGAAAACTTCCCAGCATCCCCGGCACATTGCATCAAATACAGTGTGCAGCATTCACAACAAAGAATGCATAAATCATACACAGCTTTTACAACAAAGACCACAAAGCCAAAATAATATACGAGGCAAAGTAATTAACATGGTTATGGTGTTGTTAAATTTTAGTGATGAGTTTTTTTTTCCCAGTTGGTTCTGGAATTAAGGGAAATAACTGTTCTTGAACATGGTGGTGTGGCACGTCTGGCTTCTGTACCTCTTGCCTGATGGTAGCTGCAAGAAGATGGCATGGCCGGGCTGGTGTGGATCTTTGATGGCTGTTGCCTTTTTAAGGCTGTATCTCCTATGGATGCCACTGATGATGGAGAAGGATATACACGTGATGTTCTGGGTAGCGTCCACTTCTCTCTACAGCTTCTTGCATTCATATATCCTGCAGATGCAAACTGCCATACCAGATCATGACATAACCAGACAAGATACTTTCCACAATGCATCTATAAAAGTTTGTAGGTGCATCCTAACCTCTGAAGAAAGCAAGAGCACTGCCACACTTCCTTTAAGATTACATCCATGTGCAATCATGTGGATATTTAGCCTATTTCTCAATGGAATTGCAGTTGACCTCAGGTTAATGAATTGTTCAAATCATTGGCAATGGTCTGCATCACAATTTGCTGTGATGTAAAGTTAAATCCTCTGCAGGTGTGTCAGGAAACATTCCCCAGTCTAGTTCTCCTCCCTTCTCAACTGCCATTCCCTCTCCTGCTCTTTCTCCCATGGTCCACTCTCCTTTTCTATCAGATTCCTCCTTCTTCAACCCTTTACTTTTTCCATCTAACACCTCCCAACTTCTCACTTCATTGTCCCTCCTCCACCCACCTGCCTGCCCCCTCACCTGGCTACTTCTGTCACCTGTCAGTTTTCCTCCTTCCTCACCTTCCATCTTCTTATTCTGGTTTCTGACCCCTTTCTTTCCAGTCCTGATGAAGGGTCTCGGTCTAAAACATTGACGGTTTATTGCTCTCTGTAGATACTGCCTGACTTGCTGAGTTCCTCCAGCATTTTGTGTGGTTTGCAAAAAATATATGTAATTTCTTTAGTTAAATTTCATGGGAATCGATCTGAAATTTTGGGTAGTGATTTGTGAATTCTGTAAGAGCAAATTACTTTTCCCTGAATAGCCATATTGTGAGGGTTGCCTGTATCCAGTTTTATATTTGCTTAAATTGAGTGAATACCTGGCTCCGAGTTTCCACTTCTGATTTGACAACTCAGGCTAGTGCTACATCTTCAAAACTGATTGGGAACAGCTTATCAATTTAGTGGCTATACCTGCATTGTAAGTACAACATAATTATGTTTTCTTTAAGGCAGGGGATTAAGTTTTTATATAATTGCACAATTTTGTATAGCTCAGCCCATCTATGTAAGCTAACAAAGTTTGTTCAATTATATTTTACTGGCCTTTTCAATTTATAGGTAACCTACAGCTTCTTTAGAGGGTCATTTGAAAAGAAAATATATTTGGATTCCTACTTTAGCGAGTCCTGCACTTTCACCAAATGACATTCAGGAGCACATCATATTCTGTGTCCAATTGCTGGAACTAAATGGTCTGCTTTTGAAAGGGGTGGCTGATCAGTTGTATCTCAGTGAAGAAACATCTTTGCTGTCGAGTATTAGCTGGCATTATCTTCAGAGCACAAAGGACGTGACTGTGCTGCCAGGTCTCTGATTTTGTGGACTGGAATCAAATTGAGTTTGGTGATGGGATGCTGCAGAAAATTGGCTTGGGTCTGTACGGCTCACGTAGGTGCAGTGGATGTTTAACTTAGCCCGTAAATAACTCCCATTGAGATGTATTACTTTTAATAATTCTTTAGATGAGCAACAAACCACCTTTATTTACTGTCTATTTGTAGTCTGCTGATCCAGTTCGGTTTGGAATCACTTATTGTATAGTGTTTTCAGTGACTGGTATCCATTTCTTGTCTCCAGGGCTGTCTGTGTGGAGTTTGCATGTTCTTACTGCTGCCATGTGGATTTCCTCCTACGTACCACAAGCTTGTTATTCTTTAGGTTAATTAGCCATCAAGTTGCACATATGGAATGGTGAATTGTTTTTAATAGAGCTTGAGAATACTACTACATAGTACATGCAATTTGACCCATGATGTTATACCAAGCATTTAACCTACTCACTCAATGATCAATCTAATTCTTCCCTCCGACTTAACTCACCATTTACCTTTCATCCATGGGTCTATCTTCTAAATGTCCTCAATGTACAGTATCTAGCTGTGCAGTCCACTCAGCTATCACTCTCTATGTAAAAAAAACACCTTAAAATTATGCCCCCTCATATCTACCCTGGGGAAATAATCTGAGGCTGTCCACTCTCTCTGTTCCTTCCTAAGACATGCTCCATACTGCAGGCAGCATCCTGGTAGATGTCCTCTGCTCCCTCTTTAAAGCTTCCACATCCTTCCTATAATGAAGCAGCCAGACTGAATGCTATACTCCCAATACGGTCCAGCCAGGGCTGTATGCAGCTTCAGCATTACCTTGTGGCTCTTGAATTCAGTCCCTCAACTAATGAAGGCCAACAAACCATTCACCACAGTGAAAAACGTTGTTGTACATTCCTTCCATATGGAGCATTTCATCACAATGAGGAACTCTGTCATGGACACCCCTAAGCCCAGCTGCAAAAGGAGTATTGGATATGGAACCAGCAACCCCACCCTGTTATTAGAAAACAAACTCGGAGCTACAAAAAACACCAGCAGAAGATCCAACTATCTCATTCCTGGGAGTGGAAGGATCTTCACCTGGACGATTTATAGATTGGCTACTCCTGGACTGGCCCAGGACAGAGGACTCTGTCAGTGATCTATGCCTCAGTCATGGTGATGTGTTTAAGAAGAAGAAGCACGTTGAGGAAACACCAGGAAAAGCAATAAAAAATGCAGAGAAATGTGGTAAAATGACAGGGAAACTGCAGTGCAGGTAATCAATATGATCCAAGGCCGATTCTGTGATCAAAGTTCTATCTCAGTATACAAGGGTGCTGTCTGATAGTCTTAACAGTGGAATATTTAGGCTTGCTTATTTATTTATTTAGTTAGTTAGTTATTTAGAGATCCAGCATGGAGTAGGACTTACTGACCCTTCAAGCCAGACTGCCCCGTAACTCTTCATTTATCTCTAGCCTAATGATAGGACAATTTACTGTGTGGGTGTACCTACATCTCAGGGACTACAGTAGTTCAAGAAGGCAGCTCATCACCACCTTCTCAAGGGCAACTAAGGATGGGCAATAAATGCTGGCTTAGCTGGCGAGACCAACATCCCATAAATCAATAAATTAGAAAAAAATTACAATATCCATTAACCTTCTAACTGCTATGTCTTTGGACTGTGAAAGGAAACCAGAGCCCCTGAAGGAAACCCACACATTCCATGGGGAGGATGTACAGACTCTTTACAGACGATGTTGGAATTCAATTCTGAACTTCAATTCCCCAAGATGTAATAGCTTTGTACTAACTGCTACTCTACTGTATCTTCCTGATGGGAGAGGACAGAACTCTGGGGTGTGTGACATCTCATTGTTTTGGCTGCTTTATGGAGGCAACGAGAAATGTAGACAGAATCCATGGAGGGGAGGTTAGTTGGTTTCTATAATGTTTTGCACTGTGTCCACAACTCTCTGCTATTTCTTGTAGTCACGGGCAGAGCAGTTGCCGTACCCAAGCTGTGATGCACCTAGAAAGAATGTTTTTTATGATGCATCAATAACATTTCTGTGAAGGTCAAAGGAGAAATGCCAGATTTCTTTAGCTGCAGAGGAAGTAAAGATATGGGATTGGTTCTGTGAGCCAGCATTGATTCCATGGGCCTTATGGGCCCAGACCATAAAATGTAGAAGCAGAATTCGTCCATTTGGACAATGAGTCAGCTCTGCCATTCAATCATGACTAATTTATTTTCCCTCTCAACCCTATTCTCCTCCCTTCTGTCTGTAACCTTTGAAACCCCTACTATTCAAGAATCTATCAACTTCCACTTTAAATGTATCCAATAACTTGCCCTCCACAATCATCTGTATTAATGAATTCCACCCTCTGGCCAAAGAAATTCCTCCTCTTGTCTGTTCTAAAAGGACATCCTTGTGTTCTAAGGCTGTGCCCTCTGGTCCTAGTCTCTCAGTATTGGCAACATCTTCTCCACGTCCACTTTGCCTAGACCTTTCAATGTTCTGTATGTTTGAATGAGATCCCCTCTCATTCTTCTAAATCCAGTGAGTATAGACCCAGAGCCATCAAACACTCCTTGTATGTTTGTCCCTTAATTCCTTTCACTCCTGGAATCATTCTCGTAAGCTTTCTCTGGACCCTCTCCTAGATTTATATATTCTTTCTTAGATATGGGGCCCCAAAACTGCTCACAATACTCCATTTACGGCCTGAACAATGCCTTATAAACTATCAACATTAGCCAAGGGAAATATCAACAGTCCTGCAGTGATAACGATTTTTTCTAAATGGAAAATTGCACACGGATTGTCTAGTTTATCTTTCGAGCAGGCTTCCTTTTCAACAAGCTGATGTTAAATGGCAAGTAATTTGTCCTGAATTGACGTGCGCTGATCTATGGACATTTCTGCCGGTTTTTACTTTTTCATACCCATTTCCTTGCCGCTTCTTTCTTCCACATATTCAGTGATGATAAAATTATTGATTTTCAACTTTAAGATTCAATATCCCAGTACACCACTTGGGCTGTGTGTATTTCTGCTTTGTTCTTTCTATGTACAGTGTTTAGCTGCCCTTTCCAGCATCTGGAAGGTGCTTGCTGTCTGTTATCCCAGCATGGGTTTACAATATGTCACCGGAGCCTGCATGTGGTAGGGTCAGCTTGGCATGAGTTTCAACCAACTCGAGCTGCCTCACCCTGTGGCCTTCTCCTTTGCCTCCCTTTAACACTCCTATGATCCTTTTAGTAGTTCTCAAAGCACAACATTAAAAATCCATACATAACTACCCCAGTTGAAGTTGTGTGCAGCTAGGTCTAGATGACATTCATGCCTACTTACTCAGCTGTAGAAGGGGGCACTTCAAAGTTTGAAGTGAATTTATTATCAAAGTATGTCATGATATACCACCCTGAGATTCATTTCCTTGTGAACATTCATAGTAGATACAAAGGAATACAACAGAATCAATGAAAACTACACATGCACATGCATATATACACACACGTGCACATACACACACAACCAATGTACAAAAGACAAACTGCAAATACAAACAAAATTAAAAAGGAATAAATGATAGTGAAAACTTGAGATATAGAGTTCTTGAAAGTGAGTCCATACATTCTGGAAACATTTCAGTGTTGAGGTGAGTGCAGGTATCCACACTAGTTCAGGAACCTGATGGTTGAAGGTAATAACTGTTCTTGAACCTGGTTGTACAGGACCTGAGGCTCCTGTACCTCCCTCCTGAAGGCAGCAGCAAGAAGAGTGCATGGGCTTGGATGGTAGACATCTCTGATGATGGATGTTGCTTTCCTGTGGCAGGGCTCCTATAGATGTGCTCAGTGGTGGGGAGGACTTTTTCTGTGATCTGGGCTGTATCCACTACTCTTTGGATTGGTGTTTCCCTACCATGATAGATATTTGGTTCCGACAGAACAATCACAGCAGCCCTAATCCCCCTAACTCTTGAACTACTTCCCTATAACCTATTCTCTCATTCTCCTACACATTCATCTACACAAGGGCTAATTCACAGTAAACAATTAACCAGCATGTTTTTGGGAGATTGTCAGAAACCACAGGTCCTAGAGTCACAGTCACTGAAAATGTACAAACTCTACACAGACTGCTCCAGAGTTGGAATCTGAGCCTGGGTCACTGCAGTCGTGAGAGAGAAGCACAAACTTCTGCTCTATTGCCCATGAGCTGAGCAGCAAGTTCAAAATCAAGATCATGAAGATTGCCAAACAAAACGGTGTTGCTCCAGGGCCAAGGTGCAAGACACATTATCAACAGCACATAGCACAAATAGCACATCTGGTTACAATATCAGAAAAACAGTCACAACGAAAAGAAATGTAGTCCAAGTCCTGAGTGGTGTGACTGCAGTCCTGCTCCAGCATGTTCTTCTACCGAGCGAACACTGGAAGACAGTATTAGAAACATAGAAAACCTACAGTACAATACAGGCCCTTCAACCCACAAAGTTCTGCCAAACATGTCCCTACCTTAAAAATTACTAGGCTTGCCTATGGCCCTCTATTTTTCTAAGCTTCATTTACTCATCCAAGAGACTCTTAAAAAAAACAAAAAATCCTATCATATCCGCCTCCACCACAGTTACCGGCAGCCCATTCCACATACTCAGCACTCTCTGAGTAAAAAGCTTACCCTGACATCTTCTCTGTACCTACTCTTCAGCACCTTAAACCTACGTCCTCTTGTGGCAACCATTTCAGTCCTGGGAAAAAGCCTCTGACTATCCACATGATCAATGCCTCTTATCATCTTGTACACCTCTATCAGGTCACCTCTCATTATCCTTTGCTCCAAGGAGAAAAGGCTGAGTTCACTCAACCTGTTCTCATAAGGCATGCTCCACAATCCAGGCAACATCCTTGTAAATCTCCTCTGCACCCTTTCTATGGTTTCCACATCCTTCCTGTAGTGAGGCTGCCAGAACTGATCACAGTACTCCAAGTGGGGTCTGACCAGGGTTCTATATAGCTACAACATTACCTCTCAGCTCCTAAATTCAATTCCACGTTTGATGAAGGCCAATACACCATATGCCTTCTGAACCACAGAGTCAACCTGCGCAGCTGCTTTGAGGTTTCAGGGTACTTAAGGGCACATGATAACCAATGCTGAATTTGGCATGCTGGAATTCTTTGAGGAGCTAACAGGCAGAATAGAGAAAGGAGCGTCAGTGGATGTTGCTGATCTGGATTTTCAGAAGGTCTTTGACAAGGATGTTTAACAAGATAGGAACCTATTGTATTTCAGGAAAGATAACAGCATGGATAACAGATTGGCTGTCTGGCAGGAGGGAAAGAGCAATAAAGGGAACCTGTTCGGGTTGGCTGCTGGTGACTGGTGATATTCCACATGGGTCAGTGTTGGGATTGCTTCTTTTCACACTATACAGTATGTCAGTGATTTAGATGATAGAATTGATAGATTTGTGGCTAAGTTTGCCGATGACACGAAGGTGAATGTAGGGGCATGAAATTTTTAAGAAACAGTCTGTGGAAGGACATAGACAGATTGGGAGAAATAGCAAGTATGTGGGAGATGGAGTACAGTGTAGGGAAGGGTTTTGTCATGTACCTTGGTAGAAGGATTAAAGGCTTAGAATATTTTTTGAAATGGCGAGAAAATTCAAAAATCAGGTGAGGTGCAAAGTGACTTAGGAGTCCTCGTGCAGGATTTCCTAAAGCTTAACTTGCAGGTTGAATTGGTTGTAAGGGAGATAACTGCAATATTAGCATTCATTTCAAGAAGACTAGAATATAAAAGCAAAAATGTAATGCTGAGGCTTTATAAAGCATTGGTCAGACTGCACTTGGAGTACTGTAAGCAGTTTTGAGCCTTTTATCAAAGAAAGGGGTTTGCTGGTATTGGAGTAAGTCCAGAGGAGGTTGACAAGAATGGAAAGGTTAATGTATTGGAAGGGTTTGATGGATCTGGGTCTATATTCTCTGGAGCTCAGAAGAATGAGGTAGGATCTCACTGAAACCTACCAAATGTTGAAAGGCCTAGATAAAGTGGATATGGAGAGGACAGTTCTTATAGCAGGGACTCCATGTCCAGAGGGCACAGCCTTAGAATAGAGGGTCGTCCATTTGGAACAGAGATGAAGAGGACCTTCTTTAGCCATGAGTGGTGAATTTGTGGAACTCATCACTGCAGATGGCTATGGAGGCCAAGTCATTGGATATATTTCAAGTGGAGTTTGATAGGTTCTTGTTTAGTAAAGGGGTCAGAGTTAGGAGGTGAATGCAAGAAAATAGGGTTGAGAGGGATAATAAGTCAGCCATGATGGAATTGTGGAACAGACCTGATGGGCTGAATGGTCTAGTTCTGCTTCAATGTCTTATGTTACTCTCAGAATGGAGGAACAAAACCTCAAACTGTATTCTGTTTGGGTAGCTTCCAACCAGACAGCATAAGCATCGGTATCTCTTTCTTGGAGTAATTTCATGCTTTTTCCTTTCCCCATTCTGCCTCCTTTTGACCTTCTCCTCTCCTACCCATCACCTCCCTCTGGTCCCCCTCCTTCCTTCCCTTCCTTCCATTGTCCACTCTCCTCTCCTATCAAATTCCTCCTCCTTCAGCCCTTTACCTCTTCTTGGCTTCACCTATTGCCTTCCAGGTTATTCTCCTTCCTCTCCTCCACCTTCTTATTCTGTCTGCTTCTCCCTTCCTTTCTAGTCCTGATGAAGGGTCTTGGCTTGAAACGTCAACTGTTTATTCCCCTCTATATGAAGAGGAATGCTGTTCCTTCACCATTTTGTTTGTGTTGCAAGAAAGTATAGTTTGTTTAAAGTTGCTAAAATGTCTTGGGGTGTGTGGTTGCATTATGACATGGTATGGAATCACCAATGCCTTTGAATAGAGAAACCTGCAAAATCTATTGGAAAAAGCTGAGACCATTGTGGGTAAAGCCCTCCCCATGACTGACCACATTTACAAGGAGCGCTGTCACACGAAAGAAGCATCCATCATCAAAGTTCAAAGTAAATTTACTATCATAGTAGTATACAGAATACAATTCTGAGATTCATCCTCCCGTAGACAGCCATGAAACAAAGAAACACCATGGAGCCCATTCAAGAAAGCATTAAACTCTCAGCACATGGAAAAAGAACAAATTGCACAAATTGCAAGGGACCCCTTCTCGCTGTTGCCACCAGGAAGAAGGAACAGGAGCCTTAGGACTGACACCGCCAGGTTCAGGAAGTTATTACCCCTCAGCCTTCATGCTCTTGATGCAGAGGGGATAACTTTACTCAGCTTCACTTGCCCTATCACTGAATTGTCCTACAACCTATGGACTCTTTATCCCATGCTTTCGATATTTATTTGTTATTATTTTTTTTCTCTTTTTCTAGATACACTATTTGTTGTCTGTCATGTTGGGTGTGACCTGTCATTGATTCTATTGTGTTTTCTATGCATTCCTGCAAGAAAACGAATCTCTGGATCTTATCTGGTGACATAGATGTATGCACTTTGATAATTTACATTGAACTTTTGAACTTTGGACTTTGATATTTTACAGTGACATGAAACAGATTTCTTTTTAATATGTGGCAGAGGTGGTATCTCTTTTCAGGGAATCTTTCTGTGTGCTTCAGACTACCGAGGGCAATTTCTAATAATTTTTCCTTGACCCATTGATGGTAATCAAGCGAGAAGTCTGAAGTATCAATCTCCTTGTGCAGACATTACTGTCAGAGCCTAATCAAATGCCTGGAAGTCAATTCTGCGGTGTCACAACTTGCCGCGTATAGACTTGAATAGCTTTTGTTAAATACATCGTTATAGGAGATGAATCGTTCTAGTTGCTAAATATAGCTGCACTTCCCCATTCAGAGCAACTCAGCCCTACTGCATAACCAAAATAGTTGAATGGCAATGAACTGCAAAAACTGCAACAGCTTCACCGAACAGTTCAGTTGCAGCTTAGAGGAAAGCAATACACAGTGACCACATTATCAGGTACACCAGGATAACTGCTCATTAATGCCAATATCTAATCAGCCAATCATGTAGCAGCAACTCGATGCATAAGAGCATGCAGACGTGGTCAAAAGGTTCAGCTGTTGTTCAGACCAAACATAAGAATGGGGAAGAAATGTGATCTCAGTGACTTTGACTGTGGAATGCCAGACGGGGTGGTTTGAGTATCTCAGAAACTACTGATGTCCTGGGATTTTCAAGCACGGTGCTCTCTATTGTTTACAGAGAACGGTGCAACAAACATCTAGTGAGTGGCGGTTCTGTGGGTGAAAACTTCTTGTTAATGAGAGAGGTCAGAGAAGAATGGCTAGACTGGTTTCAGTTGACTGGAAGGTTTCGATAACGAAAAACCATGCATTACAGTAGTAGTGTGCAGGAGAGGATTTCCAAATGCACATCACGTCGAAACTTGAAGTGGATGGGCTACAGCTACAGAACACCGCAGCATACACTCAACAGCCAACTTACTAGTACAAGAGCTACCTATTAAAGTGACTGCTGAGTGTATAAATGAATTTATCGAGGAAGCAATGTCTCCCTAATGATGTGTGACAAAAGATCAAAGAATTCACTGGATGGAGGTTTTTTCTCTCTGTTTCACAGCTCCCACTAGCTTCTTGTGTCCAGCCTTTCTCATTACCATGTTGTATCCAAGATCGTGGCCCTAAATTAATAGAAGTATGTTAATCATGCCAATTGCACTACCATTTTCAAAGCATTACCACTTGAAAATGCACAATGTAAAGAACAACATCAGCAGGATTTGGTTGTAAGTAAAATTCCAGCAACTAGGCACCGTTGGGACATTGCTGGCAGATTTTCCAGATAATTTGCTGTGATTCCAATGAATAGCTAAGCATACATTTAGTTTGTGAATATGTTTGTGTAAGATTAGATCAGTTTTATAGGGAACCTGGTGAGTTGAAAGGGAGCAGGAGTGTGCTCCAGTGACAAACTCACCCTCATTCCTGAACCTTATTGTTCTGGGTCCACACTGTGTAGCTCTGATCCTGGCAACTCTCCAGACCCCTCTACCTTTCTACACACCAGAACTCCTGGCTCACATTCCAGAATAAAGAGTGTGCCAAGGCAGAATTCCTGAACAATCAGATGCAGAGGCATTGGAGTTTTAAATACAAGAGTCTTCTTCAGTGTTGTACAGTACAGACCATTCAGCTCATAAGACCAGAAGACATGGGAGCAGAATTAGGCCATTCAGCCCATCAAGTCTGCTCTACCATTCCATCATGGCTGATCCCAGATCTTACTCAACCCCCTACACCAGCCTTCTAGCCTTCTTTAGATGTCCTGCCCAATTAGGACATGTGCCCTATCAAAACAGAGATGCAGAGAAATTTCTTTAGCAAAAGGGTGGTGAATATGTGAAATTTGTTGCTATATGCAGCTGTGGAGGTCAGGTTGTTGGGTGTATTTAAGGCAGAAATTAATAGGGTCTTGATTGGACATGGCATCAAAGTTTACCGGGAGAAGGCCAGTAACTGTGGTTGAGGAGGAGGCAAAAGAAAGGATCAGCCATGACTGAATGGTGGAGCAGACTCAATGGGCCAGATGGCCTAATTCTCCTCCTATGTCTTATGGTCTAACTCTCATCCTCTTCCTCTCTAAAGAGAAAAGGCCTAGGTAGTTCAACCTACGTCACAAGACATGCTCTCTAATCCAAGCAGCACCCTGGTAAATCTCCTTTGTGTCTTTAAGCACTGACATCCTTCCTGTAATGAGGGAACCAGAATGATCACAATAAGCCCAGCAACCTCCGCTTTTACCCCAGCCTAATCACAGCATAATTTGCAATGACCAATTAACCTAGTAACCTGAACATCTGTTGACAGTGGGGCGGAAGCTAGAGCAACTGGAGAAAACGCATGCATTCCACGGGCGAGGACGTCCAGAGACTCCTTACAGAGGATTTTGGAATTGAACTCCCTGACACTCAAGCTGAAATAGTGTAACGCTGACTGTTATACTACCATGGGGCGGGGGGTGGCGAGTGGGGAAGCATGCGATAATCTGCTTTGCACAGATTTTTCTTTAATGGTGTATTTGCTTAAAGGTGAGAGTGTAGGTTATGATGATGTCAAACAGACCTGCTTGTGCAGGTAAAAATGTGAGTGCAGCAGTGCATGAGAAAGGTAAATGGTATCTTAGTCTTTATTAGAGGAATTGCAATTATGAAACACCCTATTGAGTCCACCATGGAGTACTGTCTCCTTCCCCACGATCCACCCATGGTTTCATGAGTCACACCAGTGCACCAGCTCGTCAACGCAAATAACTATTCAACAAATCACGTGGCAGTAGCTCCTTGCATCAAAGCATGCAGACATGGTCAAAAGGTTCAGTTGTTGTTCAGACCAAGTATCAGAATGATGAAGAAATGTGATCTAAATGACTTTGACTTTGGAATGATTGTTGGTGCCAGATGGGGTGGTTTGACTATCTCAGAAACTGCTGATCTCCAGGGATTTTCACACACGACAATCTTTAGTGTGGCTTGGTGTGAAAACAAAATGAGATTTTAGTGAACAGCAACTTTGTGGGCAAGAATCCCTTGTTAATGAGAGGGGTCAGAGGAGAACGGGCATATTGCTTCAAGTTGAGAGGAAGGTGACAGTAACTTGGGTAACCCCATGTTACAAAAATGGAGTGCAGAAGGGAATCTCTGAATGCAGAACACATTGAATGTTGAAGTGGATGGACTACAGCAGCAGAAGACCACAAACCTACACTGAGTGTTCAGGAGGTATTGAATATAAAATGGCCATTGACTGTATATACTGATATTACAACAATAACAAATTGACTTCGTTTTGAGTAAACACAGTACCTATATTTTCATATTTTTTACATATTATGTTGGGGGGGTGGAAGGAAGTTTGTGATAATCCTTTTTGCACAGATTTTTTCAAAATGGTATATTTATTTACCCTATCAAGAATACCTTAAAGAACTCAGCTTCTTTCTCAATAAAAGAACCAACCAGTTCCCCTCCACCACCACCACTCTGTCAGGCTGAACTGGTCCTCACAATTTTTCATTCAGCTCCTTCCACTTTCTTCAGACTGAAAGGGTAGCCATGGGCAGCTGCATGGGCCCCAGCTATGCCTACTACTTAGGACTATCCATGTTCCAAGCCTTTCCTGGTAATACTCCTCAACTCTTCCTCTGCTACAACTGACCATTGCATTGGTGCTGCTTCATGCACCCATACTGAGCTTGTCAATTTCATCAGCTTTGCTTCCAACTTCCACCCTGCCCTTAAATTCACATGTTTCACCTCTGACACCTCCCTCCCCTTTCTCAATCTCTCTGCCTCCATCTCCGAAACAAACTGTTGACCAGCATCTTTTATAAACTTACTGATTCCCACGGCAATCCTGACTATATCTCTTCTCACCGTGTCTGCTATTAAAATGCTATTCCCTTTTCCCTGTTCCCAGTATGAGGCTTTCCTTTCCAAAATGTCAGAGATGTCCTCCTTCACAGAATGGTGTTTCCCTTCCTCCACCATTGATGCTGCTCTCATGTGCATCTCCTCCATTTCCCAAACATGGGCACTCACCTCATCTTCCCACCACCTTGACAGTGATAGAGTTGTCCTTGCCTACAACCCCATGAGTCTCCACATCAACATGTCATTCTCACACCTTCTGCCATCTCCAAAGGGATCCTACTACCAACCCACATTTTTACCTCTCCCTCTTCCTCCCCACCTCTCTGCTTTCCACAGAGATGATTCCATAATCCATTCATCCCTCCCCACTAATTTCCATCCCAGCATGTAACCCTGCAAGTGGCCAAAGTGCTACACCCAGTCATTCACCTTCTCCCTTGCCTTCAGTCAGGGCCCCAGACAGTCCTTCCAGGTGAGTCAACAATTCACCTGAAAATCTGCTATGGTCATCAATTGTGTCCTGTGCTCCCGATAAGGACTTCTCTATGTTGGTGAGATCTATTGTAAATTGGGTCTGCTTCGTCAAGCACTTCCACTATTTCCTGCAAAAACGGAACTTTCAGTGGCCAAACATTTTAATTCCAATTCCTATATCCATTGGAATTAAATTCCAACCTGTCAGTCCATGTCCCCCTCTTGTGCCATGATGAGGGCAATCTCAGGGTGGTGGAATAACACCTTGTATTCCATCTGGGTAGTCTCCAACCTGATGGCATGAATATTGGTTTCTCTGAAAGGGCCTGTTCAGTATTGTATCTATAAACAGAATTTTTATAAGTTCCAAGGCCCTTCAAGCAATGAAGCAGAATTAGACACATCCGAGTAATGGGATATTCAGGGTAAATGGCTGAACCCTAAAGCAAGGAAAAGGATATGGAACATCTAAGGTCTCGGTGCTTTGGATATTTTCAGGAGCAATCACCAATAATGAAGTCATTAAATTCTAGGGTGCACAAGTGGATGGAATAGCAAGAATCAAAGATTTTGAAGGGTTGTAGAGCCACAAGTGACCAGAAATTAGGCGGAGAAATTTGAAAGCAGGAGTGGGAAGTTTAAAGTGGAGATGCTGCCTAAATGGGAAACAAAGGACTGATGCTTAAAACTTTTCCTTGCAATGTAAACACCTACAGTATGCTTCGATTAGAAAAATAATAATTTATCAGTAGAAATGGAATACTTGAATTTATAAATTTTGTTTAATATAGATAATGACATGTGTGTTGACAGTCTTCACTGTAATGTGGCTACAGTGTGTCCTGCTGCAAGATACTTAAGGAGTGTTGATAAGGTGCTATGTAAATATGTGTGCTTTTCACTGCTTAATTTTTAATCTTATTGTTATAGATTTTTTTAGAGCTGGTATGAGCAATGTTATTTCTTGAGGTAGCGTGAGTGTGATAGACTCCTGAATAAGTTCCTTGTACCTTTTTGGTGCTGTTTATAAAGTTGTTTTCCATTTCTAACCCGAGGGGTTTCAAGCCTTAACTGAAAATGTGAAATTGTAATTTGTCATTAAATGCAGCTGTCATAAAGAAAATGATATCAGCAGAAATCTGTAACAGCAGTCTATTGTGGAACTTGTGTGCTCAGCCATCATAATGCGACCTTCCCTCCTCATCAAGGTCTTTTGCTTGCTAGACCTCATGTTAAATCCACAGCCAAATATTTCTGTACTTTGAAGCCACAAGGTTAATATACAGTATGCTGATACCAACTGGTCTTTGCTTGTTTTAGGTGGATTTATCAGGCTTGTGGAGGATTACCATAGAATTGAACGCTGAAGAGAGAAATTGCCCTCTCATCTCTGCCCTGTTATGTTTCAGTGGTATGGTATAATGGCTCAGAGTTGTGAGCTTAAACCCTCACAGTCGATATTGAATTGTATTTCCATTAGTCCTTAAGACATAGGAGTAGAATTTGGCAATTCAACCCACTGAGGCATACTACCGTTCAATTATGCCTGGTTCATTATTCCACTCCTTCTCATTCTTCTGTCTTCTTCACATGGCCTTTGACACCATTACTAATTAAGAACCTGTCAACCTTCAATTTAAATATACCCAACGACTTGGCCTCCACCTCAGCAGTCTGTGGCAATGAGTTCCACAGATTCACCAGCCATCTGCATAAAGAGAATTCCTCCTTACTTCTGTTCTAAAGGGATGTCCTTTTTACTCTGAGGCTGTGCCCTGTGTTTCTAGACCCTCCCACTATGCTCTGCTCCCTGTTACTATTGACGGTGAAGATGCAGCTGTGGTGAGGACCTAGAAGTATTTGGGGGTACATCTGGAAGACAGACTTGAGTGGGGTACCAACACAGAGGCTGTGTACAAGAAGGGCCAGAGTCACCTCTACTTCCCGAGGGGACTGAGGTCCTTTGGGGTACACAGGCCACTGCTTCACATGTTCTACCAGTCTGTTGTCACAGACAATCTTCTATGCGGTGGTGTGCTGGGGCAATGGCATGAACATGGGTGATGCCAACAGGCTCTATAAACTGATTAGAAAGGCTGGCTCTGTTATGGGAGTCAAACTGGACACACTGGAGGCTGTGGCAGAACAAAGAACCCTACGGAAAATCCTGACAATTCTGGACAATGTTTCTCATCCTTGCATGTCACCTTGGCTGAACAGAGGAGCACTTTTAGTAATTGACTAAAACAACTGTGCTGCTCCAAAGATCGCTGCATGAGGTCATTCTTACCCTCAGCCATTAGGCTCTATAATGAGTCAACCTATAGCCGGGGAAATGATGACTCCCTCCTGTTAGACTGTTTGGGGTAACTTATTTTGTATTCTTTCTAACTTCCCTTTTAATAATTGTATATCTGTGCACTTGTAATGCTACTGTGACATTGTAATTTTCTTTGGGATCAATAAAGTACCTATCTATTGAAAATACTCTGTCTCAGCCTTTCAATATTCGATAGGTTTCAATAACATCCCCCCCCCCACCCATTTCTTCTAAATAAGCATTAAGGCCCAGAGCCATCAAATGCAACTTGTATTTCCTGGAGCACTGAGCCCTCTCCAATGTCAGCATGTGCTTTTTTCAGATATGAAGCTCAATACTGGTCAGAGTACTCTAGGTATGATATGACCAATGCCTTATTCAGCCTCAGCATTATATCCTTGCTTTTATATTCTCGCCCTCTGAAAATAAATGATAACATTGAGCTGTATTGTGATCATCAACAGTATACAGATTACAGAGGAGATGGTGCTTGCTCTCTAGAGGCAAATTAGGATGAATAACTCCGCAGGGCCTGATTAGGTGTTCCCTTGGTCCTTGTGGGAGGCTAGTGCAGAAATTACAGGACATTTAAAACATCTTTAGCCACGGGTGATGTGCTAGAACATTGGTGGGTAGCTGATATTGTCCTGTTGTTTACAAAAGGCTTTAAGAATAAGCCAGGATATTATAGGCTGGTGAGCCTGACATCAGTGGTGGGTAAGTTATTGGAAGGTTTTCTAAGGGACTGGATTTAAAAGTATTTGGATAGACAAGGACAGATTAGGGTTAGTCAACGTGGCTTTGTGTGTGGTAGGTTGTGTTTAACCAGTATTGTAGTGTTTTTCAAGGATGTTGATGAAGGGAAGGCAGTGGATGTTATGTATGGACTTTAGCAAGGCATTTGACAAGGTCTCGTATGGGATGTTGGTCAGAAAGGTTCCATCGCTTGGCATTCGTGGGAAAAGCCAGAGGATGGTACTAGCTAATTGTCTCTCTGACTGGACGCCTGTGACTAGTGGTGTGCCACAAGGATCGGTGCAGAGTCTGTTGTTGTTTGTTTTCAATATCAATGATCTAAATAATTGCTAAACTTGTCAGGAAGATTGGGAATAACAAGATTGAGGATGTAGTGGACAGTGAGGAAGACTATCAAAGCTTGCATTGGGATCTGGACCAGCTGGAAGTATAGGCTGGAAAATGGCAAATGGAATTTAATGCTGACAAGTGAGAGGTGTTGCTTAATGAGAGGACAAACCGGAGAACGGCTTACAAGTGAGTGGTGGGTCACTGAGGAGTGTGTTAGAACAGTGGGATCTTGGAATGCAGATCCATATTTTCTTGAAAGTGGTGCCCTAAAGAGAGCTTTTGGCACATTGGCCTTCATAAATCAGAGTATTGAGTACAGTTGGGATGTTGTTTTGAAGTTGTCCAAGGTGTTGGTGAGGCCTAATTTTGAGCATTGTATACAGTTTTGGTCACCTACCTACAGGAAATAATGTCAATCAGGTTGAAAAAGTTCAGGGAAAATTGACAAGGATGTTGCTGGGGCCATAGGACTTGGGTTATATGGAAAGGTTGAATAGGAATTTTATTCCCTAGAGTGTAGAATAATAAGGGAAGATTTGATAGATGTGTACAAAATTATGAAGACTACAGATAAAAGTTCAAAGCAATTTTATTATTGAAGTACATACAAGTGATCATATGCAACTCTGAGATTCATTTTCTTGTGGGCATACACAGTAATTCCAAGAAGCACAATAGGTTCAATGAAAGACCACGCCCAGCAAGATGGACAGTCAACCAATTGCAACATGCTACAGACTGCAAATACAAAAGAAAAAAAGAATCTTAATGATACATACATAAGATATATATATATATATATATCAAAAACTTGAGATGAAGAGTCCTTGAAAGTGAGTCCATAGGTTGTGAAAACAGTTAATAGATGGGGCAACTGAAATTATCCCCTCTGGTTCAAGTTGAGGGTTAATAACTGTTCCTGAACTTGTTGGTATGGGTCCTGAGGTAAATGGTAAATTCATCAGGCTTAGTGGTGTCACAACAACAATCTCTCACTCAGTGTCAGCAAGACCAAGGAGCTAATCATTGACTTCAGGAAGAGGAAACCGGGGGTCCATGAGCCAGTCCTCATCAGAGGATCAGAATTGGAGAGGGTCAGCGATTTAAAATTCCTTGATGTTATCATGTCAGAGGATCTGTCCCAGGTCCAGTGGGTAATTGCAATTACAAAGAAAGCATGGCAGTGTCTCTACTACTTTAGAAGTTTGTGGAGAATCGACATGTCACCTAAAACTGACAATTTCTATCGATGTATGGTGGAGAGTATATTGACTGGTTGCAACATGGCTTGGTATGGGAGCACCAAATGGAAAGTCTTACAAAAAGCAGTAAATGCAGCCTAGTCCATCACAGGGTAAAGCCGTCCCTCCATTGAGGACATCTACACAGAGCATTGTCACAGGAAAGCTGCATCCAACATCCAGAACCTCTCCATCCAGGCCCTGCTCTCTTCTTGCTCCGGACGTCAGAAAATGGGTATGGTTAGTATAAATGCCAGTAAGCCTTTTCCGCTGAGGCTGAGTGAGACTAGAACTAGAGATCATGGGTTAATGGTGAAATACTTAAGGAGATCATGAGGGGGAACTTCTTCAACCTGAGGGTGGTGAGAGTGTGGAATGAGCTGCCAGCGGAAGTGATGGATGTGGGTTCATTGATCTCAACATTTAAGATATATATGAATAGCTGGCTATGGTCTGGGTGTACAGGTCAATAGAACCAGACTAGATGGGTTGAAGGGCCTGTTTGTATGCTGTAGGGTTGTATGAATCTATGACTGTAGCCTTATATTTGCCTTCCTTACTACAAACCTAACCAACAGGTTAACCTTTAGAGAACCCTGCAAAGATTCCTTTTCACCCCGAGTTTGCTCCCCATATAGTCTCTGCCTTTATTCTTTCCACCAAAGTGTGCAATCAGGCGCATCTCTCTGTGGTATTCCATCTGCCCTTCTTTGCCTATTCTCCTAATCTGTCTCGGTCCTTCTGCAGACGGCCTGCTTCCTCAGCAATACCCCCCCACCCCCCGCCTGTCTTTGTATCATCCCAAATTTGGCTACAAAATCTAAAATCTGTCACCCAGATCATTAAAATATAATGTGTAAAGTAGTGGACCCAGCCCCAACCGCTGCCGAGCAGCACGAGGCACCCACAGCTAAACATTATGGCCCCCTTTATTCCCACTCTTTGTCTTCTGGCAATTAGCTCTTCTTCTTTTCGTGCTCGTATCTCTCCTGTAATAATTTCTGAAATCTGGAACACAGGCAAAACCACTGGAAGCACTTAGCTGGCTAAGCAATCTCTGCAGACGTGCAGTGGAAGGAGACTCTCCATCAGCTGAGTGGCAAGTCTCATTTAACCTGTGACTTGACCCACTACGGGGACACTGGATCTTGGGTCTCAACACTGGAGCCCCCAAAACAGAGGCGTAGGGAGTCATATCCCCAGATGGAATCCTGCAGTTTTGAGAAGGGGGTTTGTTAATTTCCATATAACCATATATAACCGTATAACAATTACAGCACGGAAACAGGCCATCTCAGCCCTTCTAGTTCGTGCCGACACTTACTCTCACCTAGTCCCTCTGGCCCGCACTCAGCCCATAACCCTCCATTCCTTTCCTGTCCATATACCTATCCAATTTTACTTTAAATGACAATACCAAACCTGCCTCTACTACTTCTACTAGAAGCTCATTCCACACAGCTACCACTCTCTGAGTAAAGAAATTTCCGCTCATATTACCTTTAAACTTTTGCCCCCTAACTCTCAACTCATGTCATGTCCTCTTGCTTGAATAACTTTCACCTCCTCCAAATAAACTGGGGACAGGTGATGATCAGAAACAGATTTACTGTCACTGAAAGGCTTGAAATTTCGGTTTTGTGGCAGCAGTACGCACTGCGCAGAATTCTGAGGCACATATAGAGAGCCAAGGTGCCTAAGACTTTTGCATAGTACTGTAGTAATATTACTTATTGCACTGCATTGCTGCCAAACAAAAAAAGAATCAAGTTTTATGATACCTGAGCAATGATAAATCTGATTCTGGTATGAGTCTATTGAGAGTGAGAGTGGGTTAGGGGTTAGGGAGAGGGGAATCATGGCTGGGAAAAGGGCAAGGGAGAGAGGAGGTACTGAGAAGCACCAGAGATACTTTCTGTAATGATCAATAAGCTGATGGTTTGGAATCAAAGAACCTTGCCCGGTGTCTGCATCCACACCACCCCCTGCCCCTGGCACACCTTCTCTGCCACCTGTCCCACAGACCCCGTCACCATTCCTAAGATCCAGTATCCAGTGAGCAGCAGTCCTATGGGTGAATGCATCTTGCTAATGACAGAGGTCAGAGAGGATTGCCCAGACTGACTCAAGCAAGCAGGAAGTCAACATTAACTCAAATAATCACATTTTACAACAACAATGTGCAGAAGAGCATCTCTGAATGCACAACATGTAGATGGTCCACAGCAACAAATTGATCGAGTAATATTTATGAGGTGCCTATAGTAATAAATATTATTCAATAAATCAGCCTGATTGGATGTGGCACAGACTAGATGGACCAAATGGCCTAAATCTACTCCTATGCCTCAATAGGTACATTTAATATCAGAGAAATGTACATGCTGAAATTCTTTTTCTTCGCAAACATCCACAAAAACACGAAGAGTGCCCCAAAGAATGAATGGCAGTTAAACGTTAGAACCCCAAAGTCCCCCCAGCTCCCCCTCCCACACACAAACAGCAACAAGGCAACTAACCCCTCCCTCCAACCAGCAAAAAAGCATCAGCACCCTCTACCGAGCACTCAAGCATGCAGCAACGTGTCAATAAAGACACAGACTTGCAGTACCCCAAACATTACTGGTTCACCCGGTAATTCGACATACCACACGATCTCTCTCCCTAGCAAAGGAAAAAGAGGTGTCCCCATTTCACAGCAGGAAGGGAGACATAACAAACAGCTTGCTGATTTATGATGTTGAAAGTGTGTTGTGCTGCTTTTTCCAAGCTCTTCATCTGGAGAGTCTGCCCTGGAAAGGCTCAGGTCTCTGGACACACAACCCACGGCAACTAACCAGCTGCTCCCGATGTTCCCTGTTCTCCCGTGACACCTCAGTCAGGGGCACCGGCCTAGAATCAGCCTAACTCCAGAGCCACAAAAGTCCGGTACCCGCAGGTTTTCCTGGCCATGTCCTTGGACGAAGTGGCGAATCATGACGCCCTGAGAGCAGGTCCCATTCCCACAAAGAAATGAGGTCAGAATGTAACTCCAGGTCAGGGTCTTCAAAAGATCCTTGAAAAGGGAAAAAGAAGAGAAATCAAAGATAGACATAGAGCTTGTGAAGATGCAAACAAAGGAGTCGCCTCTTAATGGTTTTCTTCCAAAGTCCCAAAGCTGCACAAGTAGGTTAGTTAATTGACTAGAGTGTGAAGCTGAGTGGGGCTGTCTGACAGGACACGGAGAGTATAAAATGGGATGAATGGAGAGTTGATGTAAATGGATGGCTGGTGCAGACTCAGTGGCCGAAGGACCTGTTTCCATGCAGTGCATCCCCATGAATCTGACAACTACAAATGCAGAAAACAAATCCCGAGCTCTTGTCCATTAGTCATTTAATGGGGAGTTGGAATGAATGTGGCGTGATTCTGCACTCACCTGTTTCAACTGTAGTTTGAGGGGCAACTGGTTCTCAGAACCACCCTTTATTTTCTTCAACACCCTGGAAGTGTAATACTACACTATAAAGAATAAGAACAGGGAAATGGATCAAAGGCAGATGGCTCAGGACTGGAAAGACCAGCAGCTCATCCACTGTATAAACATTTTCTTTTCCTGCAGCTTCTAGGGTTGAAAATGTTTCAGCTTCATACAAACATATACCATTTGAGTGAATTTGTCATTTTTATGTTTATAGTACAGCTTCTAGCGATTATTTCAGAAAGAACATTTGTTTATTCTCCTTGACTTGTCATAATAGCAAACTGGGGAAGGAAAATGCTATTAAATCAAATGAATATGTGGCTTGCAATCTGTTGGGCAGGTCATACATGTTGTAAAAATGTTCTCAGTTTTACAAGATGTATATAAACACCGGAAAATGCTATAAATGTAAAAGACACCACTGATCATAGTGGAGAATATTCTTACTGCTTGCATCACAACCTGCTATGGAAACATCAATACCCATGAATGGAAAAGTGCTGGATCACCACAGGCAAAGTCCGTCCTGCCGTTGAGTAGATTTGCATGGAACGTCGTCACAAGAAAGCAGCAGCATCATCATCATCAAAGTCCATGCTCTTTTCTCACTACTATGATCAGGCAGGAGGTACAAAAGCCTTAGGTGCCACACCACCAGGTTCAGGAAGAGTATTACCCTACAACCATCAGGCTCCTGAGCCAGCGTGGACAACTTCCTTCACTAACCCTCTCAACTAATTGGAAGAACTACAGACTCACTTTACACCTCATGTTCTCAGTATTATTTATTTTTTATTTGCAGTTTTTTCTGCACATTGTCAGTCTTTGCCTGTTTGTGAATAGTTTTTTGTAAATTCTATTGTATTAATTTTTATTAGTAAATGCCTGTAAAAGTGAATCTTGAAGTAGTACTGAATATGGTAATATATACATACCTTTACTTTAAACTTTGAACCTTGAACTCAAAACAAAATAATTATTTGTTTCATTTGAGATAAAGATATCAATGTCAAGGTCACTATTTAAAACTCCCCTCATTACCCCCCCCCCCCAAGACCTGCCCATTGAGCTAATGATCTGATAAAGAAGTATATGGCTCCAGGAAGGGCAGGACTGGCAGCTTAATGCTCCAGGGTGTAGATGTTACAGACATGACAGAGGCAGAGGGATGAAGGGTGGTGGGGGGGGGGGGGGTGGCATTGCTAGTCAGGGAAAATGTTACAGCAGTGCTCAGGCAGGACAGATTAGAAGGCTTGTCTACTGAGGGTATATGGGTGGAGCTGAGAATCAGGAAAGGTAGGACCACATGAATGGGGTTGTATTATAGACCACCCAATAGTCAACGAGAATTGAAGGAGCAAATCTGCAGAAAGATAGCAGACAACTGCAGGAAACATAAAGTTGTGATTGTAGGAGATTTTAATTTTCCACACATTGATTGGGACTCCCATACTGTTAAAGGTCTAGATAGGTTAGAGTTTGTAAAATGTGTTCAGGGAAGTTTTCTAAATCAATATACAGAGATGCCCACTAGAGAGGATGCAATATTAGATCTCCTATTAGGAAACGAATTAGGGCAGGTGACGAAGTGTGTGTAGGGGAACACTTTGGTTCCAGTGATCATAACACCATTAGTTTCAACTTGATCATGGATAAAGATAGATCTGGTCCTCGGGTTGAGGTTCTAAACTGGAAAAAGGCCAAATTTGAAGAAATTAGAAAGGATCTAAAAAGCATGGATTGGGGCAGGTTGTTCTCTGGCAAGGATGCCGTTGGTAAGTGGGAGGCCTTCAAAGGAGAAATTTTGAGAGTGCAGAGTTTGTATGTTCCTGTCATGGTTAAAGGCAAAGTGAATAAGAATAAGGAACCTTGGTTCTCTAGGGATATTGGAACTCTGATAAAGAAGAGAGATGTATGACATATATAGGGAGCAAATAAGGTACTTGAGTATAAAAAGTGCAAAAAAATACTTGAGAAAGAAATCAGGAGGGCTAAAAGAAGACATGAGGTAGCTTTGGCTGTCAAGGTGAAGGATAATCCAAAGAGCTTCTACAGGTATATTAAGAGCAAAAGAATAGTAAGCGATAAAATTGGTCCTCTTGAAGATCAGAGTAGTTGGCTAAGTATGGAACCAAAAGAAATGGGGGAGATCTTAGTGGGTTTTTGCATCTGTATTTACTAAGGAAACTAGCATGGAGTCAATGGAAATAAGGCAAACAAGTAGTGAGGTCATGGAACCTATACAGATTGAAGAGGAGGAGGTGCTTGCTATCTTGAGGCAAATCAGAGTAGATAAATCCCCAGGACCTGACAGGGTATTCCCTCGGACCTTGAAGGAGATGAGTGTTGAAATTGCAGGGGCCCTGGCAGAAATATTTAAAATGTCGGTATCCATGGGTGAGGTGCCAGAGTTTGGAGGATAGCTCATGTCCCTCTGCAGTCAAGGGGGGTGGATGTCGGGGAGGAACTGCGGGAAACAAAGGGTCGGCAAGCCCAGCACTGTGCCCCCGAATCCTCCAAGATCATCTTCCGATCGAGGGTCCGAACCGTGGAGCAGGACGAGACGTGCTCACGATGCTTCTTCCAAAAGGAGCACAGGGGGAGCTCTGAGATCCACAACCTTAAGGAAGAGGACGGCTCAGTTGCGTACTTGCACACAGACATACTGAGAATTTGCAGGTCCTTCTATGCTGGTCTGTATGGAGAAAAGGCCACAGACTCCACAGCCTCCCACAGCTTCCTGTCGTCTATCACGCAGGTCTTAGACGACGGCAAGTGGGCGAGTCTTGATCAGCCACTGACCCTGGACGAGTTGACTGGTTCCCTCCATTTCTTTGGGTCGGGTAAGACTCCCGGAGGCAACGGGAGAGTCTAGATCAGCCACTGACCCTGGACGAGCCGACTGGCTCCGTCCGTTCCTTTGGGTCGGGTAAGACTCCCGGAGGCGACGGGAGAGTCTGGATCAGCCACTGACCCTGGACGAGCCGACTGGCTCCGTCCGTTCCTTTGGGTCGGGTAAGACTCCCGGAGGCGAAGGGAGAGTCTAGATCAGCCACTGACCCTGGACGAGCCGACTGGCTCCCTCCGTTCCTTTGGGTCGGGTAAGACTCCCGGAGGCGACGGGAGAGTCTGGATCAGCCACTGACCCTGGACGAGCTGACTGGCTCCGTCCATTCCTTTGGGTCGGGTAAGACTCCCGGAGGCAACGGCTTTCCGGTCGAGTTGTATTCGGCTCTGTGGAACCGGGTGGGCCCCATCCTGCTGGAAGTGTACAACGCTACGCTCCTGGCGGGCAGCATGTCAGAATCCACGTGAAAGGGCATCATCACCCTCATCTACAAGCAGAAGGGGGAGAGGGAAGACATTAGAAATTGGAGGCCCATCTCACTCCTGAATGTGGACTACATGATCCTGTCCAAGGCTATCGCCAACAGGGTCACGTCTGCACTGGAGCAGGTGATCCACCCAGACCAAACCTGTGCTGTACCGGCCAGGAAGATCTCAGACAGCCTCGTGTTGCTGAGGGACACCATTGCCTACGTGCAGGACGGGGGGGGGGGGGGGGGGTGGATGCCTGCCTGGTCAGTTTGCACCAGGAGAAAGCCTTCGATAGGATATCGCACACGTACATGGCGAATGTACTCTCCAAAATGGGATTTGGGGAGGGAATCCGGAATTGGATCAAACTGCTCTACACAGACATCTGTAGCGCAGTCCAGGTCAATGGGTGGGAAACAGACAGCTTCCCCATCAGGTCTGGAGTCAGGCAGGGCTGCCCTCTCTCCCCTGTCTTGTTCGTGTGCTGCATAGAACCCTTTGCCGAAGCCATCAGGAGGGATGAGGGCATAGGAGGGGTGACGCTGCCAGGCAGTGGAGGGACACAAGTCAAAACCTCCCTGTACATGGACAACGTCATCGTCTTCTGCTCTGATCCGAGGTCAGTTTGCAGGCTGATCTGCATCTGCGAACAGTTCGAGCAGGCGTCGGGGGCCAGGGTCAACCACACGAAGAGTGAAGCCATGCTCTTCGGCAACTGGCCCGACTGATCCAGCGTCCCCTTCACCATCAGGTCTGATCACATGAAGGTGTTGGGGATCTGGTTCGGAGGGGCCGAGGCGTGCAACAAGAACTGGCAGGAGCGGACTGCCAAGGTCAAAAAGAAACTGGGACTGTGGGGAGGGCCTCCCTATCGATAGTGGGCAAGAACCTGGTCATCAGGTGTGAGGTGCTCTCAGGGCTGCTGTACTTGGCGCAGGTGTGGCCAGTCCCCCGCTCCGTCAGCTCAGAAATCACCCGAGCCGTCTTCAGATTCGTCTGGAGATCCAAGATGGAGCGGGTCAGATGGACCACCATGCACAAGTCCCTGGACAATGGGGGCAAAAACGTCCCCAATGTCACCCTCACCCTGATGGCCAGCTTCGTGTGTGGCTGCTTCAGGATGTGTGTGGATCCCAGGTACGTGGGCACCAAGTACCACTATGTGCCCAGGTTCTACCCATCGCCCTGGCTATGAAGGATGGGTCTGGCCCCTTTACCTCGCAACACCCCTGTCAGCTGGTCGTTGCCGTCATACCTGTCCTTCATAGAGAAGTTCGTTCAGGTTTCGTTCAGGGCCATCAGGCAGTGGTCAGCACGTAAGGTCCTGCAGGCACTGCAGGAGAGTGACGTGATGGACACAGTGGGGTGGTTCCCTGAGCAGACCGTCCAGTTCATCTGGAAAAATGCCTCATTGCCAGACCTCACCAACAGGCACCAAGACCTCACCTGCCTGGCGGTGAGAGGGGCCCTCCCAGTCCGATCCCTCCTGTACGCCTAGAACGTCGTCTCCACATCCCTTTGCCCACAGGAGGACTGCAGTGAAGAGGAGTCGGTGACCCACCTCTTTGCACACTGTGGGTTCACGAAGGTGTAGAGGAGGATGGAAGGGACAGTGTCGAGGTTCATCCCCAGCAGCTGTGTATCAGAGGACTCTCTGATCTACGGGCTGTTCCCGGGGACGCACACCGAGACCAACATCCAGTGCTGCCGGCAGATCATCAACTCGGTGAAAGACGCTCTTTGGTCGGCCCGGAACTTGACGGTCTACCAGCACATGGAGATGTCCGTGAGGGAATGCTGCTGACTGGCACATTCTCGGCTGCAGGAGAACGTGCTGAGGGACTCACTCAAACTTGGTGCAGCCACTGCAAGGGCCCAATGGGGAAGGACCCCAGTCTAGGGTTCTTCTCCCGCGGGAGTTGGGGGGTAGGGAGCGGGGTGTATACCCCTGAACAAGTGTATGTAAATATGGAATAACAGAGTGCCACCTGGGTGGCAAAAGTGTGGGAATGTAAAGACTGTAATGGAAACATTTGTAAAGGACTGAGAGTTATTGAATGGTTTATTGTACATAATTTGATTTTTGAATAAAGTATATTTAGTTTAATAAAAAAAGTTCTGTTGTTTAAAAAAAGCTCTAAAAGTAATGCGGGAAATTATAGGCTGGTAAATTTGATGTCGGTAGTAGGTAAATTATTGGATGGAGTACTAAGAGACAGGATCTAAAAGTATTTGGATAGACACAGACTTATTAGAGAGAGTGAAAGCAGCTTTGTGCGTGGTAGGTCACGTTTAACAAATCTATTAGAGTTTTTCGAGGAGGTTACAAGAAAAGTGGATGAAGAGAAGGCAGTGGACGTTGTCTACATTGACTTCAGTAAGGCCTTTGACAAGGTCCCACATGGGAGGTTAGTTAGGAAGATTCAGTTGCTAGGTATACATGGTGAGGTAGTAAATTGGATTAGACATTGGCTCAATGGGAAAAGCCAGAGAGTGGTAGTGGAGGATTGCTTCTCTGAGTGGAGGCCTGTGACTAGTGGTGTGCCACAGGGATCAGTGCTGGGTTCATTGTTATTTGTCATCTATATCAATGATCTGGATGATAATATGGTAAATTGGATCAGCAAATTTGCTGATGATACAAAGTTTGGAGGTGTAGTGGACAGTGAGGAAGGTTTTCAAAGCTTGCAGAGGGATCTGGACCAGCTGGAAAAATGGGCTGAAAAATGGCAGATGGAGTACAGACAAGTGTGAGGTATTACACTTTGGAAGGAAAATCCAAGGTAGAACATATAAGGTAAATGGTAGGGCACTGAGGAGTGCATTAGAACAGAGAGATCTGGGAATACGGATACAAAATTCCCTAAAAGTGGCTTCACAGGTAGATAGGATTGTAAAGAGAGATTTTGGTACTTTGGACTTTATAAATCAAAGTATTGAGTATAAGAGTTGGAATGTTATGGTGAGGTTGTATAAAGCATTGGTGAGGCGGAATTTGGAGTATTGTGTGCAGTTTTGGTCACTGAATTACAGGAAGGATATTAATAAGGTTGAAAGAGTGCAGAGAAGGTTTACAAGGATGTTGCCGGGACTTGAGAAGCTGAATTACAGAGAATGGTTGAATAAATTAGGACTTTATTCCCTGGAGCATAGAAGAATGAGGGGAGACTTGATAGAGGTATATAAAATTATGATGGATATAGATAGAGTGAATGCAAGCAGGCTTTTTCCACTGAGGCTAGGGGGGAAAAAAAAACAAAGGACATGGGTTAAGGGTGAAGGGGGAAAGTTTAAAGAGAACATTAGTGGGGGCTTCTTCACACAGAGAGTGGTGGGAGTGAGGAATGAGCTGCCAGATGAAGTTGTAAATGCGAGTTCACTTTTAACATTTAAGAAAAACTTGGACAGGTACATGGATGAGAGGGGTTTGGAGGGATATGGTCCAGGTGCAGGTCAGTGGGACTAGGCAGAGAAATGGTTCGGCACAGCTGAGAAGGGTCAAAAGGCCTGTTTCTGTGCTGTACTGATCTATATTGGTTCTGTAATGGTTCTATATTGACCCATCTGTGTGAGGCAAGACAGATAAATGTATAATAGGGAGCTCATTGAGGATGACTCTAATGCTAATCCCATATTTTAATTTTCTACAGATTCTCAAAAACCACCCTTCATTGTACTCTGCCACTCACCTGTTTACAGGGGCAATTTACACTGTGACTTTTAAAGACCTTAAGTCATCAGAGCAGAATTAGGCCAATTGTTTAGGGAGAGCAAAACTTGCCAGAATCAAACACAGAATTATTAGCCTCAAAAAGCTAATTGTGTGCTTCCAACAAGACGTTTCACCTAGTTGAAATTCATATGGAAATTCATATTCCATCTGCTCGTGCGACCCATATCCTTCTCAATTGTTAAAAAAATAAAAGATCCTCAATATCTATTCCCAAAGCCAAACATACATTTAACCTTCAAATTCTTGTAGCAGGATGGGAAAGAGATAAAGACTATGTACGTTGGTAATAAATGATAGATGTTTATGGGCCGTAAGACATAGGAATATAAATTGGGGGATTGCTGGCAGCTCTTCTCAAAGGGCTGGAAGGCTTATTCAGCACCGTTTCTACAAATAAATAAATAAATAAATAAATAGATAGATAAATAAACAAACAAACAAACAAACGAATGAATAAATAAATAAATAAATAAATAGATGCATGCATACATACATACATAGTCGACTTAGCTTGTCGAGACTGCTCCTCCAATCCATCTTGGTTGATTTATTTTCCCTCCCAACCCCATTCTCCTGCCTTCTCCCTCTAACCTTTGACATCCCTACTAATCAAAAATCGATTAATTTCTCCTTTAAATATATGCAATGATTTGACCAGTTAATCTGCTAACCTGCTTGTTTTTTTGCTATGTGGGAGGAAATGTACGTATTCACAGGGAGGGTGTGCAAAGTCCATGCAGGCAGCACCTGACGTCAAGATTGAACCCAGAGTGCAAGCCATTTTATGAACTCCATCGCCAGTTTCTTGTCTATGTGACTTGATGTGAAGCTGACAGGTGAGAGTGGCCCTGTTCCTTTATCATGCTAATATCTTCAAAGAATAGGTGGAGTAGACTATAGTCAGTTTAGAATGGTGTGAGGTGACCTTTTCTACTGTTTTTGCATCCACTGCTTGCCGCAGATGCCCTCTTCACCATGCATTCCTGTGTTTTTGAAGGGGCTGAAGAACCGTGGGTTGAAAGCAATGGAAAGATGGAACAAATAAACCTTAACCCACCAACCAAGTGATTCAAGCCAGCAATCTGTGGCTTGTTCAATTATATGCCACTTCAGAAAAATGCCTGTTGAGTTCAGAATAGGTGTAATATGTAGCAAGTGACATAGCAGGCAGTCCTACTGTGTCACTGCTCCAGGGTTCTGGGTTTAGTCCTGACCTTGGAATTATTGGGTGTTCCATTTTCTTCCTAGATTTCAGAGGTAGGTAATAAGCTACTCTACATAATCCTGGCTAATTAATTGGCTACTGTATATAAACCAGACTTTAAATGGTTAACAAATCATTGTTGATGGGTGTGTGAAAGTGAATAACCTCAGTCACAAAGAAATAAAGGGAGGATAATTTAACCTGTGTGATTACTCAGTGCTATGCATCTGATGGGCTGAATGGCCTCATTCAGTGCTATTCTAATAAATTACATCTCCACCAGGGTCCAAGTGCCACAAAAGTTGCAAACCAGTCCTTAAGAAGGATGAAGTGGCAACTCTGCCAATCTGTGCTTTGTTTCAATCTTAGTTCATTATTACCTTAATACGTATTTAACTCCCTAAACTGACACCATCACTGGGAACCTTTTATGACAAGCCTTGGTCTCAACACAGAATTCAGCAGGCTCAGAATCAAGTGTATCACTACTGACATAGACTGGGAAAATTGTTGTTCTCTAGCATCAGTAGAGTGCCAGAGATGACCATCACCGCAGGTTACAAAAGGGCAAATGGTGCCGGAGAAGAATAGCAAGGTAGTGCTCATGGACTCATGGACAGTTCAGCAATCCGATGTTGGAAGCATAGAAGCTGTCCCAAAAAACGTGCATTTCGCTCCTCCCTGATGGCAGTAATGAGTAGAGGCCGTGTCCTGGATGGAGAGGTGAGGGTCCTTAATGATGGATGCTGCCTTAAGGCATTGCCTTTTGCTCTCCTCAGCAGTAGGGAGGATTGTGCTCATGATGGAGCTGGCTGAGTCTGCAATCCTTTGTAACATTTTTCAGTCTGAGCATTGTAGCTTCCATACCAGACGGCAATGCGAACAATCAAACTGCTCTCATAATACGTCTGTAGAAATTTGTTGCAGTCTTTGGTGACATACTAACAGATCTCCCCAAACGCCAAATGAAACAAAGCTGCTGATGTGCCTGCCTCATGATGAGATCAATGTGTTGGGCCCAGGACAGATCCGCTGAGATTTTGATACCCAGGAACTTGAAGCTTCTCACCCTACCAAATGCTGACCCCTCAATGAGAACTGGTGTGTGTTCTTCTAACTTCATGCTCCTCAAGTCCACAACCAAATCCTTGGTCTTGCTGACATGGAGTGAGAAGGTATTTGATGGAAGCCATTTAAGCAGCTGATCTACCTTGCTCCCCTACTCCTTGTTGCCATTCTAATCTTCCTTTTCTAAATCTGTATTTCCAAAATTCATGTCTTTATCCTTCTCTCTACAATAAATAAAAAAGCAATAGATATCAAGAACATGAGATGAAGAATCCTTGAAAGTAAGTCAATAGGTTGGGAGAACAGATCAGTGATTGGGCAAGTGTTATTCCATTTGGTTCAAGATGGTTGAAGTGTATTAACTTTTCCTGAATCTGGTGATGTGAGTCCTGAAACGCCTGTACCACCTTCCTGAGGCAGCAGTGAGAAGAGATCATGGGTAGTTGGGATCCCTGACGATGGACGCTGCTTTCCTGTGAAAATGCTCCATGTAGATGTGCTGAATGGTGGACAAGGCTTTACCTATATTGGAATGGCCAAATCCATTACATCTGTAGGATATTCTGTATTCATAAGTGTGCAGCAGGTAGAGCACAGGGCTAAGCTCACAGCCTTATGGTACACCGGTGCTGATGGAGATTGTGATGTTGTTTTTAATTCAAACTCACTAGGGTCTGCAAGTGAAGAAACTGAGGATCCAATTGCACAAGGAGGTATTGAGGCCAAGGTCATGAACCTTTTATATTAGTTGTGAGGGGTTGATAGTATTGAATGCTGAACTGTCATCGATAAAGAACATTCTGATATATGCACCCTTGCTGTCCAGATATTCTAGGGTTGAGTGAAGAACAATGAAATAGCATCCATTGTGAACCTATTGTTCTGGTCGGCAAATTGGAGTGGATCCAAGCTTCTTAGGCAGCAGTTCATGTGTTTCATCACCAACCTCTCAAAACACTTCATCACTGTGGACATAAGTGCTACTAGATGATAGTCATTGAGGCAGGTTACCACAATCTTGTTAGACATCGGTATAATTGAAGTCTGTTTGAAGTTGTTCCTGTGATGAAGCTCACTGAGTTTACAACCCTCTTCAGCTTTTGCTAAGGTGTAACGAAAGGGCCCTGGTGACTTTCTCTTTAACTTTGTACTTGTTTCTATATTAACTTTCCCCATTCATAATGAAAGTCATTGCTCTGATATACTAACACTGTTTCTTCGTCTATAGACATTGTCTAACCCGATGAGTATTCTCAGCACGTTGCATTATGATTATAAAAATGCAACTGTTTAAATGATTCTAACTCTGTACCTTTCACAAGGGAATCAATCACACAAGTGCCACTTATAATGTGTTAAGTTTTCTGCATGGTTCAGGTTGGTCAATAGGTTCTTCAATAAATTTTCTCTGGTAATTTTTCTGAGATTGTTCCTTTAAGTTGATAATTGGACACAGCAAAGGCAGTGATGTAAAGAGACTGAGGAATGCACGACTGCAAATTCACAAGTTGCTATTCAACCTGATGGTTACTGAATATCGGCTGGTGTCTAACCATCTGGAGCAGAAAACTAAGTTGAGTTTATTGTCATATGCAGAATACAATAAAAAGCTTAATGCATATCCCGTCTAGGTAGCCTCCAACATGTCAGCATGAGCACTGATACCTCTAACTTTCAGTGATTTCTTCCCCATGCTTCTTCTTTCTTTTTCTATTCTCCATTCTGGCTCCCCTCTTAACCTTTCCCTTCTCCTCACCTGCCCATCATCTCCCTCTGGTGCCCCTCCTTCTTCCCCATCTCCATGGCCCACTCTCCTCTCTCATCAGGGCCCTTCTTCAGCCCTTTGCCTCTTCACCTCTCATCACCTCTCAGCTTCTCACTTCATCCTCCCTCCCCCATCCAGCCATCTTCCTACCTTCCTCCTCACCTGGTCTCACCTGTCGCTTGACAGAATGTACTCCTTTTCCTCCCTCATCTTCTTATTCTGACTTTTCCCCTCTTTCTTTCCAGTCCCAATGAAGGGTTTCAGTCCAAAACATCAACTGTTTATTCCTCACCATAGAAGCTGCCTGACTAACTGAATTCTTCCAGCATTGTCTGTGTGTTGCTCTGGATTACCACCATCTACAGAATTTCCTGTGTTTATTAAAATAAAACGTAACTACAGTTGCATCATAGGAGCATATCATCAGAGATGCAATGTTCACAAGAAAAAAAACATGCACGAATAAACACAATTAGAACAAAATGTCCATTGAAGTGCAATGTGGTCATAATCTTGCCAAGGTTGTGCAAGTTTATTTTAATGGACCACACAACTTGCTCCATCCTCAGGCAATTTCTCTCAGACAGTTGAATGCTCTTTTGTGGCACAAACTGTGCAGCAGCTAATCCAATCTGAAAATGTAGACAGACAACTTCCCTCCTCTCTCCTTAAATGTATGCCTAAGCTTTAACCTGAGATAGAATGCACTTCCAAATGCATCTTCCACAACTTGCAGATAATTAGCTACGTGGCTCATGGATTTTCTGCCTTGAGGAACCCCACTATATCAGCTACCAGGCCCTTTAAGCTCTCTAAAAGTCTCTATTTTCTCATTCTATCTGAGCACTGCCACTCATCCAGTAACTGTGATGCTTTCTCAGCCCAACCCTCATATTCTTCTTCCCCATCGGATGTGAGCTTGACCCCGGAGAATACTCCCAGTCTACAATAATTTTGGCCCTCCGTAGATATACTTCTGCTTTTATCAACCAGTGACGTAATAACCAAAATGAGCTCAGAATTTAAGTCAACAGCTGAAGGACTCAGTAGACCTTTCACATCAGACAACTCCTTTTCCTCACTCTGCAGAAATGAGAGCAGCTTTTCTTGGAAGTCTCTGCCCTCAGCTATGGCAAACTCAACTTTCAGTTCAGCACCCTCGTCTGTACTCTCCCCATCTCGGAAAGTACGGACAGCCCATGGTCCTGCCTCTCTGGGGCCCCAATAGTATCGGGCAGATCCACCGCCATTACATAATCAAGAGTCTGAACTCAAACAAGATCTTTGCCCGTCATTTCAACAAACCTCTGCTCCATGATTGTAACTGTTCCTAATGCTTTAATGGTATTTAAAGTCCTCGCCAACAATTCAGCTGAGCTATGAATATCCACTCCACTCAATACACAAGCATTAGTTACAGGTAATCCCATTTATTCACAGCACTGTTCCACCTCTGATGTGTCCATAACCACTTATTTATCACTTTACTGGACAATAGTTTAACACAGGTTTAAACACACAACCCACTGCTCAGGGCAATCACACAGCATCCAGCGAGATCAATCCGGGACAGTGCTCCCACATTGGAGCCACTTCTTCTCCGTCGTTACAGGAAACCCGGCTCGTTAGCTCCTCGCTGGCAGCCACCAGATTCCGTGGTGATAAACACATCTTTCTCCGGTTTGATCCATCCGAGGTTTGTACAACTTAGGCCCTGCCAGACCGGTGAGGTTAGTTTGTGTGAAGGCTGTGTGATTTACTGCCCCGGCAAGAAATAACAGATCATACACTGCATACAATTTGTAAAGAAATACATTTAAGAATGTTAATTTAAGCAAATAATTATTAAATGAAAGAAAGAAAAAGCAAAATGGGCCCATTATTCTTAAACAGTCAAAGGTGCACTTAAGTTGGAGCTGCTTTTGAACATCTGCCACTCAGACATTAGGCCCTCGCTCTGTGTGAAACCACACACCAATTTCTGACCTTGGCTCAAAATCCATCTCGAACAAACGGGTCTCCCACGGGAGCACTGGTTCTTCCTTCCTGAAGCGATTCAGCACAACGCACCTTGTGCAACAGGGACAGCAACCTCAGCCATCTGTCTTCCTCTAGCTCCTGTTAACAAAGACCTTCAACCTGGCGTTCTCCAGAACCTTCGCCCCATTCCACTATCTTGATTGGTTTACTGCACATTCCTAAGTGGAATAACAAGCTTGTTATCTCAGCTCAAACCCAAACAAGCTGAAAGCAGAACAGACTGTTCTTGCAGAACTGCAAAAATTAAATACCCACAGCACAGCAGTAAAAATCTTAACCAAGGTGTTACATAACTCAGTGATTGAACTAAGTTGACCTAAGCAAAGAAAATCCAAAGGTTCTCCACCCTCTGAGTAAAGTAACTTCTCTTTGCCTTGATTTAAACAACCTAACTTTGATTTGTCGTAACAAGACACTGCAAATGCGATAATGAAGTAATGAACGGGATTCTGCAGGAACTCAGTGATTCAGGCAGTGTCTGTGTTGGGGAAATGGATAGTTGATGTTCTGGCCTGGAACGCATTGAAAGAGCAGGGGAGCGGTAGAATTCAGAAGGGTAATAGTGAGAATGGTTTCACAGAGAGACGGGTGAAGCTTCAAAGTGAGGAAATCTTGAAGATACTTCACAAAGGAGTCAGAAAATATAACAGAGGCTGGAGTATCAAACAGAAAAGAAAGCGGTCCAGATGAAGGGTCTCAACCCAAACATTGACTCTCTGCCTCCACAGATGCTGTTGAGTTCCTCCAGCATTTGCTTGAAGCCTCTACTTTTGCCTATATATTCCACATATTCTCAGAAGGACCAAAGGACTGGAAGGGTAACATGACTGAAGAACTTCTTCACTGAGAGAGTGGTGAGAGTGTGGAACAAGGAGGAGTGTGGATGTGGGTTTGATTTCAACACAAGAGAAATTTGGACAGCTACATGGATGGGAGGGGTATGAAGTGCTATGGTCTGGGTGCAGATCCCATGTTACTTATTTGCTGATGTCTATTCTGGATTGAAGATTTGAGGTTCAAGTTTATTTACCAGATGTACATCAAAACATGCAGTGAAGTGTGTCACTTGCATTAATAACGGTTAATAAGGATGTGCTGGGGAAGTCCGTAATTGTCGCCGCATGTTCTGGGGCATCATAGCATGTTCAAAATGTCCAGCACAGAACACAACAAAATCATCAGGGATGTGCAATTATGATCCACGTGCCGAGAGAGAGAGAGAGGGGAATGCTGAAGCTGGTCAACAGTTCACTGACTTTTAATTGGATCTGATCAGGAATGGAGGAAACAAATTAAACGATAAAAAATAACACACCGACAGCAAAACAGGCCCTTTCCTTCCTTTCACCCACCCACATACACAGTCCTCTAACAACAAGACAGGCCAACTTTATTTACTCATTTAGAGGTACCATTCTGAACAGCCCAACAAGGCATGTCCCCCAGCCACCCACCTGTTGACCATTAGCCTAATCACAGGACCATTTGCAATGACCTGTTAACCTACCTACTAACCGGTGCGTCTTTGGACTGTGGGAGGAAATCAGAGCACCAGGAAAAAAGCCACATACCCAGGAAGGAACATACAAACTCTAGACAGATGGAGCCAGAATTGAACTCTGAACTCTAAGTTGTAATAGTGTGCTAACCGCTGCACCATCAGGGTGCCCAGCCTCCAGCAGACTCAGACACACGTACAGTGGGCCTTCACTGCCCCGGCAGTCTCGTAAGGGCTCCTGCTAACTGGCTGTATTTCAGGACGAAGGGTCTTGGCCCGAAACGGCGACTGTACTTCTTCCTATAGATGCTGCCTGGCCTGCTGTGTCCCACCAGCATTTTGTGTGTGTTGCTAGCAATACTTGTAGATAATTCAGGATGCATGCACTAGCTAGAATTGGTAGATACAGTAGAAAAACTGTATGTGGGCTCCACAGTAGCATAGCAGTTAGCACAACACTATTACAGCTCAGAACGCCAGGGTTCGGAGTTCAACCCGGTGTCCTCTGTAAGGAAATTGCGTCTTCTCCCCATGGAAAACATGTGTTTTCTCTGGGTGCTCCAGTTTCCTCCCACGGTGTAAAGATGGACCAATTAGTAGGTTAATTGATTGCTCATTGTAAATTGTCCTGTGATTAGATTAGGGTTAAATTGCGCTGTACCTCTAAATAAATAAGTAATAAATTTTTTTTAAAAAGTGGTCTATAAATCCATAAATTGACCAAAGGTGTAGTATCTTGGCAAGCTGCAAAAGAACCAAAGGTCAGTGAATAGATTTGGTGAGAACAGAGAGAACATGAGCCAAGTATTTGAACCCTGTGGTTTTTGATAATCCATGGAGCTATAGCATTTCCAACAGGGAAAAAAACAATTCAGGTATGGAGTTCTGTCCTTGATTTTTTGGAAATGCTATTTGTCAAAAGTTATTTAGCAACTTAAAAGCCAGAAGTGACAAAGAACTTGCTTATTTATATAGACCATTCATGTTAAAGTGCAGTGAGCTAGTCTCAAGCATCAAGAACATGTACAGGGGTGTTATAATTTACATTTTCCATATGCTGTGTAACCCTGCTTCATAAAGTGGTAACTTCATTAGCAGTACTGTCCCCCTTGAAACTCCATTGAGATAAAGAAGAGTAACCCAATGCCAGTTATTGGTCAAACACCAGGAAATCTGCAGATGCTGGAAATTCAAACAACAACACACACAAAATGCTGGTGGAACACAGCAGGCCATATATATGTGTGCCAGTTATTGATATTGTGTTTGACCACCCAGAGTGTAGTTCAGAAATAATTTGATACACTCAGTCAAGGAGGTGGTTTGGCCAGAGAGCAGTAGGAAACTCGGTGTCGGTTTAAAACAGAAGCAGCAATCTCAGGTGGTTATAGCAAATGAGAATTAACCTTGAAAGGAAGCCTTTTAAGCACAAAAGTATTGCATTTGTGCATAATGCCTCATTGGTCATTCAGATTGACTTTTATATTGGATTCAACTAGAGGGGTAGAAAAGGGTTGCATCTCCTAATGTCAGTGAGTCATGGTGAGAAGATGATATAAGATTACCTTTATTTATTACACATACATTGATGTATCGAAACATACAGTGAAATGTATCATTCTGTGTCGATGACTAATACGGTCCTGGGGGCAGCCCACACATGTTACCATGCTTTCAACACTAACTTAGCATGCCCACAGCTCCTTTACGCTCAACCTAACTGTGTATCTTTGGACTGTGGGAGGACACTGGAGGGAACACACATGGTCACTGGTAGAGCATATAAACTCCTTATAGACAGCGGCAAGAATCGAACCCTGATCACTGGCCCTGTAACGTCGTTGCACTAGTTGTTATGCAACCGTGTGTAGAAGTTCCATCCACAATGTAGGCAAGCCTTTTCCTCCCATAGATTCTGCTTGACCTGCTGAGTTCCACCAGCAGATTGTTGCTGCAGTTCCAGCATATGCTGTCCTTTCTGTCTACATATTATGATATTAATTGCTGCATTAAGGTAAATACAATTTTCACCTCTATTTAAGGTACATCAGCACAGAATAAAAAGTTCTCTTTTTACTAAATATCCCTAGTCAGGACTTCTGCTAAAGGAGATGCATTTTCTAATCCAACAGCTGCCAATAGCTGAGATTCCCTTCATTTATTTGGGACGCTATACTGCTTATTTGGGACATGAGGCTGTTGCCAAACAGTTTCTAACTCGAGTCAGTTGTTCAGTTGCATGGTTGTTAGACACTAAACCATTTTAAGAGTGAACAGTCTTTAATTTATCATAAAACCATAAAACATAGGAGGAGAATTAGGCCATTTGGCCCATTAAGTCTTCACCACCATTTCATCATGGCTGATCCTTTTTTCCCCTCAGCCCCAATCTCCACCCTTCTCCACGTATCCCTTCGTGCCCTGACCAATCAAGAATTTATCAACCTCTGCCTAAAATATGCCTTCACAGTGCCTGTGGCAACAATTCCATGTGTTTAGCACTCTCTGGCTAAAGAAAGTCCTCCTCATCTCCGTTCTAAAGTGACATCTCTCTGAGGCTGTGTCCTCTGGTTTTAGACTCTCTCACCATAGGAAATATCCTCTCCACATCCACTCTATCAAGGCCTTTCACCATTTGATGGGTTTCAGTGAGGTCACCCTTCATTCTTCTAAATTCCAATAAAGACAGACCCTGAGCCATCAAACACTCTTCGTATGACAATCCTGGAATCATTTTCATGAACCTCCTGTAAACCCTCTCCAGTTTTAACACATCCTTTCTAAGTTGAGGGGCCCAAAACTCCAAGTGAGGCCTCACAAATGCCTTATGAAGTTTCAGCATTACACGCTTGTTTTATATTTTAGTCCTCTTGAAATGAATGCCAACATTGCATTTGCCTTCCTCACCACAGCATCAGCCTGCAAATTAATCATTAGACCTCCGGTTTTTGTATTTTCTTTCCAATTTTTCTACCAAACTCCATGACCATATACTTCCTGTCACTGAATTCCATATGCCATTTCTTTGCCCATTCTCCTAATCTGTTGAACTCCTGTAGCCTTTCTACTTCCTCAAACTACCTGTCCCTCCACCTATCTTCATATTGTCTGCAAACTTTGCAACAAAGCCATTAATTCCAACATCCAAGTCATTGACATATAATGTAAAAAGAAGTGGTCCCAACACAGAACCCTGTGGAACACCACTAGTCACCAGATGCCGGCTGGTCAAGGCTCCTTTTATTTCCATTCTTTGCCTCCTGCCAATCAATCACTGCTTTATCCATGCTGGAATCTTCCCTATAATACCATGGGTTTGTAGCTTATTAAGCAGCCTCATGTGTGGTATCTTGTCAAAGGCCTTCTGAAAATCCAAGTACACAACATCAACTGATTCTCCTTTGCCTATCCTGCTTGTTATTTCTTCAAAGAATTCCAAAAGATTTGTCAGGCAAGATTTTCCTTTGAGGAATCCATGCTGATTACTGCCTCTTTTATCATATGCCTCCAAGTGTCCCAAAACCACATCTTTAACAATCAACTCCAACATCTTCCCAACCACTGAAGTTAAACTAATTCCTTTCTTCTGCCTTTCTCCCTTCTTGGAGTGTCATTTGCAATTTTCCAGTCTTCCAGAATCATTTCAGAATCTAGTAATTCTTGAAAGATCATTACTGATGCATCAACAATTTCTTCAGTTACCTCTTTCAGAATCCTGGGGTGTACACCATCTGTTTCAGGTGACTTATCCACCTTCAGATCTTTCAGTGTCCCTAGTAATGGTAACTTCACTCACTTCATGACCCCTGACACCTAGCACTTCTACCATGCTGCCAGTGTCTTCCACAGTGAGACTGAAGAAAAATACTTATTTAGTTTTCGCCATTTCCTTGTCCCCCTTTACTACCTCTCCAGCATCATTTTTTGGCATCATTCTCCTTTACACTTTCTGTTTCTAAGAAAATGTTTGGTATCTTCTAATATTATTGGCTCGCTTACTTTCGTATTCAATCTTCCTTCTTAATGACTTTTTTTAGTTGCCTCTTGTTGGCATTTGAAATCTTTTCAATCCACCAATTTTTGCTCGATGATATGTCCTCTCTTTGGCTTCTATGTTGGCTTTAGTTGCATGTGTTTGTGTTCCAAAAGCAGTGATTTTTGTCACTGATCATTGGCAAGAAATAAGCAGTAAGATAATTCAGAGCTGTTTTGCTTACAGTGTTTTCTAGCATTCAGATTTGTAGGTGCCTGAAAAGGCCAGGAGTGAAAGTGAAGCAATTTCACTACTTCAACAAGTTAAGACCTACAAAGAATCTCATCTTGAATGTTACAATGAAAATGAAGATTTGATGAATGCAACCATCTAAAACATTGGTTGAAGGCAGTCCATTATTTACATGAGGAGTCTGCACTGATTTTGTTCATTTACAATCGAAAGAACAGCGGATGAACTAATACACAGTTTTATAGCACTGTAGTAGTTTTGGTAGTGTCCTAATTTGTTCTGTGTTCCATTTAAATGCATAAATTGTTACTCAGTTAAGCAGTAGTTTGTCTTTTTTTAAAAATCCCTTCTACAGTAACTATTTCCTTGAAACTGGCTAATTGAGCAGCTATTTGATTGGGGCAAAGTGTACTGGTCCCAATATGTCACAGTTAACCAGAATCCACTGTATTTGTATGTCCCCTAATACTTTGCATCAAATGGCCTAATTCAGCTCCTTTGTCTTCTGGTCTTTCTCAGAATAACCTTTCTGGTATTTGCTTTCTTGATATAATTTTCTAACTGCTTCAATCACATTCTTTGTTTGTTTGTTGATGTTTATGGACAGTCTATGATGGCTCACAACATTGGACAAGAAGAGTCCGTACGATCATAGGGATTCTCCCCCACAAATATGTTCTAGTACAACCTCTAGAGCAAACTATTCCATCTGTGTTAAATCCTCTGCTGATCTTGGTGTAATGTGTCCCCCTCCAGATGTGAAAGTTCTGATTCCACTTTTCTCCTTCCAAATACAGCACTGTGCAAAGTCTAAGGCACATGTTTATAGCGCAGGTGCAGAAGACTTTTGCACAGTGCTTAGAGATTTGATCTATGGCACTGTACTGCTGCTGCAAAGGAAAAAACAAATTTTGTGACTTGTGTGAGCGATGATAAACCTGATCCTGATATGGAACTCTGTTGAGGACTGAGAGTGGGAAGGGAGTAGAGAGAGGGGAATTATGGTTGGAAAAAGGGGAAGGGAGAGGGGAGGGAGAGATGTGGGAGTGGGAATCACCAGAGAGATATTCAGAGATGATCAATAAATCAGTTGTTCCGAATCAAATTTCCTTGCCTGGTGTCACAGGGCTGAGGGTGCCTCCAACAGTCTTATGACACTTCTCTGCCATCTGTCCCACACCCCTCCCATGGCACTCCACCCTCACCATACCAAACATCCCTTCTGCCAGATTTACAAACTCGTTCTGCGCTCCACATTGACAAATCCAGTGCTGTGCGAAAGTGAACATATTGTTTTTAATGTTTTATACTATGTCAAATGCTTCTTTAAATAGTTCTCACTGTTTTTATAAACATTTTATGAGTTCCTGCAGTTACAGGAGAAGAACACAAGAAGTTACAAGAACACCATAAATATCCTTTCATGATCACTGTCTATCATTGATTTATCTGGACGCAGATCACTCCATTTCACTGTTTCTCTCCTATCAAAGCTAACATTAAATTGAATCATGTTCTATTTAGTGGCTATTTATTGGCTAATTCAGATTCCTAGCATGGCCTATTTTCTTCACTGGTTCCAGAATGTGCTGTGGAAAATTACCTCTAGATCTGTGAAGAAACTGTGTGCTGCTGGCTTATAAGTACCAGCAGCAAAGGAATTCAGATGATTGGAGATCAGTTCTGTCTAGCTCTGCTCATTTACTGTTTATTGAGCTACAGCACAGAACAAGCCCTTCTGTCCCTAGGGCTGAGTGGCCTAGCAAACACTGATTTAATCCTATTAACTGGTATATCTCTGGAGTGTGGGCGGAACCTGGAGAAACCCCACACATTTCATGGGAAGGGTATAGTACAGACTCCCTACAGGTGATGTCTGATGCCCTGAGCTGTAATAACGTTGCACTAAACACTACATTGCTGTGCTGTTTTAGTTGATATCCGAACTGAGGTTCAACCCTGAACAGGCTTTCTTTTAACAAAGGAGGGACTTGGTTTGGAGAACACAAGATGCTGGAAATCTTGAGCAATGCACAAAATGCTGGATGAACCCAGTAGTTCAGGCTGCATCTTGGAAGGGAAGTTTCACACTGAGACACATCACAATGAAATATCTCAGCCTCAAACACTAAATGTTCAGTTTCCATCTGCTGTGCTACATTGGTACAGCACAGGAACAACCCCACAATGCTGTGCCAAACCAGTCTGGAGCTCCTCTAGAATTCAGTGCGAATTGCTGGATCTGTTCATGAAAATTAGATCACATAATCTAATTATTGAAATTAGATTAATTCACCAATAATTAGTGAATTTCAGGAAATTTGGGGGAAAGTCACATTCAGGGGATTGAGAAGGCTTGTGTGGATCACTGAAGATAAGGGGAATCAAACCTAGGGTTTGGCACGGTTAGCTTTGCAAGAAATAGAAACAGCGTCACTGGGCACATAATATACTGTTGAATGTATCCTCAATATATTGTGTCATCATCTGGTACAGCAATGTGAATGTGCAGGAAAGTAAGAAACTGCAGGACTCAGGCCAATACATCACAGACACATCCACCTTCATTATCAGTAACATCTACCCTGAGGGGGTCACTTTTATTGGGTACTTTTGTTTATTAATGCAAGTATCTAATCGGTTAATTATGTGGCAGCAGCCCATAAAGCATGGTCAAGGTGTTCAGTTGTTTGGGCCAATCAGAATGAGGAAGAAATATGATCTGTGACTTTGACTATGGAGTGATTGTTGCTGCCAGACAGCAGTGATTGTGGTGGTTTGAGTATCTCTAAATCTGCTGATCTCCTGGGATTTTCACACATAATAGTTTCTGGAGTTTACAAAGAATAGTGTGAAAACCAAAAAAAATCCAATGAGTGACAATTCTGTGGGTGAAAAGTCATTGATGAGAGAGGCTGATGAGGTCAGAGGAGAATGGCCAGACTGGGTTAAACTGATAGGAAGGCAACAGTAACTCAAATAATCAGTCGTTATAACAGTGGTGTGCAAAATAGCGTCTCTGAATGCACAACACATTGAACCTTGAAGTGGATTGGATGGGCTATAGCAGCAGAAAACCAAGACTCAGTAGCCTCTTTGTTATGGACAGGGGATACCTAATAAAGTGGCCACTGAGTGGATATGAAGTGCAGGGCTCAAGAAAGTAATGTCCATAATTCAATATTTCCCCATCTGGGCTGTAGCATCTTCTCCCAGCTATAAGGAAGGAGGAGTAAAAGCCCGACACCAGGCTCATGAGCGTCTGCTTCCCTTCAGCCACTCCGTTCCTGAGCCAACCGGCACAATACTAATACACAAAACACTACAACCACTTTGATCACTTTGCTCTAGTTGTACCTTTTCCTGTGGGGAAGAAAATGCCTAAGTGATGTTGAATGAGTGTTTCTTCTGAATGCTGACGCTATATGATACAATGTGCCTGTGATGCTGTAGGCTTTTCATTGCATCAGTGCATACTGTATGCATACTTGCTCAAATGATAATTAACATGACTTTGCGGAATAACCCATGTGGCCCTCCACCCATCTCTGTTACCAATAACATTTTTGGTGATGTAATTTTTGATCTCCACTCTCTTTCTTATCTCCAATTTCCCCTCAATTATTGATGTACCTATTTCTGAGGTACGGAAGGCAGGAGTGGTGGGAGAGGGGACCATGTAGAAGCAGACATCCAGCTCCAGTGCACTGAATTGTCTGGAGTTAGTGGTGTCAATCAGGGCACTGGAGAAATTGAACAATGAGGCAGATAATGCAGCCAAGATGCTTCAGGCAAGGATGAGAAAGATTAGTACATCGCTGTTTTTGATAGGCAATAAAGATGGATGGGATATTGTGTTCATTTCACTCGTCTGCGAATAACCATGGAGACTCTTGTAAAAAGCCAATGGATAGATTGTGCAGAAAACTTTATTTATATTGTGTGGAGTTTTTTTTCTTGTAAAATTGAATTGAAGTAGGGAAAACACTAAATGTTCAGGCAAGGTCCATTGACTTTTTTTAACAAGTGTTTGTGGACCTTGCCTGAGTAATGGGCCTCTCCTTGACCGAATTATTCAAACATAGTTGCACTGGTGTAGAGACTTAACCCTTAATTTAACCCTTAAAACAGTAGCTTGATAGAGCAAAGGTTGGAGGTATTGGCCCAGATTGTTGCCAGACCATTCAAGGGAAATGGTATGCATGCGGCTCAGGCAGGATGCAATCCTTATGAAGCATGTAGAATATTGAATGACCTAGAATGGAGTAGATGTGGAGAGGATGTTTTGAATAGTGAGGGAGTCTGAGAGCAGAGGGTACAGCATCACAATGGAAGGATGTCCTTTTAGAACAGAGCTGAGCCAGAGGGTAGTGAATCTATGGAATTCATTACCACAGATGACTGTGGAGGCCTAGTCATGGAGTACATTTAAAGCAGAGGTCGACAGATTCTTGATTAGTAAGGATGTTATGGGGAGAAGACATGAAAATGGGGTTAAGAGGGATAATAAATCAGCCTTGATGGAATAGTGGAGCCAACTCGATGAGCTGAATGGCCTAATAGGAGCCTAATGGCTCCTATGTCTTATGGTAACTGGAGAAGTGCATCATAAAGTCTGTGTCTGAGATGCTTCATTCACTTGATGACAATGATGTCTCACTATCCAAGTCCACACTCAAAAGCAATTAAAATAGACTCAAGCTGAACATGACAGAAAATTGGTCAATCCATTTCAAACCAAATACTCATTCAACAGTGTCACCATTGTTTAGTATTACTGTCACTGAAAACTAATCACTTTCTAGTCTGGAGTCTCCTTCTTTCAAGTTTTCATTGATTTTCAAAAAAGTCTGAATTGACAGAGAATTTCTCTTAATTATCTCCCGGCACTTTATTAGACAATGAATTCATGCTCCAATCTGCATTTTCTACTTAACTGACAAGTAAATTGCTTAGTTAGGCACATACACAGTTAATTTTGATCCCAGATGTCCCGTAGAGAGGGAACTGCATTGTGTAGTCTGAGCAATACTCAAGAAGCTTAATTCTACCTTGAAGAAAGCAGCCTACTTAATCAGCAAAGCCTACAAAAAGTGTAGTATATACCCCAGTCCATCACAGGAAAAACATACCCCACCATTGGACACATCTCCAAAGAATCTTGGGGTAGTATATAGTAACAAACTGCATATGCACTTTGATAATAAATTTACTTTGAACTTTGAGCTTTGCTTTCAGGAAAAAGGTGTTTGAGTACTTGAAAGGCAGCAAACTGTGCATCTTTATATGGAAGTTTAACAGGGTCAATGTCCAGCAATATTTTAAAATCTGGATTTGTAACAGTTCACCAGGGAAATTCTTGTTCCTTTATCTCATATATGATTGGATTTGATGTCTTTTGATCTCTGCTAACCAAACTATAGATCTCTTGGAGACCAAAGAATATTTCATTTTGGAAGTTTCCTAAAGAGCTGTTTTCGGATATTTCAGGGTAACTATTACAAAAGAAGAATTTGTTTTTGAAATAATAAAAGTATAGTTAAGAGAGCATGAAGGGACTATTGGCCAAGTAAACCCAATCTACCTCTTTGCAAAGAGTAATCCAGCTGGACCCATTTTCTACTTTTTCACTATATCTTGCAACATTTTCCTCATTGCTGTACATTCAGTTGTATTCTAAGACTACTGTGAAACCAATATCTGTTGCTTAGTCTCTTTACTCCATCCCAAATCTTAACCTTCTAGATATAACATGGAGTAAATTCTTTATGCTTCCCAATTCACCTTTAATCGGTATCTGGTTTTTCACTCTGCAAGCACTGGAAACAGTTGGTATTCATTTATCTGAATTAATCATGACTTTAAATCCTTTATACATCAGCCTGGATGTTCTGCACGTATCTTGAATGACTTTTGAAGTCATTGAGATACTTAAGTGTTGTCATTGTTCCAATGCGGGACATTCATGCTGATTATTTGTAGTTGGAGCCTCATTTCTAGCTTCCTGATGAGGGCCGTTGGCATTATTTGTTGTCAGGCCTGGTTTTGCGTTAAATTTGTGAAGGAATATGTCCAAGGTGACCTCAGAATAAGAGAATTAATGATCTGAAGTGCTTCCTTTTATTTTTGCAGATGTCAAGTTTGTGCTCATTACTGAGGCAGCACTGCTGTTGGAAGTCCCCTGATGTACATATGAGATGAGATGATATGAACTCTGTGACTGATTAAGATTACGAGAGATCATAGATATTTACAGTTTCTTGCACAATACTCAGATTCCTTGCCTCTGCTAATGTCCAAAGATCTATTGATCCTTGTTCCGGGGTAGAGAAGCATGAAGATTCACCATAGTCTCAGTGAAGAGATTGTTTTCTTCCTTCCCTAAGACCATAACACATAGGAGCAGAATTAGGCCATTCAGCTCATTCCATCATAGTTGATATACTATCTCTCTTAGCCCAATTCTTTTGACTTCTCCCCATAAAATTTGATGCCCTGACTAACTAAGAGCCTATCAACTTCTGCTTTAAATATGCCCAATAGCTTGGCCAATTGTGGCAATGAATTCCACAGATTCACTACCCACTAGCTAAAGGAAATCCTGCTCATATCTGTTCTAAATGGATGTCCCTCTATTCTGAGGCTGTTCCCTCTGATTCCACTACAGAAAACATCCTTTCCACATCCACTATGTCTAGTCCTTTCAATATTTAATAGGTTTTAATGAGATCCCACCTCTACTAAATTCCAGCAAGTATAGGCCCATAGCCATCAAATGCTCCTCATATGATAAGCCTTTTAGTCCCAGAGCCATTCTCCACTAGCCCCTATCCAATGCCAACACATCTTTTCTTAGACAAGGGACCCAAACTGCTCACAATACTCCAAGTGGGGTCTGACCAATGCCTATAAAACCTCAGCATTACGTCGTTGTTCTTGTTTTCTAGTCCTCTGGAAATGAATGCTAATACTGTATTTGCTTTCTTTACCACTGACTCAGCTGGCAAGTTAACCTTTAGGATGTCCTGCACAAGGGCTCCCAAGTCCCATTGCACCTCTGATTTATGAGTTTGCTCCCCGTTTAGAAAATAGTCTATGCCTTTTTTCCTTCTACCAAAGTGCACGATTATGCACTTTCCTACACTGTATTCCATCTGCCACTTCATTGCTTATCCTCCCAATCTTTCTGAGTCCTTCTGCAGACTACCTGGTTCCTCAGCAGTACCTGCCCTCCACTAATTTGCATATCATCCACAAAGTTGGCCATAAAGCTATCAATTTCACCATCCAAACCATTGACATATAACGTGAAAAGAGACAGTCGCAACACTGACCCCTACAGAACACCACTAGTCACTGACACCCAACCTGACACGGCCCCCTTTATTCCCTCGCTTTGCCTCCTGCCAGTTAGCCAATCTTCTGTTCCAGTTAGTATCATTCCTGTAATACCACAGAGTCTAATCTTGTTAAGCAGCCTAATACACAGAAACTTGTCAGAGGCCTTCTGAGAATCCCAATAAACAACATCCACTAATTTCCTTTGTTTATCCAGCCTGTTAGTGCCTCAAAGAATGTCAATAGGTTTATCAGGCAAGATTTCCCCTCAAGGGAACCATACTGACTTTGGTCTATTTAATCATGTGTCTCCAATAACCCCAAAACCTCATCCTTATTAATGGACTTCAACATTTTCCCAACCACTGAAGTCAGGCTAGCTAGCCTATAACTTCCTTTCTTCTGCCTCCTTCCCTTTCTTAGAGTGGAGTGACACTTGTAATTTCCAGTCCTTGAAACCATGCCAGGATCTTAGTGCTTCTTGAAGGAATATTACTAATGCCTCCGCAATCTCTTCAGCTACCTCTTTCACAACTGTGGGACATAGTCCATTTGGTTCAGGTGACTTATCTACCTTCATGTCTTGCAGCTTCTCAAGCACCTCCTCCTTAGTAATAGCAACAACATTCACCTCCGCCCCCGACTCTTTTAAATTTCTGGCATCCAGCTGATGTCTTCCACTATGAAGACTGATGCAAAATTCGTATTATTTTTGTCTGGTATTTCGTTGTCCCCAGTACTACCTCTCCAGCATCATTTTCCAGTGGTCTGATATCCACTCTCTCGTCTCTTTTACTACTTACGTATCTGGTAAAAACTTTTGGTATCCTCTTTTATCTTTGGCTAGCTTATCTTCATATCTCATATTGTCACTCCTTATTGCTTTTTTAGTTACCTTCTGTTCATTTTTAAGAGCTTCCTAGCCCTTGAACTTGCTACTAATTTTTGCTACATTATATGCCTCTTATTTCCCATTAATGTAGTCTCTGATTTCCCTTGTCAGCTGCATCATCCTCTCCATCAGTTTTCTTCATGGTCCATGAATGCATTCAAATGAAACTGTTATTCTTTTTGCACTCTTTATGTATTTTTAATTGAAAGATGTTTGTCTTTGCACAGTACTGCTGCTGCAAAACTACAAATTTCAATCTGTATGTCAGTGATAATAATTTGGTTTCTATATTCTACTATCAACATTCTCTAACTTCAGCAGGTTAATCAAATCTGATTTCCTTTCATAGGTCTATATTGGTTCAGCTCAATGTGCTCTGTTATCATCAACACAATGCTTTTCCTACTATGTTAAGCTAATGGGTCAGTAATTCCTTGTTTTCTGTTCCATTTTTCTCATCTAAGAAAGGATGTGTAGCATTGGAGAAGATTCAGAAGAATGATTCTTGGAATAAAAGGGTTAATGTATGAGGAGTGTTTGATGTCTCTGGGCTGTTACTTGCTGAAGTTTAGAAGAAAGGGGGGGGGGTGGTGTTATCTCATTGAAACTAATTGAATATTGAAAGGCCTAGATATTGTGGATGTGGAGAGGATGTTTCCTATAGTAATGGAGTCTAGGGCCAGAGGGCACAGTCTCAGAATAAAGGGATGTCCATTTAGAACAAGGATGAGAAGGAATTTCTTTAGCCAGAGGGTGGTGAATCTGTGGAATTTATTATCACAGCTAACTATGGAGGGAAAGTCATTAAGTATGATTAAAGTGGATGTTGATAGGTTCTTGATAAGTCAGGGTGTTAACTGTTACAGGGAGAAGGCAGGAATGGGATTGAGAAGGATAACAAATCAGTCATGGAATGGTGGAGCAGACAATGGGCTGAATAGTTTAATTCTGATCCTATGTTTTATGGTCTTAACACGGTCATATTTACTATCCTTTGATCTAGAAGAACAATTTCATGAAACTACAGAACTTTGGGATGTGACCAACAGGCACCCACCATCTCTAAAGACATTCCCTTCAAATTTCTTGGGTGTAAGTTATTGTCCATGAGATTTCTTTATTTTCAAGCTAGCAAATTTTCTAGCTTTTTTTTTACTAGCACTTCATTTCTTTCCTTTGCTGTTGTTTGATAGACCTTTGATTCCTTATCACATGGTAGTGTAGTGATTAATGCATTTCCTTTACAGTGCTAACTGTAAGATTGGGGTTCAATTCCTACCCTGTCTGTAAGGAGTTGGTATGTTCTCCCCATAACCATGTGGGTTTCCTCTGGGTGCACCAAGTTCCTCCCACTTTGTAAAAGCATACACATTAGGGTTAGTGAGTTGTGGGCATGGAAGTGTGACAACACTTAACGGACTGCCCCAGCATAAACCTTCTCGGACTGTGTTAGCTGTTGACATACAACAATGCATTTTATTGCATGTTTTGATTTTTCGATGTATAGTACATGTGACAAATTAAGCTAATCTTTAGATTTCCCGAGGAAAGAAATTTAATTCCTCTGCTCTGATTGCACATTTATAAATTCTTTTGTCTCTGTAAAGGTCCCACACTTTTCTTCATTAGTTTGATTCTATAAAACTTGTTGCATTTCATCTTTAATTCCTGCCAATCGACTTTCATATTCTTTCTTTCCTTAGCAATCTCTTGGTCCGTCATTGCAGTGGTCTGCAAAGCCCTCAGGCTCTGCTATTTCAAGCAACTTTATGAGCCTCTTCCTCAGATTTAATTTCTTTTGTCAGCCCTGAATGTTCTTTTCCTGCTGGTATTTGGTGCCTTAAAGGAGTCCATTTGAATTGTGTGCACTTTATTCTTCAAATGCTTTTAAATGCTTTCCACGTGTGTGTGTGTGTGTGTGTGTGTGTGTGTGTGTGTGTGTGTGTGTGTGTGTGTGTGTGTGTGTGTGTGAGTGTGTGTGTGTGTGTGTGTGTGTGTGTGTGTATGTGTGTGTTTTTATATGATATATATAAATTTTCTGATATATTCTCCCAATAAGCCATCAACAACCCTCCAGTTGTATCTTAATCCTTTCCCTTTTTTGGATGCAATACCCTAGTTGTGCATTAAACTAAACCACTTTCAAACTTTTTCACATTCTGTCACATTGTGGTCTCTCTTCCCCGAAGGCCCATTAACAACAGAATTTTCAAATGATACTTTCTCACTGGAGTGAATAAAAAATCCAAAATAAACTTTATCCATTGGTTCCTGAGCATGCTGATTTAGAATAGTCTTTTGTATATTTTATATATTCTTTCACTGTATTACAGTAAAGTTGATTCATTCAGTCTACATATGAGTTGGTCTCCATGGATATAGTATGATTTACTGTAATGCTATAAAAATTATTTATATTAAATAACTTAAATACTCATAATTTCCTCATTTCTGACACAAACACACACTTCAGAATTAGGTTTAATAGGGATATGATGTGAAATTCATTGTTTTGCTGTGGCAGTTCATTGCAAAGCATAATTTAAAAACAAACTATAAATTACAATGAGATATATATATTAAAATTGAAACTAGTAATTACTGCAAAAAGAGCAAATATGGTGCATCTGATGGCGGAGGGGAAGAAGCTGTTCCTAAAATATTAAGAGTGTGCCTTCAAGCTCCTGTACCGTCTCCCTCTCCCTGATGGTAGCAATGAGAAGAGGGCATGTCCTGAGTGATGGGGTTCCTTAATGATGGATGCTGCTCTTTTGAAGATGACCTTGATGCTTTGGAGGCCAGTGCCCATGGTGGAGCCGACTGCGTTTGCAACTCTCAGCAGCTTATTTCAGATTCTGTGCAGTGGCCCCTCTTCACTCTCCATGGTACATCCTAGCCTACACAGAGTGGTGAGTGCTGGTTCACCAGATTTATTAAGAGAATATAAGAGACACTTAGATAGACACGTGGATGATAGAAAAGTGAAGGGCTATGTAGGTGGGAAGGGTTAGATTGATCTAAGAGTAAGTTAAAGTTTCAACTAATGTTGTGACTTTTATTTGGCATCTAATAGATGATCCTTACCTTTTAATAATTTATCTTAACACAAATTGCTTCTAGTTTTACATCATCAGCTAAACCAAGACAATTTCTTACCATTGCCCTTGTTAACAGAGCCACACACTCCTTTTCCCTCGGGCATCACCTACCCTTTTGAGTGGATGCAAATTCCTGCTTCCCTTTTTAAACAAATGTAGAAAAGTTTTGTGCCCTGCTGAGCTTGCATTTACCCTCTGAGATATAGAATATTACAAGCAGGGGGTTTGTACAATTCACAGGAGAGGCAGGTGAGTGCATCATTAAATTTTTCTGGAACAGTTGAGTGCATATGCACATCTACACCAGGACATTTTCTTTGGATTATGCTTTTTCCTCACACATTCTCCCCCCCCTCACTCTGCATAATAGCTTTCTTAGAGTTAAGTGCTCTAGCTCTCTTCCTCAGTCCTCATTCCTCATCATTCTTCCCTACCATAAATATGGGAACTAAAAGGTTAAATATATAGTTGAGTTTGAGGTTGGGTATTGAGAATCTTTAATCTTTTTACCATTGAGAAGAATGAGTCACATGAGCAGAAATAACCTCCTGATATCCCAATATGACTTTCCCCCCAGTAGGTGTAATTGGGTGGCCAGAAGGGCCTGTTACCGTGCAGTAATTCACATGGTAACATAGTAGTTAGCATCATGCTATTACAGCACCAGAGATCACCAATCAGGCTTTGATACCTGCTGCTGTCTGAAAAGAGTTTGTATGTTGTTCCCCGGTTATGCGGGTTTCCTCTGGATGCTCTGGATTCCCCCCACATTCTAAGGATGTGAGTTGTGATCATGCTACTATATGTTGGCATCAGAAGCATTGTAACATCTGCAGACTATCACCATAATCTTCATATTCTTATTGGATGCAAACACCACATTGCACTGTATGTTTCAATGTACATGTGACAAGTAAAGCTAATATTTAATCTTTAAATCTTTAAGAAAAATGTAATTTCACTTACTTTCATTTAATATTGCTTCTGCTAAGACTTCCCAGTAATCTCCAAGTTCCAAGAAGGCTAAAAGAGAATGCATGCTAGAGCACAGATTTACACTGGGCAAGACCATTCAGAGCATTGTCAAATCTTTCTGTCCGGTACTTTTCAAGGAAGACGTTACAGGAAATTGACCTTTTGGATTTTGGAATATGGAAGTTGGCCAAGGCAGCGATTTGAGGAGAGGAGACATTATATTCAAAGGTTCAAAGGGACAATTTACTGTCAGTGAAATGTATACGATATACATCCTGAAATGCTTTTTCTTCCCAACCATCCACAAAGACAGAATAGTGGCCCAAGAATGAACAACAGTTAAATGTTAGAACCCCAAAGTACCCCCCCCCAGCTCCCCTCCCTCCTGTGTGTAAGCAACAGCAAGCAACGATCCCCATCCCCCCACTGGCAAAAATAAAGCACACCCGCTACCAGCATTCAGGTGTGAGCAAATCAATAGCAAAGACACAGACTCGCAGTTCCCCCAGAGACTACATTGTTCATCTGATAATTCGACATGCTGCAGGCTCTCTCTTTCCTAATAAGGGAGAAAGAGATGATTCCATTTTCCAACAAGCGGGGTGACATAACAAACAACTCACTGGTTTATGATGTTAAAATTCCTTTGCATTACTTTTTTTGAGCTCTGTATCTGAAGGTTGCAAAGATCCCAGGTCCCCAGGCACACAGCAGATGTTCCGACTCCCCCAACGACACACCAGTCTCCCTAGCGACATCAACCCTTCATCCACCCGCCTCCAGTTCCTCGAGATCCCAGGCTTCTAATTCCGTGCCAAAATCTTAGGCCAAGACTTTGGTATGCCGAATAGCGGCTGACTGTGGAACCGGAGAGCAGGTCCCATTCCCACAAAGAACCATAGGTAGCGTGTGACTCCGGGTCAGGGTCTTCAAAAGAACCCTGAAAGGGAAAAATAGAGACATTAAAGATGGAAATAGGACAGTTTTTGAAGATGCAAGCAAAGGAGTCGCCATTGGGAGCCATAACTTCTTAGCAGTTATATAAGTTATCGGCAAGACCGCACTTAGAGTATTTTTCATTAACCAGTTATAGGAAAGGCATTGTCAAGCTGGAGAGGGTGCAGAAGAGATTTATGAGGATGCTGCTTGGGTGGGAGGGCCTGAATTATAGTGAGTGGTTGGCCATAATGGATCTTGGAGCAGAGGAGAGTGAGAAGTGACCTCATAGAAGTTTATAAAATTATGCGGGTTTGGATAAGGTGAACAGTCATGATTAGTCTCTTCTCTCGGATTGGGAAGTCCAAAAGTGAAGGGCAATCATATGAAATAAGATGGGACAGATTTAAAAGAGACGTGACAGGCAACATGTTTACCCAGTGAGAACTTGGAATGAGCTGCCAGAGGAAATGATTGTTACAGGGAGAATGGCAACATTTAAGAGATTTGAATAGATATGTGGAGGGGAATGGTTTGGAGTATTATGGGTTGAATACAGACAACTGGGATTATCGAGGAGGATGTTGTGGTTGGCGTGGACCAGTTGGGACAAGGGGGCTGTTTCAGTGCTGTATCTCTCTATCACTGTATGATTCTAGAGGGCACAGGTTTAAGATGAGAGGGGAAAGATTTCAGAGAAACTTGAGGAGCAACTTATTTTACACAAAGAGTTGTATCTGTGTGGGGTCAGCTACCAGATGAAGTGGTTGATTCAAGTGCAAGAACAACTTTTAAAAGCAGTTGGACAGGTACATGGATTAGTAAGTTTTAAAAGGTTATGGACCAAATACTAGCAAGTGGGACCAGCTTGAATGGAGCATCTTTGTTAGCATAGACCAGATGGACTGAATGGCCCAACTTAAATGCCTCTATGAAGAACTTGTTATGGACTTTGATAATTGAAAGAAACTTCAGAAGGAGACGAGAGAAGTCAATAATTCAAGAAATGTGGCAACAAATTTGTAGTTAGCAAGCTTTCACAAACAACAGTTTGGTAATCTGTTTTACAATTTAATTTGTTTGCTGATTGAAAAAATAAAAGTCAATAACAGAATCATGATTTGTCCGATAGATAATGTATTCTGTATTAGAGTTGACAAAATTTTGAATGTATGTTTCAGGAATAGCAAGTGTCTACCTTGAATTAATCCTCTGTTGCAAGACATTGTCCTTTCCAACACTGCCCTGTTTATTTTCAGGCTCCAACTTTTTCATCCCATTGTATTCCATGAGGGGTTACAGAGTTCTTTCAGTTTCACTGTTCATAAAAAAAGACACTTTGTTGTATGTGTGTCTCACAAATATTACTAATCATTGAAAATGATGTGTAACCTCACAGAAGTTTTATTATTAAAAGTGTAATGGCTATTCTTGTAATCATTCTGAGACAGTTGTTACCCTTCAATCATCCGACCCTTGAACCAGCTGGCATAACTCCACTCACCTCAACACTGAACTGATTTCACAATCTATAGACTCACTGTCAAAGACATTACAATTCATATTCTCATTTTTATCTGTCTGTCTATTTTTTAAGTTTGCAGTTTGTCTTCTTTTGCACATTGGTTATTTGTCAGGCTTTGTGTGTAGTTTTTTTTTCATTGATTCTATTGTATTTCTTTGTTCTGTTGTGAATATCTTCCAAGAAAATGAATCTCAGGCTAGTATATGGAGACTTGTTTGTACTTTGATAATAAATGTACTTTGAACATTAGAAGTTATTTAACAGGCTAAGTTCATTGCCTATCTTGAGGATTACAATGTGATGGAATGGGAAGCTCTGACCTCTTTGGTTACAGCCTCATGCCAAAGACAGTACAATGATTTTGTTCCAGATCATTGATCTAGAAATACAAGTGTGAATTCTAATGTGGCGGCAGGGAAATTTTAATTCCAGAATATTATAAATTTGGAATTCTGAAAACAAAGATGATCTCAATAATAACAACTTTAAAACTGCTGACTTGTCATTAAAAGCCCACTAGGTTTATCATTCTTCAGAGAAGAATATTCCCCATTTCTATCTAGTCTGGATTGTATGTCACAAATGAGGTTCATAAATACAAAAGATTCTGCAGGTGCTGGAAATCTTGAGCAGCGTGCGTAAAATGCTGGAGGAACCCAGAAAGCCAGGTGGTATCTATGGAAGGGACTAAACAATCGATGTTATAGGCTGAGACCCTCAGGTATAAGCCTGAAATATCAACTGTTTATTCCCTTCCACTGATGCCACTTAATTTGTTGAATTCCTTAGCATTTTGGGTGTGTTCACTAATGTAATTGTCTCTCCTGAATTCAAGGCTATTGGGGATTGATGCAAAATGCTGGCATTTTCAAACTATCTACATTTCATTAAAGAATAAAAGACATTGCTCCACAGCTTCCCAGTAAGGACAAAGATTACCAGTTGTATCTGCCTCATGATTAATGGGCATTCTGATGGAAGCTTTGCAGGGAGAAAGATGCTTTGTTATTGCTTTGGTATGAGATTGATTACACTGCTGTGTTATTGGAAAACCTTTTCATATTGTGGCTCTCCATAAGAAATGATGGACTTTACCAGGCACAGTGTTAGTCATCAATTGCTTCTGATGGCACAAAGACTTAACCTGCTTGTTATGAGATTCTATAGCTGATTTCCTATGGACCAGTAGCCACTTTGTCACAAGCTTCTGTATCAGAATAGACCAGAGTTTCTGGCATGAATGTCCTTCTACAAATCATTCAGGCTCCAGGCAGTCTGTGACAAGAGATAAGGGATGAGCTTCAAGGAAGCAACATCTGTTGGTTGATCTCAGGATAACGCACTTGGACAACTTGTGAAACCACAAGCTAAGTAGTAGACTGAGAGTACATTAGTCCATGGCAATTGATGGTTTTAAAAGAGATGGCATGTAAAAGCCATTCATCTGGCAATTCCAGCATCATGTGGCCTGTGACATACTGCTGTGAGCATGTGCAAAAACATAAACAAAGACAGAAGCAGACATTCTATCTTCAGATCTTCCATTCAATAAGATCCTGACAGATTTTTATAACTCAGTGCCACTTTACTGCATGTGGTTCCGTTAATACAGGGAGATCTGGACATGCATGGGTGAGCTTGGGGGCGAACTTTAGTAAGCAGGAGTGCAAAAAACCAGAGGAGCAGATGAGGCAATTTGGCCCATTGAGTCTACTCTGCCATTTACTAATGCTTTCTTTTTTTTGTTGCTGCCATTGGGAAGGAGGTATAAGAGCCTTGGGTCTCACACCACAGGATCAGGCACCCTTCAAACATCAGGTTCCCGATTCATTGTGGATAACTTCACACCACAACCTATAGACTCACTTCCATGGACTCTGCAAATCATGTTCTCAATATTACTTGTTTTTCTCTATTTGCAGTTTGTCTTCTTTTGTACATTGTTTGTCCGCCGTTTTGTGTGTAGTTTTTCATTGATTCCATTATATTTCTTTGTTCTACAGCGAATGACTGCAAGAAAATTAATCTCAAAGTGGTATATGGTGTTATATATGTACTTTCATAATTAAATTTACTTCAACTTTGCCTTTTTTTCAAACCCATTCTCCCACCTTCTCCCAGTAATCCTTAAACCCCTTACCAATCAGGAATCAATTCATCTTAGCCTTAGATACATCCAGCTCTTGGCCTTCACAGACCATTGTGACAACAATTTGCACAGATATACCCTTCTGTTGGCTGAAAAAAAGCCTCTTCTTCTCAGTTTTAAATGGACCTCCCTTTATTTTGAGGCTGTGCCCTTGGATCCTAGACTCTCCTGCTCAAGGAAACATCTTCTCCATGTCAACTCTATCCAGACCATTGTCTGGAAAAGACGCCAGGTGCAGGAAGGAGTAAGTCAAATTCATTGAGTCTGTGATACCTTTCAATCTGATAGATTGGTGCTTTCAAACCTGTAGGGGTTCAAGTGTGCATTGAAAGGCTGTAAAAGCATCTGGGGGGGATGGTTTTCAACCACTGGAGAAACATCTGAATTAGTCAAAAATGTACTTCTCCAGAGAAAGGAGAAGCAGCCAGCTCATCCTTTGTGCATGCCACTGCAGTCTCTGCAGAAATGGTGAGGCATACGAAGACTTAACCTGCTTGTTATGAGATTCTGTACCTGAGTTCATGGTGCTAAGGCTGCGTACAGTTAGTGTCAAGCCAGTACAGTTCAGAGTGCCAGAGTTTGGATTTCAATATTCGTGTCCTCTGTAATGAGTTTGTATGTTCTCCCCGTGAATCTGTGGGATTCCTCCACGTGCTCTGGTTTCCTCCCACTGTCTAGAGACATTAGGGTTGGTAGTTAATTGGTTGTTGTAAGTTGTCCTGTGATTAGGCTGGGGTTAAATAGGTAGGTTTCTGGGTGGTGCAGCTTGTTGGACTGGAAGGGCCTGTTTCATGTTGTATCTCTAAATAAAATAAACAAATAATATATCTTATGGACTGGTAGCCACTTTGTCACAAGCTTTGATGTTAGAATGGACCAGAGATTCTGGCATGGATGTCTTTCTACAAATCACTTTGGCTCCAGGCAGTCTCTGAGAGGAGATGAGGGATGAGCCATGCCATCCTACATGTAATGATAGAGCAATTGATGCCATGTGGTAGATTAGTCATCTGACAGCGAATTCTTTAGTGGTTAAAGTAATGCTATTAAGGCATCAGCTGTAAGCTCAGGGTTCAATTCCTGCTGCTGTCTGTAAATACATTCTCCCGGTGACTGTGTGAGTTTCCTCTGGATGCTCCTGTTTCCTCTCACGTTCCAAAGATATATGGTTAGGGTTAGTGTTTTGATGCCGCACATGTGCAGGCTGCCCAGCACAATCCTTGCTAGTTTGATTTGACGCAAATGACTCATTTCACTGTGTGTTTCAATGCGACAAATAAAGCTAATCTTTATCTTTAATAGTTTTATTTGCAAGCAAGTATTCATGATACGTTGGAGGAAACTGGATGAGCAATGAGAACTGTAGACGGCAAACTGAAGAAAGCCACTGATGTCTTTTGATAAGTGAGCAAGGCCAATAGTGTTAGCAGTGGGAAGTCAGTGGAGAACATTGGAATGGATAGAGCTGACTGCTTAGTAAGGATTGTAATTAATACTGCAAGTAAGATTAGTAAGTAATACTGCTTGTATTTAGGTACTTGCATAGCAGATGTGCCTGGCATCGGGGAAAGATACTGCAAGGCCTGACGATGAACTCTTGATCTTCCTATCGAAGTCTTTGTGGCCCTTGCAATTTATTCATCTGCCTGCAGTGCACTGTAATGTTATATTCTGCATTTGTTTTTCCTTTATAATACCTCAATGTACTTGTGCATGCAATAATCTAATTGGACACTACAGAAACAAAGCATTGCACTATCCCAGTAACTAATTAATTTATTTAGATACAGTGCTGAAACAGCCCTTTGAGTTACCCCACTCAGCTACCCCTGATTTAACTCTGGCCTAATCACAGGACAGTTTAAAATGACTGATTAACCTACTAACCTTTGGACTGTGGGAGGAAACTGGAGCACCTGGAGAAAACCCACACATTCCACACGGAGGACACATAGACTCTTTGGAGAACTTCCAACTCCGACGTCCCAAGGTGTAACAGCATTGAGCTAGCTGCTACACTACCGTGGTGCTCAAATTAATCAATAGACTGATTCCAATTGCAACACACAAAAAGCTGGAGGAATTCAGTAAGTCAGGCATTATCTATGTGGGGAACAAACATTTTGAGCTGAGATTGTTGCTTGTTGCTACTTAAGCGCGGGGTAAGGGAGCTTGTGGGGGGGGGAGTCTTTGGGTTTGGGGTTCTCACTTTTAACTGTCGTTCATTCTTTGGGGCACTTCTCTGCTTTCATGGATGTTTTGTGAAGAATGTACATTGTATACATTTTCAGGATGTACATTGTATACATCTCTGACATTAAATTCAACCTCTGAACTTTTGATCCTTCAACAGGACTGGAAAGGAAAGGGCCAGAATCCACATTAAGGATGTAGAGGTGCGGTGGTTGGGTGTGGGGGCGGGGGGGGGGGGAAGCATGTGAAGAATTACAAGGTAGCAAGTGATGGGTAATACTTCTTAGCTTCTCAATCTCCTCCTATCCACCTTCTCACCCACCTTCCCCTTCATCTGGTCTCACCAGCCATCTGCCAGTTTTTTATTTCTCTCCTCATCTTCTTACTCTGCCTTCTGCCCCTTTTCTTTCCAGTCTTAGTGAAAGGTCTTGACTTGAAACTTGACAGTTTATAGTTTGCTGACTAATAAGTGCTGACTAATCTGCTAAATTCCTCCAGCATTTTGTGTGTATTGCTCAAGATTTCCAGCATCTGCTGAATCTCTTGCCTGAAATACCAAATCCACCCTTGACTGATGGTGTCACCAATCCACATGGGCTGTCTTTTAAAAGATGGATCACTTCCAGAATTCAACCTGGAATAGCATTTGATCATCTAAACCGCAAAGGATAAAGATCAAAAGCTGAGAATTAGGATTAATTTAAGTAGCTTCAGCTAGAGCCAAGATGCAGATTGTTGTGTTAAATCGATTGGCTTAATTCTGTTTGTATGTCTTATGATCTTATAGTTTAAATGTTTACAAATGTAATAGGTTGGCACTGAAGCATCAGCAATTGCCATAAAGAACAGGTAGTATTATCAAGCACCAAAAGATTTCAGCCTGAAGGACCCATCCAGTTGCAGGAGAGAGTCTATATTTTTTCCCAGCCTGATTCAATCCTTTCAAAATGGTACAAAAGCTCTGGTGGAAAAACATTCAAAGCTTTGAGAGTTGTGTGGTACTGTCAAGTATAGGCCAGCCTTTACACCCTCACTTTGCTGACAATTCTCTCTGCTGTAGTCACATCTACAAGCAAAGGGGTGTCTGCACTTAACCAGATGGAAAACTCTTTGAATTTTAACGCACAATCAAAACATAAATTAGAACAGGGGATAAAACTTTATTGCATCAGTGTCTGGAGTTCAATTCTTATTGCTGCCTGTAAGGAGTTTGTACGTTCTCCCCATGACTGTGTGGGTTTCCCCTGCATGCTCCGGTTTCTTCCCAGATTCCAAAGACGTGTGAGCTGGTAAGTTAATTGGTCACATGCGTGTAATTGTGTAGTGAGAGCTCATTGGGCCAGAAGGGCCTGTTATGCTGTTGTATCTCCAATTAAAATTACACACAGCTGTAATGAACTGCTTCATCAACTATTTCATGATTGATTTGCAAAATTGGTTAGAAATTCAAAACTGAGATTTCAGCAAGCTTGTGATGGATTTGAGCTAACTCTCCATCAGAGTGTAGGATCCTAGCTGAACTTTCAATAGGTCACGACATCAGTGAATTACATAGCATAGAGACACACCCTTCAGCCCAACCTGTTAATCAAGCTGTGGATCCAAGCTAGTTCCATTTTCCTGCATATCCCTCCTAAACCTTTCCTATCCATGCATCTGTCTTGCGGAATGCTGTGCATCTATGTCTTGGTATCATGTCAATCTAACAAGCAGAAATTGTACCCTTGATAGTTTCCTGAGGAATGATAGGTCTGTACAAGGCAGACTAAATATCAGACAGAGAAGGCAACATTCACATTGGGCCAAGTTTACTGAATATGCAAGTAATGACCAATCATTGAATCATAAATTAGTCCTTTTGGCCCAAATGCCTTGAATAAATCCTTAAAGAAATGATCACAAAAAATTCTGCAAATGTAGGAAATCCAGAGTAACAGACACAAAATGCAGGAGGAACTCAACAGTTCAGGCATCATCTATTGAAAGGAATAAAGGGTCAGTATTTTGGACTGAGACTCTTGTCTGAAATGTCAACTCTTTATCCCTTTCCATAGATGTTACCTGACCTGCTGAATTCATCCAGCTTTTTGTATCTGTAACTCTTAAATGAATGATCCAAATGTATCCTTTCTGTGTTCTTTCTCCTTCACATGTACAAAATTACAAAGTTATTTCTAATAAATGCAGTTTTATAGATTGATTAAGTTAAGGCTAGAAGCAGAGGGTTGGGTGATTGGTATTAATGTTAATACCAAATCCCTTTGGAAGTTCAGATATTCATTCAGTGGCTGCTGTATCAGGTAGCTCCTATACCTAACAAAGTGACCACTGAGTGTATGTATGTAGTCTATGTTGCTATAGTCCATTAACTCAAGGTTCAACATGTTATGCATTCTGAGATACCCTTCTGTACACCCCTGTTATAATGTGTGGTTATTTCAGTTACTGTTGCCATCTCCCCAACCTCTCTCATTGATAATGTGTTTTTATCCACAGAACTGCCACTGACTGGGTGTATATTGTCCTGAACATCAACTGAACCTCTCAACCATGTCAGCATGTTTCTAAGCTTTGAGTTGGTGTCACATAATAGGCTGATTTGATATTTGCATTAATGCATAGGTGTACCTAATAAAGTGACCACCAAGTGTATGTAATGTGTATATACTACTCTAGCTGTTTTACATTTATTATTTCAATTATGGGAAGCCTTGACTTGCCCTTGTATGTAGGTGATAGATGATCAAGGTGCTTGATGGTGATGTCCAATCATGTCTGCCTATACAGCCAGTCTTCAATATTTATGTGTTGATGTGGCATCAGTGATTAATCAGAATACATAAATTCATCTCCGATTGACTTCTTTCTGACACTAATTACTAATGTTCATCTCTATGAAATGATAAATGCTGACGGTTTATTTTCTGGGTAGAATTAATGCAGAGGTCCCTTGTAAATCACTTAATTTTTTCTCTTTTGTTTTGTAAAAGAACCAATCTCAATAACGAGAGACCTTTGGAATTGAGAGTTTTAAATCTGCTCCTGAGTATCATCAATCACCATGGATTATACCTAATAATAAAATGTCAGAAAGCTCCTTTTGTGAAAATTGGTCTGATCTTTTGAACAACACTTAGGATTGGGGGATGTGATAGTTTTCTCCAAGGGTGTGTATCAGCAGTAGGTATGCACAGGTCAGCTGCAGTAACACACACAAAATGCTGGAGGCAATCGTCAAGTCAGGAGGCATCTATCGAAATGAACAAACAGTCAACGTTTTGGCCCGAGACCCTTCATCAGGCCTGGAAAGTGGAGGGGGGAGGGGGGGAAGAAGGTGGGGTAGGGAAAGGAGGAAAATGAAGCAAGGTGGTTGGGAGAGGTGGGTGAAATAAAAGCTAAGAGGTGATAGGTGGAAAAGATAAAGGGCTGGAGAAGAAGGAACCTGATAGAAGAGGGTAATTCATGGGAGAAAGGGGAGGAGGAGGAGTATCGGGGAAGATGATAGTGAGGTGAGAAGAGGAAAAGTAATTAGCGGGGTGCAAATCAGGGAATTGAAGCAAAGGGAAAGGTGCATATTTAAATGTAGATTAAACAATTTTTTTAGAGACAAAAGAGATACTGGAATTCAGAGCAGCAAACAATATTTTTAACCCCACTAAGATAGCACTTGGAGTCTGAAACACATTATCTGAAACCAGAAAATAGAAACTCTCATCATAATTTTTAAAATAAAAGAACAACCAGAATGCTACAAGGACTTGGTGGGCTGTCCACCTCCTGTAAGGGGAAAGGAAATAGTTTAAATTTCATGGTGAAACCTTGCATCTTTATGTTTTGTTTATGACTGGCTTGAATGAGGATGTAGAAGGGTGGTTTAGTAAGTTTGGAGATGACATGAAGGTTGGTGGTGTTATGGGTGGTATAGAAGATCATGTTTTAAGAGTGGTAGGTGCCTGGAATATTTTGCTTGTGGACGTGTGGAAGCTGATACAATCACAACAGTTAAGAAGAACATGAATTGAAGTGCATGTTAAACCTTATGATTCACACAGGCATAATGGGCTGAATGGCCTGTTCCAAAGCTACATTACTCAGTGTGCAATAAGTACATGTCCTCACTTGAATTTAATGTCATGGGTCTCCTCTCATCAAACCAAAAGGAAATACTATTGGGAACTACAAACATTTGTAATATGAATCCAGGTCTAGAACTATAAGTCAATTTGTTGTCCCATCATCTCTACTTGAAACTATTCTTTGGATTAGCAGAAACTAAATTCTTTTTCTACAAATATTAATTTCACCCGTGACTTGGAAACTGATGAGAATATATCTACCATTCATGTTTAATGCATTGTTCCAGTTTCTAAAGGCTGGAGATTTTCAGAAATTTTTGAACTATTTTTGCATATAAATGTGCATTACTTTCAAATGAGAACAATGGATGAAACCAGGTATGATTAATTGATTAATTTATCTTGTGTATTTTAAAAGTAATTATATAAGCTTTTAATCATCATTTTAATGGTTCCCGCCAATGAGCACATCTATGTGGAATGCTGTCACAGGAAAGCAGCTTCCATCATCAAGGAAGCCCACCATCCAGACCATGCTCTCTTCTCACTGCTGCCTTTGGGAAGGAGGTACAGGACCCACACCACACAAACAGTTACTACCTCTCAACCATCAGGCTCTTAAACCAAAGGGGATAACTTCACTCACCTGAATATTGAACTGTTCCTGTAACTTCCTGTATGAACTTACTTCCAAGTAATCTTCATCTCATGTTCTTGTTATTTATTGCTAATGTATTCACTTATATATTAATATTATTTTTTTTCTTTTTGTATTTGCTCAGTTTATTGTCCCTTGCACCCTGGTTGTTTGTCAGTTCTGTTGTGTGCAGTCTTTCATTGATGCTATTGTGTTTCTTAAATTTATTGAGTATGCCCACACAAAAATGAATCTCTGTTGTATATATGTACTTTGATAACACATTTAATTTGAACTTTGATCAATTGTTTTCAACTCCCCCACACTGATTTTGAACAATCCTGAGAATGCTAATTGATTAACTTAAAATTATTGTCCAAATATAAATCTTTTTTCTATCTATTAGAAAACCTAACCATTCTTGAAGTCAGTAAGACATAAAGGATGCACACATGGGTGATTGTAACACTCCTGACTCTAAAGTGTACGTGTTCAAGACTCACTGTTGTGGTTTCAGCACGCAATATTATTTGTTATGTCAATAGTGTAATGGGAGATCATGGCAAAATACCTTTTACACAAGATGTTAAATGTACATCTGTTTGGTAAAAAAAAAGAATGGAAGCCAGTCTTTGTAGAAAAGGAATTTTATGAATAAGGAGCGTTTATGGACAAGTTGGCTGCTATAGGTACTTAGTTGACTGGAAGGGCCTTTAACTGAAAATCAGAAGCAGGCTTTAATTGCTAGCATACTGAATGTTATGAAATTGTTCTGCAGCAGCAGTACAGTGCAAGACATAAAAACATAATGCAAATTATAAAAATAAGTACCACAAAAGATGAACTATGAGCTAGTGTTCATGGCCTGTTTGGAGATCTGATGTTGGAGAGAAAATGCTGTGAATGAAGGCCTTCAGCAGCCATTCCTCCTCCCTAATGGCAGTAGTGAAAAGGGGGCACGTTCCAGATGTGTGGGATTTAATGATGGATGCTGCCTTCTTGAATCACAGCCCCTTGAAGGTGTCCTCTGGAATTTCAGAATAAAATGACATCACTGAAAATCTTCCCATTCTGTGGACAAGAACACATCAATGTTCCATTAACAATTTTTTGGCCATTCTTTAAGGTGACAGCATTTTGGGTTTGTGAATTAAGTACTAGACCCCTTTGGTAACTCTTTCAAATAGCTAACCTGATTATTAGTTTGTTCAATTTGCTATCTGTTTAATTTTAATGGCCACTTATTTGGGAATCATCATAACTGTACCTTCCAATAGACAACAAAATGCAGAACAAGTTCTAAACCTGATTTTAATTTTGTCCCTCACCGGCAATTTGCTCCCACACAAGAAAGCATATTTGTGCCCCTCAGAAACTTCTTTTTACCATCCTTTTCATCTGCAAACAATATTTTGCATGACTTGAGTTAGTGATGGAAAACAGCTCTCCATCTATTTAGTGTCCCCATTTGTAACCTCTGTGCGCTTCAACAGCATCTCTGTCTCCCCTCGCTCCAAAGCGATATATTTATATAGCACTATCATTGCCGCTTCTCAGCTTCATTTTCTTTCCAACTCCACATTCTTTCTTTCTATTTTTCTGTTATTCTTTCTTCCTGAGAAGACCGTTTCTATCAGCAGTGATTGGATTTGATTGAGGTGGATGTTTGTGCTCTCCCCCACTTTTCCTGCCGAACCCAGATAACCCTAGGGTTCTGAAGCAGCAATTATGGAGTTCTTCTCATATTTCAGGTCTAATTGTCATTCAACCATGCATGGATACCCATGAATACAGCCAAACATAATAGTGTTACTCCAGGGCCAGGTGCAAAACACTGTACCAACAGACATACACAGCACAAGGCACATGTAGCACATGTTAGATAACAAGCACACGTGAAATATCAGTCACACAAAATAATTAGCCTAAAATCCCGAGTTGCAGGAGCCTGCAGTTGAACACAATATGGCTTGTCTTTTGCTGAGCAAACACTCAGGAACAGAACAACTCCAGCTTTGATGCCACGCCTCACTGACTCTGACACCTCTCCCCGCAGTGGCTGGAAACAGATGGCACCTCAGCCTGAGGCCTAGTTCCCACCACAACTGAGGCCACGCAGCTCTCCCATCATCTGCCAATAGATCAGTGAATCAGACTCACAGCATTGCACACTAACCATGTCCAACAGGGTCTTGCAATCACAAGAAAAGCAGCTACGGCGATCACTCACTGTTAGACTGCACATCTCCCTCGTGCACAGGTGCCTCTAATGCCACTCCAGTGCAGACAGCAGCATGATCAGCACCAAGTCCAGCTCCTCCAGTTCCTCTGCCAGTAAGCAACTTGCTGATGGGATGGGCACTTTAAGTTCTTAATGTCCAGCAGGTCTTGCAATCATTAAAATGTGTTTAAAAAGACAAATAGCACCTTTGGTTGATCCCATAGAAGCTGCTGCGATCGAACATGTTACCAGGAGAAACATAGAGTGTATAGCATACGAGGGAACATTCAGTTCATTGTCCATATCTCTCAAAAGATTAATCTACTCACCAAATCAAGTTCAAACTATCATTCAGACCGTACGTGGATGCAGTCGAACAATACACCATTCCTCAGAACACTGAAACATTTCTCCTACTATTTTGCTGTAGATCAGTAAATTGCTTGCCCTCAGTTTCCTCATATGAGAAGTTGTACTCTTGACTTCAAAACCTCCCTCATTATGATCTTGCGCTTTACTGTCCTGCACGTTCTCTGTAGGTGTTACACTTTATTCTGCATTGTCATTGCTTTACCCTCAATGCACTGTGTAATGATCTGATCTGTATGAACAGACAAGGTTTTCACAGTATCTCAGTACATGTGACAGTAACATCATATTACTATTCATTATTTACTGTGACCTGCTTGTTTGACTCCTAACGAGCTCTTCAATGCAGGGGCAGTTTGGTAGTGGAACAGTTATTGTAAAGTTGTTACGGAGCCAGCAATCACCGATCGGGGTTTATTTTCCACTGCTGCTTATAAAGGGTTTGTATATTCTCCCTGTAACTGCATTGCTTTTGACCAGACGCTCCGGCCTCCCATTTTCTGGGCATCCAATGTTGGAGCTGGAAGTGTAGCAACACTTGTGGGCTGCCCAGCATAATCCTCGCTGATGTGACGATGCAAGTCATGCATTCCACTCTATGTAATTAGTAAAGATAAACTTTTCTTTAGAACTGTCAGTAAATGCTGGAAAGGCCTGAGCAAAGCAATATGATTTCTATCATTTGCTCTGTCCCAATCACCTAACACTGTAGGACCCCTCAGTGAAATCTCTGAGCTTCCTGCATGGCTTCTCTCTATAAGATTCATTTACACACATGATTCTGTAGAGACATCCATTGTAGAGTGCCTAATGTTAACTCAACGATACCACATTTTTTGAATTGTAACCTGATGGTATGAATCCTTTTATTTCTGGTAGCTGTAAGAGATAAAGTATTAATATGTGAAGATCAGAATGATTGTTTCTCTTTCCTTCAGTTCACAGTATAAACTTTAATTTGGTGCCACTGTAGAAGCATCTCCTTGTAGCCAAGGTGATTGAGGGGAGTTGGTGGCTATTGATGTTGGCAAATGATGACAAAGAGGAAACCAAAGCTAAGCCAGAGCAACACATACAAATTTCTGGAGGAATGCAGCAGGTCAGGCAGCATCCATGGAAATGAACACACAGCTAATGTTTCAGGCTGGGGCCCTTCATGAGCACTGGAAAGGAAGCGAGAAGATACTGGAATAAAAATGTGGATGGAGGAGAAGGAGGATAGCTAGAAGGTGAAAGATGAAGCCAGGTGAAAATGGGCTGGAGAAGAACGAACCTGAGTGGATCACGGGAGAAAGGGAAGGAGGGAATCCAGGAGGAAGTGATAGGCGGATGCAAGGTGGTAAAAAGTCAGAGTGGGAGATAGAAGAAGAGGGGAGGGGAGGGAATTTCCTTCTACCAGAAGGAGAAATTGATATTCATGCCAGCAGGTTGGACACTACCCAAGTGGAATATAAGGTGTTGCTCCTCCACCCTGAGGGTGGCTTCAACTTGGCACAAGAGGAAGCCATGGACCGAAATGTTGGAATGGGAATGGGAATTAAAAGTGTTTGACCACTGGGAAGTTCTGCCTTTGGCAGATGGAGTGGAGGTGCTCAACAAAGCGGTCAGGCAATTTACAATGGGTCTCACCAAAGTAGAGGAGGCTGCATCGAGAGCACAGGGCACAAGAATCGACCCCAGCAGATTTGCAGCTGAAGTGTTGCCTCACCTGGAAGGACTATCTGGGGCCTTGAATGGAGGTGAACGGGCAGGTGCAGCACTGCAGCACTTAGACCGCTTGCTGGGGTAAGTACGGAGATCAGTGGGAAGAGATTAATTGCGGAGGGAGCGATCCCTGCGGAAAGTGCGGGGGGGGGGGGGGGGGAAGATATGTAGATGGTAGGATCTCTTTGGGAATGGTGTAAGGATCATTTTAGGTCATCATCACTGGACATTTTATCTAATAAAGATTTAATGTAAAATTAGGAAGGGCAGGAAGGGATGTAATGCTAAAGTTGTACAAGGCATTGGTAAGGCCAAATTTGGAATATTGTGTGCAGTTCTGGTCACCGAATTATAGGAAAGATATCAATAAATTAGAGAGAGTGCAGAGACGATTTACTAGGATGTTACCTGGGTTTCAGCAATTAAGTTACAGAGAAAGGTTGAACAAGTTAGGTCTCTATTCATTGGAGCATAGAAGGTTGAGGGGGGACTTGATCGAGGTATTTAAAATTTTGAGAGGGATAGATAGTGTTGACGTGAACAGGTTGTTTCCATTGAGAGTAGGGGAGATTCAAACTAGAGGACATGATTTGAGAGTTAGGGGGCAGAAGTTTAAGGGAAACACGAGGGGTATTTCTTTACTCAAAGAGTGATAGCTGTGTGGAATGAGCTTCCTGTAAAAGTAGTAGAGGCCAGTTCAGTTGTGTCATTTAAGGTAAAATTGGATAGGTATATGGACAGGAAAGGAGTGGAGGGTTATGGGCTGAGTGCAGGTAGGTGGGACTAGGTGAGATTAAGGGTTCGGCACGGACTAGGAGGGCCAAGATGGCCTGTTTCCGTGCTGTGATTGTTATATGGTTATATGGTTATATGGTTATAAGTTGAGAGTTAAGGGGCAAAAGTTTAGGGGTAACATGGGGGGGGAGGAATTTCTTTACTCAGAGAGTGGTAGCTGTGTGGAACGAACTTCCAGTAGAAGTGGTAGAGGCAGGTTCGATTTTGTCATTGAAAAAAACTGGATAGATATATGGAAAGATAAGGAATGGAGGGTTATGGACTGAGTGCAGGTAGGTGGGACTAGGTGAGTGTAAGCGTTCGGCACGGACTAGAAGGGCCAAGATGGCCTGTTTCCGTGCTGTAATTGTTATATGGTTATATGGTTATATTGGTGTCTTAATAAAACAAAATGGAGTGTCTGCATCAATTAAGTGTCTTGTACACTACATCATGAGCCAAGTGAATACTTGATATAAGATTAAGGATTCAGGATTGTCGATTGTCGTTTTTCTGGATGTGAATGTAAAGGAGAATGAAATGATTGTTACTCTAGAGCTGATGCAGCATAATAAAAACAGAATAAGCAGAAAATCACCATAAAGGCAACTGTATGAAACACAATATGCAAGTAACTGAGTTTGACCATATATACATACAATTAACTTATATACATTGATAGTATGTACATTCAGTGATGCAAGGAGTATCTGTACATCAGGTGACCATGACAGGATGTGATAAAGAGACAAAGTGACATTGGTAGCAGCAGGTCATATGAAAAAGACCACAGGACAGTGACTGTGTCAGTGTAGATACAATGTGAGGAGTGTAAGTGTAAAGTAACAGTGTATTGCAAGGGGATGGAAGGTGCTGTGGGACTGTGGAAAGGAATTACTGATGTAGTGGTGGTGGAAAGTGTGGTGGGCTGGGTTAATTGGTGGACGTGTTGATCAGTCCAACATGTTGAGGGAAGAAACTGTAATTGTTCAAAACTGAGTTATTTCTGTACTTAGATTTACAACTAAGTTGTAATTGTTCTCTCATTGTTTCAAATCCATCTTTCATGACTGAATCTGTGGTATTATGTGGGTCTGAGGGAAAACTGTAACCTAAATCCAATTGCATCAAGTGGGAGAATTGGTTTCAATAAACAAGTGGGGAAAACTTTTGTTTTGGAACTAGCCACATCATTACACATTGTAGATTTGGGCCTCCAATTTCCTCAAAGATGAGGATTTATCACTCACTGTTGTCCTGATTACCTGTGGTCAACAAGTACGCGACACAGAGTAAAGCTATTAGGTTATTGGTAGGAAGCTTTAAGAGGCACAAGGAGTTGACGTCAGGAGTCCATTATAACTACCTATTTACTGCCCTGTAAAATGCGCAACAAATTTAGAATAGTTAAAACAGACATTAAAGGCCAGCTTTGTCAGCAGTGCCCATATCCCTTGAATGAATTGGGAAAAGCTGTCCCCTTTATGCACTGGGATCATGGGCTCACCATGTGTCTCAACAGCTATTTTCTTTCAATTTGGAAGTCATCCAAAAGCTCAAATTACACCTGCTTTTTCACTGCCACTTTAAGCATTGTAGAGTGGTGTGTGTGTGTGTGTGTGTGTGTGTGTGTGTGTGTGTGTGCGTGCGTGCGTGCGTGCGTGCGTGCGTGCGTGCGTGTGTGTGTGTGTGTGTGTGTGCGTGCGTGTGTGGGTGTGTTAAAATACTGGATTATTATGTTAAGGCTGTCAGGATGAAGAATTGCAAAATATTTTCATTTTTGGCAACAAGTCTCCACTAATTTCTCTTATCAGCTACTCTTCATCTCTTGCAAAGAATGATTAAACTGAAGTCTTCATCTGTCTCCATCTGCATTCCGAGATAGATGATGGAAGATGTTACTGAATTATTTCAAACAAAAAATAAAGTTTTTACTGAGGTTCTAGGCAATATCTATTCCTTAACAATGATGATATTCTGTGTAGAATTTGCTGTCACATGTAAAATTGCAAAATGCAAGTGAACTTTTCCACTGAGGTTGGGTGAGACGAGAACTAGAGGCCATGGATTAAGAATGAAAGCTGAAATAATTAAGGGGGAACTGTTGGGGAGCCTTTCCACTCAGCGGGTAGTGAGTGTGTGGTATGGCCTGTGAGTGGACATCTGGATGTAGGTTTGATTTTGACATTTAAGAAATTTTGAAAAGGACATGGATTGGAGAGGTTGAGAGGACTATGATCCAGGTCTGGGTTGAGAGGACAAGGCAAAATAGCAGTTTGCCCTGGGCTGGATAGGTCACAGGGCCTGTTTATGTGATGTAGGGCTCTATGACTCCATAGACAACATACTGCAAGTACAGCTTTAACTTGCAGTCTTTTTGTCCCCTCGTTCACTAGTAAGTTGTTTCACCTAAAGCTTAATAATCAAATCCTCTCAAGAACCAGAGTATTAGCAGATTGAAAGACATCTAAAAAAAGCCATTAAGAATGGAAACGATGAAACATGAGGGCAAACTTGCCAATGATATAAAGTTGGATACTATAAAGAGTTACATAAAGAGTAAAAGGGAGGTGAGAGTTGATATTGGACCACTGGAAAATGATGCTGGTGAAGTAGTAATGGGGGACAAAGAAATGGCAGATGAACATAATGAGTACTTTGCATCTGTCTTCACTGAGGAAGACACTAGCAGCAGAGGTCCGCGAGTGTCAGGGAGCAGGAGTGAGTGCTATTGCTATTACAAAAGTAAAGTGCAAGGCAAATTGAAAGGTAAATTAGTCACCTGAACCAGATGGACTACATCCCAGAGTTCTGAAGGAGGTTGTTGAAGAGATAGCAGATACATTATTTATGATCTTTCAAGAATCACTTGACTCTGGCATGGTTCCGGAGGACTGCAAAATTGCAAATGTCACTCCACTCTTCAAGAAGAGAACAAGGCAAAAAAAAGGAACTTACAGGTCAGTTAGCCTAACCTTAGTGGTTTGGAAAATGTTGAAGTCCATTATTCAGGATGAGGCTTTGGGGTACTTGGAGACAAATGGTAAAACAAGTCAAAGGTAGCATGGTTTCTATAAAGGGAAATTTTGCTGACAAATCTGTTAGTGTTCTTTGAGGAAGTAACAATCAGGGTGCACAAAAGAGAGGCAGTAGATGTCATTTACTTAGATCATCAGAAGGCATTTGATAAGGTGCTACACATGAGGCTGCTTAACAAGATTAAAATCCCATGGAGGTACAGGAAAGATACTAGCATGGATAGAGGAATGGGTGACAGTGAGTGGGAATAAAGAGGGCCTTTTCTGATTGTGGTTCCAATCACACTAGTGGTGTTCCTCATGGGTCAGTATTGGGACCATTACTTTTCACATTGTCTGTCAATAATTTGGATAATGAAATTGATGGCTTTGTGGCAAAGTTTGCAGATGATATGAAGATAAGTGCAGGAGTAGGTAGTGCTGAGAAAGTAGTGCGATTACAGAAGGACTTAGACAAATTGGAAGAATGAGTAAAAATGTGGCAGATAGAATACAGTGGTAATTGTACGATAATGCATTTTGGTAAAAGGATCAAAAGTGCAGACTATTATCTAAATCAGGAGAAAATTCAAACATCAGAGGTGCAAAGGAACTTAGGAGTCCTCGTGCAAGACTCCCAGAAGGTTAACTCACAAGTTGAGTCTGTGGTGAATAAGGCAAATGCTATGTTGGCATTCATTTCAAGGGGAATAGGATATAAAAACAAGGAGATAATGCTGAGTCTTTATAAGTCAGGCCACACTTGGAGTATTGTCAACAGTTTTGGGCCCTATATCTCAGAAAGGATGTAATTGGAGAGAGTCCAGAGGAGGTTCATGAGGAATGAAGGGGTTAACACATGAGGGGTGTTTGGCAGCTTTGAGTGTATACTCACTGGAATTTAGGAGAAGGTGGAGATCTCTTTGAGACCTGCGGAATGTTGAAAGGACTAGATAAGGTGGATGTGGGGAGGATGTTTTCTATGGTGGGGGAGTCTAGAACTAAAGGGAATAGCCTCAAAACTAATGGGTGACCTTATTAAAATAGAGGTAAGGAGGATTTTTTTTTTAGCCCAAGAGTGGTGAACCTGTAGAATGCTCTACCACAGGCAATTGTGGAGGCCAAGTCCGTGATTATATTTAAGGTGGAAATTGAAAGTTCATTGATTGGTCAGGGAATTAAATGCTATGGCAAGAAGGCAGGTGTATGTATGGGGTTGAGTGGGATTTGGAACAGCCATGATAGAATGGCAGTGTAGACTAGATGGCTGAATGGCCTAATTCAGCTCCTATGCCTTCTGATCTTTTGATCGATACACACAAAATGCTGGAGTAACTCAATAGGTTAGGCAGCATCTATGGAGGGAATAAACAGTTGACCTTTGAGCCGAGAGCTTTCATCTGGACTTGTATTTCTCTGTGTGTGTAGTTGACTTCTAGCGTCCATAGAATCCCTTGTATGCACGAGTAGATCATTCAACAGTGTCATTCAGTGTGATCTGTCCTGGCCTCCACTGTACCACCTCACTGATCATTCAAAATATTATGGGCCTCCACTTCTCAGTAGTGAAAATAAATGCTGGCCTGGGCTAGAAAGCAACAATTAGCAATGACCTGATGATTAATGTGACCTGGGGATATGATCTGTTTCTGGCTGGGGCTTTGCTCTCAGTAGAACGTTCTCTAAGCCAAAGGAAAAGCGGTGAAAATGTGACTAGTTAGATGTAACTGATAGCTGAATTTCCACCATTTTTTGCTGCTCACTTGACCAGTTGGTCTGAACGTCTACACTGGACAGCACTCTGACCTTTGCTGTTGCAGTGACCAATGCTGTTGACTGGCTGAACTGGACACATGAACCTGTGCTCCTGTCCAGACAAGGAGTGCAGAACTAAGGGCAGAGCTTACCCAGACAGAAGAAACCATTTAATTACAAGTCATTTAGGTTTCGTGGAATGATAAATATTTGGCACAGGACAGTAGAATTGGGTAGTTAGTAGAACTCCTGTCTCACAGCTTCAATGACTAAAGTTCAATTCTGACTGTTGCTCTGTTCATGTGGAGTTTGAATGCTCTCTCTGAAGGAAACCCATAGAGTATCAGTTCCCACCCATGCCCTAGAGTCCTGTAGGTTGCCAAGTTAATTGCCCACGCAGGTTTCTGCTGTTGTGTGAAATCTTGGGGGAACTGGTTGGAAGATGAGTTTTCCCCTCCCCCTCCTACTTCCAAATCTCTTACTATCTTTCCTTTCAGTTAGTCCTGACAAAGGGTCTCGGCCTGAAACGTTGACAGTGCTTCTCCCTATAGATGCTGCCTGGCCTGCTGTGTTCCACCAGCATTTTGTGTGTGTCGCTGAAAGATGGACACTGCTGGCAATGCTGGCATTTATTAATCATTCCTTAACTGAGGATTCAGTTCAGTCTCAATCACACTGGATGCCTTAACTTTATCAGTAGGTTGATTGAAAAATGATGATAGGACAAGGAGCTTGGACACTTACAGAGATATTTGTTCCCTCATGGTATGCAGAAATGTTAAACATGTGCAGATTTCTGGATGCATGGGTCGCAAACTCATCCTCCTTGTCTACTAACATAAAGAAATAAGCACCATCCAAATGTTTCCTTTGCTCCCAAGAGAACATCTCCAGATTATGGAGTGGTACGCTGTACCTGAACTCCCACAAGTTAGGAACTGTGCAGGCAAAACTATTTTGCAGCCTATCTAACATCTTCTTGTCTAAAGAATAAATTATTTGTCACATTTATATCAAGCCGTACAGTGAAATGCATTTGTCGTGTCAGCAAACAATATAATCTGGGCATGTTCTGGAGGCAGCCTGAAAGTGTCACCATGCTTCTGTCATCAACAGCATCCCACAATTTACTAACCTGACATGGTATGTCTTTGGAATTTGGGTGGAAACTGTAACAACCGGAGGAAATAGTACAAATGCCTTGCAGGCAATGATGGAAATGATTTCAGGTTGCTGGCACAGCAACAGTATTATGCTTGAAAAGTGCAGTGACCACATTTGGATCACATACTCCATCGGTGACTAATCTATTGTTCTTTTCAGGTTCAGAATTACCTGCCTGCTAATTACACAGTAGATTGGGAAGAGGAACAGTGAATGTTTCAGGTTGAAGGGTCTTGACTCTTAAAGTTAACTCATTTTCTCTTTCCTGAGCTGTGGCCTGACCTGCTGAGTGCTTCCAGCAATTTTTGTTTTTCACGTAGATTTCTACCATCTTAAGTTTTGTTTTTTGATTTTCACTCCCTGCTGTCTGCACAGCATCAAAGTCAGAGAACATGAAAACAAGCCCTTTGGCCCAATTCATCCAGACTGACCAAGTCCTGTTTACCTGTAAATACAAGTACACTGCAGATGCTGTGGTCAAATCAACACGTACAAACAAGCTGGAGGAACTCAGCAGGTCGGGCAGCATCCGTTGAAATGAGCAGTCAACATTTCAGGCCAAGACCCTTCGTCAGGACTGAAGAAGGAGGGGGCAGGGGCCCTATAAAGAAGGTGGGGAGAGGGGAAGGTGCAGGTGAAAAACGAATGAGAGGAAAGATCAAGGGGTGGGGGAGGGGATAGGCAGGAGAGGTGAAGAAGGAATGTAAGGGGAAAACACTATGTGTAGTAGAAGAAGACAGAATCATGAGAGAAGTGATAGGTGGGAGAGTGAAAGTGGGATGGGGGAAGGGAGAGGAAGGGAATTACCAGAAGTTGGAGAATTCGATGTTCATACCAAGGGGCTGGAGACTACCCAGACAGTATATGAGATGTTGTTCCTCCAACCTGAGTTTGCCCTCATCATGACAGTAGAGGAGGCCATGTATGGACATATCTGAATGGGAAGGTGAAGCAGAGTTGAAGTGGGTGGCAACCGAGAGATCCTGTCTGTTGTTGCGGACGGAGCGGAGGTTCTTGACGAAGCGGTCCCCCAATCTGCGTCGGGTCTCCCCGATGTAGAGGAGGCCGCACTGGGAGCACCGGATGCAATAGATGACCCCAACAGACTCACAAGTGAAGTGTTGCCTCACCTGGAGGGACTGTTTGGGGTCCTGAATGGTGGTAAGAGAGGAGGTGTAGGGACAGGTGTAGCACTTACGCTTACAGGGATAAGTACCAGGTGGGAGTTCTGTGGGGAGGGACGTGTGGACCAGGCAGTCACAGAGGGAACGCGGAGGGGTAGAGAGGGAAAGATGTGCTTAGTGGTGGTGGTCCCGTTTACCTGTGGTTCGCTCATAGCCGTAATGTAATTATGCACTGCAATACAGAAGCAAGAACTCTAGACCATCTAGTCCATGTCAAACTCTTATCTTACCTGGTCCCATTGACTCACAACCGTACCATAACAACTCTGTTTTAAGTGAATGCTCCTCTATCCTGAGGCTGTGCCCTCTTTTCTTAGATTCCTGCACCATGAGAAATATCCTTTCTCCATCTACACAGTTTTGGCCTTTCAACATTTGAAAGGTTTCAATGAAATCCACCCCCCCCCCAATCCTTCTATATTCCAGCAAGTACAGACCCAGAGCTATCAAACGTTTCGTGTATGATAACCCTTACATTTCCATAACCATCCTTGTGAACTTCCCCTCAACCCTCTTCAATGCCAGCACATTTTTTTCTTAGATGAGGAGCCCAAAACTATTCACAATACTCAAAATGAGGCCTCATCAGCACCTTATAAAGCCACAGCATCACATCCCTGCTCTTGAATTCTAGACCTCTTGAAATGAATGCTAACATTGCATTTGCCTTCCTCACCACTGACTGCACCTGCAAGTTAGCCTTCAGTTTCTTCTACACCAAGACTCCCAAGTACTTTTGCATCTCACATTTAGAAAATGGTCTGCACATTTATTTCTACTTTTAAGTGCATGATCATGCATTTTCCAACATTGTATTTCATTTGCCACTTCCTTGCCCATTCTTCTAATCCTAGTCCTTTTACAACACTTCCTGTTTCCTCAACACTACCTGCCCCTCCACTAATCTTACTAATCATCTGCAAAGATGGCATCTTCCTCATTTTTCCCAGAAACTCATGCCATTGTTGCTCTGCTGTCATCCCTGCCAGCATCTCCTTCCAATTTACTTTGGACAACTCCTCTCTCATACCACTGTAATTTCTTTTACTCCACTGAAATGCTGCTATGTCAGACTTTACTTTCTCCCTATCAAATTCCAAGTTGAACTCAATCATATTGTGATCACTGTCTCCTAAGAGTTATTTTACCCTAAGCTCCCTAATCGCCTCCGGTTCATTACATAGCATCCAATCCAATATAGCTGATCCCCTTGTAGGTTCAATGACAAACTGTTCTAAAAAGCCATCTCATAGACATTCAACAAACTCACTTGCTTGAGATCCATTACCAACCTTATTTTCTCAATTAACCAGCATGTTAACATCTCCCATGACTATCATAACATTGCCATTTTGACACGCCTCCTGTTGTAATCTGTGGTCCACATCCCAGACACTGCTGGGAGGCCTGTATATAACTGTCACCAACATCTTTTTACTCTTGCAGCTTCTTAACTCAACCCACAAGGACTCAACATCTTCTGATCCAATGTCACATCTTTCTACTGATTTGATGCCATTCTTCACCAGCAGAGCCATGCCACCCCCTCTGCCTACCTTCCTATCCCTCTAATACAATGTGTCACATTGGATATTCAGCTCCCAACTACAACCATCCTTCATCCATGATCCAGAGATGGGCACTTCATACTGACAATCTGTAATAATGCAACAAGATCATCCACCTGATTTCTTATACTCTGTTCTTTGAATACTCTATCTGCTATCCTTTTTGATTCTGCATCCCTAAATCACTGCCTGCCCTTCCTAACAGTCTGACTGCATGCTATCTTTGCTTTTTCTACCATCCGTCCTATCCTGAGTCCCTTCAACTGGGTCCCTTTCCCCTGCCAAATTAGTTTAAACCCTCCCCAGCAGCTGTAACAAACCTGTCCACAAGAATATTGGTTCCCTTCGAGTTTAGGTGCAACCTGTCACTTTTGAACAAGTCATACCTCTCCAAGAAAAGATCCCAATGATCCAAGAACCTGACCACTGCATCAGCTTCTCAGCCACATATTTATCTGCCAAATCATCTTGTTTCTACCCTCACTAGTGCATTGCACAGGCATCAATCCAGAAATTACTACCTGGTAAGTCCTACTTCTCAGCTTCCTATCTAGCTCCCTAAATTCTCCTTTCAGGACCTCTCTGCTTTTCCTTCCTATGTCATTGGTACTATTATGTACAAGACATCTGGCTGCTCTCTCTCCCCCTCCAACATATTGTGAACACAATCTGGGACATCCCTGGTCCTGGTACCGAGAAGGCTACATACCTTCCAGTGTCCTATTCTTGTCCACAGAATTTCCTGTCTGTTCCCCTGACTATTGCGTCCCCTATCACTATCCCTTCCACATTTACCACTTCCAATGCCAGCTCATTCCACATACCCTCCACCTTCTGAATGACGAAGTTCCCCTTCAGGTTTCTCTTAAATATTTCACCCTTCACCCTTAACCCATGACCTTTAGTTCTGGTCTCACCCAACCATATGCAAAGACTGCTTGCATTTATCATATGTATACTCCTCATAATTTTGACTTCAATCAATTCTCCCCTCACTGTCCTTCATTCTAGGGAATAAAGCCCAAACCTATTCAACCTTTCCCTATAACTCTGGTCCTCAAGTCCCGGCAACATCCTTATAAACTTTCGCTGTACTTTTTCAATTTTATTGTCTATCTTTCTTGTATGTATAATAGGTGTCCAGAATGACACATGATACTCCATATTTGGTCTCACCAGCGTTTTTACAACTTGTACGTGACATCTCAACTTCTGTGTTCAATACTTTGATTTACGATGGCCAATGTGCTAAAAGCTCTCTTTACAACCCTAGCTATCTGTGGTGCCACTTTCAAGGAGTTATGGGTCTGTATTCCCAGATGCCTCTGTTCAACAAAACTCCTCAATTCCCTACTGTGCAAGTCCCACCCTGGTTTGTTCTCTAAAGTTCATCAACTCACACTTGTCTACATTGAAAACCTATTAAATTTTCTTATCCAAATGTGTCTTTAAACATTTTAATTGCACCTGCTTCTACATCTTTGTCTTGTAGCAGTTGTTTTTCTAAATGCCCTTTACTGTCTATGTGGAAAAATATCAACCCCCAATGCCTTTTAAATCTTCTCCTCTCACCTTAAATCTACATGCTCTAGTTTGAGGTGCCCTTAGCCTTAGAAAAAGACTGTTACAACCAACTTATTGGGATCCCCAGCTATTTATAAGCCTTTACCCTGTGCTTCAGGAAAAAGGAGTCCCAGCCTGTCAACACGCCTTGTAATTTCAGCCCTCCGATCCTGGTAATGTCCCTTTGGATATTTTCTGCATCCTTCCCAGCTTTTGCATTCAGACTGGTCAGGAGTGGGGATAGATTTTTCTGCCACAGTCAAACAGGATGCACTGTTACGTGGCTGGATCAGAAGTCATGCCCAAGCCTATGTGTCTGGGCAAGGTGAGCATGAGTTCAAGTTGACTGATAACACTGGTGTTGGCCAAATCAAAGGTGATGATAAATCGGCATATAGGAGGCAGGTTGAAAATCTGACCGAATGGTGTCCCAACAACAACCTTTTGCTCAACATGAACAAAGCCAAAGAGCTCATTAAATTATAGAAAGAAGGACTTCCATGAGGCAATCCTCATAGGGGATCAAAGGTGGAGAAGATTAGTACGGTAATTTTAAATTCCTTGGCATTATCATATCAGAGGAGATGTCCAGGAATCGCAATGAATGGCAAGGCAGAGCGTCTACTTTTGTAGAAGTTGTGTACATTCAGCATGTTAGAAAAGCTTTGATGAAATTCCAGAGTGTATACTGACTGGCTGCATCACAGCCTGGTATGGAAACACCAATGCCCTTGAAAAAGAAAGGGTTCAAAAAGTGGTAAATACAGACCAATCTATCACAAGCAAGGCCCACCCACCACTGAGTACATCTGTGTGGACTCTCTCACAGGAAAGGAGAACCCATCATCAAAAATGCTCACCAACCAGGCCATGCCCTCTTCTTGCTACTACCATCAGGCATGAGGTCCGGACACCTTAGGTCCCATGCCACCAACTTCAGACTTCTGAACTGCTGTCCTTCAATCACCAGAACTTCAGAACTTCAATCACCATTACTCTGAACTGATTCCACAACCTAGAGACTCATTTTCAAGGACTCTTTATAACTCGCATTCTCAGTATCATTTTTAATTGCACAGTTTGTCTTCTTTTGCACACTGGTTGTTTATCAGTCTTTGTCAGTTTATGTAAAGTATTTCTCATAAATCCTATTGTATTTATTTTTATCACCTCTAAATGCCTGAAAGAAAATGAATCTCAAGTTAGTATGTGGTAACATATGCAGTATGTACTTTGATAATAAATTTACTTTGAACTTGAGTCTGAAAGCATTGAAGGAGGGAAGGGAGTGTGGTGATGAAGTTTTACCAATCAAGTGTGTCATTGAAGGGATGGCTGATCACGGCAGATCTGAAGGAAAGGGAATCTGTGATTAATGAGAGATATTAACTATAAGCTTCGTGAAGGTCAGGAAGGGAGGGTTTGCCTGGAACATAAACATGATCAAATCGTGTTGACTAATTTGTATCTGTGCTGTAAACTTTAGTATGTTGTATTTTCCTACATCCCTTTTAAAGACATTCACCTGGGGGGAGCAGGGGAGCACTGCTTTAAGGTACAGAGGAAGAGATTTTGAGGGAATGAAAGGAAGAACATTTTTCACTGTGAAGGTGCAGCAGCAGGCGTGACATTAAAGTGTAACTAAATGAGAGCTTGAACCACCGGAACGTAGAAGAATGAGCCCTACTCCACTGTAATATAATGGTTAGCACAATGCTATTACATCTCAGGGTGTCAGAGTTCATAGGTCAATTCCAGCATCCTCTGTAAGGGTTCTCCGTACATCCTCACCATAGAATACCTGGCTTTTCCAGTTTCTTCCCACAATCCAAAGGCATACCGAGTAGGTTAATTGGTCATTGTAAATTGTCTCATGATTAGGTTAGTGTTAAATCGGGATTATTGGAGGTTGATGAGGCTGGAAGGACCTACTCTGCACTAAATCTCTCAATAAAAATAAAAAGTAAATTGGGTTGGTATAGGTGCCCACTTGATGAATGGTCTACATGAGTTGGGCTGAGGGGCCTGGTTTTGTATTGTGTGACCCTGCTTCTATGGCAATAGATTTTCCAATAGTTGTAAGATTTAGCACATGAATCCTTGGGTCTTTGACTTGTTATTCGTCGGAGCACAGGAGAATGCAGGTGACCTTATAAAAGTGTTTAAAATTATAAGTGGAATAGAAAAGATGGATGCCAATTATCTTTTCCACAGGGTTGGGGAGTCTAAAACTACAGGGTTTGCGGTGAGAGGGGAAATATTTGAAAAGGACCTGCAGGACAAACTTTCACGCTGTGGTGGGGGGTGGGGGGGTGGTGGTGAGTATGTTGAGAAGCTGCCAAACAAAGTGTTTGAGGCAGGTATAGTATAATTTAGGAAGCACTTGGACAGGTACATGGAGGGCTGGGGATTCGATATTGGCTGAATGCAGGAACTTGGGACTGCCTGTGTGGACAATGTGGTCAATACGGACTGGTTGGGCCGGTAGGATCTTGGCCCAAAACTTCAACTGTTTATTCATTTCCTTAGAAGCTGCCTGACTGGCTGAGTTCCTTAGGCATTTTAATCTGGAATTTCAGCATCCACAGAATCTCTTGTGTTTACGAGCCTGAATCAATGCTGCCTTGCTCTATGACTCTGCAATGTTAAATTATGACTGTTTGGGAGACATAGATTTAAATAAGCAGACTCCAGTTTGAAGATGCAACGGGTGAACGGATTTGGACTCAGTACTTTGGCCTGCCTGGGTGAAAGGCTACAGCTGATTCACTAAACACAAGAGAGTCCGCAGATGCTGCAGATCCAAAGCAACGCTCACAAAAAGCTGGAGGAACACAACGTGTCAGGCAGCATCTACAGAGAGGAATAAATTGTCGACGTTTTGGGCCAAAACTGATGAAGCTCTGTGGCCTGAAACATCGAGTGTTTGCTCCTCTCTATTGATGCTGCCTGACTTGATGACTTTCTCCAGCACTTTGTGTGTGTTGCTGGATTCTGTGACAGATGAACTTCAATTATTTTTCTGGGTGGATAAGCTGAGCTGTGCTGGTCTAGATTGTCAACTTTTGTCAAGGTCTGCTTGGATCAATAAATCAAATAGTAAGAACAATAAGAATTAATCTTGGGTGAAAATGCAAAGCATTTGATACTGCATGGACTGCTAACATCACTGCCCAATATTTAATCTCATACAGTTATTTTTCTGACTGGTAAGCATGCTGTGGAACGAATGAGATACTGCCTGCTTTGCATTTGTCCCTAAGATATTTCCTATGGGATTAATATTGGTTTAGTGTTTATTTATTTAGAGATACAGCATAGAATAGGTTCTTTGAGATGCACTGGCCCCCAATTAACCCTAGCCTAATCACAGGACAATTTATAATGACCAATTAACCTACTAACCAGTACGTCTTTGGACTGTGGGAGGAGACTGGAGCACCCGGAGAAAACCCACAGATTCCATGGGGAGGATGTACAGACTCCTTACAGTTTGAACACCTAACTCCAATGCCCCGAGTTGTAATAACATCATGCTGACTGCTACATTACTGCGGTGCCCTGGTGTTGCCATATGTTCTTATTTACAGTGAAAAGCCTTTGTTGGCATGCCATCCAAACACACAACTTCATACATCAGTGCATGGAGGTTGTACAAAAGGAAAACTCTGCTGGATATGGTGTTGTAGCTTCAGATGATGTGCAGTGCAGGTAAACGTAGTCCAAGAGCCATGAGGGTCATCTTTATTGCATAAGAGGTCCATTCAGGAGTCTGATAACAGTGGATAGACCCTTGTGGTGTGCACTTTCAGGTTTTTGTCTTCTCTGCGTGATGGTGGAGGGAAGAAGAGAGAATGTCCAGGATAGGTGGGGTCTTTGATTGTGTTGGCTATTCTACCAAAGCAGCAGGACCATTTATATTCCTACTACATCATTCCGTCATGGAAAGTGTCCATGAAGATTTTTTGAACTCCACCACAATCATAAATTCATAGAACATTTATGACACAGCGGAGGCCATCTGGCTCATTGTGTCTCTATCAGGAAAAAAAGCTACCCTGGCAGTGTTGATGATGTGGGGGCATGAATTCAGCCATATTATCCAGATGGTAAACTGAATCTCACAGTTATTCACCTCGGAGATAGAGTGCAGAAAGAATTAAAGAGCAAAGCATTTCAGAGTGACATAGGACACAGAACTTGTGCAAGCAAATAGAGTGAGTGTAGATGGGCTGAACAACTGGAATGGATGGGATGGCAGAAGGGTTGAACCCTGCGATGTTAATTACTGATATTTCAAATCTAGAACTTCAACATTTTAACCTTTACATACTGTTTGGGTCAAATTTGACCCGTTTTGACATTTGACAGCAGTAAAGACACTCTAAATGCCATTTTTTTGCCGACATTTGATGACTTTTCCTAAAGTGACCCAAAATGTGCAAAAATGAAAATATTTTAAAGTTTTATACTTTTGTACAGCTACTACAAATTTTTATACATCGAGGCTGTTCCGGGTCAAATTTGACCTGTATCTATTGAAATGGATTTTACATCTCTGAAACATTAATTAAGATTAATCACCCATTCATTAATGTCAGATGGGCTATTTATACATTCTAAATAGATCTGTGCTTCAAAATTTGGGATAGACACTTGTTATGAGGGGATTCTTGACCCGGACCATACTGTGATGGTATAGAATATGAACAGGTTGCCTGGGTTAAACCCAACTGTAGAGATTCTGATAAATACAAGAAATTCTTCAGATGCTGGAAATCCAGAGCAAAGTACTGGAGGAACTCAACAGGTCAGGAAGTAACTTTGGAGGTGAATAAATTGTCAACATTTTGGGCTGAGGCCCTTTATCAGGACTGTAAAAGAAGGGGGAAGAAGCCAGAATAAGAAGGTGGGTGGAGGATTAGGTGGACAAGCTAGAAGATGATAGATGAAAGCAGGTGGTTGGAGGAAGGAAAATGAAGTAAGAAGCTGGGAAGTGATAGGAGGAAAAGGAAAATAACTGGAGAAGGTATCTGATAGGACAGCAAAGTTGCCAGCATGTGAAAGGGAAGAAAGAGGGGAACCAGGGAGAGCTGATAGGCAGATGGGAAGTGAAGAGGTAAGAGGTAAAATTACCAGAAGTTGGAGAAATCAATGCTCATGCCACAAGGTTGGAGTAGCCTCATGCATCCATTCATTTTTCTATTGCTTGGAGCTATGCTTGATTTTAATATTTGAATAACAAAGTCTCTAGATGAGCCTTCAGCTAAATGGAATGGGGAAGCCATAAGGATTTATGCAAAGGACAAAGGCAAGGCATTGCACAGACGACATTTATAGCGGGGAAGAGATAGTCGATGTTTAAGAAATGGAAAGGAGGAGGGAAGAAGCCAGAATAACTGTGGGGGAGGGAGGGGTTGTTACAAGTACAAATCGGTGGGTGACAGATGAGACCAGCTGAGAGAAAAGTTAAGTGTTTGTTGTGCTCTAGACTTCCAGCATCTGCAGAATCTCTTCTTATCCAATCACTACTTTAGCCCTTTACTTCTTCCACCTACCACTTCTCAGCTTCTAACTTTGTTCCCCTCCCTTCCACGGCCACTTGCGTACCTTTCCCCTCAACTGATCTCACCTATCACCTGTCAACTTGTCCTCCTTTCTCTCCTCCCCTGCTTATTCTGCCTTCTCCTCCCTTCATTTCCAGTCCTGATGAAGGTTCTCTGCCCAAAACATCAATTGTTTATTCTCCTCCATTGATGCTGCCTGACCTGCTGAGTTCCTCCAGCATTTTCTGTGTGTTATTCCGGATTCCCAGTATCTGCAGAATCTCTTGTGTTTAGGAATTGTAGGGGACACCTCATCCTCCTGTGTCTTCCTGTTTTGTGTCTTCTCACCAAAAATGTAATCAAGAGTGAAGAGAATTCATGCGTGCAACACAATAATCTCTCCAAGGTCTCTACCCTGAAAATTGTAGAAGGGAGATCACTTGAGATGATTATGATGTTCTCCCAAGAAGTTAATCCCTTACTGGAGAATTCTTATGCTTGACTTGTTTTACATTGGGGAGGGGGGAGCTGATGCACAGACAGCTATGACACTGTCCTTGATAGCCTCAGAAGACAAGGATGTCCTTCAGAACAGAGATGAGGAGCACTGTTTTTTAGCCAGTAGGTGGTGAATTGGTGGAATTTATTGCACACACACAGATGGCTGTGGAGACCAACTCATTTAGTATACTTAAAGCAGAGATTGATAGGTTCTTGATTAATAAGGGAGTCAAAGGTTATGGGGAAAAGGCAGAAGGCCCTGCTATAAAGGCCGAGCAGGCTCAATGGGCTGAATGGCCTAATTCTGCTTCTATGTCATATGGTCTTCTGGACAGTTTGGGGTCGTGGTCCAGTGGCAAGGCATGCAAGGTGACAGGAGGTTCCTCTGCCTTCACTGCTGTATTGATGTGTCATGGTCTTCCATCAGATTCAAAGCTGAGATATTTGTTGGATTTCTCTCTGTCTGGATCCACCCCTTTTGTTTTACCACCATGGGTCACCCTACCAGAAGCTAAGCTCCAGAAGGCATTGCTTGCAGGATCTTAAGAAATCACAAGTCTCTCAATCATGAGAAGCTGACAATCCTCAGAGAAGCCCCTGGAATGAGTCAGGTGAAGCTAAGTGTGCATCTGATGGCAGGAGCATAGGGTCCTTTTTATTGGATGCCTCCTGGTGCATTGGCTGAGTTCATCTTTAACATCAGTGGTTGAAGTGAAGAAACCATTGAACTGGGTAACAAGCTTTTTCAGTGTCATTGTTAAGAAAAAGTTCAAAGTAAGTTTATTACCAAGGTACATACATATCACCATATGCTACCTTAAGATTTAAGTTCTTGCAGGCATTCACAGTTGAATAGGGAAATACAATAGAATCAATGAAAAAGTGCACACAAAGCATGACAAACAACCAATCTGCAAAACAAGGTGAAGTGTGCAAATAAAAAATAAATAAATAGCACTCAGAACATGAGTTGCAGAGTCTTTACAAGTGCGTCCATAGATTGTGGAATCAGTTCAGAGTTGAGTTGAGTGATGGTTCAGGTGCCTGATGGTTGAAGGGTAATAACTGTTCCTGAAGTTGGTGGTGTGGAACCTAAAGCTCACATAGCTCCTTCCCTACAGTAAAGCTGTGAGTAGTGATCTTTCATTCATTGTGTTGTGATAGGTAGACAGAATTTCCACAAGAATATTGTGCTTTTGTGCGTAATAAAATCATTGAGTGCATGATTGTGGTCTTCCGCTCTGTAGCTCATTCACGTCCAAGGTTCTACGTGTCGTGTGTTCAGAGATGCTCTTCTACACACCACGAGGTTATTTGAGTTACTATCACCTTCCTGTCAGCTTGAGCAGTTTGGTCATTCTCCTTTGTCTTATCACATTAACACAACATTTTCATCCAGAGAACTGCCACTTACTTACTGATGTTTTTTTGTTTCTCCGCACCATTCTCTAAAAACTCTAAAGACTGTTGTGCATGAAAATCCCAAGAGATCAGCAGTTTCTAAGATACTTAAACCACCCCGCCTGCCATCAACCACCATCCCATGGTCAAAGTCACCTAGGTCACCCCGTTCTGAATTCAATCTGAACAACAACGGAAATCTTGACCATGTCTGTGAGCTTTGATGCATTGAGTTGCTGCCACATGATTGGTGGATCAGATATTTGCATTAACGAACAGGAGTACAAGTGTGCCTAACAAAGTGGTCACTGAGTGTATGTAGTGTGCGGTTAATACATGAGTGAAATTGAAGGATAAAACAGGAGTCCTGGAGATCAGCTGGCAACAGTAAGATTTGAGACTATTATTCTGCATGAATTATTGATGATGATGGTTCATGTTCTATCCTGGGAGAGTCACAACGCCTTATGATCATTCTTTTCCCTTGTAATTCCCAATTTCAATTATTAACAGGTACTATTTGTGGCAAGCGTTCTGAATCTTTTAAAAAATGCCTTCAGGCATTTTCCCGCAGATTTTTCAACACAAGTTTCAGGCTTATTTATTGTGTGTACATCAAAACATACGGTGAAATGTGCTATTTGTCTTAACAACCAACACACCTGAGGATGTATTTTGGGTTGCTTTATAAACTTTGTTGAAATGTTTGGAACCTATTACAATATCATTCACGGCATTTAAAAAGAACAGATGATGTTGAGTGGGCCAGAGAGCATCTGTAAATTTATGATTTCAGGGTTCAAACCCACAATTATAGCTTCAATCATATTTTTGCATGAATCAGTAATCAGATTTGAGTCTTTGCCGGAGAATAAATTGGACATATGGACAGTCTGCTCTTTAATCTGACTGAATGGGAAAATCTGTGGGGTGCAAGTAAGCTATTTCATAATATGCATATAGTGATTGTGCGGTCCCTCGAGTCGAGTATGATGTTCTCCAAAGTAGTTGTCTATTGTTGGGTGTTCAGTAGCTGTAGAGACTGATCTGGGGTCCACATATTCTGGAGAGGGACTTCCAATCCTGTCCCTTTTGCCATTTGTTGATCACCCACCACGTGACATCATCCATGTAGTTAGGGTCAGTTTTCTTAATGGAGAATGACTGTACATGACTTTGGTTGACAGGAATCCACAGCACGGTCCTTGACAGATCAGGGTCAGGGTAGAGCTACATGGCATGCGAGGAGACTGGGGATGCTTCACTGTCATTATGATGAGTCATCACCTTCAACCAGCTCTACTGCTGAGGTCTTGGTTGGATCGCTCTTTGTCAGGAATCACCCCCCCCCCCCCTTGACCTTACCACCATAGATGAGCCTACCGGGAGCTAAGCTCCAGACGGCATCAACCTCAGGACCTCAGAGAATAACAAGCCTCTCCGTCATGATAAAGGGTCGATCCTTGGAGAAGGCATATAGTAACACTTATTTAATAAAGCTGTTTTAAAAAGAAGATTAGAATCAGGCTTATTATCACTGACCTATGTCATGAAATCAGTTGCTTTGCAGCAGTACAATGCAATACATAAAATATACATTATAATGCAATAAGAAATAAATGTATATAAATAAATAAGTAGTGTAAAAAGGGAGCAAATGTAGTGATGTAGTATTAATGGGTTAATTGTCCATTCAGAAATCTGGTGACGAAGGGGAAGGTAATTTGTGCCAAATGTGGGTAAATGGGTCTATTTGTGTGGACAACTTGGTCGGTATGGCCAACTATGGTCAAAGGGCTTGTTGCCATACAGTAGAATACTCTATCCGAACAAGAATTATGGAGCAGGCATAACAGATGAAATAACTTATTTCTAATTCAGTTTTTTATACTCTTAACCTGATAACTAAATGATGAGTCTGCTATCCCCAGAGTTACTGCTCAGTCTCTTGGCACAGAAGCATGTGTGAGTTTAACTCTACGCCAGGTTTCTGCATGCACAAGAGCTACTCCAATCCGTGTATTTTCTCAGGCATGTGGAATACGCATCTCTTGGTACAAGAAAATTGAGTTCAACAGGTCAATGTGTCTGTGCGATGACTTCTTTCATTTCTATTAACAGCTTCTTAACAGTTTTACTTTAACCAGCCAAAATGGTCCAAATATTTTGTTGGAGGAGGTTTATGTCCAACCTTGATAAAATTTACTGAGAGAACACGAGTCTCTGGAATGACTGAGGTTATTGGGATCGAGAAGTTCCATCCATTGCATTGATTAGCTACGTCAGTCATGCATCTTATTCTTCAGTTCTTCTCTCCTTAAGAAGCATCTGTCTCTGACTGCAACGGATATTCTCACTGTCAGCTTCTGATAACTCTTTTGACAAATCCTGATTACTCTGTGATTTTAGTCTCTGGGAATGGCGTGAGAGCATCCCTTCAGGAGGCTAAACCCACATGAAGCATCCAGCCCAGATCTGGACCCTAGCCGAGTACTAAAGTACTGTGCTGATCAACTAGTTGGAGTGTTTGCCGATATCCACCTGCTTCAAGCAGGCTTTAATTATACCGGTGCCGAAGAAGAACATGCTAACCTGCCTCAGTAACTATCGTCCTGTAGCAATTAAATCCACTGTGATGAAGTGCTTTTAGAGGTTGGTGGTGAAGCGTATCAACTCCTGCCTGAGAAGCAACTTGGATCTGCTCCAACTTGTCGACTGGCACAACAGCTCGGCATCCAGTACCATTTCATTGGCTTTTCAGTCATACTGAGTTCATCTGGACAGTAAAAATGCATACATCAGGATGCTCTTTATTGAATACAGCTCAGCATCCGATACCATTGCCCCCTCAAAAGTAATCAATAAGCTTCAAGACCTAGGTGTCAATATATCCTCATGAAACTGGATCCTTGATTTCCTCATTTGAAGACCTAGTCAGCTCAGATTGACAATATCATCTCCTTCACAATCACAATCAGCACAGTTTGTACCACAAGGCTCTGTGTTTAGCCCCCTCTCTACTTGCTTTACGTTTATAACTGTGAGGCTAAGCTGAGCTCTAATGCCATTTTTAAGTTTGCTGATGACATAATGTCATAGGTCGAATCAAAAGTGGTAATGAATCTGCATAAGAACATGAGACATAGGAGCAGAATTGGGCCATTTGGCCCATCGAGTCTGCTCAGCCATTCAATCCTGACTGATCCTTCTTTCCCCTCCTCAGCTCCACTCCCCAGCCTTCACCCCATAGTATTTAATGCCATGTGTAATCAAGAACCTATCAAGCTCTGCCTTAAATACACCCAATGACCTGACCTCCACAGCTGCATGTGGTAATAAATTCCACAAATTCAGCACCTCCTAGCTAAAGAAGTTTCTCCACATTTCTGTTTTAAATGGATGTCCTTCTATCCTGAGGCTTGGCCCTCTTGTCCTAGACTCCTCCATCATGGGAAACATCCTTTCCACATTTACTCTGTCTAGGCCTTCCAACATTTGAAAGGTTTCAGTAAGACTTCCCCCCATCCTTCTAAATTCCAGTGAGTACAGACCCAGAGCTATCAAATGTTCCTTGTATGATAATCCTTTAATTCCCAGAATCATCCTTGTGAACCTCCTCTGAACCCATTTCAATGCCCACACATCTTTTCTTAGATGAGGAGTCCAAAACTGTTTACAATAATCAAGGTGCGGCCTCACCAGTGCCTTATAAAGACTCAGCATCACTTCCCTGCTCTTATATTCTTGATCTCCTGAAATGAATGCTAACTTTGCATTTGCCTTCCTCACCACCAACTCAACCTGTAAGTTAACCTTAAGGGTGTTTGCAAAAGGACTCCCAAGTTCCTTTGCATCTCACATTTTTGTATTTTCTCCCCATTTAGAAAAGAGTCTACACATTTATTTCTACTACAAAAGTGCATGACCATGCATTTTCCAACATTGTATTTCATTTGCCGCTTTTTTTGCCCACTCTCTTAGTCCTTTTGTAGCCTTTCTGTTTCCTCAGCACTACCTGCTCCTCCACCAATCTTCATATCATCTGCAAATTTGGCAACAAAGCCATCCATTCCAACATTTACATAATTGATATGAGCATACAAAGTAGTGGTCCCAACATCGACCCTTGCAGAACATCAGTAGTCACTGGCAGCCAACCAGAAAAGGATCCTCTAATTCCTACTCATCGCCTCCTACCAATCAGCCAATGCTCTAACCATGCCAGTAACTTTTCTGTAATACCATGGGCTCTTAACTTGGTAAGCAGCCTCATGTGTAGCACTTTGTCAAAGGCCTTCTGAAAGTCCAAATATACAACATCCATTGTATCCCCTTTAATTATCCTACTTGTAATCTGCGCAAAGAATTCCAACAGGTTCAACAAGCAGGAATTTTCCTTTGGGAAACCATGCTGTCTTTGTACTATCTTATCCGTGTCACCAATACTCCATAGCCTCATCCTTAACAGTTGACTCCAACATTTTCCCAACCACTGGCTTCAGGCTAACTTGTCTATAATTTCATTATTAAAGAGTGGAGTGACATTTGCAATTTTCCAGTCCTCTGACACCATGTCAGAGTCCAATGATTTTTGAAAGATCATTACTAATGCCGCCATAATCTAGACCACTACCTCTTTCAGAACCCTACAGTGCAGTTCATCTGGTCCAGGTGACTTATGTACCTTTAGGTCTTTCAGCTTTTTGAGCACCTTCTCCCTCGTAATAGTAACTGCACTCACTTCTCTTCCCTCTCACCATTCAACATCTGGCACACTGCTAGTGTCTTCCACAGTGAAGACTGATGCAAAGAACTCATTTCATTCATCTGCCATCTCCTTGTCCTCTGTTATTATTCCTCCGGCCTCATTTTCTAGCTGTCCTATATCCACTCTCATCTCCCTTTTATTTTTTTAAGTACTTGAAAAAATTTTTTGCTATATATTTTGATATTGTTGCTAGCTTGCTTTCATATTTCATCTTTTCCCTGCTGATGAATCTTTTAGTTGCTCTCTATAGGTTTCTTAAAGCTTCCTGCTAATTTTTACTTGTGTATGTCCCTTCTTTTGCTTTAACATTAGCTTTGACTTCCCTTGTCAGTCACAGTTGTACTATTTTGCTATCCTGCACATTCCTCATTTTCTCCAGAAACATACACCATTACGGTTCTGCTGTCATTACTGCCAGCATTTTCTTCCAGTTTACTTTGGCCAACTCCTTTCTCACACCACTGTAATTTCCTTTCCTCCACTGAAATACTGCTACGTCAGACTTTTACTTCCTACCTATCAAATTTCAGGTTGAACTCAATGTTCCGTTACCTTAAGCTCCCGAATCAACTCCGGTTCATTACATTACACCCAATCCTGTATAGCTGATCCCCTTGTAGGCTCAAAGACAAACTGCTCTAAAAAGCCATCCCTTACGCATTCAACAAACTTACTCTCTTGAGGTCGAGGAATACTCGTGGAATTAATGTCCTTTCTGGAGTAGTCCTCAAGGCAGCTAAGTATATTACTATTTGTTTGTGTTGCCTCTGTCTGCAAGAATATCAAAGGCTATTCATTGAGATGAGTTCCTTAAGGTTGTCATTGTCCATCGGTGGGGGTTAATAGGGATAAGCTCCCATTACCTATTAAATGCTCCCAATGGCATGTGTCTCAAGTAACCTTTGATAATCAAGCCCAGCTCCTGATCTTCACTTGTGTCTTAGCTACTAAGTCCAGTGGAACTGCTTATACCGACAGAAGAAGTAAAGGTAGGTTACTCTTGCCTTAAAACCAGTCTTTTTGGGCAGATGGGGCTTCGGCCATGGTTGGCAGCTCATGTAGGAGAAGGAAAACTCTGATCTCAAACCCCCGCTGCTTTGCAGCTATATTCATGCATGGGGAAGGCTTCAGGAGTATACCCCGAGGGAAAAATCTGGAGCTAGATTGCCTAAAGTGGTTCTACATTGAGTTCAACACTGACTGTAAACTCCTGGGATGCTGCTGGTGCCAAACTGTATTGGTCCCTGCAATTCCTTTGGATTCATCCGCTGTGTGGAGAGGGGAGCCTGCTCCATGGGCATCAGCTTGCTATCCATATAGTACTGCCCTGGCTTATGCATCGAGCATAGACAGCTAGGATGCAACATCCATGCTCAAACCAGACCAACGAAGGGCCTCGGTGGTTGAGGTCAATGACTTCACACAATGACAAAGATGGTAGTGCAGAGGAAGTTCACAGCTGGCATGTGCAGAAGCTCAGGCAAAGGATCAACAAATATAATTGGGAGTCTAATGGGGACAGCATTTGATGTTAAATACTCTGGGATCAGAGTATGATTTTTGTTTCACAGTGAAAAGAGAGATATTTAACTCATACAATGATGCAGCATTAGCTATGACTTGGTCGCTAAGTTCAAGTTCAAGTTTGCTGTCATTTGACTGTACACATGTATACCACCAAACGAAACAACGTTCTTCTGAAGCAAGGTGCACATTGGAATATGCATATTTATTGTTGCTCTAAGTTTGCCTGTCTGGGACACCAGAAGCACAAGAGCTATGAACAGTCAATGTTTTGGGCTGTGCCCCTTTATCAAACTGGAAAGAAGCCTGAATAACAAGGTGGAGGGAGGGGAAGGAGTACAAGCTAGAAGCTGATAGGTGAAGCCAGATGAGGGGGAAGCGGGGAGGTGATATATGGAAAAGGAAAAGGGCTGAAGAAAAGGAATCTGATAGGAGAGGAGGGTGGAGTATCTGGTGCTTTGCTGAAGGATATCCAGGTAGAAATTGTGATTAGGATGAGGGATCCTTATAGCGAAGGAGATAAAGGTGGATAAAGGAGAATATAAATGTGTGAAAGAGCTTTGATGATGTTTAGCTCCACAGAGTGGGCACTACGGTACCACAGTTGTTAGCCCGATGCTATTTCATCTCGGTTCATTCCAGAGTTTGGAGTTGAATTCCAGATCCGCTTGTGAGGCATTTGTATGTTCTCCCATGAACCACATGGGTTTCCTCCCACAGTCTGAAGACATACCAGTTGGTAAGTTAATTGGTCTTTGTAAGTTGTCCTGTAATTGGGTTAGGGTTACATAAAAGGGTTGCTGGGCCATGTGGCTTGTTCTGCCCTGTATACCTAAATAAATAAATACTTCAGAAAACATCGACAGGCATCTTTACACAGTCACCAGCCATCCTATCAATTAAAACTCTGAAAGCTTGCCTTAAAACTATTTAGAATATAATAATAATCACCTAAATCCATTTAAAATAATTTTAAATCATTACAGTCATGAAGTACATAAATAAAAAATGCAACTTGACTTGATTACCTTTTCCACAGAATTTACTTCTCATTTAGCTAAATGCTCTTGTGGATCTAATCTAGAGCAGGATCTGTTGCAAAAATGGTGGTGAATCTCATCTAATTCCTGCTTTGCTATTTGATGCTATGGAAAGTCCATCAGTAAGGCAGAGATAGGGAGTCTCCAATGGAGTTTGCCTCAAAGTCTGGCTATACACATCTATACTCCTGTCATTCTACAGATGTGCAGTAGAGAGCATCCTAACAAGTTTCATCAATGGTTGGGATGCTAATGGCCATGATGAAGCTGGCTGAGTCTACAATCTCTACAGCTTACAATTATAACTGCCATTATTATAATTAGAGTTTACAAGTATGCTGATCATGTAACAGTAGAAGTCATGTTAGTGCATTGACTACAGTGCTAGATAAAATTGTTGCAGAAAGGAAATTCCCAGTTGATAATCATTTTAATTTCTGTCCCATTCCTGTTCCAACATGTCGATCCATGGCCTCTTCTCCCATGATGATGCTACTGTCAGGGTGGAGGAATAACACCTTATATCCCTTCTAAGTAGCCTCCAACCTGAGCATCAATTTCTTTCTCCGGTATTTAAAAATTTGTTTCTGAGTTTACAGTTCTCCCTTTCCTTTCCTATTCCTCACTCCGGCCTCTTACCTCTTCTCCTCACCTGCCTATCTCCTCCCTCCTTCCCCTTTCCTCCCTCCTTCCCCTTTCCTCCCTCCTTCCCCTTTCCTCCCTTTCTCCCATGGTCCAATCAGGTTCTCTCTTCTCCACAACCCTTTACCTTTGCTGTTCACCTGGTTTCACCCATCACCTTTTGGCCTGTTCTCCTTGCCCTCTCCCCGGCTTTGTATTCTCCTTTCCTTTCCAGCCCTGATGAAAGGTTTCAAGTCGAAACATCACCTGTGTATTCATTTTCATAGATGCTGCCTGGCCTGCTGAGTTCCTTCAGAATTTTGTGTGTTGCTTAGGAAGCCATAAGGCCACACAATTTTATATAAGATACATATACAACCCTGAAAGTGAATCTTTGGGCTATATATTGTAACATATACAGGTACCTACTTTGATGGTAAAGTTACTTTGAAAAGCTTTTATAAAGTGTACTTTATTTTCCTGTGTTTTTTTTTGGGTTGCATCGGCTATATTTCATTGGGATCTGAGGAGATTTGGTATGTCACCAAAGACTGGCAAATTTCTACAGATGTACAGCATTCTGATTGATTACATCGCTGTCTGGTGTGGAGGTTCCAATGCACAGGATTGAAACAGGCTGCAGAGTCTCCTTCATCACAGGCCCAAGCTTCCACTGCTGAAGGCATTTTCCGAAAGCGGTGCTTCAACAAAGCGGCATATATCATTAAAGACCCTCACCGCCCGGGAATTCCCTCTCCTTACTACTCCCACCAGGGAGGAGGTACAAGAACCTGCAGACCAATACTCAATGTTTCACCAGTGGCTTCTTCCGCATTTGCCATAAGATTTCTGAAAGGTCCATGAACTCATGAACACTATCTTACTATTGCTCCTTGCTAATAATTGTTGAATTTTGTAACTTTTTATGTCTTGCACTGACTGTACTGTGGCCTCAAAACAGCAAATTTCATGATAGACTGTATGCCAGTGATAATAAACCTGATCCCTGATTGTGATCTGGATCTAGTGTTGGCATGTGGTTATAATTTTACACAGATAAAAATACCATCTTCCCTGTTTGGTTCAGGATGAGACCATAAGACACAGGACTAAATTAGGCCATTTTGCCCATTAAGTCTGCTCAGTCATTTGGTCAATGGCTAATTGTCGTAGCTCTCAATCTGCCTTCTCCACATAACCTTTGATAACCTTACTAACTAGGTACCTATCCACCTCCACTTTAAATATACTCTGTCTTGTTTTGACTTCCCAACATTAAACATCAACCCCATGTAGGTGGTTGCGAGGTGATCTTACAGAATGGATTGAGGCTGGTACAGGAACAACATTTTTGGGCCAAAACCCTTCAGTAGGACTGGAGAAAAAAAGCTGAGGAGTAGATTTAAAAGGTGGGGGGAAATGGGAGAGAGGGGAGTAGCCACCCATTTTAATTCCACTTCCCATTCCCATTCCAATACGTCCATCCATGGACTCCACCACTGTCGAGATGAGGCCCCATTCAGCTTAGAGGAACAACATCTTATAGAACCATAGAACACTACAGCACAGTACAGGCCCTTCAGCCCTCCATGTTATGCCGACCCATATAATCCTTTTAAAAAAAGTACTAAGCCCACAATACCCCATAACTCTCCATTCTTTTTTCATTCATGTGCCTGTCCAAGAGGCTCTTAAATATTCCCAATGTTTTTGCCTCCACCACCATCCCTGGCAAGTCATTCCAGGCACTCTCAACCCTCTGTGTAAAAAACTTACCCCTGATGTCTCCTCTAAACTTCCCTCCCTTAATTTTGTATGTCTGCCCTCTGGTGTTTGCTATTGGTACCCTGGGAGACAGGTACTGGTTATCTACCCATATCTATGCCTCGCATAGTCCTGTAGACCTCTATCAAGTCCCCTCTCATTCTTCTATGCTCCAAAGAGAAAAGTCCCAGCTCTACTAACCTTATATTCCATTTGGGTAGCATCCAACCTGATGGAATGAACTTCGATTTCTCTAACTTCCGGTAATGCCTCCCCAGCCCCTTCATTATTTCCTATCCCCTTTTCCCTCTCTTGCCTTATCTCCTTCCCACCCATCGCCTCCCTCTGGTGCTCCTCTCCTCCCCCTTTTCTTTCCTCCATGGCCTTCTGTCTCTTTCACCAATCAACTTCCCAGCTCTTTACTTCATCCTCCCCCTTCAGGTTTCACCAATCACCTTGTGTTTCTCTCTTCACTTCCCCCAACTTTCAAATCTACTCCTCAGCTTTTTTTCTTTAGTCCTACTGGAGGGTTTCGACCTGAAATGTCGACTCTATTCTTTTCTAGATGCTGCCTGGACTGCTGAGTTCCTCCAGGATTTTGTGTGTGTTGCTCAGATTTCCAGCATCTGCAGATTTTCTCTTGTTAGTGCATGGATAGGAATGTTTTTCGAGAGAAATGTGCCAAATGTAGGCAAAGGGAACTAGCTTAATGGGCACCATGATCCGATTGCTCAATTCCTCATCTGCATTACTCCAGACTCAATGTATGAGTTGGTAGTTGCACTCCTCCCAGAAAGCCCTGAATCCTCAAAAGGTGAAGATAAGAATTTGTATTTTTAAAATGAAAATCAGGGTCATCTGTCTCCCAGACGATGCCGTAAAATTATTGCAGTCATTTTCTGTTGTTACGTGTCGTTGATGACCATCGAGCTGAATGAATGGTCAGTTAGTGGCACAGTGCTACAAAAGTTAACACAACTGTCTGTCAGCTCTGGATCCAGTGCTATCTGGGCGATGCTCTATGCTGTGACTGCACAGATTTACCTGGGTGCTCTGGTTTCTTCCACCTGCTGAGAGGTTTCTTAGATACTGTAAAGTGCTGCTTAATGGAGCACAGTGATTGGCGTTCCACCTCAGGGTGCTGGCAACTGGAAGCTGTATCCGTCTTTAATTTCCACGGCTGTCCGTATGAAGTTTATACATCCTCCCCGTGACTGTAAGCGTTTCAAAGGCTTACAGGTTGGAGTTAGTGTAAGTCGTGGGCATGCTCTGTTGGTGCTGGATGCACGACGACTCTCGTGGGCTGCTCCCAGCACACCTTCAGGTTGTCTCGCTCATTAGTGCAAATGACGTATTTCACTGTACGCATTGATGTACACGTGATGAATAAACCTGAGTCTGAATCAGACAGCAAAACGTGTCGCATGTGTTAAGCACTAACAGAGCTAAGGATGTGCTGAGGGCAGCCTGCACATTCAGACACCATTATAGCATGGCCACAAAGCTTATCAGAACCACAGAAAACAGCAAGGGAAATAATGACAGAACAGGGTCCTTTTCTCCCTCTCACTCGTTTTGATGTACATGTGATAAATAGTGCTTATCTCTTTAATGAAGGTAGGTAGCAAAGGAATCAAGGGGGTGCTATAATGGATTTGTGAGACAGAATGAGTTGCCACAATGCCATGGAAAATGGACATGGTATGGTCTCACTGTGATATAATGAACAAGATCTCATCTGACTTTTAGCTGGCCTCTATGCTTCACTACACCAGTCTGTAAATGAAACTCCTCACGAGTTTCCCCATGAAGAGGATGTTGCTGCTGGTTCTGTAAAGAGCTGCTGGCAAGTGGGCAGTGTGTTTCTGCTCTGAGTGCAAGGTCCCAACACTCCTTTAGGCTGATATAGTGCTAACTGCTACTCAAAAAAACAATAAACTAAAGCAAAAAAAAAGAAACTGCTTTGATCTCTGGGACTGTGGCAAGACATGTAACTCACAATGTGAATAAACTAAGTTCCTATTGCTCCAGGAACTGTTGGTTCTCCTTTGGTTTCTGCACTGGCTTTAATTAGTGGGGGTCTAAATAAGTGCTATTTTAGCACTGCTTCACACCAATAGAAAATATGGCATTCAAGGGAATTTTAATTGCCTCAATAACAGATGTTTAAGCTTGGTTTTTTTTTGGCAAGAAGCAATGCATTCTCAAGCTGAATGTCCTGATTGAAATTGGTATGGAATTAAAATTTAAAAAAAAACTATAATGCCGGGAGGATAATAATGGGCATACATGGGAGTTCTATAATACCTTATGATATTTCTGAAAATTTCAAATAGTGATATTGGTACCAATTTGGAAAGAAACCATCATGACTAAATTAGTTATTGTGATCACTGGATGCTGATATCTTTCTTGCATGATTTCAGACAGCACAAAATTCACTAATAGTGTTAAAAATTTCTCACTTCCATATTATAACACAATTTGTCTCCCTTTGTATTGGGGAACTGTGAGATGCAAGTGCTTGGTGTCTTTTGGGTCTATTATCTAAGAAAGCATATGCTGGTATTAGAGAGGGTCCAAAGAAGAATGATCCAAGGAATGAAAAGGTTAACGTTTGAGGAGCTTTTGATGGCTCTGGGTCTGTACTTGCTAGAGTCTAGAAGAGTGAGGGGAGATCTCACTGAAACCAATTAAATATTGAAAGGCCAAGATAGAGTGGATGTGCAGAGGATGTTTCCTATACTGGGGCAGTCTCGGAACAGCCTCAGAATAGAGCAACGTTCATCTAGAACAGAGAGGAGAAGAAATGTTTTTGAGCAGAGGGTGGTGAATCTGTGAAATTTATTGTCATGGACAGATGTGGAGGCCAAGTCATTGGGTATATCTAAAGTGGAGCTTGATGGGCTCTTGATTGGCATTGAAGTTCACATGGAGGAGGCTGGAGAATGGGGTCGAGAGGGATGCTAAACCAACCATGATGGAATGGAGGCGCAGACTTAATATGTCGAATGGCCTAATTCTCAGAAATCAGTGGAAAATGAGCAACAGGCAACCTGCTGGAAATATTTATCAGGTCAAGCAGCATTTGAGGGGGGAAAGGACCCATCAGAGTCTCACATCAAAAGTTTGTTGTTGCTGAACCTGCTGAGTTCCACCAGCATTTTGTTTGTGGCTCCAGATTCCAGCACCAGCAGACCTTTGTGTCTCCTAATGTCTTGGATTTCTAAATTTTACAAATCTCAAAGATCTTATAACATAAATGATTCCAAAGGTGTTTGGCAGAGTGGGTGCAGTGAGGATGTTTCCCCTGCTGAGGAAACCTAGAAAGAAGAGGCATTGTTGAAGCATCAGGAGTCAATCACTGAAAGAGCAGGGTGTTTGCAATAAACAGCAAAATGATTTTGGCTGACATTTCACCTGATACACTGAATTTGTATGAGCTCTGAACACAATAATGGACAGCCCGCATCCTGCAGATTGTATTCCACAACATACATCAACAGCCAACAGTCTGAATCTGCACTGGGACATTCAACAAGTGTTGCCATGCTTCTAGCGCCAACGTAGAATGCCCACGACTTACTATCTCACCCAGATATGTCCGGAATATGGGAGGAAACCATAGCAACTGGAGAAAACCCATGCAATCACAGGGAGAAGGTACCCGCTCTTTACAGACAGCAGCCGGGATTGAACCCAGACTGCAGGCACTGTAACACATTATGCTAAACACTACGCTACTGTACCTCCCTGACATATACCTCCTCCTGGGCATTATAAGCTCTCAACAATCTTGACCTTCAGTACCGTCTATGAGAGGTCTGCAAGATCTCCCTGCTGTTGTAGCTGTTTCCTCTGGCCACCTTGGTTTCCTTTCACTTCTCCGGGATGTGAGAGCTGCTGTCCATTGCAAAGTGTATGCAGTTTGTAAGTGAGTGGTAGAAGCTGGTGGGACAGTTGATGGGAATGTAGGAGAGAGAGGTGAAGGGTTTGGTAGAATTGCATGCTTGATGGTGGCTGCATTTTCATGCTCTATAACCTCATTATTCTGAAGTTGTCATTGAGATGGGACAGGGTGATGGAGATGAGGCCAGTGATGAGAAAGCTGGAGACATCATCTAGATGGGCTCAATAGCCTCTTCCGGCTCTTACTTTTAAGTGAAGAGTCTCAAGATAGGCTTTCCGCCCAATGAAGTATTTGGGGCACTCTGCTGCTCAGTTGAGGCAGGTGACTGTTGCTGAACAGTATCTAACTTACGTCAGATATGTGCACTTGTGACACTACACTGCACTTTGAGTGAACAGTTTTTAAATAGCATCGGTTGCAAGTGTTTGTGTTCAAACACAGCCAATGAATCACTTTAAGGTCACTGTTATGATAAATACATTGAAGAGGCTTTGCAATGGAGCATCAAACCATAGCCAGAAGAGATTGTGCAATCCTAGAATTTGTAAGCAGCTTATTTAGACTAGCAGAGAGTTTTTGTTTTAATGGAAATAAAGTGCTTTCCAGAGGGAGCTTTAGGAAAAGAATGTATGCAGGATGGGTAGTGTCTGCAATGGTTTTTCCTGCCTGCTTGTTTGTCCTGGACACATACACGTCCGGCACTGATGGTAGACTACAGCCAATTACCTTTTCTGCTGACCTGACTGTGCACTGTAGTTTTATACTGTATATTGTAGCAGGACAGTAATGGCTGATGTGAGGATTCTCTCTGTGATAGCAGTGTAGAATTGCACCAGTATGTTCAAGGGAAGATGGAGTTATAACAACTGCTGGAAGAAGTACATGGTCCATATGGACAAGTTGGACCAAAGGGTCTATTTCCATGCTGGTAGTCCACTCCATTTCCTATTTCCATGCATGTTCCTGTGCTACCCTGCAGATAAAACTTGCTCAGTCTGTCTCAAGGAGGGATGAAAAGTGCAATAAAATCAAAATAAATGATTTTATAGAAAGAATTGGGACTCATTTAAGTTGTCAAACAGGACCTGTCCTTCTAAAATAGGACGATATTTCAATGATGTCCTGATGAATGGTCTTAGCACAAAAGATTGGCTGTTTAAGTGCTGCCTGACTTGCTGAGATCCTTCAGGAATTTGTGTGTGTTGCTTTAGATTTCCAGCATCTGCAGAATCACTTGTGTTTATGAAATTTCCATGTTCTCCTTCCCCAGAAGAAAAATAATTTAGTTATTTCCTTTTTTAAATACTTGGAGTGACTCAACACCACCTCTTCAACCCCCCCACCCCCACCCAGGATAGGGAATTCCAGAGATGTGCCTCCTTCTTTGCGAAGTTCTGATGTAATTTTAAATAGCATTCAGTTTTTGAACCAACTGGCCCAACCCTAATCACCAGCATTTAGTAACACTATGACCATTCTGATGGCTAAAATGGACTTTCCTTTATGTTGCCATACGTGTGTAATGCTGCTGCCAGTAAGTTATCACTGCACCGGTACACAAGTCAATAAACTCAACTTTGAAACTTTGAATCAAAAGTGTGCAAGAAAAAATATGTTGTGTGATTTGTTTACTCTGTGCTCTGACACAATAGAGTACAACTCTGGGTGTCTTCCAGATTGTTAGGAAGTTGCTGCTGTGTTAGATAGTCAATTCCTGGAGCCTGAGAGGTTTATTGCTAACCTCAGCTTTCTTGCACAGCAGCATGACCTTTCTGAAGGTTCAGAGTTGTTTGTGACAAAGTTAAACTTCTAGCAATTCGCCCTTGCTCAACTTCTTGTTGTAAACAAGAACCAGCCTTCAGATCTTAATGCAAGTTATGAAGTTTGCAAAGGCAAAGTGAAGTTATCATGAGATTTCTGTTCTGCACTAGCTCAATGCAATGGGGCCGTGCTAATTGGCCAATATTAAACTAAGCAACTGCAGCTAAGTTATTTGCACCATTGTCCTCTGAAGCTTTTAAGACCAGCTGTGTAAATTACTGTGGCCCAGCAAAAGTTATCTAAAAAACATCACATTCAGATGAGAAACACACACACAAAATGCTGAAGAACTCAGCAGGTCAGGCGACATCTTTGGAAAGAAATAAAGGGTTGATGGTTTGGGCTGGAAAGGGAGGAGGAAGAAGTCAGCATAAGAAGGTAGAAGAGCTACAAGCTTGATGGTGATAGGTGAAACCCAGGTGAGTGGGGAGGTGGGAAGGAGGAAAGTAAGAGGCAGGGAGCTGATAGGCCGAGAAGGTGAAGAGGAAGCAATCAGATAGTAGAGGAGAGTGAACTAGATAACATGCAGATGATGTTATTTAGTAGCAAAACACTATAAATATTAGGAAGCATTGGGATTGTTAGGGATGACTAAAAGAATGACAAAAAGATGGGGTAACAGAAAGAAGAACTAAAACTCATTCCTCAGCGTTTGGTTTCTGTGAAGGACAACTTGTGTGTCTACCACTCTTTGGTATGTTCTTTTAATTCATAAAAATTCTATCTGAATTTTGAAATCCTTTGTAGCTTGTAAGCCTTTTGAAATTTGAAAATCTTTTATAAATCAGAAATCTACAGTAATTGTTAAATGCATGCTAAAAGCTATTTATCAAACATTAAGCATGTATCTTAACAATTAAAATAAACTGTGTTTAAACTATGTTAGCTAAAAGAAACCTTGGTTGGGAGGGGAAACCCACTACTTAAGCTGTGGGTATTGGATCTAAACCTCACACAGAGACTAGACAGGGAAGAGAGCTAGTCTTTGAAGAGTAGGTGGATAAAGTATAACCTCGCTATAGGGAGGGTACCCATAGATATTTATATTGGATTGGACTTAAAATCTTCTTTTGGTTTTAGGGCTCTGCGGACAGGGATTCCAAAACCACTACACCACACTACCACAGTTAATACCCTGGAGAAGCAATGTAACCGTTTTTAGCCAGGGGAGGGGGGAACAGTAATGCAGAATGTTTGAGAGAAACCTTGCCTGATTGCAAATAGGTAACCTGTCAGTAAGCATTGGCACTGTAGAGCTCCTCCCCAGCTAATGATCATCCAACTTGTATACAGTTGTGCATACAGTCAAGTGTTTGAGAGCCTGGTGGGGTGAATTTGCAGGCTGCTGTGGACTACCAGACTTAAAATCAGCTTTACCACCTCCACCCATTATGAGGTTATTAAACACTTGCCTCATATAATAAATTGAACTCTTGACTTACAATCTACTCACTGCACATCCTCTGTAGCATGTATATTTTATTCTGCATTCAGCTATTGTTTTAACTTATTCTACTTTAATGCACAATATAATGATCTGATCTGTATGGACAGCATGCAAAGCAAGTTTTTTACTGTATCTCAGTACATAGGATAATAACCCAGTTCCAGTTCCCAGTCTGACATGTGAGAACTTAGTTCACAATCACATTTCCAACTTGAGAAGTGTCTGGGTTCCAAACAGTTTGCTGTAATCTTGGGAGGACCTGCAGCTAGAAATGGGTTAAATAACTGTGACTTCACAAAAACCATAATTAAACGTCAGCACTTCATCCACAAATCTTGCTAAGCAAATTTCGTGGGGGAAGCCAAAACTAAAATGATACTTCTTAGCTCTCAAATCACCTGCAGTTTGATTCCTTTCATTTTAATGTACAAGATTAGCCAGAAGAAATCTCATTTTCTTGATTGTTTTTTTAATGGAAACAAGGCTATTAATATGTTCCAATCAAATTGCTTGATCTCTGTGCTTATTTTTGCCTTAATGCAATCCTTTATTGTCTTTCCCATGGTTTCTAAAACTATTTTGTTTCCTTCAGCTGAAATTTATGCTAATTAAATCTCTGCCACCATCGATATGTAACTAGCATCAGGAGTGAGTGTGTGTGTGTGTGTGTGTGTGTGTGTGTGTGTGTGAACGTGAGAGAGCGAGAGTATAAGAGAGAGCATGACTTGGATCTTCAAACTGTGGAACTGTGATGACTTGTGTCAGCTGTGGTTTGTTGAATAATCTGCTGGCTCTACCTCGGCTGTGGATCAAAGTTTCATCCCTATGACTTCAGAAAAGACAATGAAGATGATAATTTTTTGTGTGTGTGTGTTGTTATACAGTTCAGGACATGGGAGCGGAATTTAACCATTTAACCAATCGCATCTGCTCTGCCATTCCATTATGGTTGATTTATTAGATCTCTGAAACCCATTCTTCTGCCTTCTCCACAGAACTTTGACATCCTTACTAATCAAGAACCTATCAGCATCCTCTTTAAATATACTCAATTACTCAGCCTCCACAGCCATCTGATTCACCACCACCTGGCTAAAGAAATTTGTCCTCATCTCCGTTTTAAAGGGACGTCCTTGTATTCTGAGGCTGTGCCATCCAGTCCTTGACTCCCCCACTGTAGGAAAATTCCCTCCACATCCACTCTATCTAAGCTTTGCAATATTGAATAGGTTTCAATGAGATTCCACTCCATCCCATTTTTCTAAATACCAGCAAGTGCAACCCCAGAGCGATTAAATGCTTTTCATAGGTTAACCCTTTCATTCATGGGATCAGTCTCATGAAATTCCTCTGGATCATCTCCAACCCCAAAACCCTCCCTCTTGGATAAGGGGCCCAAAACTGCTCATAGAACCACAGTTAGCGATACTATTGTTTATACAAGGCTTTAAACTGAATAACCATCTCGTGTAGACTTAAGAACATGATACGGTGGCATGGAGGCACAAGGAGAGAAGGTTAGCACTCCCCTTGATAAGGATGGAAGGGGCCCTAGTGGCCTTACAACACACAAATGGTTAAGGCATTGCCATCTACTTAGTGGCATCTAACCATGTTTTTAATTAAAAAAAAACAGATATTCTTGAGCTTACAGTGCTGGTAACTCCCACTGCTGCTGTCAGGAGTTTGAACATTCTCTCCATAATCTTGTATGTTTCCTCTGGATGCTCTAATTTCCTCCCACATTTCAAAGACGTCCAGGTTAGGCTTAGTGAGTTGCAGACATGCTGTGTTGGCACTGGAACCATGGAGACCCTTGTGGGCTGCCCAGCACTAATTTGATTTGAAGTAAGTCACCTCGTTCACTGTGTGCTTCAATATAGACGTGGCAAATGAAATCTAATCTCCAGCCACTCTCAGCACTTTTAATCAGGAATAGCCGATGAGTTATCACTGGTGTTGAGAGGTGCCAGAATTTCTTCCCCCACCCCTCGCCTTGTGAATGCCTGTAAGGGATATGAGCGCAGGTTGTTGGGAGATGATGATTAAAATGTTTCCTACCTGCAGTGGGATGTTCCAAATTTGGAATACACCTGATGTATGGAAGTTCACCCTTCCAGTCCAGTGTTTTGGGAATTGTTGCAGCATAGGTTGGTAAGGGAGAAGTTTTAATTGTGTGTGTAACATTGATTAATGACTCTTAAAGACACGTATCATGGAAATGAGCCCTTTGAGCAAGCTGTCTACTTGAGTTAGTCCCATTTCCCTGCATTTAGCCATAACTTTCCTATTCATACTTGTCTAAATATAAGCACAAGAGATTCTGCAGAACTTCCCCCTTCCCTCTTCTTCTATTCCCTCAATGGCCTGTTCTCATCACCTGCCTATCACCTCCCCTCTTCCCTTTCTCCCATGGTCCACTCTCCTCTCCGATCAAATTCCTTCTTCTCCAGCCCTTTACCTTTCCCAATAACCAGGTTTAAGCTATCACCTTCTAGCCAGTCCTCCTTCCCCTCCTCCCACATTTTTATTTTGGCTTCTTCTCCCTTCATTCCAGTCCTCAGGTCAAAATGTCAGCTGTTTATTTATTTCCATGGACGCTGTCTGACCTGGTGAGATCCTCCAGCATTTTGTATGGGTTGCACTTGACTAAATATATTTTAAACTTTGGAATTGTACCTTCCTCTGGCAGCTGGATCCATATATTCACTACAACTTGTGGGAAAAAATGCCTCTCGAATCCCTTCGTGGTATCTCCCCTCTCCTTGTAAACCTATGTCCTCAGGTCTAAACCTTAGCTTTATTTATCATATGTACATCAAAACATCAACACCTACAGTGAAATCCTTGATTTGTGTTAAGTTAAATCAAATCATGGAGGATTATGGTGAGCAGCCTGCATTGCCCCCATGCTTCCAGGTGCCTGCATACTTGCCACAACCCACTCATTCTAACCATATGTCCTTGGAATGTGGGAGAAATCCAGAGCACCCTGAGGAAACCCATGTACAGAGCGGTAAGAATTAAACCCCAATTGGTGAATGCTGTCGCTGTTAAATGATACACTATCTGCCATGCTGCTATGCTGGCCATTTACCCTTAGGGACAAAGACTATGACCAATCAACTGGTAATTGCGTATACCTCCAGAAGGTCAATTCTATGCTTCATGGAATTAAATCCCATCATCCATTCCAGTCTCCCCTCATAGCCCAAGCTATTCATTTCCTTTTGAATATTTTCTACACCCTCTCCATCTTAATGACATCTTTCCTATACGTTGTGAACCAAAACTGCATGCAGTAATCACACCAATGTCAAGTACAGCTGTTCCAACTCTTGTGCTCAGTTTCCTGAGTGAGGCGCAGGAGCCTCAGGTCCCACACCACCAGGTTCAGGAATAGTTATTACCCTTCACGCATCAGGCTCCTGAACCAGAGAGGATTACTTCACTCAACTGTTCCCACAACCTACTTTCAAGGTCTGTTTATCTCAATTTCTGGATATTTATTGCTTGCTTGCTTACTTGTTTGTTTATTTATTTATGTTAAATTATTTTAACATAAATTATTTTTTCCCTCTTTCTTTTTGTTTTTGCAGTTTTTTTCTTTTGATGATTGGTTGTTTCTCCATCTTGTTGGGTAAGGTTCTATTGTGTTTCTTGTATTTACTATGAACACCCACAAGAAAATGAATCTCAGGGCTGTTTATGGTGACATATATGATCTATGATTAAACTTATTTTGAATTTTGAAGAAGGCAAGGGTGCCAAGCACCTTCACCATCCTGTCTAGCTGTAACGCTTATAGCTTTATGAACTTCACTTTTAGGGAGTTCTGTACCTAGTTGCTTCTGTTCCATAACACTTTTTAGCACCCAACTATGCACTGTTAAATCCTGCCTTGGATTGACTTACCAAAGTGCAATTGTCTGAGTTAAAATTCTGTTTGGTGTTTTCTGGCAAAGTTGGTCTATATTCCCTTGTAAATGTACAAGGCCCACTTTGGTGTCCACTCCACCAACAAGTTTTGCTGTCATCTGTTAACCACATTGTCATTTAAATGGTTAAATATTGAGCAATAAGTAATCCTAGATTGCTGTTTGTTCTGTGGAAATGCCAGTGATAATTCTTTAAATTGTTTGTCCTTATTTTCCCCATTTATTCCGCATAGCTTGAATCAGTCTGGACATTCTCCTCTGACCTCTCTCATTAGCAAGGCATTTTTGCCTACAAAATTGCCGCTCACTGGATCTTTATTGTTTTTCACACTATTCTCTGTAAGCACTAGAGACTGTTGTGCGTGAAAATCCCAAGAGATCAGCAGTTTCTGAGATACTCAAACTACCCCATCTGGGCACCAACAATCATTCCACATTAAAGGTCACTTAAAACACATTTCTTCCCCATTCTGATGTTTGGTCTGAAGAACAATTGAACCTCTTGACCATGTCTACATGCCTTTATGAATTGAGTTGCTACCACATAATTGGCTGATTAGATTAATAAACAGTGTCCAGGTGTATCTAATAAAGTGGCCACTGACTGTATGTCATGTAATATTAAACACAAAGGGTTCTGCACATACTGGAAATCCAGAGCAACACAGACAAAATGCTGGAATACCAGGCAGCTTCTATGGAGAGGTATAAAGAGCTGAAGTTTCGCACTGCAACCATTCATCCAGACTTCATCACATCCGGATGAAAGGTCTTGGCCGGAAATACTGTCTCTTTATTGCAATCCATAAATGCTGCCTGACCTGCTGAGTTCTTCCAGCATTTTGTGTGTGTTGTGCTGGATTTCTGCAGAAACTCTTTTATCAATAAGCACTCATTGCCCATTCAGAAATCTGGTGCTGGAGAGGAATAAGCTGCTCCTAAAACAATAACTTAAATAAGCCCATTAAGTTGGACATAGATTAAATCTTCTTCTGGGAGTTGATAGTTTTTCAGTATGTAGCCTGGTAATTATTTTAAGCAGAATATATATTGGAAACATAGAGTTTGTAAATGTGGGAACTAACCTCATGCTAGTCAATGGTCCCTTCTAGACTCATGTTTGAGGAATTATTACAATACAGAGTGGCAGCTGGAGGGGCAAGCATTGGTTCAGTACGGAGCTTTGGTGCATTTATAGTAAAGATTCAAGATTGTTTAATGGGAAGGACATACAAATTTCTTACAAAGGACCCCGAAAGTGAGCTCCAACCTCCAACCCTACTGTTGTGCCCCAGAGAAGTGGTGGACTATGAGGGAGGGAAGCGGGAGATTGATTGTAAAGTAAATTTAACAAGTCAGCATGTGTGCCAAAGGGCCTGTAACGTGTTGTATTTTTCTGTGTTTTGTGCTGTTTGTGCAATCCCTTCAATGTTATCTGCCCACTTATTCTCTTTCAAGAGCTAGTGACACCCCTTGACTCTCCAATCAGCCAACTGAACCAGGAAAATTATCTTCCCCTTCCCCTCTCTAATTTTTCTATTCTCCATTCTGGCTTCCCGCTTACCCTTTCCCTCCTCAAGTGCCCATCACCTCCCTCGGGTGCCCCCCCTTCCCTTTCTCCCATGGCCCACACTCCTCTCATCAGATTCCTTCTTCTTCAGCACTTTATCATTTCCACCTATCACCTCCCAGCTTCTCATTTCACCCCACTTCCCCCACACTGGACCTCATCCATCACCTGCCCACTTGTACTCCTTCCTCACCACACAGCTTTTTATTCTGGTTTCTACCTCCCTTCCTTTCCAGTGCTAATGAAGAACCTCAGCCCAAACTATCAGCTGCTCTTTCCTCTGCATAGATATTGCCCAATCTGCAGAGTTCTTCCAGCAGATGTGTGCATCACTCTAGTTTTCCAACATCTACAGAATCTCTTGCGTTGATAAGATAAAGTTGTCAACTTAACCACCTGGAATACCGAGAAAAATTGCCATTGATACTGGGGCAATGTTGAAGATTAGCAAGACGCCGGGAATGAAGCAGGGTTACGGGAGGTGTCTGATAGCTGCACTGGTTGAAGAAGTGTTGTCAGAGTTTGTTTGTTTAATGAGAAACAGCACTGAACAGCCCCTTGAACTGTGCCACACAGCAACCCCTGATTTAACCCTAGCCTAATCACGGGGTGATTTACAACGACCAATTAATCTACTAACTGGTACATCATTCGACAGTGGAGGAAACCAAAGCATACACAGGAAATCCACATATTCCAGGATGAGGAGGTACAGGCTCCTTACAGACGGCATTGAATTGCACTCCAATATCCCATGCTGTAAAAGTGTTGTGCTAACCGTTACGCTACCCTGGCATCCAGTCGTATCCCATCCAAACCAACAGAGAATCATGGTCATAGAGTCTTAGGGCTCGCCAGCACAGTTCTGCCCATCTACTGATTTGCTGCCTTGTCCCATCAACCTACACCTATATGGTCCTGCCATTCATGGACTTATCCAAACTTCTTTGAGATGCTGCAGTTGAACCTGTATGCACCCAGTTCATTCCAAACTCGCACTACTCTCTGAGTGAAGAGGTTTCCCTTAAATATTTCACCTTCCACCCTTAACCTATGGCCTCACCCACCCTCAGTGGAAAAAGGACTACTTGCATTTACCCTATGTATACCAACATAATTTAGTACACCCCTATCAAATCTCACTTCCTTCTCCTATGCTCCAGGGAAGAAAGCAGAGGATGAAAGATTCTTGATTAGAATTGGCATCAAAGATTATGAGGTGAAGGCAGGAGAATGGGCTTGAGAGGAGAAAAATAAATCAGACGTGACTGAATGGCAGAGCAGATATAATGGTCCAAATTGCTCGATTCTGCTTCTATGCCTCTTAGTCCTATTTCAGCCTTCTGAACCACTAGTCCAAGACTATTTTCCACAAACTTACCACCCAGTGTTCTCCCAGGAGAATGATAAAGTGTGGAAGGTTTATGTAAGTACCTAACGTCGCCCAAACCATATATTGCTGAGATCGTTTCCAAGCTAAAGGTTGTGGTTGGCAGATTTGTGATGTGATGGGGACTAATTTAGGACCAGACAGATTGTTCTTATGAAGGTTTCCCTAACCATTTAAAATCAATTGCATCTAGGAGGATCACTGCATAGAGAGGAAATAATTGACCTGCCCAAAGCCTATTACAGTAAGCTTCCTCATTAGGTATCTGTCTTATGACTGCTGGTATGAATTGAATTCTAATTGGTGGCTATTATAGCTTTAGTGCTTAATTCATCAGAGCTCTGATCAGGGCATCTACCATTATTCAAGGTCAACTGGCTTTCATTTCCTACCAGCATGAAGATATTACCCCATGCCATTTTTTAAGCAGATGTAGTTAAAAGTAACATGAACGCTTCTAAGAGACAATGAGGCTCTTTGCTATATAGAGAAACACCAGGAATTTGGTGTAAGTGGTGAAGTTCTCAATCCTGTTATTGATTTATGGCAAGAGGCCCAATTAATTCATGTGATTTCCCCAGAGGCGACATGATGAAAACTGGCATTCATCGATGGCATGTTGATATGGTCTTCCATACATAAATAGCAAATACATAACATGCCTTGCTAATGAACTGAACCTACTCAAGGACTTGGTGGCTCAGGAGGACAATTGACAGTTGATATTTTAGGTTTGGGAACTACCATCTAAACTTTAAAAGTTGACCAAGTCACTCGCCTTTGGAAGAACATAGAATATATTCTACAGACCCCTTTAACCTACTGCAAAGCTAATCTAATCCTTCATCCCCACATGGTCCTCTATTTTTCTTTCATCCATGTGCCTATCTAAGTGTTTTTTAAATGTCCCTATTGTATTTGCCTCTAACACCACCCCTGGCTGATCTTCCATGTACTCCCACCACTTTCTGTGTGGAAAAGAAAACTATCTCTGAAATCCAATCACAAACAGGAAAAGTCCTGCTGAATGGTCTCAGCCCAAAACATAGAGTGTACTATATTCCATAGATGCTGCCTGGTCTGTGGAGTTGCTCCAGCATTTTGTGTGGGTTGCCTCTGAAATCCCTCCAGTTGAAGGAGGATTACCTGCAGTACCTGCCTGCTTAAAATGGAACCGGAGCTTTGGATTGTAGATCCTTCATAAGAAATGTTCTGACAACAGATCTCTGACCTGAAACATCAAGTGTGTTTTTCTTTCCCACACGTGGCCTGACTTGCTGCTAATTCTACCCTTCACACTTTACGTTACAGATTTCCAGCATCAGCAGAGTTTAAAAAAAAATTTGATTGCAAAGTTTACCAGACAAAGCTGAAAAACAGGAACAACACACACAAAATGATGGAGGGACTCAAGCAGGTCAGGCAGCATCTATGGAGGGGAATAAAGAGTCAACGTGTTCGGCCAAGACCCTTCATCGGGAACTTGGCCTGAAGTGTTGACAGTTTGTTTATTCTTCTCCACAGATGCATGTGACGTGCTGAGTTTCTCCAGTGCTGATGAAGGTTCGGCTGCTTATTCCTCTCCATAGATGCTGCCTAACCTGCTGAGTTCCTCCATCATTTTGTGAATATTTTGTGTTCTTAAAAACAGAAGGCCTTTAAAGCAGAGGTGGCTTTATGGCTGCTTTGGTCTATTCTCTTAAGGAACAAACATAACAAAAGCAAAGCTAGAGAACCCAGAATAACCAAAGAGTGGCTGAAAAGAGTAAGGGTATGACCAACATCAGGTTGCTAATGCAAGTGAGTGATTTCAAGAAGTCCCAAGGGGAAGTATAAAAGGAAAAATAAGAGCAAGAGAGTGTGAGGAAGGACCAGTAACAAACATAAAATGTAATGAGAAATATATTGCAAGCACATGAACTGGATGAGGGTTGTAAGGGAAACAGGAGGGAGGAGATCGGAAACCAAAAATAACTGACTCATGGAAGCAGAGGGAATATGATCATAGACCATGAGACACTGGAGCAAAATTGGGCCACTTGGCCTTTTGAGTATACATTGCCATTTGATTACAGCTGATTTATTATCCTTCTCAACTCCATTCTCCTGCCTTCTCCCTGTAACCCTTGAAAACGTTAGAAACCGATCAACCTCCACTTTTAATATAGTCAATGACTTGGCCTCGACAGCTCTCTGTGGCAATGAATCCCACAGATTTACCACCCTCTGGCTAAAGACATTCCTCCTAATCTCTGTTCTAAAGGGACATCCTTCTATTCTGAGTCTGTGTCCCCTGGTCCCCTCGATTGGAAACATTCTCTCCACATCCACTCTAACTAGGCTTTCACTATTCAATGAGATCCACTCTCATTCTTCTAAACTCCGGTGAGTACAGGCCCAGAGCCATCAAACACTCCTCATACGTTAATCCTTTCATTCCTGGGATCATTCTCATGAATCTCCTCTGGACCCTGTGCTCTGGCATTGCTAAAACACTGAGTACTTGGCATCAAGGAAGATGTCGCTGAAGGATTCTCAGTAACGGGAGATGCTGTTGGCTGAAAATTGGCTTGGGAGGTACTAACAACCTTTGAAGCAACCAACTCAGGCCTGATGACCGAGTAAAGATGCTCAGTTACTTGCTCTGAATGGGATATTTCTGAGGTTGTTAATGAAAAAAAATATATCAGTCCTGGCTCCAGCTCTGAGCTTCTAGAAATCAGTGGAATGAAGTCTGGGAAGATGCAAATAAAACTTGTTTAAAATAATGGGTTGCAAGGATAAACCCAGTCACTGCGGAATGGTCTATTTAACCTTGGAAAATGAAAGATTAAAATATGTAATAACCGTTCTAGACGGTTGCATCACCATCTGGTACAGAGGTACAGGATCAGAAAAAGCTGCAGAATGTTGTAAACTCAGCCAGCTCCACCATGGGCACTAGCTTCTCGACCACTGAGGACATCTTCAAAAGGTGATGCCTCAAAAAGGCGGCATCCTTCATTAAGGACCCCCACCTCCCAGGACATACCCTCTTCTCATTGATATCATCAAGGAACCTAAAGACACACACTCAATGTTTCAGGAGCAGCCTCTTCCCCTCCACCATCTGATTTCTGAATGGACAGTGAACCCATGAAAACAACCTCACTATGTTTCCATCTCTTTTTGTACTAGTTGTTTAATCTATTTTTTCCCAGTCTGTATAATGTATTTACTTAGTGTAATGTATAGTTTTTTTATTATGTACTGCAATGTTCTGCTACTGCAAAGCAACAAATTTCACAACATATCCCAGTGATAGTAAACCCAATTCTGATTCTGAATATTAGGAGAAGAGTCACAGCATGGAACCCAGCTTGTCAAGCTAGCCCCATGCAGTTGTGTTTAGTCCAATTCCTTCTGAACTACTGAGATGTACGTACTAAGCCAAATGTGCTTATAAGTGGCACTTCAACATTTAGCATGAAACATGTCTATTGATGAGAGGATCAGTACCAGAAAGAGTGCAAAACGAGAGCAAAATAGTGAAGTAGTGCTCAAAGGTTCATGGGCATTTCAGAAATCTGATGGCAGAAGGGAGACAATTGTTCCTGAAACAAGGAGTTTGTGTCTTTAGGTTCCTGTACCTCGTCCCTAATGGCAGTACTGAGAAGAAAACCTGTCCTGGGTGGTGATGGAATCTGCATCAGAGGTGTCCGGGCTGGAGGAGAGGATAGTGACAATGATGGAGCTGGCTGAGTTTTCAAGCCTCTGCAGCATTATCTGACTCTGTGTGGTGACTCCTGTGTACCAGACAGTGGGACAACTAGTCAGGGTGTCTAAAAGGCAAAGTATCTCAGTAGCTTGGTACTTTTCTGATGAAACAACCAAGGATTCATGACGACAATGCAGTTATATCAATTTCCAAAAAGTTCCAAATCAAGATTGAAGGCCTTGGAATAGAAAGAAAAGATGATGGCATTATTGATTAAAACACTGGTGAAAACAGTGAAAAAGTTTTGCTTGGATTAGTGGCAGTTCTCAAAGTTGTTACTAGAATCATAGTTTTTAACTGTAGCTGGCTGTTGCCATAACACTATTACAGTTCCAGTGACATGAGTTCCGTTCCCATTGCTGCCTGTAAGGAATTTGTACGTCCGCTCACTGACCACGTAGCTTTCCTCCAAATGCTCTGGCTTCCTCCCACATCCCAGAGATGTATGAATGAGAAGGTGAATTAGTCACATGGGTGTAATTGGGTGGCACAGGCTCATTGGGTTGGAAGTGTTTGTTACCATGCTGTAGCTCTAAATAAAAATAATATCGAAATTGTATCTGGTTGGTGAGGACTCGGGTTGCAAACTTGTGAAAGATACAGTCTGCAGACACATTGAGTCCTGAAGAGGAGAATAGTGGACTCAAGGGGATGCAGACAGGCTGGTCAGTGAGAAATGTGAAGTGCTACCTGTTTGCTTAAAGGTAGAGAAGGGGTGTGGCCAAGTGGATAAGGTGTCGATCTAGTGATCTGAAGGTCGTTAGTTCGAGCCTTGGCTGAGGCTGCATGTGTGACCTTGAGCAAGGCACTTAACCACACATTGCTCTGCAATGACATTGGTGCCAAGCTGTATGGGTTCTAATGCCCTTCCCTTGGACAACATTGGTGGTGTGGAGAGGGGAGACTTGCAGCTTGGGCAACTGCAGGTCTTCCATACAACCTTGCCCAGGTCTCAGTCATCGTCAATGGACAGCTGAAGAAGAAGAGAAGAGACAATGTAAACCGGAGGACACAATTCCAGGAAGAATATGAAATGAGAGTCTAAGACACACATCCATTGTTTATTGATTTATTGAAAGTGATGTGAAAGGGTCAGTTAACAATTGGTTTTAAAGTGCAAATGTCACCCTAGTGTTTATAATGGAAGCATAGTGAATAAGAAAAAGGAAATTGTGATGCATCTTTATAAACGATTGACTGGGTCGCAACTGATTTACTGTCCAGCCTTGTATGTTGTGCTTTTCAAATGACGTGAAGGTCTTGGAGAGTATACAAAAGAAAGTACTGAAGCGATTTCAGGAATGAGGAACTTTAATTACATGAAGAGAAGAGATTCTGCAGATGCTGGAAATCCAAATCAACAAACTCAGCAGGTTGGCAGCATCTATGGAAATGAATAAACAGTTGATATTTCAGATCTTTAGGAATGGGGAATCCACCAGAATAAAATGGAAGAGAGAGGAAAATGGGGACAAGCTAGAAGGTGATAGGTGAAACCAAGTGGGTGGGAAAGGTGAAGGTCAGGAGAAGAAGGAATCTGACAGGAGAGGAGAAAGGGGAACATAGGAGAAAGGGAAGGAGAAGGGACACCAGAGGGAGGTGATAGGCATGTAAGGAGAAGAGGTACAGTGCTTTTCCTTCCCTGTCTATCTAACCTGATTTAATTTTAATTACATGGAGCCACTGGAAATCTGTAGTGGCTCTCCTTGTAAAAGTGGAAGTTCTAAGGTGACTTACGAAAAGCAGAAGGGTGTGGAGGATTTAAAAGGGCTAGAGACAGCAGAGGGAAACAGTTCCCATCGTGCTGCTACTGACTAGTGGAGACACAATGAAAGGGACTGGTAAGAGAAACAGAAGTGGCATGGGGAAAGTTATTATACATCAGTTAGTATTGTTTGTAATGTATTGGCAGAGATAATGATAGAGGCAGATATAATTCTGCCTTAAGGGAGGGGAGTGGATATGTGGGTAATTTGGCCACACAGGTTGTTAAGGAAATGGTGTGATATAATCACTTTTATTAGTCGAGGCACTGAGTTCAGGAGTTGGGAAGTTATGCTGCAGCTTTATAAAACTCTGGTTAGGCTGCACCTGGAGTATTGCATTTATCTATTTATTTAGAGATACAGTGTGGGACAGGCTATTCTGGCCCAATGAGACACACCACCCTGCAACCCACCTATTTAACCCTAGCCTAATCACAGGACAATGACCAATTACCTAGCCATCTGACTGTGAGACTCAGACTGTGTGAGGAAACAGGAATATTAGGTGAAAACCCACACGTTCACGGGGAAGATGTACAAAGTCCTTACAGACGGCTTTGGAATTGAATTCTGAACTCTGATCCCTTGAGCTGTAAGAGCTAATTGTTACACTACTGTGGTGCCTTTTTTACTTGTCCCATTACAGGAAAATGGGGAGGCTTTGGAGGGCAAACACGAGGAAATCTGCAGAGGCTTTGGAGGGGGTGCAATAAAGCATTATCAAAAAGCTGTCTGGATAGGGAGCACGTGTTTCAGGGAGAGTTTTGACAAACTCAGGTTGTTTTTTTCTGGAGAGGAGGAAGCTGATGGGAGACCAGATATGAGTTTATAAAACTGAGAGGCATAGATTCTGCAGCAAGATGCTATCTTTTTTCCCAGAGACAACATGTCTAACATGAGAGGGCATGCATTGAAGGTGAGAGGGAACGTGTTCAAAGGGGAATTGAGGGGTCATTTTTTTTCTACACAAGGAATGCTGGAACCTGGAATGGAACGGCCTGTAGCGATGTACTACATACAGAGCTAGAAACAACGACACGCAGTCGGTAAGTCATTTTGAGACCAATTTTTTCAAACTTCGCGGCGTTGGCTTTTAATCCCTAGTTCTCGCCCTCTCTGGGCAGAAATGATGTCAGAGGTGCATTACCAAAGTCTCTCCCTGCGTGCAGACTATTTGTGAGCTGGTTCACCTGCGCAGAAAGTGGGTCGCCACATAACCCCCCCCCCAGAACTGGCGATACACCCCCCAATGTCCACAGTCTGGATCAGCCTCCTCTGTTTGGGAGGTCTGCCTCTGCGCTGCGGTGCCTGAACCTCGACCGGCTGCACCAAGTCCACATTGGCTGGTTTGAGTCGGTCCACCGTGAAAACCTCCTCTTTCCCCCCCAATGTCCAGAACGTACGTGGACCTGTTGTTCCTGATCACCTTGAACGGCCCCTTGTACGGCCGCTGTAGTGGTGCCTGGTATGCACCACTTCGTACAAACACAAACTTAGAATTCTGCTGGTCTTTCGGTACATGGGTCGGGGTCCATCCGTGCAGTGAAGTCGGTACGGGGGCCATGTTGCCAAGCTTTTCGCGTAGTCTATCCAGGACTGTTGCGGGTTCTTCCTCTTGCCCCCTTGGGGCTGGTATTAACTCTCCTGGGACGACCAGGGGTGCGCCGTACACCAACTCAGCCAACGAGGCATGCAGATCCTCTTTGGGTGCTGTGCGAAGTCCAAGCAGGACCCGGGGAAGCTCATCCACCCAGTTAGGTCCTCTCAGGTGGGCCATGAGGGCCGACTTCAAGTGACCGTGGAAGCATTCTACCAGTCCGTTTGACTGTGGGTGGTAGGCAGTTGTGTGCGTTCCCAACAGGCTGGAGGTGAACTGGGCGCCTCTGTCGGAGGTAATGTGGGCCGGTACCCCGAAGTTTGCTACCCAGGTTGCGATCAGTGCTCGGGCACAGGAATCGGCAGATGTGTCGGTGAGAGGGACTGCCTCTGGCCAACTAGTGAACTGGTCTTCCATAGTTAGAAGTTACCGCGCTCCACGTGACACTGGTGGGGGCCCACGATATCCACATGAATGTGGTCAAACCTCCGGTGGGTGGGTTCAAACTGCTGTGGCGGGGCTTTAGTGTGCCGCTGCACCTTGGCTGTTTGGCACTGCGTGCACATTCTGGCCCATTCACTGACCTGTCTGCGAAGTCCGTGCCATGCGAACTTGCTGGAGACCAGCCGGACGGTTGTCCTGATAGATGGGTGCACCAGGCCGTGTATGGAGTTGAAAACTCGCTGCTGCCAGGCTGCCAGAATGATGGGGTGAGGTTGGCCGGTAGCCATGTCGCACAGGAGGGTCCTCTCACCTGGGCCTATGAGGAAGTCTTGCAGCTGCAAACCTGAGACTGCGGTCCTGTAGCTGGGCATCTTGTCATCTGCCTGCTGTGCCTCCGCCAGTGCTGCATAGTCCACCCCCAGGGACAAGGCCTGGACAGCTGGTCTGGAGAGGGCGTCCGCCGCGACGTTGTCCTTTCCCAAGACATGCTGGATGTCCGTCGTGTACTCGGAGATGTAGGACAGATGTCGCTGCTGGCGAGCCGACCAGGGATCGGACACATTCGTGAACGCAAAGGTCAATGGTTTCTGGTCTGTGAACGTGGCGAATGGCCTGCCTTCTAAGAAGTACCTGAAATGCCGGATTGCCAGATACAGTGCCAACAGCTCCCAGTCGAAGGCACTGTACTTGAGTTTGGGTGATCGTAGGTGCTTGCTGACGAACGCCAGGGGTTGCCAGCGCCCCTCGATGAGTTGCTCCAGCACCCCACTGACTGCTGTGTCGGATGCGTCCACCGTGAGTGCGGTTGGAACGTCCGTTCTGGGGTGCACCAGCATCGCGGCATCTGCCAAGGCTTCCTTGGCTTTAACGAAAGCGGCCGCAGCCTCTTTGTCCCAAGAAATGTCCTTGCCTTTACCCGACATCAGGGTGTACAAAGAGCGCATGATTCGGGCTGCTGAGGGGAGGAAACAGTGGTAGAAGTTCACCATACCAATGAATTCCTGCACGCCTTTGACTGTGTTGGACTGGGCAAAGTGGTGGATCGCATCTACCTTGGCGGGCAGAGGTGTTTGGTAATCCTGTGGCCCAGGAAGTCGATGGTGCTGAGACCAAACTGGCATTTGGCCAGGCTAATCGTGAGGCCGAAATCACTCAGGTGGGAGTAGAGCTGGCGGAAGTGGGACAGATGTTCCTGATGACTACTGCTGGCTATGAGGATGTCGTCAGTCCAGGTCACGTCCCACTGCGTCCATTAGCCACTGGAACATCTGTGCGGCATTGTTCAGGCCGAGCGGCATTCGGAGGAACTCGAACAGGCCAAACGGGATGATGAGTGCTGTTTTGGGGATTGTCTTCAGGGTGCACTGGGATTTGATGGTATCCCCGGATGAGGTCTACTTTAGAAAAGATTCTTGCCCTGTGCAGGTTTGCTGCAAAGTCCTGTATGTGTGGCACGGGGTAGCAGTCTGGAGATGTAGCCTTGTTCAGTCTGCGGTAGTCGCCGCATGGTCTCCAGCCCCTGGCTGCTTTGGGCATCATGTGCAGGGGGGAGGCCCATGGGCAGTTGGACCTCCGTACGATCCCCAATTCCTCCATCCTCTTGAACTCCTCCTTTGCCAGGCGGAGATTTCCGGGGCAGCCTTCATGCGCGGGAGTGGAGGCGTGGTCCCTGGGTCAGGATATGATGCTGTACTCCACGTCTGAGAATAGCTGCCGTGAACTGCGGTGCCAGAATCGATGGAAAGTCCGCCAGGATTCTGGTGAATTCATTGTCCGACAGGGTGATGGCGTCCACGTGTGGGGCCGGCAACTTGGCTTTACCCCGGGAGAACATCTGGAAAGTCTCGGCATGTACCAGTCTTTTCCCTTGCAAGTCGACCAGCAGGCTGTGAGCTCGCAAGAAGTCTGCCCCCAGGAGTGATTGGGCCACGGCTGCCAGTGTGAAGTCCCACGTGAACCGGCTGGGGCCGAACTGCAGCTGCACTGTGCGGGTGCCGTAGGTCCGTATCGTGTTGCCATTTGCGGCCCTCAGGGTGGGTCCTGGCTTCCTGTTGCAGGTGTCGTATCCCGTCGGGGGCAAGATGCTGATCTCCACTCCAGTGCCGACCAAGAAGCAGCGTCCCGAATGTTTGTCCCAGACGTACAAGAGGCTGTCCTGGTGGCCAGCCACCATAGCCATTAGCGGCACCTGGTCATGGCCCTGGACCTTGCAGGGTGGGCAACAACGGCGGGCTTCTGTGCCCCACCGCTGGTGGTAGAAACACCACTGTTCACTGGCCTCCTCACTCCTGCCTCTGTGTTGTGTGCGTCCCCCTTGCCTGGTCTGGTCTGCTGTTGGGCGCGTGGCTTCGTAATCTGACCGACGGATGCCATGCTCTCCCTCTTGGCTTTCCACAGCACGTCTGCATGGGCCGCCACCTTCCGGGGGTCACTGAAATCTGTGTCGGCCAGCAGCAGATGTATGTCCTCGGGCAGTTGCTCCAGGAATGCTTGCTCGAACATGAGGCAGGGTTTGTGTCCGTCAGCCAGGGCCAGCATCTCGTTCATCAATGCTGATGACAGTCTGTCTCCCAAACAGTCCAGCTGAAGCAGGCGGGCACCCCGCTCACGCCGTGAGAAACCAAAGGTCTCAATGAGCAGCGCTTTGAATGCTTCATATTTGCCTTCCTCCAGGGACGACTGTATGAAATCCGCAACCTGGGCGGCCGTCTCCTGGTCAAGGGAGCTCACCACGTAATAGTAACGTGTGGAATCAGAAGATATCTGCCGAATCTGGAAATGGGCTTCTGCTTGGCTAAGCCACACGTGTGGTCACAACGTCCAGAAAGTCGGCAGTTTTAGCGAAACTGCATGAACAGATGAAGAGTCGGTCATCTTTGGTCCAAATCCCGTTTGGACCGTCGGAGTCACCAACGTAGCGATGTATGCATACAGAGCTAGAAACGACAACACGCAGTTGGTAAGTCGTTTCGAGACTAGTTTATTCAAACTTCGCGGTGCTGGCTTTTAATCCCTAGTTCCCGCCCTCTTTGGGCGGAACTGACGTCAGAGGTGCATTACCAAAGTCTCTCCCCGCGCGCTGGCTATTTGTGAGCCGGTTCGCCTGCGCAGAAAGTGGGTCGCCACAGGCCAACGATTAAAGCAAATAAATCAGAGGTGATTAAGAGGCTTTCAGGTAGACATGTAAATGTGCAGAAAATGAAAAGATGAGGACATTGTGTGGCAAGGAGGGATTAATATAGTTTGACCTTTAATTACCTGCTTAACTAATTAGTCACAATCCTGTGGGCTGAAGTGCCTGGTTCCGTGCTGTATTAAGCTCTATGTAGTGGGATGAAGTCAGGGAGTTGTACTGGTTGGATTACTCTTTCATGGAGCTGGTATGAGCTGGGAGCTCAGCATGTGAGGCAGCATTTATAGGTAGGAGTAAACAGTTCATCAGGACTGGAAAAGAAGGGAGGAAAAGCTCCCTGATATGTCCTTTGGTGAGACTGAATGTACACGTTTGTAAGTTGGGGACCGCTTTGTTGAGTATCTTTGACCCATCTGTGACAAGTAGGGTTTCCCAGTGGCCAAACATTTCAATTCCAATCCCCATTCCCATTCTGGCATGTTGGTCCATGACCTCCTATAATGCCATGATGAGATGAGGCCATTCCCCAGTTGGAGGAACAACACTCACATTGTGTCTGGGTATTCTCTGACCCGATGGTATGAACATCAACTTCTCTAAACTCTGGTAATTTTTACCCCTCCACTTTCCCTTTCTTGCCTCTGTCCCCATTCTGTCTCCCGTCTTAACCTCACCTCTTCATCTCACTTGCCTATCACTCCTGCATGGTGCTGTCCTCCTTCCCTATCTCCTCTCCTATCAGATTCCTTCTTCTCCAGTCCTTTACCTTTTCCACATACTACCTCCCATCTGGCTTCACCTTTCACCCTCTAGCTTGTCCTCCCTATCCTCTCTCATCTTATTACTCCGGTTTCTGCCTCTTTCTTCTCCAGTCCTGAAGCCAGAAACATCGACTGTTTATTCCCCTCCTTTGATGCTGCCTGACCTGCTGAGGTTCTCCAGCATTTTGTGTGTGTTGCTCTGGATTTCCAGCATCTGTAGAATCTCTTGTTTATGTAGAGTTTATGACCTACTTCTGTGCTAGAACCATTCTGTGAATCTATGAACTGCAATCTATTATTAAGCATAGCTCATGAAATCACAGCCTTCCTGCACAGTTGGCTAATGGTGTTGAATAATAAAGCAGTCAAGGAAAGTTGGAACTTGTTTATTTAATAAGCTTTCCCCTTCTGTATATATTCACAAACAAAATAGTAATTGCTTGTATAATTGCGTGGATAAAGAATATGGTCTCTTAAAATTTAGTGAGTGGCATTATCTTGAGTCTCGAACCAAATTAGCTGTTAACAGCAATAAATTGATACTGTACAGATTTTAATGCTGCACTCAATCTTGTAATTCCACTGAGAGTTACGAGGCATTTAGAAAAAGGGTTGCATGACTAAATCCATTCTTACTTATTTATGGGACATGGAAGTTACTCACCATCTCTTCAGAGCTTGTCCATGAGAAGGCAGAGGTGAGCAAGCCTAAGACGCTCCACTCTGTATTATCCTTGTGGAGATTGAGCTCAGCTCTCAAAGTGAGGGCATCTTCCAATTCATAGTATGATCCTGTTCCTGTGCTAGATCCGGAATCAGAGTTAGTTTTAGACAATATGATCTTAAGATATGGGAGCAGGAGTAGGCCATTCAGCCCATTGAGTCTTTATTATCACTGACATGCTGTATATTGTGAAATTTGTTCTTTTGTGGCAGTTCAACTCAGTGATTTATTGACTGAGAGGAGGGACAGATGGCAGGGGAGCTGCATAGCCTCAGTCATATCAAGGACTAGGCCTCAAGCCATGGCGCCTCGTGTTTACAGCAGCTCAGGAAAGAGGTATCGGAGCTGGCAACAGCGCTCGCTCAGCAGAAGTCCAGCTGTATTGTGGTTGACTGCAGACTTCTGCGGCATTTGGTTGGACACAGGGCCTCAAAGCATGGTGTCGCCTATTTCCAGCTGCTGGAAAGAGGCATCAGTGCCAGTGCACTCCACCACAGTCAATGTGGCACAGCAGCCGGGCCGGAGATGGAGCAGCCCCCAGTGCCCACTCGGGAGAATAAGGAACTTTGGGTTTGGATTATATACATACATATTTTATGTGATTGTATAATAGATTTCCTAAATGTGTTTGCTGTCTTGTATGTGCAAGGTCTAGGCCTCGAGCCGGGAAAAGCAGTGTGTTCCACTCTGGGTGGTGTACAGCAGCATCTAGGCTGATATCGGTGCTGCCCCCCCCCCCCCCACCAACCCCTCCAATGTTTGCTTGGCAGAAGACAAGCTCTGTTGCAGTCAGCTGTCTGCAGATTTTGGTGGCATTGCATGGCTTGTGTTTGGACCTTAATATTGAGTGGCTATATCATTCTGTCTTATACGTGCAATGTGTGGTGTATGTGACTGCAGTTTGCACCTTAATAGCAGTGTTCCATTTGGCTGTATTCATGGGTATTCATGTATGGTTGAATGGCAATTAAGCCTGAAATGAATTGCATTCCTAAAGCTTCAGGCTCCTGTACCTTCTCCCTGATGCTAACAATGATAATACAACATGCCCTGCATGGTGAGGTTTGTTATCGATGGATGCCACCTTCTTGAGGCATTGCCTATTCAAGAAGCCCTCGATACTGGGTCCAGGGCCATGAAAGATCTTACTGAGTTTACAACACTCTGCAGCTTTTTCCAATTCCGAACATTGGCACCTCCATACCATAGTTAAGTTGAGACCAAATCTTGCAACACAAAGCTATATGATAGAAAAAGAACTTATTCTATTTGTAGCAGGATCATGTTCCAGCACAACTACACTCTCTCATTTTCTTGAGCCAAGACACTCCCCAGGTTCAATGCACAAGGCAGAATGGTGAGGCAGGAGCAGTACTCAACTCCCATTCCGACCAACAAACATACCTGCACTAGTGGGATGGTTTTTCTCCCAGATTGTTCTGTCTATACTTGCTGCAGGCAAATCTGCTAATGTCTTGTTGACTCAGAACCCTCAAAACGAGAGTGGAAGGAAGTCCTTCAAACCTAAGGGACTGCAGAAGACAGAGGAGCAGAATCCTATTTCTAGAGATCTGGTGTTTTTGTGTGTTTACAACTCTTTGCTTTGATATTTGACAGTGTTAGGTCACTGGCTTGGCGAAAATTGCATGACATCAGTTTGCTGGCATCATATTTAAGAAGGAAAACAAAGACAGAGCTTTTACTCAAACTTCCAAGAATGGGGATCTCCAGCTGTGCACCATAGGAAAGACTCTGTGAATGTTTTCAAAGCACTGCAGGTTTTCAAATGATTTAATGGAGCTGATCAAAATAATGAAGGCTTTTGGTTGGAAACTTTCAACCAACTGGAAGACCAGCAAACAGAGGCTTTGATTGAAGATAATTGGCACCAGAAGCAAAGGAAAGATGAAAATATTTTAATGCAGTGAGCTGTGATTTGAAGTTCAATTCCTATTTGGCTTGAAGCAGACTTGAGGAATTTTCAAAAAGAAAGAGTGTAAATGTTTGGGAAGGAAGCAAGCCAATGGGAGCAAACAGTGGGGTGTTGATAAATTGGCTATTGTGTGAGGTGTGTGCTCAATCCTGATAAATGGAAGCTACTCCATAGTCTAAACTTAATTTGGCCTGTGTAAATAGTTAAATTGATTTTCTTCTAACTGGAAAGTCCATGCATCCTGATGCATGTTTACTTTACTAAAATCCTCAAGGTCAATATCTGTGAGTTTGCATATTTTGAGTTGCTGATAATATTTCTTCACTATAAACAACCTCTTTACAAACAGATAAAGTTCTGTGGGCCAGGCAGTATCTATGGAGGGAGGTGGACGGACCCAACTTTATCCTAAACACAGACTGTCTGTTTCCCCGCACAAATTTATTTATCTGGCCACACAGTGTGGAACAGGCCCTTCTGGCCCTTTGAGTAATGTCGCCCCAGCAATCCCATGACCCTGATTAACCCTAACCTAATTATGGGACAATTTACAATGATCAGTTAACCTACTCAGCACATCTTTGGACTGTGGGAGGAAACCGGAGCACCTGGAGAAAACCCATGCACTCCATGGGGAGGATGTACAGAGACTCCTGACAGAATGGCTCCGGAATGCCCCAAGCTCTAATATCGTTGTGCTAACTGCTATACTACCATGTCTCCGAACATGGAAGGAAGTTAACCTGATCTGCTGACTTCCATGAGAGTTTTCATGGTGCTCTAGACTTGCAGCATCTGAATTCTCTTGTGAATCCTCTATTTAAGCCTTGCAGTTATAGGCTAGATACAAACCCATAAGGGGTGGGTTGGCTTTGAAACCAGTATAAAAAATTTGACTCAGGTCACATTGTGCCTGTAATATATAAATGTACGAACATTGTATTGTGCAAATGTTTTGTACAGTATAGTACTGAGCTAGCACAGAGCATGCGTCAGTCAGGTTCCGTCCCTGAAACTGGAAGCATCAACAAACGAGACACATCAAAGAATGTCCCTGTCCTGGAGTGAGCAAGTGCTATCAAAAGACTCCACGCTGCACTTTAGCTTCATGTGTGCATTAGCGTGTGTACCTGATAAGCATGACGTCAGCACTGCCGGACAGGGATGATGAGAATTATGGGGCTACTGGTGGTGGATGGGTGGGTGGGGAGGGGGAGAGGAAGAAACTACTCGTGGAAACCTGTTCTGTCACAACTACTTCTTGCAGGCTTTTCCACACAAGGGCACTGGTGTTTCCATCCCAGGCTGTGTTGCAACCAGTCAATATACTCTCCACTCTGCAGCGATAGAATTTTATCAAAGTTTTAGAAGTTTTAGAAGTTTTCTTCACAAAGTTCTTTAAAAGTAGAGGTGCTGCCTTGCTTTTTCGTCATGGGATTTATGTGCTGGACTCAGGGCAGGTCCTCTGAAATGATAACACTGAGAAATTTAAGGTTGCTGGCCTTTTCCCTCGATGAGGCTGAGCTCATGGGTCTCCAGTTTTCTCTGCCTCAAGTTAATACTCATCTCTTTGGTCTTGCTCACTTTGACTGAGATGTTGTTCATGTGGAACCACTCAGCTAGATTTTCAATCTTCCTCCGAAATGCTGTTTCATCACCACATTTGCTTTGGCCAATAACAGTAGTGTTGTTAGCAAAGTCAAGTATTTCATTGAAGCTGTCCTCAGCCTCATAGTCATCAGTATAGAAACATAGAAACATAGAAAATAGGTGCAGGAGTCGGCCATTCGGCCCTTTGACCCTTCGGCCCTTCGGCCCTTGCACCGCCATTCAGTATGATCATGGCTGATCATCCAACTCAGAACCCTGTACCTGCTTTCTCTCCATACCCCCTGATCCCTTTAGCCACAAGGGCCATATCTAACTTCCTCTTAAATATAGCCAATGAACCGGCCTCAACTGTTTCCTGTGGCAGAGAATTCCACAGATTCACCACACTCTGTGTGAAGAAGTTTTTCCTCAACTCGGTCCTAAAAGGCTTCCCCTTTATCCTTAAACTGTGACCCCTCGTTCTGGACTTCCCCAACATCGGAAACAATCTTCCTGTATCTAGCCTGTCCAAACCCTTTAGAATTTTATACGTTTCAATAAGATCCCCCCTCAACCTTCTAAATTCTAGTGAGTATAAGTCTAGTCGATCCAGTCTTTCTTCATATGAAAGTCCTGCCATCCCAAGAATCAATCTGGTGAACCTTCTCTGTACTCCCTCTATGGCAAGAATGTCTTTCCTCAGATTAGGGAATCAAAATTGCACACAATATTCTAGGTACAGTCTCACCAAGGCCTTGTACAACTGCAGTAGAACCTCCCTGCTCCTGTACTCAAATCCTTTTGCTATGAATGCCAACATACCATTTGCCTTTTTCACCGCCTGCTGTACCTGCATGCCCTCCTTCAATGACAGGTGTACAATGACACCTACGTCTCGTTGCATCTCCCCTTTTCCTAATCAACTGCCATTCAGATAATCTGTTTCCCTGTTCTTGCAACCAAAGTGCCTCACACTTATCCACATTAAATTGCATCTGTCATGAATTTGCCCACTCACCTAACCTATCCAAGTCACCTAACATCCTATTAGCATCCTCCTCACAACTAACACCGTCGTCCAGCTTCATGTCATCTGCAAACTTGGAGATGCTGCATTTAATTCCCTCGTCTAAATCATTAATATATATTGTGAACAACTGGGGTCCCAGCACTGAGCCTTGCGGTACCCCACTAGTCACTGCCTGCCATTCTGAAAAGGTCCCGTTTATTCCCACTCTTTGCTTCCTGTCTGCCAATCAATTCTCCATCTACATCAATACCATACCCCCAATACCATGTGCTTTAAGTTTGCACTCTAATCTCCTGTGTGGGACCTTGTCAAAAGCCTTTTGAAAATCTAAATATACCACATCCACTGGCTCTCCCCTATCCACTCTACTAAATACATCTTCAAAAAATTCTATAAGATTCGTCAGACATGATTTTCCTTTTATAAATCCATGCTGACTTTGTCCGATGATTGGACAAATATGGAGTGAGTAGAGCAGGGGCCAAATTACCCAGCTTAGCGGTGCACGATGTTGATGGGTGATGTGGAGGTATAACACAGGTGCAGTTAAAAACTTACTTTCAGCAGCTGCATGGGCACATGACACCATACAAGGATCAGTCTCAATAAAAAAACATATTAAACATAAAATGTATACAATTTTACATAATAACAGAATTAGAACAAAACATGTAAATTGCACTTGCAAGTGGTCACAGTGCTGGTATATGATATTAATGAAGGTTGTTTTGGTCTGTTCAAGAACCAATGTGTTGAAGGGAAGTAGCTGTTCTCAAACCTTGTCTGTGGGGACTTCGGCCATGCTGGACCTTGAGAATATTTAGTGTCTGCTATGTGACAGGCCACGTTGGAATTCAGGGTGACAATGGTTGGGTCCACTATCAAAAAAGAATACAATAAGTCATTGGATTTGAGTTAGTTTCAGATTAGCCATAGCTGGATTTGTTGTTAAGACCAAATGCATTGATTATTTAAGCTCTATTATTCAATGAAGACAGAAGGCAGATCAGATTTATAAATGAAAATAGATTTGAATAGTTTGACTTTAGTCAGGAATTGCCTGTAGGGCAGGGAGGTGGTTGGAGGCAGTTATTGTGAAAACTCAAATTGGTAATGAAAACCTGGGCCTTTTCTCTACAACACCTCTTAAGAACAAATAAAACAGTGGATACTTTTATTTAATTATTTCATTGCCTCTAGTCATAGAGTAATAATCCTAATGCATCTTCTCTGCATGGATGAAATGGGCTATATGGCCTGCTTCTGTGTTGTACTACTCTGTGACTCTATATCAGACCTGATTGACTGGAGCCATCTATAGCAAAGCTCTGAGATGATCTGCCAAGATGTCCATTGGGAGAATGTGTCTTGAGCCTACTATGTTAGGAACAGCGGAAGCAGCAGTACCTGGTTAGAACACAAAACATAGGAGCAGAATTAGGTCATTTAGCCCATCAAACCTGCTTCACCATTTGATCATTATTTTCCCACTCAAACCCACTCTTTTGCCTTTTCCCCATAACCTTTGACACCCTTACCTGTCAACTTCTGCTTTAAATATATCTAATGAATTGGCCTCCACAGTTGTCTGTGGCAATGAATTCTACAGACTGACCACTCTCTAGCTAAAGAAATTCCTCTTCATCTCTGTCTTTAAAGGATGTCCTTCTGTTCTGAGTTGTGTTTTCTGGTACCTAGGACTTGGGAGCAGAATTAGGCCTTCTGGTCCATCGAGTCTGCATTGTCATCCATCCTGAGTAACTTTGAGCTCTTACTAATCAAAAACCTATTAACGTCCGCTTTAAATATGCCCAATGATACGACCTCCCAAGCCGTCTGTGGCAATGAATTCCACAGATTCACCACCCTCTAGCTAAAGAAAATTCCTCCTTATCTCTGTTCTAAAGGGACATCCTTGTACTCTGAGGCTGTGCTCTCTGATTCTAGACTCCTCGACTGTAGAAAATATCCTCTCATATCCACTGTTTCCAGGAACTTTAATGGATGCAGTCTCTAAGTGTAATGGGCCCATTGTGGATAGACAAAAACAAGATTTTGAACAATCCTGGTTTAAGTCAATATGGCAGCAAAGATCAAAGTCAGAATGATTCCCATTTCCCCCCAGCCCCGTTACTTCTATTTCAATCCCATGTTAATCACTGAAGAGATCCAATTAGCCTTTTATCGTTAAAGATCCAAGAACTCTGGAAACAATGCAGCAGGTTTGATAGTGACTAGGGAACCAACTTCATTTCCTTCAAAATGTTAAGCACCATGACACCACTGCAACTATATTAGACTCTCAAGGATTTCATAGGCCACAGTTTCAGACTGATTCATCTCCAGGAGTGGCGAGAGTGATTGTTAGATTCTCTCACCTTGACTGTTCTCCGCCAAGAGAATGATTTCCTTCGTGTTTCTATTATTGCAATCTGCAGTAATCCAAGAGTGTGACTGGACAATTCTGATATTAAGAAAAAATGCAGCAATAAAACTCAGGTTTGATAGTGTTTAGGGAATCACTTTCCTTTCCTGACAACGTTTAGCCCCATGGAACTAATTCCACTACTTATACCCTCATAGATTTCATGGACCACAACTTCACTTTCATTCTTCTTCGGGCATCTTGGAGTGATTTGTCAGTTGCAGACACTCACATTTGACTCTTCTCCAAGGCAACCTTTTTTAAAACATCTCATTGAGCTTCCTTCAACTTTGGACAATTACTTCCCTGCAATTTTACCTCACTGTTTGCTCATTTAGTTGCACTTTCGCCCTTCAGTCAGATGGTTGAGAGCTCAAGACTTATACCAGAAACTTGAGTGCCAAAGTCTTAATTGGCTGCTAAGGGAATGCCACATAAAATCATTTAATCATTTCTGTGGATTGGAAGGCCATTTGGCTCATTGAGTCTTTTCTTGCTCTTGTTAGGAGTTTCATTCTGCTGTTCTTTTCCCATAGTCACCTTTCCACAAACAGCATGTCCTTGTTGAGTCTTATAAATTTTTCAAGTTCAAGTTTACAAACATAGAAACAGAAAGCCTTTAGCACAATACAGGCCCTTCAGACCACAAAGCTGTGCCAAACACATCCTTACCTTAGAAATTGCATAGGATTACCCATAGACCTCTATTTTTAAGCTCTGTGTACCTGTCCAGGCGTCTCTTAAAAGGCCCTATCAAATCTACCTCCAGCACCGTCACCGGAAGGCTCCCATTCCACGCACTCACCACCCACTGTGTAAAAAGCTTATTCCTGACATCTCCTCTGTACCTACTTCCAAGCATCTTAAAATTATGCCCTCTTGTGCTAGCCATTTCAGCCCTGGAGAAAAGCCTCTGATTATCCACACAATAATGCCTCTCATCATCTCATACACTTCTATCAGGTCACCTTTGTTTTTCCAAGCAGAAAAGGCCAAGTTCATGTAACCTATTCTCATCAGGCACGCTCCCAATTCAGGCAGCACCCTTGTAAATCTCCTCTGCACCCTTTTTATGGTTTCCACATCCTTCCTGTAGTGAGGTGACCAGAACTGAGCACAGTACTCCAAGTGGGGTCTGACCAGGGTCCTATATAGCTGCAACATTAGCTCTTGGCTCCTAAATTCAATTCCATGTTTGATGAAGGCCAACACACCTTACACCATCTGAACCACAGAGTCAACCTGCACAGCTGCTTTGAGTGTCCTACAGACTCGGACCCCAAGATCCCTTTGATCCTCCACACTGACAAGAGTCTTACCATTAATACTATATTCTGCCATCATATTTGACCTACCAAAATGAAGCACTTCACACTTATCTGGGTTGAACTCCATCTGCCACTTGTCAGCCCAGTTTTGCATCCTATCAATGTCCCGCTGTAACCTTTAACAGCCCTCCACACTATCCACAACACCCCCAACCTTTGTGTCATCAGCAAACTTACAAACCCATCCCTCCACTTACTCATCCAGGTCATTTATAAAAATCATGAAGAGTAAGGGTCACAGAACAGTACACTGAGGCACACCACTGGTCACTGACCTCCATGCAGGATATGGCCCGTCTACAACCACACTTTGCCTTCTGTGGGCAAGCCAGTTCTGGATCCAGAAAGCAATGTCCCCTTGCATCCCATACCTCCTTACTTTCTCAATAATCCTTACATGGGGTACCTTATCAAATGTCTTGCTGAAATCCATATACCCTCATTGAAAGAGTAGACCTGCAGTAATTGATGTTCTTAATATCCAGCATTGTCTTGCAATGAAAACAAAGGTGTAAATGAGGAGCAATTCCAGCTCTGATTGTACCTGGAGTGGCTGCTGTGACTGTGCACACCGCAATCCTACTGGAAACATGCACCCTTGAAAGCATCCACCTTGATATATCATGGGTTGTTCTGGAAATTGCTCCAGCCATAACACATGAAATGCAGAGTATGTTTTGTGCTATGTAGGAGGGAAGTGTTAGATTGACTATGGAGTAGGTTAAAAGGTTAGCGCAAAATTGGGAGCCGATGGGCCCATAATGTTCTATGTTCCAGAATGCAGCTCAATCCATCACACAAACCTATCCCTCCACCCTCCAGTGACTTTATCTACCCCCCCACTGCTTCATTATCAAGAACCCCTTCCTCCCCAGTCATTCACTCTTTTCCCTTCTCTGATCAGGCAGAAGGTACAAAAACTTGAAAATGTGTACTAGTCGGCTCAAGGACAGCGTCTATCCTGATGTTATTGGACTTTTGAACAGACACCTCATACTCTTAAAAAAATGAACTGTTGATCTCCCAATTGCACTTCTCTGTGACTGTTGTCTTTTATTCATTTATCTGCAGTTTCTCTGCAACAATATGCTGTGTTCAGGTTTCTTGTTACAACCTCAACAAACCCATACATGGCATGATCTACCTGGGTGACATGCCAGCAAAAGATTTGTTACCATGTATCAGTACAATCCTTCACACATTGTATTGTCTGCCCATTGCATTGGAGTTCTGTCTCCAATTTGTTGAACTCACTGTCAATAGAACAAACAGTATCCCTATATCTACCCGATATAAAGCACTAGCAATCTGAATGCATTTTGTCACAGATTGGTTCAATAGTGCTGGGGTCTCACAGCTCCAGGTACCTGGCTTGATCAAGACTACTTTTATGTTATAGATGTTTTATGTTATCTTTGTGATTATAATGATAAACTGACCCCATATCTAAACATGTTCTCAATTCTGTTTTGAAGACCAAGAGTTCCAGATTACAGTCCATTTCTTCATCTTGAGATGAAGATTCTCAAACCCAAAACATTGACTGCCACTTCCCTCTATGAATGCTGCGTGACCTGCTGAGCTCTTCCAGTGTTTTGTGTGTTTGTCCAGATTCCAGCAGCTGCAGTGGCTTGCGTTTCCATTCTGAAATGAATAACCTTATTCCTCACATATTGTATCTTCTGTCCATTGCATTGGAGTTAGAGTCATAGAGTCTTCAAACACTACAGCACAGAAACAGGCCCTTTGGCTCATCAAGTCCATGGTGATCTATTTCTCTCCCTAGTCCCATCTACCTGCAGATGGACCATAGTTCTCCATGCCCCATCTATCCACGTATTTATCAAAAATTCTCTTAGCAGAGTCATAACTCTGTCCCTAGTTTGTTGAAGTCTCAGTTAATAGAGCAAATAACATCCATACACACTCAGTGGACTCTTTATTAGTTACACCTGTTCACCTTCTTGTTAATGCAAGTATCTAATCAGCCAAACATGTGACAGAAACTCAATGCATAAAGGCATGCAGGCATGGCTGAGAGGCTTAACTGGGTTACCAAGCCAAACATCAGAATGAGGAAGAAATTTGATCTCAGTGACATTGACAGTGGAATGATTATTGGTGCCAGACAGGATAGTTTGGACATCTCAGAAACAGCTGATCTCCTGGAATTTTCACATACAACAATCTCTGGAGAAAAAAAAATATCCGGTGAGCAAAAAATTCTGTGGGTGAAAATTCATAGTTAATGAGAGGGCAGAGGAGAATGGCCAGACTGGTTCAAGCTGACAGGAAGGCAACAGTAATTCAGATAATCACATTTTACAACAGTGAGTGCAGAAGAGCATCTCTGAATGCACAGCATGTCGAATCTTGGAGTGGACGGGCTGCAGCAGCAGAAGACCACAAACATACAATAAGTGGCCACTTTATTAGTTAGCGGAGCCATTGTGTGTATCTAACCTCTATAAATTATTAACAATCTTGTACACATTTAGTAGCAGATACATGATTTCCTACATGTGTACTCCTTCATTCATAAGGTGTGCAGTTGTTGTTAATTCATCACTTAATTATTCCTTAATGTAGCTGATGACAAAAGGATCAATGGGGATTTGATTAATGTGTGTGGAAAATAAAACTGCCAGCCTTTGCAGAGAAATAAGATGGCAAATGAAGTTGATGGGATTGTACCCCGGATAATGGCATTGATGTGGTGGGCCAAATGCCCCCCTCCTGTGTCAATAAAGGAACATAGATCAATATGACAGAGGTTGTATTGAATTAATTAAGCTAATAATGCCTAATCTATTTTGTCCTGTATATAATCCACATCTCTTCATTTTCTGCATATTTATGTGCCTATCAAAAAGCATCTTGAACAATTTTATTGAATCTGCCTCTATCATTAACCCTTACAGAGCAATTCTGGCATCCACTGCTCTGTATAAGAAAAAGACTTGTACCTCTCCTTCTTCATCTACTTTATATTTACCCCTTCTTACCTTAAATACATACCCTCATGCATGAGACCTTTCAATCTAGGCAAAGGTACCAGCAGTCCACTCTAAGCTTTTTATAACTTTAGAACTATACAGTAGTTATGTCTCCCCTTAGTCTCACCACTCCAAAGGAAAGTTTATCCAACCTCTCCTTACGGCATATTCCCTCTAATCCAGCCAGCTTTCTAGTAAACCTCTTCTGCAGCCTTTCTAATGCCTGACATACTTCCTATAATGGACAACCATAGTTGAATGCACTGCTCCAGATCCAGCATAAACAGCTTTATAAAGCTGGAACGTAATTTCTTGACTACTAAAGGTATTTAAGAGACTCGTAGATAGGCACATGGATTATAGGAAAAAAGAGGGCTATGTTAAAAGGAAGTGTTAGATTGATACTCACATAGTTTAAAATGTCAGATTTCAGATTTATTTATCTATCACATGTAAATTGCTTGCTTAACAACCAACACACTCAAGGATATACTGGGGGCAGGCCGCAGGAATTGTCTTGTATACCAGTGCCATCATGACTACAATGCTTAGCAAAATATCACAGAACACAGCAATCAACAACAAATCAAGCTTCTTTCCCACCTCCCACCCACCCATATTCACCAACAGTCCTCAAACTTCAGGCCTCCGGATCCCCAATCCCCAGTCTCCAGGTCTTCAGCTGCTGGGTTTTGACTGCTGGACTTCTTTCTTTTTTTCTTTTTCAATCTTTTTATTGAATTTCATATAAATATAAAAGAAACATAACATAATAATGAATAGGTTATGAATACAATAGACTTAAGATTACATTAATAATAGGATAATGATATCCTATTAAACATCAACAACAAAAAAGAACATTAATCAATCAAGTCTATATAATTATATATGAAAAAAAAAACAAAACTAATCATCAAAAGAAAAAGAAAAAAAAATTAGAGATGTGTGAAAGAAAATATATATATGAAACAAACACTAAACTAAAACTAACAAGGGCAATAATAACAGTTTATAAGTATATGATAGTGTCAAAGAACTCCGGAACTCCAACCTGAACAAGAATAAACAGAGAGAAGGTCTGGGAAAGGCCAAATTAATTCAAATGAAAATGTCAGATGAACGGTCCCCAAGTTTCTTCAAATTTAATTGACGAGTCAAAAATAGTGCTTCTAATTTTTTCCAAACTCAGATAAGAAACAGTTTGAAAAAGCCACTGAGACATGGTAGGAGGGTTTACTTCTTTCCAATTTTGTAATATAGACCTTCTGGCCATTAATGTTACAAAAGCAATCATTCGTCTGATTGAAGGAGAAAACTGATTACCATCCTCATTTGGTATACCAAAGATTGCAGTAATAAAGTTAGGTTGTAAATCGATGTTCCAAATTGAGGAAATGGTAACGAATATGTCCTTCCAATAGTTATGTAAAGTGGGACATGACCAAAACATATGGGTCAGTGAAGCCACTTCTGAATGACATCTATCACATTGAGGGTTAATATGAGAATAAAATCGAGCAAGTTTATCTTTAGACATATAAGCTCTATGTACAATTTTAAATTGTATTAAAGCATGTTTAGCACATATAGAAGAAGAATTAACCATTTGTAAAATTTTTTCCCATTTATCTGTTGGTATATTGTATCGAAGTTCTTTTTCCCATTGTTGTTTAATTCTATCAGACATCTCTGGTTGTATCTTCATAATCATGTTGTAAATAAAAGCAACTAATCCCTTCTGACAAGGATTTAAGGTAAAAATCAAATCTGAGAAATCCGTTGAAGTTGAGTTGGGAAAAGATGGTAAAACTTTATGTAAAAAATTTCTGATTTGTAAATATCTGAAGAAATTAGATTTAGGTAATTTAAATTTATTGGAAAGTTGGTCAAAAGACATCAAAATACCTTCAAAAAAAAGGTCACAAAAACATTTTATACCTTTCCTTTTCCATATGCTAAAGGCTTGATCTGTCAAGGAAGGTTTAAAGAAAAAAATAAATAAAATAGGGCTATCAAGCACAAAGTTTTTCAAAGTAAAAAATTTCCGAAATTGAAACCAAATTCGTAATGTGTGTTTAATAACAGGATTAGATATCTGTTTATTAAATTTAACTAAATCAGCAGGAAGAGAAGAACCAAGAACAGAGAATAAAGAATATCCCTTTACTTCATTGCATTCCAAATTTACCCACTGCGGACACAATAATGAGTCCAAATCTAATTTCCAATACGTTAGGTTACGAATATTATTCGCCCAATAATAAAATCTAAAGTTAGGCAAAGCTAAACCACCATCTTTTTTAGATTTTTGTAATTGCCTTTTACTTAACCTGGGGTTTTTGTTTTGCCACACAAATGAGGAAATTTTTGAATCAATGTTGTCAAAAAAGGATTTAGGAATAAAAATTGGTAAGGCTTGAAATAAATATAAAAATTTCTGTAAAATCATCATTTTAATAGCATTAATCCGACCAACTAATGATAAGAATAAGGGAGACCATCTTGTAGTAAGATGTTGTATTTGAAGAAGCATAGGTAAAAAATTCAGTCTAAATAAATCTTTATATTTCTTGGTAATTTTTATACCTAAATAGGTAAAATTATCAGTAACAACTTTAAATGGAATCCTGTCATTCAATAAAGTTTGCGCGTTTAAAGGGAATAATTCACTCTTATCTAAGTTTAATTTATAACCAGAAAAACTACCAAATTGAGCCAACAAGGATAAAATAGTGGGAATAGATCTATCAAGATCAGAAATATGTAACAGCAAATCATCAGCATAAAGTGATAATTTATATAATTTCTCATTACGGGTAATACCAAAAATATTAGGAGATTCACGAACAGCAATGGCTAAAGGTTCTAACGCAATATTAAATAATAAAGGACTTAAAGGACAACCTTGTCTCGTACCACGAGATAATTGAAAAAAGGAGGATCTATAATTATTTGTAAGAACAGAAGCAACAGGTTTATAATATATTAGTTTAATCCATGATATAAAATTAGGACTAAAATTAAAATTTCTCAATGCATTAAATAAATATGTCCATTCAACTCTATCAAAGGCTTTTTCAGCATCTGATGAGATAACACATTCTGGGACTGTGGGTGATGAAGTATGAATTATATTAATCAATTTTGTAACATTAAAAAAAGAATACCGATTCTTAATGAAACCAGTTTGATCTTCTGAAATAATCTGTGGTAGTACCTTTTCTAATCTAGTGGCTAAAATTTTTGTAAGAATCTTAGAATCTACATTTAATAATGATATAGGGCGATAAGATGTACATAAAGTAGGATCTTTATCTTTTTTAAGAATTAGAGAGATAGTAGCTTCATAAAAAGACTGAGGTAATCTCTTAGCAAATGCATCGTTAAAGATTTCACATAACCAAGGGGAAAGCAAAGAAGAAAAAGTTTTGAAAAATTCTACAATATAACCATCAGGGCCAGGAGCTTTCCCTGAATTCATTGATGAGACAGCCTCACCTATTTCGGCCATAGAGATAGGAGCATCAAACAAGCTATGATCTTCACCAATCAGTTTAGGAATATTCAAATTGTTAAAAAAATTATCCATCATGGACAGATCACCATCAAATTCTGATTGATATAAAGATTTATAAAAATCTTGAAAAGTATTATTGATTTCTTTATGATCAGTGGTTAAATTACCGTCTTGTTTACGAATTTTAATAATTTGTCGCCTGGTCGAAATAGCTTTTAATTGATTAGCTAACAGTTTCCCAGTTTGATCACTGTGAATATAGAATTGAGCTCTAGTCCTAATTAATTGATTTTCAATTGAAGAAGATAATAATAAACTATGTTCCATTTGAAGCTCAACTCTCTTCTTATAAAGTTCTATGGTAGGAGTCACGGAATAAATCTTATCAATTTCCTTAATTTTATCCACTAATAAAGCAATATCTAAATATCTTTGTTTCCTTTTACCAGTGGAATACGAAATAATTTGTCCACGGATAAAAGCCTTAAAAGAGTCCCAAAGTATTCCTCTGTCAATTTCTTCAGTATAGTTTGTTGAGAAAAACAAATCAATTTGCTGTTTTATATAGGTGACAAATTCTGGGTCTTGAAGCAGAGTAGCATTAAGTCTCCAAGATCTAACATTATTGGAAAAGTCCAGAATCTTAATAGATAACTTCAAAGGTGCATGATCTGAAATAGTAATAGAATCATATTTACAATCAATAACATCCGTTAATAACCGATGATCAATAAGAAAGTAATCAATTCTAGAATAACTATGATATACATGTGAAAAAAATGAAAATTCTTTATCTTTAGGGTTCAAAAACCGCCATATTTCTGTAATTCCCGAATCAACCATAAAAGAATTAATAAGTAAGGCTGATCTATTCGGAAGAGTTTGAATAGGTTTAGATCTATCCATCAAAGGATTCAAACAACAATTAAAATCTCCACCCATTATCAACATATATTCATTCAGATTAGAAAGGGAAGTAAATAAACATTTAAAAAATTCAGGGCAGTCAAAATTTGGGGCATAAATATTAACTAGAACCACTTTCCGATTGAAAAGTGAACCAGTTATCAACAAAAATCTACCCTGTGGATCAGAAATAATTTCGTGATGTGTAAACAAAATTGAGGGGTCTATAAAAATAGACACACCCCTAATTTTAGCGGTACAATTCGAATGAAATTGTTGACCCTTCCAGAACCTAAAAAAACGTTGATTATCCTCCCTCCTAATATGGGTTTCCTGTGCAAAAATAATATTAGTGTTCAATCTATGGAATACCTTAAATATTTTTTTACGTTTAATCGGATGATTTAAACCATTAGTATTCCAAGAGATAAAATTAATAGATTTATCCATCATGCCAATATTAGTTGTGTATATCATAATAGGTTAAAAAGACACATAACCCATAATTTAGGAAAAAGGAAAATAGATTCAGGAGCAACCGGAGAACATGACACCTCAACAATATTAATAATTTAAAGTTGGCCCATAAACTAAAAGCAGAAAAAAACGCAAAAGCGTGAAAAAAGATCCCCACCCCCTCCCCCCACCCTTCGAAGAAAAGCCAAGCGGCAAGCGCATAATCTAACACTAACCTTACCCCCATTTCAAGATGGCAGCTCCATAAAAAGTTTTTTAAAAAAAACTATGTAACACCCATATTTAAATATAGGGTTGCAAAAAGAAAATATGTCAATCAGAATGAGAAAACTAATATAATAAAACAAACAATCTTTAACAAAAAAAATAAACATTAAAATTTAAGAGTGTAATATACCTTTAAAAAAAATTCATATATAAATGCAAGAAAGATGACGTTTCAAAAGCAAAGACTTATGGGAAGAAGAAATGACATTTTGAAAAAGCCATCTTACAAAATATAAATGTAGATTCAACAATCTATTAAAAAAGTTTAATAATAAAAAAATAGCAAAATAGGATCAAAAAAGATTCAATAAACACTACAATATATATAAAAAAAAACTAAAAAAAAATTCAAAACATTCGTCCCATTTCTAAGTACAGGCAAACAAATAAATGTTTATAAAAAGCAGAGTCTTATCGGAAGAAGAAACGACATCTTGAAAAAAATAAATCATTATTACAAGATATAGATGTATATATCTGAAACAGAAAAAAGAATTAAAAAAATATTATAAAAGTTAAGAAAGCATCCATAAAACAGTGATAATAGTGAAAAATAAGAGCCAGACCCATAGAACGGGATAGAAAGTTATAACCCAACTTCGTAGGTTACTTAAAATGAGATGGCACCCTCTCTCCGAGGAATCTTCAACATGACACATAGTTCAAGTTGCACTAGAAGATCTATACTCTTCAACAAATTTCTTCGCTTCTTCCGGTGTTTTGAAAAATTGCTGACTGTTGTCGTTTAACGTAATTCTGAGCTTCGCTGGATACATTAAAGCTTGTTTAAGGCCAATCGAATAAATCTCTGCCATCACTGGTTTAAAAGCGATTCTTGATTTCATTACATCATAAGAATAATCTTCAACAATTCGGAATGAATTGGTGTTATAAGAAATCATGCCTTTTTTACGAGCTAATCGAATTAAAAGCTCTTTCTCCCGAGGATAATGAAGGCGAACAATCACCGCTCGTAGTTTATCAGACAGAGCTGAAAATCTCGCAACTCTGTGAACACGATCGATAACAGGTTTAGCTTGCAAACCTTCAACACTGAAAGTTTCCCATAGTAAATTAGAGAAAAATTCAGTTAAATCACCGGACTCAACTTTTTCGGGAAACCCGATGATACGCAAATTCTGTCTACGAGATCGATTTTCGAGATCAGTAATTTTAAACTTATACTGATCCATAGTTTTAGCATTCGACTCTACCTTCTTCTCCAATGCTTCAATTGTACGTACTTTTGCACAAATGGATTTTTCAAGAGTCGCGATCTTATCTTCATGCCGCTGAATGTCCGATGCCTGCGATTGAAGTTTAATTTCAAGCGATCTATCAGCTTCTTCAAGTTCGGATATTTTCCTGGTAAGTTTATTTTCCAAACTTGTCAGTCTGCTTCCCAATCTACCATCCAATCTGCCTTCCAGACTCGAAAGTTTAATATCCAGTTTAGCGTCCAAAAGAGTAGAGATTGCGTCGATGGATACAGGTTCCTTAGACGATTTCTTGCTTGTAGCCATTATAAGTTTGTCGAGATTAGATCAAATATTATTTTAGGAAGAAAAAGTTAATCAAAAGTATCAACCCATGTGATTAAATTCGAAAAGATTTAATTAAGGGGTGATTATAGTTGAAAAAATGAAGAGCGCCTAAAGGCAGATGTTTACGTCGCCATCTTGAAACTCCACCCCCCTGCTGGACTTCTGATTGACTTTTGGGCTTCAATCTTTAGTATCAACCCCGAGATGATGATGGGACCCTGAACATGAGGCCTGCTGATTCACTGAGCCTTGTGCCTCCTGCTTGCATGGACATCCAATTTGGTTGGCACAACATCAACAAAGGACCTACACTGCACTGTAATATTCCATGTACTATGCTTAAGCATGTCATTCATTTTCATTACCAACCTGACAACTTGTGCAGCCCCTTCCAGGGAGCTAGGGGATCCCTCTGTACCTCACTGCTGTTAAGGGTCCTGCCATTACTTTGAGTACACGATAACATTTGTCAGACATCTCTCAAACTTGGTTTCTTTGAGGCATCCCAGCTTTTCTAATTGAAAATTAGAAATTCTAATTAGAAATTTCTAATTAATTCTAATTGTAGCTAAAAATCACTAGTCCCTGGAACTGAAGGATTACGTTTTGGATGTGCCATTTAATGCTGGCACTGTTTATCCTCTAATGCTGCTACAAAATCACTGCACAAGTTGTCTGTCCCTGAGAACTATCCATGTCTAAAAGAGTCTGGAAGCTGGAAAGGTGGCTGCCCAGCAAAATTCTGAAATGCAGACAAAGGCAATGTGTAATTAAATCAGGACACTGAACTCAACCAATCAGATTTTGCTGCACAATACAACAATGTTGTAACAAACAGCACTCCCACACAGCAGAAAGAACCTGCCTGCAGTAGCCACCAAGTCCTTCTCGCAAGTCAGCCAAACGCTCAGTCTTATACAGTCGCGGTAACCTGGGGAGAAGTTCACTCACCCCATCACTGAACTAGTCCCCCAAGATATGTGCTCACATTCAAGGACTCTTCATCTCATGTTTTGATATCTATTGCTTGTTTATTTTTTATTTTTTTCCTTGTTTTTTTTCACAGCTATTGCCTTTTGCACATTGTTCATCCAGTTGGGTGCAGTCTTTCATTGATTCTATTTTGTTTCTTGCAATTGCTGTGAATGCCTGCAAGAAAATGAATCTCAGGGTTATATATGATGACATATATGTACTTTGATGATAAATTTATTTTCAACTTTGAACTTTGAGAATTCTATTGGATGGTTATTATCTCTGGTGTCCTGATAACATCTATCTGTCTCGTAATGTGGCTGAGGCAGGTAATGGAGTTATTATTGTGTATCTCAATGTCCTGAAATGGGAGGGTGAGCAGCCAGAGGTCGTAGTATATATTGGTACCAATTACATAGGTAGGAAAAGGGTGGAGGTCCTGAAAGCAGAATACAGGGAGTTAGGAAGGAAGCTGAGGTAGTAATCTCGGGATTGCTACGTGTGCCACGCCACAGTGAGAATAGGAATAGAATGAGTTGGAGGATAGATGTGTGGCTGAAGGATTGGAGCAAGGGGCAAGAATTCAGATTTTTGTATCATTGAGACCTCTTCTGGGGCAGATATGACTTGTACAAAAAGGACAGGTTGCACTTGACTCTTGAGGGGGACCAATATCCTGGTGGGGAGGGTTTAAATTAGATTTGCAGGAGGGTGGAAACTAAATTGAAGAGGCAGAGGATGAGGAGGTTGGAGCACAAGTAAAGAGAGCTTGTAGGGGGCTTGTGAGGAAGGTTAGGCAGATGTTAGGAGCAAAGGTGAACTCAGCCTGATGGTTTGAGATGTGTCTATTTTAATGCAAGGAGTGTCATAAACAAGGCGGATGAACTTACAGCATGGATCAATACATGGAACTGTGACGTTGTGGCTGTTACAGAGACTTGGATGTCTCAGGAGCAGGAATGTCTGCTCAGTGTGCCAGGCTTTATTTGTTTCAAAAAGAACAGAGAGAGAGGCAAAAGAGGTGGGAGCGTGGCATTGCTAATCAGAGATAGTGTCACAGCTGCAGAAAAGGAGGAAGTCATGGAGGGATTGTCTGCTGAGTCATTGTGGGTGGAATTCAGAAACTGGAAGGGGAAATAACTCTACTGGGTGTTTTTATACACCCCCCAATAGTAACAGAGACATCGAGGAACAGATAGGGAGGCAGATTCTGGAACGGTGCAATAATAATAGGGTTGTTATGATACGAGATTTTAACTTTCCTAATATTGATTGGCATCTCCTTAATGCAAGGGTTTAGATGGGGTGGAGTTTGTTAGGTGTGTTCATGAAGGTTTCCTGATGCAATATGTAGATAAGCCAACTGGAGGAGAGGAGGTGCTTGATCTGGTATTGGGAAATGAACCTGTTACCAGGTTTGGATATGGCCAAAGTGCGGAGTAAGAGACATTGAAGCAGGTTGATAGTTCATGGACTTTAATGCGAACAGTGTTAAAGGGAAAGTAAAACAATAAATGCGAGGTCAAACAGGGCTGTTAACTAAAACTCTCAAAAAGAAAACAAAGCTTACGCTGCGGCTGAAAAGAACACCTAAACATTAAATGAATACCGCGAGTCTTCAGATTCAGTTGACTTGGAAGTCCAATTTCTCAGGGGAAGGCCAAGAGCAAACAGGTAGTGAAGTGTTGATCTGTCCAAGTCTCAACAAGCATTACGATGACAAGTATGGAGTTAAATACTATCATGATTAATAATTAGCTGACTTGTGCAAATTCACAAGCGCAATTGCCATATCTACTGCGCCGCCGAATCCGTGGTTGTGACAGAACCTGGTCAGGTGTCAGCTCTCTTGGCGGGTGAGAATTTTGGAATAGTGACCACAACTCTATCTCCTTCACCATAGCACTGGACAGGGATTTGAGCAGACAATCTGGGAAAACATTTAATTGGGGTAAGGGAAAATATGATGTTATTAGACAGGAACTTGGGAGCATAAATTGGGAGCAGATGTTCTCAGGTAAGTACACGGCAGAAACGTGGCAAATGTTCAGGGAATATTTGCATGGTGTTCTGCATAGGTATTTTCCATTGAGGCAGGGAAAGGATGGTAGAGTTAAAGAACATGGTGTATGAAGTATGTAGAAAATCTAGTCAAGAAGAAAAGTTACCAAAGTTTCAAGGAACTAGGTACTGTTAGATCTCTAGAAAATTGCAAGGTTGCGAGGAAAGAGCTTAGGAATGAAATTAGGAGAGCTAGAAGGGGCCATGAGAAGGCCTTGGTGAGCAGGATTAAGGAAACCCCCAAGGGATTCTAAAAGTATGTGAAGAGCAAGAGGATGAGCCATGTGAGAATAGGACCAATCAGGTGTGATAGTGGAAACGTGTGCATAGAGTAGGTGGAGGTAGCAGAAGTACTTAATGAATACTTCGCTTCAGTATTCACCAGGGAAAAAGACCTTGACAATTGTGGGGATGACTTACAGCAAACTGAAATGCCTGAGCATGTAGACATTAAGAAAGAGGATGTGCTGGAGCTTTTGAAAAGCATTAAGTTAGATAAGTCACTGGGACCAGATGAGATATACCCCAGGCTACTGTGGGAAGTGAGGGAGGAGATTGCTGTGCCTCTGGCGATAGTCTTTATGTCAAAAACAGGGATATGAGAAGTACCAGAGGATTAGAGGGTTGCAAATGTTGTTCCTTTGTTCAAGAAAGGGAGTAGAGATAACTGAGGAAATTATAGTCCAGTGAGTCTGACTTCGGTGATGGGCAAGTTGTTGGAGAAGACCCTGAGAGGTAGAATTTATGAGCATTTGGAGAGACATAATCTGATTAGGGACAGTTAGTATGGCTTTGTCAAAGGGCAGGTCATACCTTTCGAGCCTGATTGAATTCTTTGAGGATGTAACAAAACACATTGATGAAGGGAGAACAGTGGATGTAGTGTATATGGATTTCAGTAAGGCATTTGATAAGGTTCCCCATGCAAGGCTCCTTCAGAAATTATGCAGGTATGGGATCCAAAGGGGACATTGCTTTGTGGATCCAGAATCGGCTTGCCCACAGAAGGAAAAGGGTGGTTGTAGACGGTTTGCATTCTGCATGGAGGCCGGTGACCAGTGGTGTTCCACAGGGATCTGTTCTGGGACCCCTCCTCTTTGTGGTTTTTATAAATGACCTGGATGAGGAAGTAGAGGGATGGGTTAGTAAATTTGCTGATGACATAAAGTTTGGGGGTATTTTGGATAGTTTGAAGGGGTGTCAGAGGTTACAGCGGGACATCAATAGAATGCAGAACTTGGCAGAGAAGTGGCAAATGGACTTCTACCCAGATAAGTTTATTCATTTTGGTAGGTCCAATTTGAAGATAGAATATAGTATTAATTGTAAGACTCTTCGCAGTGTGGAGGATCAAAGGGATCTTAGGGTCCAGGTCAGTAAGATTGTCAAAGCTGCTGAGCAAATTGACAGTATTGTTAAGAAGACATATGGCGTGTTGGCATTCATCAACCATCGGACTGAGTTCAAGAGCCTGAGGTAATGTTACAGCTATGTAAGACCTTGGTCAGACCCCACTTGGAGTCCTGTGTTCAGTTCTGGTCACCTCACTACAGGAAGAATGTGGACACTGTAGAATGAGTGCAGAGGAGATTTACAAGGATGTTGACTGGATTGGAGGGTGTACCTTAAGAGAATAATTTGAGAGAACTTGTCCTTTTCTCCTTGGAGCAACAGAGGATGAGAGGTGACCTGATAGAGGTGTATAAGATGATGAAGGGCATTGATCATGTGGATAGCCAGAGGCTTTTTTCCCAGGGCTGAAATGGACAACGGAAGCAGGTACCGAGGGAATGTCAGGGGTAGGCTTTTTCACACAGAGAATAGTGGGTGATTGGAATGCACTGCCGGTGACAGTGGTGGAAGTGGATTCAATAGGGTCGTTTAAGAGCCTAGGTACATGGAGTTTAGAAAAATAGAGGCCTTTGCGTTAGGGAAATTCTAGGCAGTCACTGGGTTACATGGTTAGCACAACATTGTGGGCTGAAGGGCCTGTAATGTGCTGTAAATTTCTGCTCTATGTTCTATTATCAGATTCCACTTTTAACACACAGATTTGTTTCAAATCTTTCAATCCTGCAGCTAGGAACAGTACAAACAAGGCTGATATAAGAGGTATAATTTTAAGGTGATGGGAGGAAAGTATGGGGGGTGGCTGTCAGAGGTACATTCTTTACACAGTGGGTGGTAGTTTCTACATTAGGAGTAATTAAGAAGCTTTTATATAGGCACATGGATGATAGAAAGATCAGATATACAGCTTAGCTGGCTGGTATATCTAACGGTAAATGGAGAAACACACACAAAATTCTAGAGTTTGGCCCGAAACATCGACTGTACATTTTTCCATAGTTGGTGCCGAGTTCCTCCAGCATCTGCAGATTTTCTCTTGTTTGTGGTTATGTGGAAGGGAAGGATTATGTTGATCTCAAAGTAGATTGAAGGGTTAGCACAGTATTGTGGGCTGAAGGGCCTGTATTTTGCTGCAATGTTCTATGTTCAAGTGCCACCCATAAATTCACCAATGACACAACTGTTGTTGGCAGAATCTCAGATGGTGACGTGGAGGGGTTCAGGAGTGAGGTAGGTCAGCTGGTTGAGTGGTGTTGCAACAACAACAATAATGTCAGTGAGACCAACCAATTGATTGTGGACTTCAGGAAGGGGAAGTCGAGGGAACGCAGGCCAGTCCTCATCGAGGGATCAGCCCTTTGAAATTGCTGGCTGTCCACATTTCTGAAGATCTATCCTGAGCCCAACAATCCTGATGCGATTACGAAGAAGGCATGCCTTCTATGTTTCATTAGGAGTGTATGGAGATTTGGTGCATCACCAAAGACTCTGGAAAATTTCTACCTATCTTCATGGATAACACTCTAGCCTGTTGCATCACCATCTGGTATGGAGGGGCCACTGCACACAGGATCAAAAATTCAGCCAGCTCCAGCAAGGGCACTAGCCACCCCACCATCAGTGACATCTTCAAAAGACAATGCCTCAAAAAGGCAGCATCCATCGCTAAGGATCCCAACCACCCAGAACATGCCCATTTCCCATTGCTACTGTCAGAGAGGAGGTGCAGAAGCCTGAAGACATATTGGATGTTTTAGGAACTGCTTCTGAATGAACACTACCTCACTATTTCTTTTGTATTCTTTTTGCCCAACTTATTTTATATTTTTTATGATTGTAATTGATAGTATATTTTTATATATTGCACTGTATTGCTGCCAGAAAACAGCATATTTCATGGCACCTCAGTAATAATAAACCTGGTTCTTATTCTGATTTATGATAAAGTATTTCAAACTCCACAAGAGCACACTGACACATATTGAAGAGGATGTGAATGGCACTATACAAATGTTTCTTCCCACTTTTCAGCCCTGATGAAGTGTCTCAGCCTGAAACGTCAGCTCTTTACTCCTCTCCATACATGCTACCTCATCTGTTGAGTTCTTCCAGCATTTTATGTGTGTTTCCAGAACTTGCAGAATCAGTTGTGCTGAACAAATACAAGTCATTCTTCATTTTAATCTATACTTGTAACAGATCTTTCTTTCAGGTGCCAGAATCTATAGTCATCTTTAGGGCAGACGAGAACTAATTCCCTTTGTTCCCACTCAGGTTTTCCCGCACCATTTATTAGTCTTGTCCATTGTAACTTTGTGAGCTTCTTTTACTGAATGTTCATTCCTCTTGTGTTCCAGCCTGTTGTCAAAGCTAATAGATTCATATACTCGTCTGTCTGCTTAGTTGTTCCTGCAAAGTGGCACTCCACTCTCGTCCTGCCTTCATTTAAATCACTTTATTTTGTTCTTTCACCGATGTATCGTACTTCATACTCTCTGGTAGTTTCTTGATGTAATTCCACCATCAAGGCCCTAGGCTAAACTGGGAAATGTTTTCATGAGCTTTTAAGGTTCACCTGCCTCATGGAACCTCCTGAAACTGCTATTTTTAAAAAATAACCAAAATTAACTTTATTCATAATTTTTAAAAAATTGAGTGTTTGGTGGCTCCTGGCCTGTACTCTCACTGGCATTTATAAGAACGAGGAGAGGATCTCACTGAAATCTATTGAACGCTAAAAGGCCTAGATAGAGTGGACGAGGAGAGGATGGTTCCAATAGTGGGGGGTGGAGTGGTTGGTGTCTAGGACTAGTGGACACAAGCACAGAATACAAAACACAGGTGAGGAGAATTTCTTCAGCCAGAGGTTGGTGAATCTGTGGAATCCATTGCTACAGATGGCTGTGGAGAGTTTGAAGTCGTTTGATATATTTAAAGTGAATAGCAAAGGTGTCAAAGGTTATGGGGAGAAATCAGGAGAATGCAGTGGAGAAGGATAATAATCAGCCATGATGGAATGGTGGAGCAGACTTGATGGGCTGACTGGCACAATTCTACTCCATTTTTTTATATTTACAAGAATAAATCATGCAGTGCCTTTTCATTGTTCCATTCATAGATAATATATTCAGTGTTAAATTACATTTTTTATACCCAACATTCATGTGCTCCCCCCGGAGTGGTACACTACTATGATAATTGAGCAGCTTCCTTAGCCAGCCTGACCCCTCCCTGCCCAATAGCAGAAGCAGCTGAACCGTGGTCCTGCCTCACCGAGACATTGGTGTTGGTTGCACCAAGCTTCAGTGAATCCCTCTGAACCTACTCCTGCAGCCTAAAATGTGCCAGTCAGTATCATTCCCCCATGGACATCTCCATGTGCTGTCAAACCAATAGGTTTTGGACACACCAAACAGTGAGTTGATAATCTGCCTGAAGTACTTCATGTCCATCATGTGTCCCTGGGAACAGCCCACAGAATAGAGGACTCTCTGTCACACAGCTGCTCAGCATAAACTGTGACGTTGGCCCTTGCATCTCTCTCCACAACCTCTTTGCAAACACAAAGCTAAAAATTGCAGAAATACAAAGCAGTTTATACTCCTGGTGGAAGGTAACCCAGAACTGTATGTGTGAGCCAGCTCAGAGTCCTGGAAACAAGACTGCAGGTAAATTGGTTTATTTTTGCCAAGGCACAGTAGAAAACAGTGATAAGGTCCCACATAGGAGATTGGTGGGTAAAATCGAACCTCAGGGCATCGGGGGAAGACAATGACATGGATAGAAAACTGGTTGGCAAATAGAAAGCAAAGGGTAGCGGTGAATGGGTGTTTTTCGGAATGGCAGGTGGTGACTAGTGGGGTGCCACAGGGCTCGGTATTGGGACACAGCTGTTTATAATTTACGTCAACGATTTAGATGAAGGCATTGAGAATAACATCAGCAAATTTGCTGATGATACTAAGCTGGGTGGCGGTGTGACATGTGATGAGGATGTTAGGAGAATTCAGGGTGACTTGGATAGGCTGGGTGAGTGGGCATATACTTGGCAGATGACGTTTAATGTGAATAAGTGTGAGGTTATCCACTTTGGGAGTAAGAACAGGAAGGCAGATTATTATCTGAGCGGTGTAGAGTTAGGTAAAGGAGAAATACAAAGAGATCTAGGAGCCCTTGTTCATCAGTCACTGAAGGTGAATGAGCAAGTGCAGCAGGCAGTGAAGAAGGCTAATGGAATGTTGGCCTTTATTACAAAGGGAATTGAGTACAAAAGCAAGGAAATCCTCTTGCATTTGTACAGAGCCCTGGTGAGACCACACCTGGAGTATTGTGTATAGTTTTGGTCTCCAGGGTTAAGGAAGGACATCCTGGCTGTAGAGGAAGTGCAGCGTAGATTCACGAGGTTAATTCCTGGGATGTCTGGACTGTCTTACGCAGAGAGGTTAGAGAGACTGGGCTTGTACACACTGGAATTAAGGAGATTGAGCAGGGATCTGATTGAAACACATAAGATTATTAAGGGATTGGACAAGATAGAGGCAGGAAATATGTTCCAGATGCTGGGAGAGTCCAGTACCAGACGGCAAGGTTTGAGAATAAGGGGTAGGTCATTTAGGACAGAGTTAAGGAAAAACTTCTTCTCATTGTGGGGGTCTGGAATGCACTGCCTCGGAAGGCAGTGGAGGCCAATTCTCTGGATGCTTTCAAGAAGGAGCTAGATAAATATCTTATGGATAGAGGAAACAAGGGATATGGGGACAAGGCAGGAACCGGGTATTGATAGTAGATGATCAGCCATGATCTCAAAGTGATGGTGCAGGCTTGAAGGGCCGAATGGTCTACTTCTGCACTTATTGTCTATTGTCTATTGTCTATAAAACAATTAAGCATGCCATCTATACAGATCATTTCATTGCATCAGTACATCGAGGTAGCACAAAGATAAAAAAAAATGCAGAATATAATGTTACAGTTATAGAGAAAGTGCAGTGCAGGCAGGCATCAAGGTGCAGGGCCACAAGGTCAATCATAAGGTCACGAGTTCCACCACCCAGGCCATGCTCTCTTCTCGCTGCAGGTACAATAGTCTTGGGTCCTACACCACCGTGTTCAGGAACAGTTATTACCCTTTAACCACCAAGTTACTGAACCAATTTACTCACTTTCAAGGACTCTACATCTCATGTTCTCAGCATTATTTATTTATCCCTCTGTTATTAATTGGTTTTTTCATAGTGTGCCTTCTTTTGCACATTGACTATACGCCAGTCTCTGTGTGTGAGTTGGATTTCTGTTGGATTTCTTTGTATCTACTGTGAATGCCTGCAGGAAATGAATCTCAGGGTTGTTTATGGTAATGTAAACACACCTTGATAATAACTTTACCTTGAACTTTGAAGGGGAGGGAGTATTCTACAATCTTATTACAGCAGTATAGAAATTGTCCTTGAGCCTAGTAGTATATGTTTTCAGGGTTTTGTATCTTCTGCCTGATGGAAGGGAGAGGAAGAGAGAATGTCCAGGGAGGGTGGGATTATTCTGGCTGCTTTACTGAAAAAATGAGAAGTATAGAGTGAGTATTGAGGGGAAGCTGATTTCTGTGATGTTCTGAGCTGTGTCCACAACTCTCTGCAGACCCATGTGATCTTGGGCAGGGCAGTTGCCACACCATCTGAACAAGAGCCCTGGTGTATCAATAAAAATTGATGATTTTCAAAGGGGCCGTGCACATTTTTTGAGCCTCCTGAGGAAGTAGAGATGCTGGTAGCTTCGGTCCAGAGAGGCGAGAAGTAATGGACATGAGAATAACAGGCAAAACAGGCGAATTTACAGCACACTAAGTATAAGAAAGAGAAGAAACTTGGAGTGCCACATATCATTAGATAGCTGGTTAAGAAGGCACACAGAACACTTGCGACATTCAGTTCAGGCCCTCCATTGGTTTGGGACGACTGCGGATGTTGTGTCCTATCAAGCCAGGGCAGTACGATATGGAGAACAAGCTGTTGCCCATGCAACAGGCTCCCCTTCTCTGTGCAGCTGATGAATTCACAGGAACAGCAGAGATCAATACAGTTTGGCACCAGCCAGCCTTGAAATTATCTTAGGACAGCCTTAAAGACTCCAGCTTTTCCTCAGGGTTTACTCCTGAAGCCTTCCTCATGAACTGAAATATTGTGAAGGTTTGAGATCAGAGTTTTCCTTCTCCTGGGTGAGCTGCCAACCATACCTGACACGTCCATCTGTCTGCAGCAACTGGTTTTGAGGGAGAATAGGGAAGTCATCCTAGAACTGTGTTAATTGGGCCTCATTTAGATGGCCATGTAGAGTTCTGGTCACCAGGTCACAAGAAGGGCGTGAAACACTGAAAGAGTGCAGTGGAGGTTTACAACAGGGCAAGAGAAGTATCTTCATTCGAGCTTGTTATCTTTAGAATAAAGGAAACAAGATACTGTGGAGATTCAATTACAGTGGAAGAAAGATTCTAAAGGCTTTTACAAGGTAAACTGAAAGGGAAAGTTTAGACAGAACAGAGGGTATTTCAGCACAGTGCAGACCCTTCAGCCCACAATGTTGTGTCAACCTTTTAACATACTCTAATGTTACATCAGTCTAACCATACCCTCCAACACAGCCCTCTATTTTTCTATCATCCGTTTGCCTATCTAAGAGTTTCTTAAACACCCCTAATGATTCTGCATCAACCACCAATGCTGACAGCATGTTCCACATATCCACCACTCTCTTTGTAAAGAACTTACCCGTGACAGCCACTTTCTTCCAATCACTCTATGATGCTCTCTGGTGTTAGCCATTTCTGCCCTGGGAATAAAATATTAAATAGTTAATGGTCATTAACTATTACACTCGAACTATGCCCTATCATCTTGTACACCTCTATCAAGTCAAATCTCATCCTCCTTCACTCCAAAGAGAAAAGCCCTAGGACACAACCTATCCTTATAAGATATGCCTTCTAATCCAGGCAGCATCCTGGTAAATCTCCTCTGCACCCTCCTAAAGATTTTATATCCTTCCTATAATGAGCCAACCAGAACTGAGTACAAGATTTCAAGCGTGTTTTAACCAACCTTTTATAGAGCTGCATGTTACCTTGTGGCTCTGAACACAACCCCTGACTAATGAAGACCATCACATCATATGCTTTCTTAGCCACCCTATCAACTTGCGCGGCAATTTTGAGGGAGCTATGGATGTGGACCCCCAAGATCCTGTTGTTTCTCCAAACTGTCAGGAATCTTGCCATTAACCTTGAATTCTGCCTTCAAATTCAACCTTCCAAATTGAATCACTTCACACTTCTCCAGGCTGAACTCCACCTGGCACTTCTCAGCCCATCTCTGCATCCTGTTAATGTTTTGCTGTAATCTCCAACAGCCCTCCACAATATCCACAGCTTCACTAACCTTTGTGCCATCTGCAGACTTACTACTCCACCTTTCCATTTCCTTATCCAAGTCATTTTTAAAATTCAATAATAGATGTCCCAGAACTGATCCCCGTGGAACACCACTGGTCACCAACCTCCAGGCTGAATACAGTCCATCTATAACTAGCCTCTGCTTTCTATGGGAAAGCCAATTCTGAATCAACACAGCCAAGCTTCCCTGGATCCCATGCCCCTGACTTTCTGAGCGCCTTACCTTATTGGAGCGATCAGTAAAGGATATAGATTCAAGTTCATTAATAAAAGATTGGAGCAGAACTGAGGAAGGATTTACTTTTTTCAGTTAGCAGTGAGAGACTTGGAGTTCCATTCTTTGAAGGAATAGTAGAGCTGACTCGATGGGCTGAGTGGCCTAATTCTGCTCCTATGTCTTATGGTCATATGGTCTTCTATCAATCACAGTTGAAGAGTGCTGAAGGCAGGGTCTTCCATCACAGTTCAAAGAACTTGGACCATATGACTCAGCTACTCAGCCATTGAGTCTGCTCCACCATTCCTTTATGGTTGATTTATTATGCTTTGCAACTCCACTCCTCTTGCCTTCTCCCTGGAACCTTGGAGACTCTGATTAATGAAGAACCTATCAATGTCTGCTTTAAATATACTCAATGACTTGACCTCCACAGATTCACCAAGCTCTGGCTAAAGAACTCCTCCTCATTTCTGCTCAAAATGGACACGTTTCTATTCTGAGGCTGTGCCCACTGGTTCTAGACTCACCCACTATGGGATATTTGAACTTTTTGTAAGGATCTGGGGTCAGAACTGGAAAGCAAGATTATCCATGTCCATTTTTTTCACATGGTGGAGCTCGGTAATTATCTGGCCCAGTTATTTGTAGAGACTAGCTAATTGGAAGTACTTTGTTAAAGTGACGTAAATAAATATTTGAACATCAGGGGGTTGAAAGCTTTGGGAACTAGCACAGTATGTGTTGAGGCCAGAGATTATACTGAATGGTAAGACTATCTGTAGTAGCCAGGAGGTTTATCCCTCTTATGTTTAAGTTCAAGTTCAGTTTATTGTCATTTAACTGGGGAAGAAGCTGTTTCCCATTGTTACAGTTCTTGTTCTAATGCCCTGGTACATCTTGCCTGATGGGTGGGGGGGGGGGTCAAAGAGATTGTTGGATGGATGGGAGGCATTCCTGACAGTGCTGAGGGCCCATACGTACGCAGTGCTCCAAATAAATACCTCCAATAGATGGAAGGGAGACCACGATGAAGCTCTCAATCCTTTGTAGGGTATAAAGTCACAGAATACTGCAGCACAGAATAAGGCAATTCATCCCATCTAGTCCATGCCAACCTGATTTTCTGCCTAGTCTCATCTATCTGCATCTAGACCATATCCTTCCAAACATCTCTAATCCATATATCTATGCAAACTTCTCTCAAAATTTACAGTTGAACCCACATTTACAATTTCTATTGGAAGCTCGTTCCACACTCACATTGCCCTCCAAGTGAAGATGTTACCCCACAGATTTTACTTAAATATTACACTTTTCACTAGACCTCTAATTCTAGCCTCACTCAGTCTGCATTCACTCACATTATCCATAATCCTCATAAGTTTGCATACCTCTATACCTCCCCTTATTCTTCTGTCCTCCAGGAAATAAAGTCCTAATCTATTCAGCCTTTCCCTATAACCTAGGCCCTTAAGTCCCAGCAACATCCTCATAGAATTTCTCTGCACTCTTTCAAGTTTAGTGACATCTTTCCAGTAGTTCGTGACCAGACTGCAAGCAATATTCCAAATCAAGCCTCAACGACATTTTATACAACTTCAACATAACATCCCACCACCTGTACTCATTAATCTGACTTATGAAGGCCAATGTGCCAAAAGCTCTCCTTTGGATCCTATCTACCTGTGACACCACTTTTAAAGGAATTATGGATCAATATTCCCAGAGCCCTCTGCTCTACTTTTTAGGTGTTTCTAGGATTTGCTCATAATCTTTCTAACCTCGCCTTCTGTGTACTTCCTGTAGGGAGGTAACCAGAACAGCACACAATACTCTATATTTGGCACCACTAATGACTTGTACAACTTCAACATAACATCCCAATTCCTGAACTCAGTGCAATGATTTATAAAGACGAAGGTGCTATAAGCTATTTTGTATGACCCTGTGCTAATGCATACAATGGGAAAGTTGGTCTCTTCCTGTGCTATAAACTTTTTTGTTTGTGGACTGATGCATGTTTAAACAAGATGCCTGCTTACATTGGAGTGAAAGATAGTGTCATACGGTACAGAAATAGTGTCCTCGGTCCATCTGGTTTAAGCCTGCGAAGATGCCCATCCATAAAAGACCCACTCGCTCATGCTCTGCGCATATACCTCTACCATGGTGCACAGCCTTTATTGTGCTAAGGGCTATTACCATTATGCAAGAAGCTGGTGGATCCCAGATTGGGATCCCTGCAACCTTTTCTTTCTATGTACTGCACCTGTCCACATGGCTTTCAAAAATTATTACTGTACAGGTCTCAACCTCTTCTTCTGGCAGCTTATACCATGTACATACCACCATGCATGTAAAAAACAAAAGTTGCCCCTCAACTTCCTAGAATATCTTTCCCCCTCTAGCTTTAAACTAGGATGGAGTGATAGAGTGAAGAGCCCGTACCTCTTCTCCAGGGTGGCAATTTCAAAAACTAGAGGACTTACTTTTAAGATCTCCAGAGGTAAGTTTACATAGACAGTGATAAGTGCCTCAAACACATTGCCGAAGTTGGTGACAGAGGCTAATACAATAGGAGCATTTAACAGGCTCCTAGATAGGCATGTTGATGTAAGAAATGTGCAGGGTTATGGGCTGTGTAGGGTTAGATCGCTCAAGAAGTAGGTTAAAAAGTCTACACAATGTTGTGGGGTGAAGGGCCCTTACTGTGCTATAGTGTTCTACTTTTTGTGTTCTATGTTCTTAAATCTAAACACACATTCAAGCTTTTTATGCCACTCATCATTATAAACACATTGTAATTTATAGTTTTATTATTATGTATTGCAATGATTCTGATTCTGATGTACTGCTGCTGCAAAACAACAAATTTCATGACACATGCTAGTGATATTAATGTGATTCTGATTATGATACAAATCTATACAATCACCTCTCAGTCTCCTACACTCTTAAAAAGCCCTAGGCTTCCCAACCACTCCTTAAAATTCAGTCCCTCAAGTACATGTCCTAGTCTCTAAACTAGACCTTTCTAGGTTTTCTTTTTTTTAGAACACTTGGCAAACCTCATGGCACTAAACTCTGGCCCCTCACTCAAGCGAAAAATGCCACAGAATGTCATCAACTCACAGCTTTTACAGCCGGGATGAACAAATGGGCAGTTTCAAAGGCTCAGCCCTTACAAAAGGACTTGGACAATTTAAGCCCTCTCCCACACATACTATGCTTGCTGTCTAGAATAGCTAGTGTGGGTGTAATTTTGGGCTGCAATTGACTGCTTCTTACTGTATAATTGTGCAAATGTCAAGTGAGCATTCTGCTTTGCGTGCAAACTACCAGGTTTTGCATTAGACTGCAGGATTTCTTTTTGTTTGCTATTTGCTCGTTAAAAATATCTGCAAAAGCCTGTGTGATTTCTGTAAGCAGCTGGGTCATATTTGAGAGAAATTTCTCCTAATTAAAACTGTGGTTGACCTATATGCTATGTCATTGACCAGAGGAAGTGTAAGTCACAAACCAGTTTTAATTGAACACAGGAGTGTGAAGGTAAGTACAGTGGATGTTAGATGTTCTTGGCTGCTCTCACACAAGCAGCGTCACTAGTTGGTACAGAAACTGCACTGCAGCAAACAGGAAGTCTCTACAATGGGTAGTCAAAATGGCTCAACACATCACCAGCACCAATCTACCCACCATCAAGGACATATGTACAGAAAGATGCCAGAAAAGGGCTGGTGATATGGTGAATGATCCCACACACCTGGTTCAAGGGCTGTTTGTCCCACTCCCATTATGGAGGAGGCTACGTAGCATTTATGCCAGGATCACCAGACTCAGTTACTTCCCCCAGACAGTAAATAAGCCTGATCAAAGCCTCCACCTATTAATACCACCACTACTTTATAAGATCATAGGACCATTAGGCATAGGAGCAGAATTAGATCACTCAGACCATTGAGTCTGTGCTGCCATTGCATCATGTCTGATTCCTCTCAACCACATTCTCCTGCCTTTTCCCCATAACTTTTGTTGCCCTGATGAACAAAGGAACCAGCAAATTCTGCTTTAAATGTACTCAATGACCTGGTCTCCACATCCATCCGTAGCAATAAATTCCACACATTCACCTCCATCTATCTAAAATGAGGATAAATGTGTGGCTGAGGGAATGAAGCAGGGGGCAGGGATTCAGATTTCTGGATCATTGGGACGTCTTTTGGGGCAGTTGTGAACTGTACAAAAAGGATGGGTTGCACATGAATCCCAGGGGGACCAATATTCTGGCGGGCAGGTTTGATAGAGGAGAGTTGTTGGGGGGAGGGGTTCAAACTAGTTTGACAGGAAGATGGAATCAGAATGTGAGTGCAGGGATTAAGGAAGAAGGACAAGGGCATGATGCTAAGAGTTCTGAGTTGATGAGGAAGGACAGGTAGGGGACAGAACATAATTGTAGCCAGTTAAAGGGGTTGAAATATGTCTATTTCAATGCTAGGAGTATTAGGTACAAGGAGGATGAACTTAAAGCATGGATTAGTATGTGGAACTACGATGTTGTGGTCGTTACAGAAACTTGGGTGGAGGAAGGGCAGGATTGGATGATGCAGGTCCTGGGGTTCAGGAGTTTTAAGAGGAATAGAATGGGAGGTAGAAAAGGTGGGGGGAGTGACATTGCTGATCAGGGACAGTATCACGGCTATAGAAAGGGAGGACGCTGCAGAAGGAGTGTCCACGGAGTCAGTCTGGGTGGAAGTCAGAAATAGGAAGGGATCAATCATTGTGCTGGGAGTAGTCTATAGGCCCCCAACTAGCCCTCGGAACAATGAGGAGCAGATAAGCAGGGAGATTTTAGAATGGTGCAGGAAATACAGGGTGGTAGATATGGGTGATTTCAACTTCCCTCATATTGACTGGCACCTCCTGAGTGCAAAGGGGATAGATGGGGCTGAATTTGTCAGGTGTGTTCAAGAAGGATTCCTGACACAGTATGTGGACCGGCCGACAAGAGGAGAGGCTATACTGGACCTAGTTCTAGGTCAGGTGACAGAACTCTTGATGGGGGAGCATTTTGGTGAGAGTGACCACAACTCCCTTAGCTTCAGCATAGCTATGGAAAGGGATAAAATCAGACAAAATGGTAAAGTGCTTAACTGGGGAAGGGCTAACTTTGAAGGGATGAGGCAGGTACTAGCGAGAGTAAATTGGAAACAGATGTTCAAAGGGGAAGGCACAGAAGTAATGTGGGAGAAGTTTAGGGATCACTTGAGCTGGGTTCAGGATAGATTTGTCCCACTGAGGCAAGGAAAAAATGGTAAGAAAAGGGAACTGTTGCTGACGAAACATGTGAGGCAATTCGTCAAGAGGAAGAGGGAAGCATATGTTAGGTATAAGAAGCAAGAAATAGGATGAGCTCATGAGAAATAGAGGGTAGCCAGGAAGGAGCTAAAGAAAGGACTTAGGAGAGCTCGAAGGGGACATGAGAAGGCCTTGGCATGCAGGATTAAGGAGAACCCCAAGGCATTCTATGTGTATGTAAAGAATGGGAGGATGACAAGAATGAAGGTGGGACCACTAAAGGATAAAGAGGGCAACATGCCTGGAGATCCTAAATGAATATTTTGCTTCAGTATTCACAAGTGAAAAGGATCTTGATCAGGATGAGGTCGAAGTTGAGTGGGCCTGTGTGTTGGACAATGTGGGGATTAAGGAAGAAGAAGTGCTGGATCTTCTTAAAAACATTAAGATTGATAAATCCCCAGGGTCGAATATGATACACTCCAGGTTATTATGGGAACTGAGAGAAGAGATCACAGGAGCATTAGCTATGATCTTTGAAACCTCTTTGGCTACAAAGGAAGTGCCGGAGGACTGGAGAATGGCAAATGTAGTTCCCTTGTTTAAAAAAGGTAATAGGGAGAAACCTGGGAACTATACGTCAGTAGTCTGCAAACTATTGGAAAGGATTCTTAAGGATAGGATCTACGTTGGAGAAGTACAGTCTACTCATGGATAGTCAGCATGGCTTTGTGAAAGGAGGATCATGCCTCACGAGCCTGATTGAGTTTTTTGAAGAGGTAAGAAAAGAAATTGTTGAGAGTAGGGCAGTGGATGTGGTCTACATGGACTTTAGCAAAGTAGTTGACAAGGTCCTTCATGACAGACTCATCTAAAAAGTCATGAGGCATGGGATAAGTGGAACCTTGGCTGTTTGGATAAAAAATAGGCTTAAGAGAAGAAAACAGAGGGTAGTTGTTGAAGGAAAGTATTCTACCTGGAGGCCGGTGACTAGTGGAGTGCCACAGGGATCTGTCCTGGGACCCCTGCTATTTGTGATTTTTATAAATGACTGGGATGTAGAGGTGGAAGGATGGGTGAGTAAGTTTGCGGATGACATGAAGATTGGAGGAGTTGTGGATGGAGCTGTAGGTTGTTGAAGGTTACAAGAGGATATAGACAGAATGCAGAGTTGGGCAGAAAAATGGTAGATAGAGTTCAATACGGACAAGTGTGAGGTGATGCATTTTGGAAGGACAAACCAGAAGACTGAGTACAGGATTAATGGTCAGTTACTTAAGAGTGTGGATGAACAAAGGGACCTTGGGGTTCAACTCCATACATCCTTCAAGATCGCTGCACAAGTTGATAGGGTAGTTAAGAAGGCCTATGGGATGCTAGGCTTCATTAATAGGGGGATTGAGTTCAAGAGTAGAGAGGTCATGTTGCAACTCTACAAATCTCTGGTGAGACCGCACTTAGAGTATTGTGTTCAATTCTGGTCACCTCATTATAGGAAGGATGTGGAAGCTATGGAGAGGGTGCAGAGGAGATTTGCCAGGATGTTGCCTGGTTTGGAGAAGAAGTCATATGAAGCAAGGTTAGCAGAGCTGGGACTTTTCTCTTTGGAGTGTAGAAGAATGAGAGGGGACTTGATAGAGGTCTACAAGATTATGAGAGGCATAGATAGGGTGGATAGTCTGTACCTGTTTCCCAGGGCACCAATAGCAAACACTAGAGGGCATATGTACAAAGTTAAGGGAGGGAAGTTTAGGGGAGACATCAGGGGTAAGTTTTTTACACAAGGAGTTGTGAGTGCCTGGAATGACTTGCCAGGGATGTTGGTGGAGGCTAAAACATTAGGGGTATTTAAGAACCTCTTGGACAGGCACATGGATGAAAGAAAAATGGAGGGTTATGCAGTAGTGTGGGTTTAGTACTTTTTTTAAGGATTATATGGGTCAGCACAACATGGAGAACTGAAGGGCCTGTACTATGCTGTACTGTTCTATGGTTCTATGTTCTATGGTTCTAAAGGAATTCCTTCTCATCTCTGTTCCAAATGGACATCCATCTATTTTGAGACTGTACCCTCTGGTCATAGACTCACCCACTATAGAAAACATCCTCTCCACATCCACTCTACCTAGGCCTTGGAATATTTGATGGGTTTCAATAAATCCAACCCCCCCCCCCCCATTCTTCTAAATTTCATTGTCATCAAGTGTACTTCACACATTTCATTCCAGGAATAATTCTGGACTCTCTCTAATACAAGGACATCTTTTCTTTGCATAATACTCCAAGTGTTGTCTGACCAATGCCTTACAAGCCCCAGCATCCCATCTTCGCTTTTCTATTCTAGTCCTCAAGAAATGAATGTGAACATTGCATTTGCTTTCCTCACCACCGACTCAACCTGCAAGTTAACCTTTAGGGAATCCTGCACAAGGACTCTCAAGACCCTTTGCACTTCTGAATTTTGAATTTTCTCCCTGATAGAAAATAATCTGTATCTTCATTCCTTCTACCAAAGTGCATAACTATACCACTTCCCTAAAAACATATTCCATTGCCACTTTGAATGATCTCCCAGTCTGTCCAAGTCCTTCTGTAGACTCCCTGCTTCCTCAACACTACCTGCCCTTCCATCTATCATTGAATTTTCTGAGAACTTCTCCACAAAAGCCATCAATTCTGTCATCCAAATCAGTGACATGTCCTGATTGGTTCCAAACCCTATCCCTGAGGAATACCACTAGACAATAGTAGCCAACCAAAATAGGCCCCCTTTACTCTGGCTCTTTGCCACTTGCTAGTCAACCAATCTTCTATCCATGCTAGTAGCTTTTCCATCATACCATGGGCTCTTATCTTATTAAGCAGCCGCATGTGCAGCACCTCGTCAAAGGCCTTCTGAAAATCCAAGTAAACAACATCCACTGACTCTCCTTCGTCTATCCTGCTTGTTATTTCCTCAAAGAATTCCAACAGACTTGTCAAACAAGATTTCCCCTTCAGGAAACCATGCTGACTTTGTCCTACTTTATCATGTGCATCCAAGTACCCCAAAACCTCAGCCTTAATAATGAACTCCACCATCTTCCCAACCACTGAAGTCAGGCTAACTGGCTTAGAGTTTCTTTTGCACCCATCCCTTGTTAAAGTGTGGAGTGACAGCTGCAATTTTTCAGTCCTCCAGAACATTTCAGAAACCAGTGATTCTTGAAAGATCATTATTAATACCTGCACAATATCTTCATCCACCTCCTTTAGAATGTTGGGTATAGTCCATTTGGTCCAGGCGACTTGTCTAACTTCAGATCTTTCAGCTTCTCATCAACTTTCTTCTTAGTATTAGCAACTGATATTCACTTCTGCCCCTGACACTCTCAAATTTCTGATATACTGTTAGTGTCTTCCACAGTGAAGACTGACACATAATACTTGTTAAGATTGACTGCTTCTTCTTTGTCCCTCATTACTACCTCTGCATCATCATTTTCTGGTGGACCATTATCCACTCACACCTCTCTTTTACTCTTTGTATACTGTAAAAAAGATTTTGGTATCCTCTTTATTGGCTAGTTTACCTCCATATTTCATCTTTTCTCTCCTTATGGTTATTTTAATTGCCTTCTGATGGCTTTTAAACATTTCCTAATGATCGAACATCCCACAAATTTTTGCTATATTTATGATCTCTATTTTGCTTATATGTTGAATTTAACTTCCCTTGTCAACCACAGTTCCCTCATCCTCCCTTTAGAATACTTCTTCATCTATCTTGTGCCTTCCAAATTTCACCCAGAAACTCCAGCCATTGCTGTTCTGCTATCATAATTGCTCATGATCTTTTCCCATCAACTCTCATGCCTCTGTAATTCCCTTTACTCTGCTGTAATACTGAAACATCTGACTATCTTCTCCCTCTCAAGTTGCGGGGTGAATTCTGTCTCAGAATTCTAAGGGTTCCTTTGCCTTAAGCTCCCTATTGAAATCTGGTTCATTGCACGACAACCAAATCAGAATTGTCTTTCCGCTGGGGTCTCAACAACAAGTTGTTGTACAATGCTATTTTGTAGGTATCCTATAAATTCCCTCCCTTGGGATTTAGTAGCGACTTGACATCTACCTGCGTATTGAAATGCCCATCATTATCATAACATTACATGCCTTTTCTATCTCCTGTTGAAATTTATATCCCACATCCTGGCTATGTTCAGGGGCTTATATATAACTCCCATCAGAATCTTTTTAGCCTTGCAGTTTCTTATCTCTACACACAAGTGTTCTACATCTTCAGATCCAATGTCACCTCTTTCTACGGATTTGATTTTACTTTTTACCAACAGAGCCACCCCCCCCCCCCCCGCCTACTAGCCTGTTCAATAGGTTTCAATAGATACATTTAATGTCAGAGAAATTTACACAATATACATCCCCAAATTATTTTTCTTCACAAACATCGACGAAAACAGAGGAGTTCCCCAAAGAATGAATGACAGTTAAACGTTCGAACCCCAGACCTCCCGGAACTACCCCTCCCACATACAAGCAGTAGCAAGGCAATGACCCCCACCACCCCCACTGAGCACTTAAATGTGCAGCAAAGGACACTGACGCAGTACCCAAAGACTACTCGTTCACCTGGTATTCTCACCCTAAGAAGGGAAAAAGAGATCTCCCTGTTTCACAGCGAGAGGGGAGACACAACAAAATAAGATGTATCCTAGGGTGTTAACTCCCAACTATAAACTTTCAGCCCACAATGTTATACCTGCCAATATCTAACTGAGCTACAACATCACCAACCTTATTCCTTATACTGTGTGCATTAAATTATAACACCTTCGGTCCTGTATTCATCACCTTTTTTAAATTTAGCCCCATGTAACACTTCAACTCATCCCAGTGACTGCAATTTTGCCCCACTATCTGCCTGCTCTTCCTCACAGTCTCTCTGCACACTGCGTCAACTTTTATAGTAACTGCCCCATCCCGAGTCCTGTCAGACCAACTTCCATACTCCTGCCAAATTACTTTAGACCCTGACCAACAGATCTAGCAGACATGCTAGGTATTGATATCTCAGATATTGACCACAAGGATATTGATTTCCCTTCAAGTTCTGGTGTAACCCAAAAGAGATACCAGTGAGCACTTTGACAAAAGTCTTTATTCTGTTGATCAGTGTCAAAAAAGACAAATTAAATCCACTGTGATTCAATGTCATATAACAATAAAACATGAAAACTTCCAAGGGGAGTAAGTACTTTTTGTAATCACTGTATGTTCTTCTCAGAGTCATCATAGCAAGGAGTAATTCTACATCCTGTCAAGAGGTTTTGGTTCAAGGTAAAACAATAACAGAATGCAGAATAAAGTGTTAGAGTTTGTTTAAAGTTTTACAGGGAATGTTAAGTGCAGGTAGACAATAAGGTGCAAGGTCATAACAAGGGAAGCTGGCTGGTGGCATAGTGGCATCAGTACTGGACTTTGGAGTGAAGGCTCTGGTGTTCAAATCCAGCCAGCTCCCTTGCACACTTTCCATCTGTGCTGGGTCAAGCCAGCATCTCAGCCTCGTAAAAAGAAGAAAGCCGGCTAAAAAAAAACGCCATCACGACGGTGTCCTGATGACTCCACTCAGAGTTAAGGGCTTTCTTCATAACAAGGAAAGCTGAGATGTCAAGAAGCCATTGTATCATACTAGAGAACTGTTAACCTTTCTTAGATAGAAGCTGTCTAACTTCCTTGGTCATAATGTCAAGGTGGTTGGACCAGAACAATCTATTGATGATGTTCTCTCCTAGGGACATGAAGCTTAGCAATCTTCTAGACATACAGAGACACATTGATATAAAAGCACTTCTGCATTAATGAAGACACAAGAGAGTTTAAATGTTGGAATTTGGAGCAACAATCGGCATTTTAGGTCGAGACCCTTCATCAGTATTATCAGGAAAGACTGCGCAATCTGGGGTTATTCTGTATGCAGTGAAAAATGATAAGAGGCATCTTGATAGAGGTGTACAAGGTTGGAAGAGGCATAGATAGTGTAGATAGTCTATGATGGCAGTAGCTAATACCAGAAATCCTTTTAAAGTGCGTGAAGGAAAGTTTAGGGGAGATATCAGAGCGTCCGGATTTTTATACAGTGTGGTAGGTGCCTGGCATGCACTGCCTGGGCTTGTGTTGGGAGACTGATAAATTACAGACATTTAAGAGACTCTTAGATAAGCACATTGATGAAAGACAAAGGCTATGTAGGAGGGAAGAGTTAAATTGATCATGGTGTAGATTAAAAGGTCGGCATAACATTGTGGGTCAAAGGGCTGAGCTGTACTGAGCTGTACTGTTCTATATTTTATGTTCTACTTATATTCATTACAGATAACCCAAACTTTTAACTGCCTTCTCACATTTTGTCTTTTGCTTCATTTGCAGTAACTTGCTTTGGGATATTCTGTGCAGGCAATGTAATTGTAAACCTTATTCTATTCATGTGACTGGATGAATGTAACCACTATGCTCAGGTATCAGTGAAAGCATTGAATTTTGATTGCACTTTTGGCACAATATAAACTCTCAGAGTGCTTAACGGAAATTCTATCAAACAAAATTTAATTGCCAACCATGTGAAGAGAGAAGTATGTTTTACAGAACATCTTAAAGAGGGAAAGGCAAGAAGTGTTCACAGAATTAGGGAAGGAATGTAAGAGGGGATTAAAATTGTAGAGGGCAAATGTCCAAAGGTGAAGAATATGCTCACATGTTAGAGCCTTTGATCTTTGTGCATTCTCCAGCCACAGACAAGTTCCTGGAGGATGGCGATTAGTTAATATTATTCTGTTATTTGAGACAGGAAAGAAGGATAATACTGGAAGTTATAGGGAACAAACCCTTGAAAGGTTGGGAAGCTATTGTGGAGAATTCTTAAGGGCAGGACGTGTGATCATTTAGAAAGTGATGACCTAATTAGGGCCAAACAATGAAATTTTGACTGAAGCAAGTCGTAACTTACTAACTTGATTGGGCTTTTTGATGGGGTGACGAAGATGAGTGATAAAGCTAAATTGATGTGGATGTGGCCTTCATGGATTTTAGTAAGGAGTTTGCCAAGGTTGATTATGGTAGGACTGAATAGATGATTAAGATGCATAGGATCCACAGTGACTTGCCCATTTGGATTCAGAATTGGCTTTACAGAGGGAAGTGATCAGTCAGACCTGTTCTGGCTGGAGGTCCATGACTGGTGGTGTTCCACGTGGTTCTGCACTGTGACCTCTGCTTTTTGTAAAGTATAAACGTAGGATGGTGGGTTGGTAAATTTGAATATTGATGATACGAAGACTGGTGATGTAAATTGCCAAAAGATACAGGACAATACAGATCATTTCCACACATGGCCAACAAAGTTAAATCAGCCAAATATGAAGTGTTGTGTTTTGAGAGATCACAGATAAATGAACAGTACAGCGGTAATGGCAAGACTCTTATCAGTGCTGATGTGCGGAGGGATCATGAGGTGCAGTCCATAGCTCCTGGAAAGTGGCTACACAGGCTGATAATGTGGCAAGCAAGGCCAATGGCATACTTGCCACACTGAGCTCAAGAGTCAGGAAATTCTGATGCAGCTCTTTAAAACTTGAGTTAGGCTGCATCCGGAGGATTCCATTGAATTCTGGTTGCCCCCTTACAGAAAGGAAGTGGAGGCTTTGAAGAGGTTGCAGAAGAGGTTTACCAGGATGCTGCCTGGATTAGAGGGCTTGTGCTATAATGAGAGGTTGGACAAACCTGAGTTGTTTTCTCTAATGTGGCAGAGGCTGAGGGGAGATCTGATAGAGGTGTGTAAGATTATGAGAGACATAGATAGAGTAAAAGACTGTATCTTTCCCCCAAAATGGAAATACCTAATAGCATGCATTTAGGGTGAGAAATGTTAAGTTCAAAGGAGATGTATTAGGCAGGGTTTTACAGGGAGTGGTGGGTGCCTGCAAACTGTTGCTTAGTATGGTGGTGGAAACAAATATGATAGAGGTGCTTAAGAGGCTCTTACATGGGCACATGAATGTGCAGGGAATGGAGGAAAAATGGAGATAGCACTGGAGCCAAATTGTTCTTTCAAATAAGGTTGATCCGTGTGGTGGATCATAAGGAGTAGAGTCAAGACTGTGAAGGGACTTGCAAGTGACACTAAGAATGGTTAGTTGCTCAGGTACTATTATAGCTCTTGAGCTCAGAATCAGAGGTTAGGTGTGACCACAAACTCAGGTGCATGGATGGTGGAAAGTGAAAGGCAGTTTAGTAAAGCACAAGTGTAATTAAGTTCGGACGTAACATGGACAAAGAACATCGTAGATAGAATACTACAGCATTGCTCAGGCCCATTGACCCATGATATTGTATCAGCCTTTTAATGTACTGCAAGATCAATCTAACTCTTCCCTCCCACATGTTGAAAGCTTGAACTGGAGATGAATTAGATTATATTACGGATACATAAGTTTATGAGGTACATATATAGTCTAATATTTTAGTTGGAAGAGAGGTGAAAGTGTTTGCTTTATGTCTGTTCATGGCAGCAATAATTCTCTTTGAGATTTCTTAGTTGTACATCAATAAAAAGTGAAACATATGCTTTGTGTTCTCAATCTGACAGATAACTGTGACAGTCAACTGGTGTCGGACTTGCTTCGCTGGGCCTTCAATTCCTCTTCAGAGTTCTCAAGCAGCCACAGCCCCGGCTACGCAAAGCTGAACAGAAGGGACGGTAAGGGACATATGCCATCTCAACTGATGACATTTCTGATACTTCCTCTGATATCTATCATCCCCTGTGTGCAGGAGCAAACTGAAAGGCCACGTGGACTTGGTGTTCAAAATAACCGGCAATTTGCTAAAACTGTGCACAGCAGGAAATCATTCAAAACTGAAAGTGAATTTGGTACAGCTTTTGTGTTCTCAGTTGAAGAGATTACACAGAAACTGATTAACACGGCATGATAGCATATGGGGTTAACATAATCACTTAACAACATGAGTGATCACTAATAGGGGTTCGATTCCCTTTGCTGTCTGTATGGAGTTTGTACATTCTCCCCGTGACCACATGGGTTTCCTGCGGGTGCTCTGATTTCCTCCCACAGTCCAAAGACATACATCCAGGGTCAGTGAGTTGTGGGCATACTGTATTGGCACAAGAAATATGGCAACACTAATGGACTGCCTGTTCAAACTGTGATGGCCATTGACATAAATGGTGCATTTCACTATATTTCAATGTATCTGTGCAAATAAAGCAAGTCTAATCTTTAAAAGTCCTTGACATTAAAACTGGGCTTTGATAATGGAATAGTGATTATGGGAAGACTTAATTAAGTAACATACAAGGCACTGATAATTGAATAAAATGATTGTCCACATTTAACCTGGTTAACAGTAAACTAAACTGGGTAGCAATGCAACACTATTACATTTCGGGGTGTCAGAGGTACTAGTTAAACTCCAACATCATTTGTAAGAAGTCTGTATGTAGGTTTTCTCTGCGTGCTCTGGTGGTCTCCCACAGTCCAATGACGTACTGGCTTCTAAGTTAAATGGTTATTGTAAATTGTCCTGTGATTAGGCTGGGGTTAAATCAGGGTTTGCTGGGAGGCACAGCTCTAAAGGCCAGAAGGGCCTATCCTGTGCTGGACTGTAGCTCAATAAATAAATAAAAACAATTTTCTGTTACAACAATGGGTTCACGCTATAATGTAACTAATTATCTTCCTGAAACTTGGCTGTCATCGCTGCTGCATTCCATGTCTCTTAAACTTTGTCTGCAGTTCCCTGTTAACACGTTAGCACAATCTATGTTGCAATTTACTCTCAATATTCTTTCCCCTACTACAAATGCCTCGCCCTTCCTAAGATCAACCTGACTTAGGCATGAATATTGGAATTGTACATTGGCCAACTAAGCATTAACATTCTGGCCACAGAGTAATTTCTTTGGGCCATTTCATCCCTATAGCCAAACATTTTTGAAGCCTTTTGACCCTGAGGGAGCTTACACTGTCAGATGATTTACTCAGACACAGATAATACAAATAATGATCAATAGGTTATTATTTCAGAGCTCATGAGAGCAAGCAGTTCAGCTCAAAATTTGCTCCAAAATAATGGTTTGTTAGCATTTGTAGTAGACACAAGAGAAGATCAGTCAATTCTGCAAAATTTCAGTAGATTTTCAAAGTATGCTGAAAGCATTTTTCAATCACTGACTCACTGACCAAAACTGCTTTAAGTTTCTTTTACCCCTTAAACCATGCTTTTACTTTCAACTCCATATTTTAAGTTCTTCTCTTCTTTATTTCTATTTGATGAGACAAGGGTTTGAAAAGTCATGTAAGGCATACTTTTAAGGTGAACTCATCTACAAAATGAAGTTCTTTTAAGAATTGGGTCCTTTTCTATTCAATGGTTCTTTGTAATTGTCACAGTGACCTTGAGAACCTAGACTTTTCCAGTGGTTTCTGTCTGACATGTTTATCTGTGCTTCATGAAGTAAAACAGCACTGTTAGATGACGTCATTTGATGTGGAAGTTAATTAGCGGATTGATCAAAGGCATTGTAATCTGACAGCATGGAAACAGGTTCTTCAGCCCATCTGGTCCATACCGACCCAGATGCTCCATAAATTTGCCAGAATTTGGCCAATAGCCTTCTAAATCTTTCCAATATATATGCTTGTCCAACTGTCTTTTAAAAAGTTGTTATTGTACCTGCTTCAACCACTACCTCTAGCAGCTCATTCAAGATGGATGAGGTTGTATTGGAATTATTGAAGTTTTTATTGTTGGATGATATTTATTGCCAAAGTCAATGGAAACCAAAATTCCACTTGACATTTGCTGAACTGAGATTGATAGTAATTTTTTGGATAATGTTGACAAGGCACAGAGGTCAATGGAGTATAGCTTTGACTTACCATTAAACAGAGTGCAAGTTCAACTGCTTGATTCCCTACATTTGTTCTTTTATCACTAACTTTCAGCTCTGTAGAACTGTATGCTACAATATCTCCAGCTGTCTATGTCGACTCAACAAAGGGTCAGAAAGAAGAAAGGTTTGGAAACACAATGCCATCATGGCTGGCACAGACACCATGGACCAAAAGCCTATTCCTCTGATGTGATTTTCTGTGTTCTATATTCAACAACAGGTTCCCCTTTTCTCCCATGCTTTCTAACGTAGAACCCTCAGTGCAACACCATAAAATAGAGAGCAGGATTGAGCCATTTGGCCAATTGAGTCTGCTTCGCCATTCTATCATGGCTAATTTATTAATCTCCTCAACCAAATTTTTCTGCTTTCTCCCCATAACCATTGACACCCTTACTAATTGAGAACCTATTAACCTCTATTTTAAATATACCCAATGACTCGGCCTCCACAGCTATCTGTGGCAATGAATTCCACAGATTCACTCTCCCCTGGGTAAAGAAATTCTTCCTCATCTCTATTCTGAAGGGATGTCCTGGGAACCCCTGCTCTAAATTAGCTAAAACAAAACAATACTTTTTTTTCTATACAATCCACTCCAATTTGAATATAGCCCAGTTCTGTCACACAGTAACAAGCTACAAGCCCATAGTTTTACAGGAAGGATTCTAGCATGGATAAAGCAGTGGCTGATTGGTAGGAGGCAAAGAGTGGGAATAAAGGGAGCCTTTTTGCTTGGCTGCTGATGACTAGTGCTGTTCCACAGGGGTCTGTGTTGGGACTGATTTTCTTTATGTTATATGCCAATGACTTGGATGACAGAATTGATGGCTTTGTTGCAAAGCTTGCAGATGATACAAAGATAGGTACAGGAGCAAGAGTTTTGAGGAAGTAAAGAGGCTAAAGAGGACTTAGGCAGATTAGGAGAATGGGCAGATGGAATGTAGTGTCAGGAAATGTATGGTTATTTGCTTTCATAGAAGAAATAAATGTATAGAGTGTTCTCTAAACAAGAATTAAATTTTTAAAAATCTGAAGTATAAAGGGACTTGAGAGTCCCCATGCAGGATTCCCTAAAGGTTAATTTACAGGTTGAGTTGGTGCTGAGGAAGGCAAATGCAATGTTAGCATTCATTTCAACAGGACTATAAGAGCAAGGATGTGATGCTGAGACTTTATAAAGCACCGGTGAGGTCTCACCTGGAGTATTGTGAACAGTTTTGGACCATTACCTTAAACTGAAACTGAAATTAGAGAGTTTTCAAAGGAAGTTCACAAGAATTATTCCAGGATTGAAAGACTTGTCATATGAAGAGCATTTGATGGCTCTGGGCCTGTATTCACTAGAATTCAGAAGAATGAAGGGTGACCTAATTGAAAACTATTGAATGTTGAAAGGCCTGATAGATTGAATGTGGAGAGGATGTTTCCTATGGTGTGAGAGTCTATGACCAGAGGACACAGCCTCAGAATAGAGGGTGTCCTTTTAGAATGGAGATGTTTCATGGCTGTCAATGAGAAGACGTATCTCAAAGTTGTATACTTTGTTAATAAATGTACTTTGAATTTTGATGCTTTGTCCTATCTGTGTGGAGTTTCCCTGACCTTCCTGTGGCCACATGGATTTCCTCCAGTTGCTCTGCTTCCCTCCACACCCCATAGCTGTGCAGGTTTGAGTATTCATTAGCTGCTGTAAATCCAACCTGTATGGGTGGGTAGCAGGAGACTCAGGAAGTGAATGGCGATGTGAGAGGAAAAACTTACTCAGTGCAAATGGTCAGTGTTCAAAGAAGGCCCATTTCTGTAAGTAAATGAAAATCGGGAGATCTTGCTTCCATAGTGGTATTTCTCATACAGCTTGACATCACTTATAATGGAGTATTTCAGACATTATCTCAGATGGGCCCCTGTGTATACTGTATTGAAAGAAGATGATATTACTAAATTGCATATTCATTGATGATTGTTGGCAGTTCTTTTCAGAATATTGAATGTAAAATGGCTCTTTGTTTGCTACTTTTGAACGCAAGATCCGTTGTTAAATTCCGTAGTGTAATTCATTTATGGATTAGAAAATTATCAATAATCTCAGGAGTTTTTGTTTGACAGGCCAATCATTCACTCTGAGATGGATTCATTTATTTATCACATGTACTTCAAAATATTCAGGGAAATGTGTTGCACGTGTTAGCAACCAATATAATGTAAAGGGGTATTGGGGCAGTCTGCACACAACATTTCCATTAGAGTTTGCAGATACTTAACTGATAAAACAAGAAGAAAGTAATTTCTGAATGTCATACTTGTGTTTGGTGTTACTTTCCCTTGAGACATTCCATGGCTCTTCTTCTGGTGTTTGTGCAAACATTGGAAAATATTAAAACAATTCTACAAGAAGTAGTGGATACGGCCCAGTCCATTATGGGTAAAGCCCTCCCCACCATTGAGCACGTCCATTCAGACTGCTGTTGCAGGAAAGTAGCATTCATTGTCAACAAACCCCCACTCCCATACCCAGCATCCAGGCCATAGATTCTTCTCACTGCTCCCATCAGGCCAAAGGTACAGGAGTCTCAGGACCCACACCATCTGGTTCAGGAACAGTTATTACCCCTCAGCCATCAGGCTCTTGAACTAGAGAGGATAACTTCACTCAATGTCACTTGCCTCAACACTGAAATGTTCCCACAACTTAAGATTCACTTTCAAAGCCTCTTCATCTCATGTTCTTGATATTTGTTGCTTCTATATTTATTATTATTATGAGGTTTTTTTACTCATCTTGTATTTGCACAATTTATTGTCTTTTGCACATCGGCTGTTCCTCCGTCATGTTGTATGCAGTCGGGAAGTGTACGGTCATGCACTTTGGTAGAAGAAATGAAAGAGTTGACTATTTTCTAAATGAAGCAAAAGTACAAAAAACTGAGGTGCAAAGGGACTTGGGAGTTCTTGCGCAGGATTCCCTAAAGGTTAATTTGCATGTTGAGGAAGGCAAATGCTATGTTAGCTACCCATGTCAAGAGGACTAGGATATAAAGGCAAGGATGCAATGTTGAGACTTTATAAAGCACTAGTGAGGCCTCATTGGAGTATTGAGGGCAGCTGTGGGCCCCTTATCTTAGAAAGGATATGTTGATACAGGAGAGGGTTGAAAGGAGATTCATGAAAATCAGGGTGGTGCTATATTCCAGGAGGGGGGGGGGGTTTCTAGAGTACATCTGAGATGGCTTTTTATAGCAGCATGTGGTTGAGCCCACTACAGGTTCAGCTAATCTGGATTGGGTGCCAGAATTGATTAGAGTGCTCTAGGTAAAAGAACCCTTCAGCCAGAGTGATCATTAGATGATAGAATTCACCCTACAATTTGAGAAGGAGAAGCTAAAGTCAGATGTATCAGCATTTCAGTGGTGTAAGGGGAATTACAGAGGTGCGAGAGAGGGGTTGGCAAGAACTGATTGGAAAAGAACACTGGCAGGGATGACAACAGAGCAGCAATGGCTGAAATTTTTGGAAGCAATTCAGAAGGCACAGGATATATACATATAATATAAAAGGAACGATGTAATGTTGTGGCTTTATAAAGCACTTGTGAGGCCTCACTTGGATTATTGCAAGCAGTTTTGGGCCCCATGTGCTGATACTGGAGAGGGTTCAATGGAGGTTCACAAAAATGATTCCAGGATTGAACGGTTTGTCATATGAAGAGCATTTGATGGCTCTGACCCTGTATTCACTAGAATTCAGAAGAATGTGGGGTGGTCTAATTGAATCCTATCAAATGGTGAAAGGATTGATAGAGTAGATGTAGAGAGGATGTTTCCTATGGTGCTGGACACTAAGACCAAAGGACACAGTCTCAGAATAGAGGGGTGTCCTTTTAGAATGGAAATGTGGAGGAATTTCTTTAGTCAGAGAGTGGTGACTCTGTGGAAATCTTTGCCACAGGCAGCAGTGTATATTCAAAGCAGAGGTTGATGGATTCTTGATTGGTCAGGGAATGATGAGACTCGAGGAGAAGCCAGGAGACTAGGTCTGAAATAAAAATTGGATCAGCCTTGATGAAATTGCGAAACAGACTTGATGGGCCAAATGGGCAAATTCTGCAGCTACAGTATGTCTTATTTTCTCATACTGGGCATCACGGTAGTACAACAGTTAGCATGATATTATTACAGTTTGGAGCATCAGAATTCAGAGTTCATCCCAGTGTCATCTGTAAGGAGTTTTTCTAAATCCTCCCCGTGGAATGCATGGATTCAACCGTGACCTCTGACACTGTCTCTGTGGACTCAGGATTAACCGTGACCTCTGACACTGTCCCTGAGGACTCAGGTTTAACCGTGACCTCTGACACTGTCTCTGTGGACTCAGGATTAACCGTGACCTCTGACACTGTCCCTGTGGACTCAGGTTTAACCGTGACCTCTGACACTGTCGCTGTGGACTCAGGATTAACCGTGACTTCTGACACTGTTCCTGTGGACTCAGGTTTAACCGTGACCTCTGACACTGTCCCTGTGGACTCAGGATTAACCGTGACCTCTGACACTGTCCCTGTGGACTCAGGATTAACCGTGGCCTCTGACACTGTCCCTGTGGACTCAGGATTAACCGTGACCTCTGACACTGTCCCTGAGGACTCAGGATGAACCGTGACCTCTGACACTGTCCCTGTGGACTCAGGATTAACCGTGACCGCTGACACTGTCCCTGTGGACTCAGGATTAACCGTGACCTTTGACACTGTCTCTGAGGACTCAGGATTAACCGTGACCGCTGACACTGTCCCTGTGGACTCAGGATTAACCGTGACCTTTGACACTGTCTCTGAGGACTCAGGATTAACCGTGACCTCTGACACTGTCTCTGTGGACTCAGGTTTAACCGTGACCTCTGACACTGTCCCTGTGGACTGTATACATTCTCTAAGTGCTGCAGTTTCCTTCACGTCCCAAAGATGTGCCGATTGGTTAACTCATTACCTACCTAATCACATCACTCCTACTGGATCCCAGCAGCAGCTCAGCAAAGTCCTCTGTCTTGGGCCAGTCTATCAAGTTGTCCCTAGATATAACCTATCTTCTTGGTTTCCTTCTTCTTCAAAAAATGAGGTCTTTGGAGCTTCTGTTGGCACTTCAGAAGCTTGAGGATTGTTAGCCTCATGCCTAACCTGCCTCCTTTAACTGACGGATTTGGGACTGTCCATGGCAGAGCTTGTAGACTATTTGGCTGCTGTAAATTATGCCTAGTGCGTAGTTTATAGATGATGTTAGATTGGATAGAAAAATGTTTAAAGAGAAGAAATTCTGCAGGTGCTGGGAAATCTTGAACAGCAAATAATATTTCATGCATCTCCAACACTCCTGTTCTTCCTGGACACCCCACTCTGGTTCTCTACCTGCTCTGGATCTTTTCATCTCCAATTGCTGATGAGACATCTACCAGCTTGATGTTGGCATTCCTCTCTCCTCCTCGAAATTTACCCCTCAGAACATACTACTGTCCACTCTCTCTGCACCCATCCCAACCTGACCATGAAGCATCAAACTCCGCAGTCAAGGTTTTGCTGTTCTAGTCAGGTGGGCTGACCTTTACCTTGCCAAGGCCAGACAGCAACAGTCGGGCAATTCCTCTTACTTTCTCCTTCACTCCTCTTACTGCTCCTGCCCTACTGAACTCATGTCCACATACCTCGACTCCATTCTATCCTTCCTGGTTCAGTCCCTTGCCACCTACCCGTGCCCTTCTCATGCTCTAAATCAACTACTTTCAGTTCCCTTGCCCAGACTTCCTCATTTTCAGCATTGTTCAGTCCCTATATACCTCTATCCCCTACAAAGAAGGCCTTAAAGATCTCTGCTTCTTTTGCAACAGACCCAACCAGTTCCCCTCCACCACCATCCTCCTCAACAATTTCTCCTTCAGCTCCTCCCACTTTCTCTAAACTCAGAGAGTAGCTAAGGACACCTTCCTGGGCTGCAGCTGGGCCTTTTTGTTGGTCACATACTGCAGTCCATGTTCTAAGCCTTTCTTAGCAATGCTCGCCAACACTTTCTGTGCTGCATTGGTGCTGCTTCATTCACCCATGCTGAGCTCATCAATTTTATCAACTTTTATCGAGCCTTACCAAGCCTCCAGCTTCCACCTCACCCTTAAATTCACTTGGTCCATTTCTCACATCTCCCTCCCCTTTCTTGTTCTTCCCATCTCCATCTCTGGAGACAAACTGTCTACTAACATTGTTCATAAAACTACCGATCCCAGGGCTTTCTTGACTATGCCTCTTCACACCCTGTCTCCCATAAAAATGCTATTCCCCTTTCTCAGTTCCTTTGTCTCCACCACATCTATTCCCAGGATGAGGCTTTCCTTTCCAGGACATGAGAGATGGCGTCCTTCCTCAAATAACAGGGTTTTCCTTCCTGCAACATTGATTCTGCCTCCAGCCATATCTCCCACATTTACTGGATGTCTGCGCTCACCCCATCTTGCTGCTGGTTTGACCGTGATTAGACTTCTCCTTGTCCTCACCTACCATCCTATATGTTCTCCGTCCACACAACATTCTCCACAACTTCCACCATCTTCACTGGGATCGTACCACCAAACACATCTTAACCTCCCCCTCCCAACTATCCACTTTCCACAGGGATCGCTCCCTCTGTGATTCCCTTGTCTACTCTCCCCTCCCTCATGGGACTCCTTGCTACTCAACTCCTCCCTCACCTCCACTTATGGCACAGAACTGTTCTTCCAAGTGAGGCAACACTTCACCTGCAAATCAGTTGAGGTTGCCTATTATCGGGTGTCCTTCTCGTTCTGGGGAAACCTGATGTAGATTGGGGGACCGCTCTGTTCAGCATTTCCACTCCGTCTGTGAAGAGCGGGTGGCACGTGGTTAGCACCTTGCTTTACAGTAGACGAGACCAGGCTCAATTACTGTCACTGCCTATCAGGAGTTTGTACCTTCTCCCTGTGACCGCATGGGGTCAGTCTGGGTGATCCAGTTTCCTCAAGCAATCCAAAGACGTACCAATTGGTAGGTCATTTAGTCATTGTAAATTGTCCTGTGTTTAGGCTGGGATTCAAATGAGAGATTGCTGGGCCATAGGGCTCGAAGGGTTGTAAGAGACAATTCCACACTGTATCTCAAAAAAATTTTCAAAATATGGGATTTTCCTATGGCCAAACATTTTAATTTCTATCCCCATTCCTGTTCTGACATGTTGGTCTATGGCTTCTTTTGCCTTGATGAGGCCACCCTCTGGGTAGAGGAACAACAATTTATATTCTGGCAACACACACAAAATGCTGGTGGAACGCAGCAGGCCAGGCAGCGTCTATAGGTAGGCTCCAACCTGATGCTATGAACATTGATTTTCCCTTCAGGCAATTTTTTTGCCTTTCCCTTCCCTCTTCTTCTATTCCCCACTCTGGCCTCATACCGCTTCTGCTCACCTGCCTATCACCTCCTGCTGGTGCCCCTCCTTCTTCCCTTCCTCCCATGGTCCACTCTTCTCTCCTATCAGATCGTTCTTCTCCAGCCATTTACCTTTTGCATGCACCTGGTTCCACCTATCAATTTCCAGCTGGTCCTCCTTCCCCTCACCCCACATTTTTATTCTGGCTTCTTCCCCCTTCCTTTCCTGTCCCGAGGAAGGGTCTCAGCTCTTAACATTGACTGTTTATTCATTTCCATAGATGCTGCCTGACCTGCTGAGTTCCTCCAGCATTTTGTGTGTGTTGCTCTGGCTTTCCAGATCTGCAGAATCTCTTGTGTTTGTGATCACCAGATCTGTGTTGCTTTGGATTGCCTCTGATCTCTGCAATAGACATGAACACTGGAGGAACTCAGCCTGGTGAGCCACCTAAAACTGAGTGACTGGTTAAGCAGCTCTCTACACATCCGATGGAAGCGACTCTCTTCAGGCAATCTATAACTAACTTGTCATTTTACTATGTGTGTTATAAGTATTTTGTAATCATCACTTACTACAGTAAATTATCGTTGTTCCAGATTAGCAATTAGTTACTACCAATTAGTTCATTCCACAGTTCTCATAAAGGGATTTGAATTGGGATAAAGGATGCACCCATACTTTTCTGGATAACTAATCTGGTAACCCCTATACCATTTGTATTGGTTTATTATTGTTCAAGAGGGTTCAAGAGACAGGAGAACAGACCAGCAGAGGTCTGATGTCTGTCGACAAGTGTGGCTTGCCTGGCAAGTTGAAGTTGTGGTGCTTGCAGTACGGACTGATGCCACGGATAGTGTGGCCACTAACTGTCTATGAAGTGGCAGTGTCCCATGTTGAGGCAATGGAACGGAAGATCAACAAGTATTTGAAGAAGTGGCTTGGAGTACCGAGCAGCCTCACTAATATTGCAATCCAGAGTAGCCAGACAAAGCTTACCATCCCAGTGCAATCCCTTGTTGAAGAGGTCAAGGTAGCCAAGGTAAGATCATTCTTGATGCTTCGAGACTCAAAAGACCCTGTCATCAAGAACACCCAGCTGGATGTGAGATCAGGCAGGAAGTGGTCAGCCAAGGCAGCAGTTGATGAGGCAGAGTCTAGACTGAAGCACAAGGAGACGGTTGGGGCTACTCAGCTAGGCCGCCAGGGACTTGGATGGACAACCCACAAGTGGTGGTCATCGTCTACAGGTAAGGAGCGTCGTGAGCTTGTAACACATGAAATACGAGAGGTAGAAGAGGAGAAGAGGTTAGATAAAGCAGCTGGCCTGACCAAACAAGGGGCTTGGACCTGGTGGGAAAGTGTTGAACAACGACATCTATCTTGGAATGTCCTGTGGCAGATGGAACCGCTCAGCATTTCTTTTCTATATAGAGCAGTGTATGACCTGCTCCCAACACCTGCCAACCTCAGCACCTGGTATGAAGATAAGACAGACAGGTGTGCTGCTTGTGGTGAGAAGGGAACACTTCAGCATATTTTGAGTGCATGCAGAGTCAATCTTTCCAGCGGCATGTACACTTGGAGACATAACAGAGTTCTCAAAGTTGTAACAGAAGCGGTTGAGCAGAGAGTACTGCAGCACAACTTATCTCATGCCCGATGCTGCACCGAACATCACATATCATTTGTGAAAGAAGGCTCCAAGTCAAGGGTGAACAGCACAGGCCCACGATCAAGCATACTTTCTTCAGCCAATGATTGGTGTGTCAAGGCCGACCTGGATGGGAAAGGCAGTTTCCCGGAGCAAATAGTTTTCACCACATTGCATCCAGATATAATCGGCTGGACTGACACCAGTAGAGAAGTGGTTATTGGTGAACTTATAGTCCTCTGGGAAGACAACATCGATGAAGCCCATGAGTGCAAGTTAACCACGTATGCAGAATCAAGATCAGAGTGCAGAGACAGAGGGTGGAAGGTCTCATGCTAACCATTTGAAGTAGGTTTCCATGGCTTTATTGCATTCACTTTCCAGAAGTGGCTGTGTGACCTTGGCTTTACTAGAAGAGAGATCAAGTCAACCAGCAGGGATGTAGCTGAGGCAGCAGAGACAGGATCATCATGGGTGTGGACCAAGTACATCCAGAGGGGCAGATAGTCCAACAGTGTATCCATCTTTTGTAAACCCTTCAGTAGTTGCATAGACACCTGAAGAGTAGACTATCTGTTGGATGGAAGTGACCAACAACTCTGATTGGGGCAGATGCCACATTTTTAAGCTCACCAATGGGAGGTGGTGCTTTAGCACTGCTGGCCCACCACCTCGAGGGAGTCTTGATCATAAGCGGGCCGAAACTCCTGAAGACAGGTGGCAGATCAGCTGATGATCCGACTGATGATAGCACAGGACAGTTAACATCTTAGTCCACGTTTTTAATTCTTCTTGTCGCATGTACCAAGACACAGTGAGAAGCTTGCTTTGTGCACTATTCATGCAGATTAAATCATTACACAGTGCAAAGTAAAACAGTAACAATGCAAGGTAAAGTGTAAAAGCTTCTGAGAAAGTGTGGTGCAGGTAAGGGAAGAGTAAGATTAAAACAAGGTAGATTGTGAGGTCAGGATTCCATCTTAACATACAAGAGTCTACTAACAGTGGGATAAAAGCTGTTTTTGAGCCTGGGTGTGCGTACTTTCAGGCTCTTGTATCTTCTAACGATGGGAGACAGTAGAAGAGGGAATAGCCAGTGTGGGTGGGGTCATTGATAAGTTGCCTGCTCTACTAAGGCAGCAAGTATAGTGAGTCCACGGAGGGGAGTTGGTTCCTGTGATGGAGATGTTGCTATACCGAGCCTTGATACATTTAAGCAGAATGCTTTCTATGGTGCATCGACAAATATTGGTAACATTGGTTGGACCAATACAGTCTGTTGATCGCATCTAGGAACTTGACTCTCTCAATCCTCTCAATTTCAATGTGGTTGACGTGGAAAGGAGCATTTTCACTTTCTTCTGTTTTGAAGTCAATGGGCAGTTCTTCTATTGACATTGAGGGAAGGTCATTGTCATAACACCATGTTACTAAGTCCTTTATCTCCTTCCTGTACTCTCTTATCATTACCTGAGATGAGACCCACTACAGTAGTATTATCAACAAACTTGTAGATAGAATTACAGCAGAATCTGGCCATGCTATACAGTTATGAATGTACAGGGAGTAGAGTAGGGGCTGAGGATACAGCATCATGTAGCATCAGTGTTCAGAATAATCATGGCAGATGTGTTGCTACCTGTCCTTACTGACTGTGGTGTGCTGGTCAGGAAGTCAAGAATCCAGTTGCAGAGGAAGGCATTGACCTTGGGTCTGGAGTTTGGTGAAACGTTTACTTGGAATAGTAGCATTGAACTGTAGTTAATAAACAATAGTCTGATGAAGGTATCTTTACTATTCAGATGCTCCAGAGATGAGTACAGTGCCAGGGTAATGACATCTGCTGTCGACCTGTTTTCGTAGTAGCAAGTTGCAATGGGTCAAAGTTGTCTGGAATGCAGGAGTTAATGTGTGCCATGACCAGACCCTCAAATTATTGCATCAACCATCAACATTGAACTCTGGAGAATATTAGTGAAACAATAACCAGAAGAGATTCCGCAGATGCTGGAAACCAGAGCAAGATACACAAGACGCTGGATGAACTCAACAGGTCAGGCAGCATCTATGGAAAGCAATAAGCAGGTGTCGTTTTGTGCCAAGGTGCTTCATCAGGACTCTATGAGGAGGAATCTCATTAGCCAGAGGGTGGTGAATGTATGGAATTCATTGCCATAGACAGCTGTGGAATCAAGTCACTGGATATATTTAAAGCAGAGGTTGACAGGTTTTTGATTAGTCAGGGTGTCAATGGTTATGTGGAAAAGGTAGGAGAATGGGCTTGAGAAGGATAATAAATCAGACATGATGGAATGGCAGTGCAGACTTGATAAGCAAATGGTGATTTCTGCTCTTATGTCTAATAAATGAGTGCAACGATAATGTAAAAATGTAATCAAAAATATTCCTTGTAAGTCACACACATTTCCGATACAGATATATATCTTTAAACTTCCATAATATTTGGGTCAATATCCTGCAATTCTGTAAAACCATTATGGTACTGTAATGGCATGATGGCCAGCACATTAACGTAAAGAAGGTGAAGCCAAATATAACATTCTGTAAGCTGTAACATCACTGCCTTATGATCAGAAGAAATCCACTCACCATATCTCATGGCTAGATGTTAAATGATTTGCAGAGAGATAAATTTTCATTTGACCCTCAATAACTTTGTTTCTTTGAAGGTGCTGGTGGATGGTCGCCTTTGGAATCTAACAAATACCAGTGGTTGCAGATGGATCTCGGAGAGAGGACGGAGGTCACTGCAGTAGCTACTCAAGGCCGCTATGGGAGTTCGGACTGGGTGACACGCTACCAGTTGATGTTTAGTGATATGGGAAGGAATTGGAAGCAGTATCGTCAGGAAGACAGCATTTGGGTAGGGGACTTAATTCAATAACATAAATCATTAATCATTGTAAAGTGAATTGAATATTTAATTTAGTGTTTTCAAGCACTTGAACCCCTGATTGGTCTTGTATACAATATTTACATACCATCATGTTTCCAGTGTTGTTTTGAAATCCTGCTTCTCCCCAAAAAACTGCAGAGTAACATGAGAGTTGACAATATGGCTTAGCCTTCAAATTTCCCCATGGTACTCCTACTTTAGAGATAGAACTGAGTTTTGTAATGCTGCACTGATAGTGCCTTGCAAGCTCTCCATCAGAGGATTGAGTTATTTTTTTTTAAATGATGAATCATATTCAATTGTAATTCATTGAATGGCTTCTAAATGTCACTTAGCTTTGAATGACATTCTTAGTGCTAGGTACTGAAGTGTGGAATTGCTGTTCCAAGTTCAGATTCTATTTGATTTATTTTATTTTACTGAGAGATTTTATTCTGTGTAATGTATTGAAGTTCACACCTGATCAGTGGTGCTAAACAGCCTGTATTGTTATAAACTTTTGTAGTAGTGCAGCAGTTAATTAATCAGAGACCTGGACTAATAATCCAGAGATCCAGGTTCAAATCCCACTATGCCAGCTGTGGAATTTAAATCTGGTTAGCAGACAAGTGTGTGGAAAGAATAACAAGGTGCTGTTGGAATACAATCACAATAGCATCAATGGGTTATTATTAAAGCTTGCATTCTTCATTATTGTCCTTCAGCAGTAAAATTTGGCCATTCCATGCATACCAATGGGTTGGTATTAAAATGGTGCATTATTGCCCTTCAGTAAGTCAATCATCCTTACATGATCTGATTCACATTTGACTATAGACTCTAACATGTTAGATTTGATTATTTTTAATCGATCTAAGATGTTTGTCACCATTACCTTCTCAAAGGGTAATAATAATGGAAGTAAATGCAGGCAGATTCCAAACGCTTGAATGAATATTAATAAAAATGTCTAAGTGGAGTAGAGCACACAGCTGCTGTTATATAACGTGCTTAGCACTACTAAATAAAGGTGAATTTCCAGCAAGGACTCTACATTACATACAAAACTGTGAAACCGTTATTGTCAAAATGCGTGCACTCATCACATCATGCATACCTCCTTTTATACCTGTCACAATAAGAATGCTTTCTTTTATACCTTGAGTTCAGAATCTACTTCTTTAAAATGTAATCAGTTGGTGGCAATATATAAGTAATATATTATTTTTAAGGACAGGCTTGCCTTACATTTCAATCAGCAGAGCTGTGCCTCAGTTATTGGACCCATGAAGTTAGATGTAAACCAAAATGACTCCAAATCAGTTTTCAATTCATTCAGCTTCTTCCCATCTGTCATCAGATTTCTGAATAGACAATGAACCCATAAACACTTCCTTTCTATCTTTTTTCTCTCTTTTTGTACTACTTAATTTAATTTATACATTTTAATTGTATTTTATTGTATTATGTATTGCACTATAGTACTGCCACGAAACAACACATTTCAGAACATGTGACAGTGATACTAACTGATCCTGATCCCAATGAGAGGAGCATGGCCTGGGTGGTGTGGATCTTTTTCAATAGAAACTATCTGTAGCTTTATTAGCTTGGAACAGTTTCTAGTGACTATTGCTTCTGAGTCAACATTTTATTGGGTTCATGTCCCATTCCAAGTAGTGCTGAACTTGAACTTCCTCACAATATGCTGGAGGAACTATTCATCTCCCTCCATAGATGCTGCGAGACCTGCTGAGCTCCTTCTGCATTTTGTGTGTTGCTCTGGATTTCAGCTTCGGCAGAATCTCTTGTGTCTGAGTGAAAACATGAAAAAAGGAAGTTCAATGTCATAACATTTGACTACCCCTTTTCCTGAACTATGTATCCCTCAGTGCCCCAACACCCAGACTCAATCGCATTTCTCTGTAACTTCTCCCTATACCAGCCCTTGTCCACAGCAACCTTTTGTCCGTGGGTTTAATGTCAAACCATTAGAACCAGAATCAGAATCCGATTTAATATCACTGGCATGTGTCATGAAATCCGTTGTTTTGTGGCAGCAGTACATTGCAATACATAATAAAAATAATAATTTACAGTAAGAAGGTATCTATAAATTAAATAATGCAAAGTGAGAAGGGAAGATAGTGAGATAGTGCTCAGGGGTTCATTGTCCATTCAGAAATCTGATGGCAAGGGGGAAGAAGTTGATCCTGAAATGAATGTTGAACATGTGCATTCAGTCTCCTGTACCCCCTCCATGATGGTAGCAATGAGCAGAGGACATGCCCGGGGTCATGGGGGTTCTCAATGACACCTGCCACCTTTCTGAGGAACTGGTTACTAATTGAAAGCATCAGATACAAAACACAAAGTAAATGCAATCATGTTAAATCATTTGGAAGACTGGTCGGCATCTGAAAGATGAAATTCTTAAGGAGAATCTAAGGGAGGTGCGAGTGTGGAACAAGCGGCCAGTTGAAGTGGTGCATGTGGGTTTGATTATAACATTTGAGAGAAGTCTGGAAAGAAAGATGGATGAGCATCGTCTGGAGGCCTGTGTTCTGGGTGAATGCAGGTAGGACAAAGCAGGAGGTTAGCCTGGCACACATTAGATGGGGCAAAGGGTCATTTTGTCTGCTGTTACACTCAGCCTCTGATGTGCTATATAGTCAAATTAAGGAACCCAATTTCCCCAAATTCATTATGACGAGAAGCTGCTGAATGTTTTTCCTCGTCCCTCTGCAAGAACAATGATAAAGTGACCATGTCTCTAGCACGGACTAATGATCTGTGAGTTCCAAGTTTAATCTGGAATAACAAATACGGTAATGTTGACCATGAAACCAAGTTGTGATTAAAGCTGCACTCATTGTCTTCAGGAGAAGACATCTGCTGCCTTTACCAGAATGGCCTGTACATGATTGACAACAACATAGTGGCTTACTGGAATACCGCCGGATTGCCCTGTGAAACATTCAATGGCACTTCGTGACAAGCAAGTTTTGTGCAAAAGTTTAAAAAGGTCACTCAATTTAAAGGGGATTAAAACCAAACTGGTATGGGTATCAAATGATGCGTGGGCATACTCCTGGTGTCAACCTCTAGCACACTTACAACGCAGGAGGAGAACAGCCAGTATTTGCAATTCCAGACCACTGGTACTTGTCAGCGAGGGAGAAAATGTTCCCTCATTATCAGTTCCAATTATCTTTTGTAGTTGAACTTTCATGTTAGCAAGGATAAATTGACAGAATGAGGATGCAATTATTCTTGAGTGTTGTGCAATTTTCTCTGGCTGTTGACTGTTACACTTGCTTGAAACAAAGTCTCAATAAGACAGAATGTCTCTTTACAAGCTCTGCGTTGGACATCACAAGAGCTAATTCCTTTTCTGACATGCAGCTCAGTGTAGTAAGATTTCCCACTGAATTTGTTGGGAAACAGAAGAAAAGTTAATGAAGTTCAGGTGATTGTGGTGAAAGAAGCGAGCTGCGTGTTGTTTGAAAGTGTGTACAGAAATAACTTTCATACATTGGGAGCACACCTTTGCCCCTCACGATATGTACTACTGAACGCATGCTTTATTAAGTCAGCTCACAAACAATGTGTTGTAACAGCTGAGTTGTTCACCTTGCAGATAACATTCACATCTGCTGCAATGACCCTAATCTGTACAGTCTCTAAATTGGGTTTTCTAACAGTACCAATCAAGGAGACTTTGGCCAGATCCTGGTCTAGACTACTGGAGGGTAGCAAAAGTTATTCCTCTCTTCAAGAAAGGTAATAAGGATAATGCTGGGAATGATAGACTCATAAATCTCACATCATCAGTGAGCAAACTATTAGAGAGCATCCTTACAGACATTTGGAGAAGTATAGTCGGATTAGGGATGGTCATCAGAATCAGAATCAGGTTTATAATCACTGATATACAAATGACATGATACAATATATAAAATATACTACAGTAACAATGAGAAATGTGTATTAAATATAAACTAGTAGTGCATAGACAGTGCACATTAATGAGGTAGAGTTCATGGGTTCACAGACTGCTTAGAAATCTGATAGCAGACGGAAAGAAGCTGTTCCTAAATCATTGGGTGGGTGTCTTTAGACTCCTGTCCCTTTTCTCTGATGGTTGTAATGAGAAGAGGGCATGTCCTGTATCGTGAAAGTCTTTAATGATGGATATCACCTTCTTGAAGCACCACATTTTGAAGATATACTCGATGTTGGAGAGGTTAGTACCCACAATAGGGCTGGCTGAGTCTTCAACCCTCAGCAGTTTGCTGTAAGGGTTATGTCAGAGGCAGAATCAGAAGTCAATGGTTGCATAGTGGTTAGCACAACGCTATTACAGCTCAGGCCATTGAAATTCAGAGTTCAATTCCAAGGTCATCTGTGAGGAATCTGTGCACCCAACCCGTGAATGCGTGGGTTTCCTCCGGGTGCTCGGGTTTCCTCCCACAGTCCAAAGACATACCGATTAGTAGTTTAATTTGTTTTCAGAAATAGTCCTGTGATTAGGCTGGGGTTAAATGGGGGGGGGGAGGGTTGCAGGGTGGCAAGGCTCAAAAGACCGATGGGCCTCTTCTGTGCCGTTTCTTGATAAATAAAACACTCTCTTAGAATTCAGTCTCTCCTTTGTCAGGTGTTAATCTGATGATCCAAGGTCAGAAAATTTAATACTTAAAACAGCATTACAGCATCTACAAGGAATTTAGACAGGTAAATGGATAAGAATAGTTCAGAAGGATATATTTCAAATGCAGGTAATTAGGACCAGCTTCAATAGTCAAGGTGGTGCCAGCGAATGATTCCTTGGGCAACATCTTACAGGTAGAAAATCTTTTGAATTATTTCAGTTTTTCTGCTTGTTGTTTTTGTGTTGTTTGTGTTATGGAAACTGTTGGTGCCTGTGCGGTACAGTTTGCATCTCAATAGAAGGATCCGACACTATGTTCTGCGGAGAGTTACCCCATGGAAATCAGAGGCGAGAACCCGAAAAGGACCGAGAACACAAGCTGACTCTTGGGGAAAAATACGACGATGGGATGCAGGGTCATTACTGACTCCATCTCAAATCAGCGAGGAAGATTGAAGCATTGAAGTGAAGGTGTTCAGTCCCAGTCACTGAGCGCTCTTGACAGAGTATGGTCTTGGGTCCATTGGCATCTGGACCTATTAGCGATGGCTCCCAACAGAACCAAAAGGCCAGCGATCGCTCCCTGCGGGGGCCACTGTTTCAACTAGGCAGGAGTTCTGAGTCACGGAAGGACAGTTCGATGTTCTGAGATTTATGTGATTGGACTGTATACTGGTCTCCTTCAGATTATCAGCATTTTCTTTCTTGTGCCCGATTGGCAGGTGTATGATCTGTAAGTTCTTTATGAATGGGTGGGAAGGTAGGGGCTTTTGTTGTTGTTGCTTGTGAGTGAGAGGGTTTTCACTATTTTCAGCGGATTGTTATTGTTGCCGTGTCTGTGGAGGAGGGAGGCCGGGGGTTGTTATTGTTGCCGTGTCTGTGGAGGAGGGAGGCCAGGTGTTGCTATTGTCGCCGTGTCTGTGGAGGATGGAGGCCGGGGGTTGTTATTGTTGCCGTGTCTGTGGAGGAGGGAGGCCGGGGGTCGTTAATGTTGCCGTGTCTGTGGAGGAGGGAGGCCGAGGGTTGTTATTGTTGCTGTGTCTGTGGAGGAGGGAGGCCAGGTGTTGCTATTGTCGCCGTGTCTGTGGAGGATGGAGGCAGGGGGTTGTTATTGTTGCCGTGTCTGCGGAGGATGGAGGCCGAGGGTTGTTATTGTCTCCGTGTCTGCGGAGGACGGAGGCCGGGGGTTGTTATTGTTGCCGTGTCTGTGGAGGAGGGAGGCCGGGGGTTGTTATTGTTGCCGTGTCTGTGGAGGAGGGAGGCCGGGGGTTGTTATTGTCGCCGTGTCTGTGGAGGATGGACGCCGGGGGTTGTTATTGTTGCCGTGTCTGCGGAGGATGGAGGCCGAGGGTTGTTATTGTCGCCGTGTCGGCGGAGGACGGAGGCCGGGGGTTGTTATTGTTGCCGTGTCTGTGGAGGAGGGAGGCCGGGGGTTGTTATTGTTGCCGTGTCTGCGGAGGATGGAGGCCGAGGGTTGTTATTGTCGCCGTGTCTGCGGAGGACGGAGGCCGGGGGTTGTTATTGTTGCCGTGTCTGTGGAGGAGGGAGGCCGGGGGTTGTTATTGTTGCCGTGTCTGCGGAGGAGGGAGGCCGGGGGTTGTTATTGTTGCCGTGTCCGGGGAGGAGGGAGGCCGGGGGTTGTTATTGTTCCCGTGTCTGTGGAGGATGGAGGCCGGGGGTTGTTATTTTTGCCGTGTCTGTGGAGGAGGGAGGCTGGGGGTCGTTATTGTTGCCATGTCTGTGGAGGAGGGAGGCCAGGTGTTACTATTGTCGCCGTGTCTGTGGAGGAGGGAGGCCGGGGGTTGTTATTGTTGCCGTGTCTGTGGAGGAGGGAGGCCGGGGGTTGTTATTGTTGACGTGTCTGCGGAGGACGGAGGCCAGGGGTTGATATTGTTGCCGTGTCTGTGGAGGAGGGAGGCTGGGGGTTGTTATTGTTGCCGTGTCTGTGGAGGATGGAGGCCGAGGGTTGTTATTGTTGCCGTGTCTGTGGAGGAGGGAGGCCGGGGGTTGTTATTGTTGCCGTGTCTGCGGAGGAGGGAGGCCGGGGGTTGTTATTGTCGCCGTGTCTGCGGAGGACGGAGGCCGGGGGTTGTTATTGTTGCCGTGTCTGTGGGGGAGGGAGGCCGGGGGTTGTTATTGTTGCCGTGTCTGCGGAGGAGGGAGGCCGGGGGTCGTTAATGTTGCCGTGTCTGTGGAGGAGGGAGGCCGAGGGTTGTTATTGTTGCTGTGTCTGTGGAGGAGGGAGGCCAGGTGTTGCTATTGTCGCCGTGTCTGTGGAGGATGGAGGCCGGGGGTTGTTATTGTTGCCGTGTCTGCGGAGGATGGAGGCCGAGGGTTGTTATTGTTGCCGTGTCTGCGGAGGAGGGAGGCCGGGGGTCGTTAATGTTGCCGTGTCTGTGGAGGAGGGAGGCCGAGGGTTGTTATTGTTGCTGTGTCTGTGGAGGAGGGAGGCCAGGTGTTGCTATTGTCGCCGTGTCTGCGGAGGATGAAGACCGAGGGTTGTTATTGTCGCCGTGTCTGCGGAGGACGGAGGCCGGGGGTTGTTATTGTTGCCGTGTCTGTGGAGGAGGGAGGCCGGGGGTTGTTATTGTTGCCGTGTCTGCGGAGGAGGGAGGCCGGGGGTTGTTATTGTCGCCGTGTCTGCGGAGGACGGAGGCCGGGGGTTGTTATTGTTGCCGTGTCTGTGGAGGAGGGAGGCCGGGGGTTGTTATTGTTGCCGTGTCTGCGGAGGAGGGAGGCCGGGGGTTGTTATTGTCGCCGTGTCTGTGGAGGATGGAGGCCGGGGGTTGTTATTGTTGCCGTGTCTGCGGAGGATGGAGGCCGAGGGTTGTTATTGTCGCCGTGTCTGCGGAGGACAGAGGCCGGGGGTTGTTATTGTTGCCGTGTCTGTGGAGGAGGGAGGCCGGGGGTTGTTATTGTTGCCGTGTCTGCGGAGGATGGAGGCCGAGGGTTGTTATTGTCGCCGTGTCTGCGGAGGACGGAGGCCGGGGGTTGTTATTGTTGCCGTGTCTGTGGAGGAGGGAGGCCGGGGGTTGTTATTGTTGCCGTGTCTGCGGAGGAGGGAGGCCGGGGGTTGTTATTGTTGCCGTGTCCGGGGAGGAGGGAGGCCGGGGGTTGTTATTGTTCCCGTGTCTGTGGAGGATGGAGGCCGGGGGTTGTTATTTTTGCCGTGTCTGCGGAGGAGGGAGGCCGGGGGTTGTTATTGTCGCCGTGTCTGCGGAGGACGGAGGCCGGGGGTTGTTATTGTTGCCGTGTCTGTGGAGGAGGGAGGCCGGGGGTTGTTATTGTTGCCGTGTCTGCGGAGGAGGGAGGCCGGGGGTCGTTAATGTTGCCGTGTCTGTGGAGGAGGGAGGCCGAGGGTTGTTATTGTTGCTGTGTCTGTGGAGGAGGGAGGCCAGGTGTTGCTATTGTCGCCGTGTCTGTGGAGGATGGAGGCCGGGGGTTGTTATTGTTGCCGTGTCTGCGGAGGATGGAGGCCGAGGGTTGTTATTGTTGCCGTGTCTGCGGAGGAGGGAGGCCGGGGGTCGTTAATGTTGCCGTGTCTGTGGAGGAGGGAGGCCGAGGGTTGTTATTGTTGCTGTGTCTGTGGAGGAGGGAGGCCAGGTGTTGCTATTGTCGCCGTGTCTGCGGAGGATGGAGACCGAGGGTTGTTATTGTCGCCGTGTCTGTGGAGGACGGAGGCCGGGGGTTGTTATTGTTGCCGTGTCTGTGGAGGAGGGAGGCCGGGTGTTGTTATTGTTGCCGTGTCTGCGGAGGAGGGAGGCCGGGGGTTGTTATTGTCGCCGTGTCTGCGGAGGACGGAGGCCGGGGGTTGTTATTGTTGCCGTGTCTGTGGAGGAGGGAGGCCGGGGGTTGTTATTGTTGCCGTGTCTGCGGAGGAGGGAGGCCGGGGGTTGTTATTGTCGCCGTGTCTGTGGAGGATGGAGGCCGGGGGTTGTTATTGTTGCCGTGTCTGCGGAGGATGGAGGCCGAGGGTTGTTATTGTCGCCGTGTCTGCGGAGGACGGAGGCCGGGGGTTGTTATTGTTGCCGTGTCTGTGGAGGAGGGAGGCCGGGGGTTGTTATTGTTGCCGTGTCTGCGGAGGATGGAGGCCGAGGGTTGTTATTGTCGCCGTGTCTGCGGAGGACGGAGGCCGGGGGTTGTTATTGTTGCCGTGTCTGTGGAGGAGGGAGGCCGGGGGTTGTTATTGTTGCCGTGTCTGCGGAGGAGGGAGGCCGGGGGTTGTTATTGTTGCCGTGTCCGGGGAGGAGGGAGGCCGGGGGTTGTTATTGTTCCCGTGTCTGTGGAGGATGGAGGCCGGGGGTTGTTATTTTTGCCGTGTCTGTGGAGGAGGGAGGCTGGGGGTCGTTATTGTTGCCATGTCTGTGGAGGAGGGAGGCCAGGTGTTACTATTGTCGCCGTGTCTGTGGAGGAGGGAGGCCGGGGGTTGTTATTGTTGCCGTGTCTGTGGAGGAGGGAGGCCGGGGGTTGTTATTGTTGACGTGTCTGCGGAGGACGGAGGCCAGGGGTTGATATTGTTGCCGTGTCTGTGGAGGAGGGAGGCTGGGGGTTGTTATTGTTGCCGTGTCTGTGGAGGATGGAGGCCGAGGGTTGTTATTGTTGCCGTGTCTGTGGAGGAGGGAGGCCGGGGGTTGTTATTGTTGCCGTGTCTGCGGAGGAGGGAGGCCGGGGGTTGTTATTGTCGCCGTGTCTGCGGAGGACGGAGGCCGGGGGTTGTTATTGTTGCCGTGTCTGTGGAGGAGGGAGGCCGGGGGTTGTTATTGTTGCCGTGTCTGCGGAGGAGGGAGGCCGGGGGTCGTTAATGTTGCCGTGTCTGTGGAGGAGGGAGGCCGAGGGTTGTTATTGTTGCTGTGTCTGTGGAGGAGGGAGGCCAGGTGTTGCTATTGTCGCCGTGTCTGTGGAGGATGGAGGCCGGGGGTTGTTATTGTTGCCGTGTCTGCGGAGGATGGAGGCCGAGGGTTGTTATTGTTGCCGTGTCTGCGGAGGAGGGAGGCCGGGGGTCGTTAATGTTGCCGTGTCTGTGGAGGAGGGAGGCCGAGGGTTGTTATTGTTGCTGTGTCTGTGGAGGAGGGAGGCCAGGTGTTGCTATTGTCGCCGTGTCTGCGGAGGATGGAGACCGAGGGTTGTTATTGTCGCCGTGTCTGCGGAGGACGGAGGCCGGGGGTTGTTATTGTTGCCGTGTCTGTGGAGGAGGGAGGCCGGGGGTTGTTATTGTTGCCGTGTCTGCGGAGGAGGGAGGCCGGGGGTTGTTATTGTCGCCGTGTCTGCGGAGGACGGAGGCCGGGGGTTGTTATTGTTGCCGTGTCTGTGGAGGAGGGAGGCCGGGGGTTGTTATTGTTGCCGTGTCTGCGGAGGAGGGAGGCCGGGGGTTGTTATTGTCGCCGTCTGTGGAGGACGGAGGCCGGGGGTTGTTATTGTTGCCGTGTCTGTGGAGGAGGGAGGCCGGGGGTTGTTATTGTTGCCGTGTCTGCGGAGGAGGGAGGCCGGGGGTTGTTATTGTTGCCGTGTCCGGGGAGGAGGGAGGCCGGGGGTTGTTATTGTTCCCGTGTCTGTGGAGGATGGAGGCCGGGGGTTGTTATTTTTGCCGTGTCTGCGGAGGAGGGAGGCCGGGGGTTGTTATTGTCGCCGTGTCTGCGGAGGACGGAGGCCGGGGGTTGTTATTGTTGCCGTGTCTGTGGAGGAGGGAGGCCGGGGGTTGTTATTGTTGCCGTGTCTGCGGAGGAGGGAGGCCGGGGGTCGATAATGTTGCCGTGTCTGTGGAGGAGGGAGGCCGAGGGTTGTTATTGTTGCTGTGTCTGTGGAGGAGGGAGGCCAGGTGTTGCTATTGTCGCCGTGTCTGTGGAGGATGGAGGCCGGGGGTTGTTATTGTTGCCGTGTCTGCGGAGGATGGAGGCCGAGGGTTGTTATTGTTCCCGTGTCTGCGGAGGAGGGAGGCCGGGGGTCGTTAATGTTGCCGTGTCTGTGGAGGAGGGAGGCCGAGGGTTGTTATTGTTGCTGTGTCTGTGGAGGAGGGAGGCCAGGTGTTGCTATTGTCGCCGTGTCTGCGGAGGATGGAGACCGAGGGTTGTTATTGTCGCCGTGTCTACGGAGGACGGAGGCCGGGGGTTGTTATTGTTGCCGTGTCTGTGGAGGAGGGAGGCCGGGGGTTGTTATTGTTGCCGTGTCTGCGGAGGAGGGAGGCCGGGGGTTGTTATTGTCGCCGTGTCTGCGGAGGACGGAGGCCGGGGGTTGTTATTGTTGCCGTGTCTGTGGAGGAGGGAGGCCGGGGGTTGTTATTGTTGCCGTGTCTGCGGAGGAGGGAGGCCGGGGGTTGTTATTGTCGCCGTGTCTGTGGAGGATGGAGGCCGGGGGTTGTTATTGTTGCCGTGTCTGCGGAGGATGGAGGCCGAGGGTTGTTATTGTCGCCGTGTCTGCGGAGGACGGAGGCCGGGGGTTGTTATTGTTGCCGTGTCTGTGGAGGAGGGAGGCCGGGGGTTGATATTGTTGCCGTGTCTGCGGAGGATGGAGGCCGAGGGTTGTTATTGTCGCCGTGTCTGCGGAGGACGGAGGCCGGGGGTTGTTATTGTTGCCGTGTCTGTGGAGGAGGGAGGCCGGGGGTTGTTATTGTTGCCGTGTCTGCGGAGGAGGGAGGCCGGGGGTTGTTATTGTTGCCGTGTCCGGGGAGGAGGGAGGCCGGGGGTTGTTATTGTTCCCGTGTCTGTGGAGGATGGAGGCCGGGGGTTGTTATTTTTGCCGTGTCTGTGGAGGAGGGAGGCTGGGGGTCGTTATTGTTGCCATGTCTGTGGAGGAGGGAGGCCAGGTGTTACTATTGTCGCCGTGTCTGTGGAGGAGGGAGGCCGGGGGTTGTTATTGTTGCCGTGTCTGTGGAGGAGGGAGGCCGGGGGTTGTTATTGTTGACGTGTCTGCGGAGGACGGAGGCCAGGGGTTGATATTGTTGCCGTGTCTGTGGAGGAGGGAGGCTGGGGGTTGTTATTGTTGCCGTGTCTGTGGAGGAGGGAGGCCGGGGGTTGTTATTGTCGCCGTGTCTGCGGAGGACGGAGGCCGGGGGTTGTTATTGTTGCCGTGTCTGTGGAGGAGGGAGGCCGGGGGTTGTTATTGTTGCCGTGTCTGCGGAGGAGGGAGGCCGGGGGTCGTTAATGTTGCCGTGTCCGGGGAGGAGGGAGGCCGGGGGTTGTTATTGTTCCCGTGTCTGTGGAGGATGGAGGCCGGGGGTTGTTATTTTTGCCGTGTCTGTGGAGGAGGGAGGCTGGGGGTCGTTATTGTTGCCATGTCTGTGGAGGAGGGAGGCCAGGTGTTACTATTGTCGCCGTGTCTGTGGAGGAGGGAGGCCGGGGGTTGTTATTGTTGCCGTGTCTGTGGAGGAGGGAGGCCGGGGGTTGTTATTGTTGACGTGTCTGCGGAGGACGGAGGCCAGGGGTTGATATTGTTGCCGTGTCTGTGGAGGAGGGAGGCTGGGGGTTGTTATTGTTGCCGTGTCTGTGGAGGATGGAGGCCGAGGGTTGTTATTGTTGCCGTGTCTGTGGAGGAGGGAGGCCGGGGGTTGTTATTGTTGCCGTGTCTGCGGAGGAGGGAGGCCGGGGGTTGTTATTGTCGCCGTGTCTGCGGAGGACGGATGCCGGGGGTTGTTATTGTTGCCGTGTCTGTGGAGGAGGGAGGCCGGGGGTTGTTATTGTTGCCGTGTCTGCGGAGGAGGGAGGCCGGGGGTCGTTAATGTTGCCGTGTCTGTGGAGGAGGGAGGCCGAGGGTTGTTATTGTTGCTGTGTCTGTGGAGGAGGGAGGCCAGGTGTTGCTATTGTCGCCGTGTCTGTGGAGGATGGAGGCCGGGGGTTGTTATTGTTGCCGTGTCTGCGGAGGATGGAGGCCGAGGGTTGTTATTGTTGCCGTGTCTGCGGAGGAGGGAGGCCGGGGGTCGTTAATGTTGCCGTGTCTGTGGAGGAGGGAGGCCGAGGGTTGTTATTGTTGCTGTGTCTGTGGAGGAGGGAGGCCAGGTGTTGCTATTGTCGCCGTGTCTGCGGAGGATGGAGACCGAGGGTTGTTATTGTCGCCGTGTCTGCGGAGGACGGAGGCCGGGGGTTGTTATTGTTGCCGTGTCTGTGGAGGAGGGAGGCCGGGGGTTGTTATTGTTGCCGTGTCTGCGGAGGAGGGAGGCCGGGGGTTGTTATTGTCGCCGTGTCTGCGGAGGACGGAGGCCGGGGGTTGTTATTGTTGCCGTGTCTGTGGAGGAGGGAGGCCGGGGGTTGTTATTGTTGCCGTGTCTGCGGAGGAGGGAGGCCGGGGGTTGTTATTGTCGCCGTGTCTGTGGAGGATGGAGGCCGGGGGTTGTTATTGTTGCCGTGTCTGCGGAGGATGGAGGCCGAGGGTTGTTATTGTTGCCGTGTCTGCGGAGGAGGGAGGCCGGGGGTCGTTAATGTTGCCGTGTCTGTGGAGGAGGGAGGCCGAGGGTTGTTATTGTTGCTGTGTCTGTGGAGGAGGGAGGCCAGGTGTTGCTATTGTCGCCGTGTCTGCGGAGGATGGAGACCGAGGGTTGTTATTGTCGCCGTGTCTGCGGAGGACGGAGGCCGGGGGTTGTTATTGTTGCCGTGTCTGTGGAGGAGGGAGGCCGGGGGTTGTTATTGTTGCCGTGTCTGCGGAGGAGGGAGGCCGGGGGTTGTTATTGTCGCCGTGTCTGCGGAGGACGGAGGCCGGGGGTTGTTATTGTTGCCGTGTCTGTGGAGGAGGGAGGCCGGGGGTTGTTATTGTTGCCGTGTCTGCGGAGGAGGGAGGCCGGGGGTTGTTATTGTTGCCGTGTCTGCGGAGGAGGGAGGCCGGGGGTTGTTATTGTCGCCGTGTCTGTGGAGGATGGAGGCCGGGGGTTGTTATTGTTGCCGTGTCTGCGGAGGATGGAGGCCGAGGGTTGTTATTGTCGCCGTGTCTGCGGAGGACGGAGGCCGGGGGTTGTTATTGTTGCCGTGTCTGTGGAGGAGGGAGGCCGGGGGTTGATATTGTTGCCGTGTCTGCGGAGGATGGAGGCCGAGGGTTGTTATTGTCGCCGTGTCTGCGGAGGACGGAGGCCGGGGGTTGTTATTGTTGCCGTGTCTGTGGAGGAGGGAGGCCGGGGGTTGTTATTGTTGCCGTGTCTGCGGAGGAGGGAGGCCGGGGGTTGTTATTGTTGCCGTGTCCGGGGAGGAGGGAGGCCGGGGGTTGTTATTGTTCCCGTGTCTGTGGAGGATGGAGGCCGGGGGTTGTTATTTTTGCCGTGTCTGTGGAGGTGGGAGGCTGGGGGTCGTTATTGTTGCCATGTCTGTGGAGGAGGGAGGCCAGGTGTTACTATTGTCGCCGTGTCTGTGGAGGAGGGAGGCCGGGGGTTGTTATTGTTGCCGTGTCTGTGGAGGAGGGAGGCCGGGGGTTGTTATTGTTGACGTGTCTGCGGAGGACGGAGGCCAGGGGTTGATATTGTTGCCGTGTCTGTGGAGGAGGGAGGCTGGGGGTTGTTATTGTTGCCGTGTCTGTGGAGGAGGGAGGCCGGGGGTTGTTATTGTCGCCGTGTCTGCGGAGGACGGAGGCCGGGGGTTGTTATTGTTGCCGTGTCTGTGGAGGAGGGAGGCCGGGGGTTGTTATTGTTGCCGTGTCTGCGGAGGAGGGAGGCCGGGGGTCGTTAATGTTGCCGTGTCCGGGGAGGAGGGAGGCCGGGGGTTGTTATTGTTCCCGTGTCTGTGGAGGATGGAGGCCGGGGGTTGTTATTTTTGCCGTGTCTGTGGAGGAGGGAGGCTGGGGGTCGTTATTGTTGCCATGTCTGTGGAGGAGGGAGGCCAGGTGTTACTATTGTCGCCGTGTCTGTGGAGGAGGGAGGCCGGGGGTTGTTATTGTTGCCGTGTCTGTGGAGGAGGGAGGCCGGGGGTTGTTATTGTTGACGTGTCTGCGGAGGACGGAGGCCAGGGGTTGATATTGTTGCCGTGTCTGTGGAGGAGGGAGGCTGGGGGTTGTTATTGTTGCCGTGTCTGTGGAGGATGGAGGCCGAGGGTTGTTATTGTTGCCGTGTCTGTGGAGGAGGGAGGCCGGGGGTTGTTATTGTTGCCGTGTCTGCGGAGGAGGGAGGCCGGGGGTTGTTATTGTCGCCGTGTCTGCGGAGGACGGATGCCGGGGGTTGTTATTGTTGCCGTGTCTGTGGAGGAGGGAGGCCGGGGGTTGTTATTGTTGCCGTGTCTGCGGAGGAGGGAGGCCGGGGGTCGTTAATGTTGCCGTGTCTGTGGAGGAGGGAGGCCGAGGGTTGTTATTGTTGCTGTGTCTGTGGAGGAGGGAGGCCAGGTGTTGCTATTGTCGCCGTGTCTGTGGAGGATGGAGGCCGGGGGTTGTTATTGTTGCCGTGTCTGCGGAGGATGGAGGCCGAGGGTTGTTATTGTTGCCGTGTCTGCGGAGGAGGGAGGCCGGGGGTCGTTAATGTTGCCGTGTCTGTGGAGGAGGGAGGCCGAGGGTTGTTATTGTTGCTGTGTCTGTGGAGGAGGGAGGCCAGGTGTTGCTATTGTCGCCGTGTCTGCGGAGGATGGAGACCGAGGGTTGTTATTGTCGCCGTGTCTGCGGAGGACGGAGGCCGGGGGTTGTTATTGTTGCCGTGTCTGTGGAGGAGGGAGGCCGGGGGTTGTTATTGTTGCCGTGTCTGCGGAGGAGGGAGGCCGGGGGTTGTTATTGTCGCCGTGTCTGCGGAGGACGGAGGCCGGGGGTTGTTATTGTTGCCGTGTCTGTGGAGGAGGGAGGCCGGGGGTTGTTATTGTTGCCGTGTCTGCGGAGGAGGGAGGCCGGGGGTTGTTATTGTCGCCGTGTCTGTGGAGGATGGAGGCCGGGGGTTGTTATTGTCGCCGTATCTGCGGAGGACGGAGGCCGGGGGTTGTTATTGTTGCTGTGTCTGTGGAGGAGGGAGGCCGGGGGTTGTTATTGTTGCCGTGTCTGCGGAGGAGGGAGGCCGGGGGTTGTTATTGTCGCCGTGTCTGCGGAGGACGGAGGCCGGGGTTTGTTATTGTTGCCGTGTCTGTGGAGGATGGAGGCCGAGGGTTGTTATTGTTGCCGTGTCTGTGGAGGAGGGAGGCCGGGGGTTGTTATTGTTGCCGTGTCTGCGGAGGAGGGAGGCCGGGGGTTGTTATTGTCGCCGTGTCTGCGGAGGACGGAGGCCGGGGGTTGTTATTGTTGCCGTGTCTGTGGAGGAGGGAGGCCGGGGGTTGTTATTGTTGCCGTGTCTGCGGAGGAGGGAGGCCGGGGGTCGTTAATGTTGCCGTGTCTGTGGAGGAGGGAGGCCGAGGGTTGTTATTGTTGCTGTGTCTGTGGAGGAGGGAGGCCAGGTGTTGCTATTGTCGCCGTGTCTGTGGAGGATGGAGGCCGGGGGTTGTTATTGTTGCCGTGTCTGCGGAGGATGGAGGCCGAGGGTTGTTATTGTTGCCGTGTCTGCGGAGGAGGGAGGCCGGGGGTCGTTAATGTTGCCGTGTCTGTGGAGGAGGGAGGCCGAGGGTTGTTATTGTTGCTGTGTCTGTGGAGGAGGGAGGCCAGGTGTTGCTATTGTTGCCGTGTCTGTGGAGGAGGGAGGCCGGGGGTTGTTATTGTTGCCGTGTCTGCGGAGGAGGGAGGCCGGGGGTTGTTATTGTCGCCGTGTCTGTGGAGGATGGAGGCCGGGGGTTGTTATTGTTGCCGTGTCTGCGGAGGATGGAGGCCGAGGGTTGTTATTGTCGCCGTGTCTGCGGAGGACGGAGGCCGGGGGTTGTTATTGTTGCCGTGTCTGTGGAGGAGGGAGGCCAGGGGTTGTTATTGTTGCCGTGTCTGCGGAGGATGGAGGCCGAGGGTTGTTATTGTCGCCGTGTCTGCGGAGGACGGAGGCCGGGGGTTGTTATTGTTGCCGTGTCTGTGGAGGAGGGAGGCCGGGGGTTGTTATTGTTGCCGTGTCTGCGGAGGAGGGAGGCCGGGGGTTGTTATTGTTGCCGTGTCCGGGGAGGAGGGAGACCGGGGGTTGTTATTGTTCCCGTGTCTGTGGAGGATGGAGGCCGGGGGTTGTTATTTTTGCCGTGTCTGTGGAGGAGGGAGGCTGGGGGTCGTTATTGTTGCCATGTCTGTGGAGGAGGGAGGCCAGGTGTTACTATTGTCGCCGTGTCTGTGGAGGAGGGAGGCCGGGGGTTGTTATTGTTGCCGTGTCTGTGGAGGAGGGAGGCCGGGGGTTGTTACTGTTGACGTGTCTGCGGAGGACGGAGGCCAGGGGTTGATATTGTTGCCGTGTCTGTGGAGGAGGGAGGCTGGGGGTTGTTATTGTTGCCGTGTCTGTGGAGGATGGAGGCCGAGGGTTGTTATTGTTGCCGTGTCTGTGGAGGAGGGAGGCCGGGGGTTGTTATTGTTGCCGTGTCTGCGGAGGAGGGAGGCCGGGGGTTGTTATTGTCGCCGTGTCTGCGGAGGACGGAGGCCGGGGGTTGTTATTGTTGCCGTGTCTGTGGAGGAGGGAGGCCGGGGGTTGTTATTGTTGCCGTGTCTGCGGAGGAGGGAGGCCGGGGGTCTTTAATGTTGCCGTGTCTGTGGAGGAGGGAGGCCGAGGGTTGTTATTGTTGCTGTGTCTGTGGAGGAGGGAGGCCAGGTGTTGCTATTGTCGCCGTGTCTGTGGAGGATGGAGGCCGGGGGTTGTTATTGTTGCCGTGTCTGCGGAGGATGGAGGCCGAGGGTTGTTATTGTTGCCGTGTCTGCGGAGGAGGGAGGCCGGGGGTCGTTAATGTTGCCGTGTCTGTGGAGGAGGGAGGCCGAGGGTTGTTATTGTTGCTGTGTCTGTGGAGGAGGGAGGCCAGGTGTTGCTATTGTCGCCGTGTCTGCGGAGGATGGAGACCGAGGGTTGTTATTGTCGCCGTGTCTGCGGAGGACGGAGGCCGGGGGTTGTTATTGTTGCCGTGTCTGTGGAGGAGGGAGGCCGGGGGTTGTTATTGTCGCCGTGTCTGTGGAGGATGGAGGCCGGGCGTTGTTATTGTCGCCGTGTCTGCGGAGGACGGAGGCTGGGGGTTGTTATTGTTGCCGTGTCTGTGGAGGAGGTGATGCACCATCAATAACTCACACTGAGACGTAGGCGAGATATCGGCTTTTATTGACTGGAAGAAGGAACCAGGAGTGAGTGTCTATCATACAAGGTCCTGGAGACTGAGGCCGATCTTCAGGCCGCAGGTCTCCTTTATACAGGGGCCTGTGGGAGGAGCCACAGGAGCAGTCAGCAGGGGCGTGTCCCGACAGGCACATAGTTCACCACAGGAGGGAGGCCGGGGGTTGTTATTGTTGAGGTGTACAGGGAGGAGGGAGGCCGGGGGTTGTTATTGTCGCCGTGTCTGTGGAGGATGGAGGCCGGGGGTTGTTATTGTCGCCGTGTCTGCGGAGGACGGAGACCAGGGGGTTGTTATTGTTGCCGTGTCTGTGGAGGAGGGAGGCCGGGGGTTGTTATTGTTGCCGTGTCTGCGGAGGAGGGAGGCCGGGGGTTGTTATTGTTGCCGTGTCCGGGGAGGAGGGAGGCCGGGGGTTGTTATTGTTGCCGTGTCTGCGGAGGATGGAGGCCGAGGGTTGTTGTTGTTGCCATGTCTGCGGAGGATGGAGGCCGGGGGTTGTTATTGTTGCCATGTCTGCGGAGGATGGAGGCCGAGGGTTGTTATTGTTGCCGTGTCTGCGGAGGATGGAGGCCGGGGGTTGTTATTGTTGCCGTGTCTGCGGAGGACGGAGGCCAGGGGTTGTTATTGTTGCCGTGTCTGTGGAGGAGGGAGGCTGGGGGTTGTTATTGTTGCCGTGTCTGTGGAGGATGGAGGCCGAGGGTTGTTATTGTTGCCGTGTCTGTGGAGGAGGGAGGTCGGGGGTTGTTATTGTTGCGGTGTCTGTGGAGGAGGGAGGCCGGGGGTTGTTATTGTTGCCGTGTCCGGGGAGGAGGGAGGCCGGGGGTCGTTAATGTTGCCGTGTCTGCGGAGGACGGAGGCCAGGGGTTGTTATTGTTGCAGTGTCTGTGGAGGAGAAGGCTGGGGGTTGTTATTGTTGCCGTGTCCGGGGAGGAGGGAGGCCAGGGGTTGTTATTGTTCCAGTGTCTGTGGAGGAGAAGGCTGGGGGTTGTTATTGTTGCCGTGTCCGGGGAGGAGGGAGGCCGGGGGTTGTTATTGTTGCCGTGTCCGGGGAGGAGGGAGGCCGGGGGTCGTTAATGTTGCCGTGTCTGTGGAGGATGGAGGCCGGGTGTCGTTATTGTTGCCGTGTCTGTGGAGGATGGAGGCCGGGGGGTGGTTATTGTTGCCGTGTCCGGGGAGGAGGGAGGCTGGGGGGTTGTTATTGTTGCCGTGTCCGGGGAGGAGGGAGGCTGGGGGGTTGTTATTGTTGCCGTGTCCGGGGAGGAGGGAGGCCGGGGGTTGTTATTGTTGCCGTGTCTGCGGAGGAGGGAGGCTGGGGGTTGTTATTGTTGCCGTGTCCGTGGAGGAGGGAGGCCGGGGGTTGTTATTGTTGCCGTGTCTGCGGACGATGGAGGCCGAGGGTTGTTATTGTTGCCGTGTCTGCGGAGGATGGAGGCCGGGGGTTGTTATTGTTGCCATGTCTGCGGATAATGGAGGCCGAGGGTTGTTATTGTTGCCGTGTCTGCGGAGGATGGAGGCCGAGGGTTGTTATTGTTGCCGTGTCTGCGGAGGATGGAGGCCGAGGGTTGTTATTGTTGCCGTGTCTGTGGAGGACGGAGGCTGGGGGGTTGTTATTGTTGCCGTGTCTGTGGAGGATGGAGGCCGAGGGTTGTTATTGTTGCCGTGTCTGTGGAGGATGGAGGCCGGGGGTTGTTATTGTTGCCGTGTCTGTGGAGGATGGAGGCCGAGGGTTGTTATTGTTGCTGTGTCTGTGGAGGATGGAGGCCGGGGGTTGTTATTGTTGCCGTGTCTGCGGAGGAGGGAGGCTGGGGGTCGTTATTGTTGCCGTGTCTGTGGAGGAGGGATGCCAGGTGTTGCTATTGTCCCCGTGTCTGTGGAGGAGGGAGGCCGGGGGTCGTTATTGTTGCCGTGTCTGTGGAGGAGGGAGGCCGGGGGTTGTTATTGTTGCCGTGTCCGGGGAGGAGGGAGGCCGGGGGTTGTTATTGTTGCCGTGTCTGCGGACGATGGAGGCCGAGGGTTGTTATTGTTGCCGTGTCTGCGGAGGATGGAGGCCGGGGGTTGTTATTGTTGCCATGTCTGCGGATAATGGAGGCCGAGGGTTGTTATTGTTGCCGTGTCTGCGGAGGATGGAGGCCGAGGGTTGTTATTGTTGCCGTGTCTGTGGAGGAGGGAGGCCGGGGGTCGTTATTGTTGCCGTGTCTGTGGAGGAGGGAGGCCGGGGGTTGTTATTGTTACCGTGTCTGCGGAGGACGGAGGCCAGGGGTTGTTATTGTTGCCGTGTCTGTGGAGGAGGGAGGCTGGGGGTTGTTATTGTTGCCGTGTCTGTAGTGGATGGAGGCCGAGGGTTGTTATTGTTGCCGTGTCTGTGGAGGATGGAGGCCGGGGGTTGTTATTGTTGCCGTGTCCGGGGAGGAGGGAGGCTGGGGGGGTATTATTGTTGCCGTGTCCGGGGAGGAGGGAGGCCCGGGGTTGTTACCGTTGCCGTGCCCGGGGAGGAGGGAGGCTGGGGGTTGTTATTGTTGCCGTGTCCGGGGAGGAGGGAGGCTGGGGGGGGGTGTTATTGTTGCCGTGTCTGCGGAGGAGGGAGGCCGGGGGTTGTTATCGTTGCCGTGTCTGTGGAGGATGGAGGCCGAGGGTTGTTATTGTTGCCGTGTCTGTGGAGGAGGGAGGCCGGGGGTTGTTATTGTCGCTGTGTCTGTGGAGGATGGAGGCCGGGTGTCGTTATTGTTGCCGTGTCTGTGGAGGATGGAGGCCGGGGGGTGGTTATTGTTGCCGTGTCCGGGGAGGAGGGAGGCTGGGGGGTTGTTATTGTTGCCGTGTCCGGGGAGGAGGGAGGCCGGGGGTTGTTATTGTTGCCGTGTCTGTGGAGGATGGAGGCCGGGGGTTGTTATTTTTGCCGTGTCTGTGGAGGAGGGAGGCTGGGGGTCGTTATTGTTGCCGTGTCTGTGGAGGAGGGAGGCCGGGGGTTGTTATTGTTGCCGTGTCTGCGGAGGACGGAGGCCAGGGGTTGATATTGTTGCCGTGTCTGTGGAGGAGGGAGGCTGGGGGTTGTTATTGTTGCCGTGTCTGTGGAGGATCGAGGCCGAGGGTTGTTATTGTTGCCGTGTCTGTGGAGGAGGGAGGCCGGGGGTTGTTATTGTTGCCGTGTCTGCGGAGGACGGAGGCCGGGGGTTGTTATTGTTGCCGTGTCTGTGGAGGAGGGAGGCCGGGGGTCGTTAATGTTGCCGTGTCTGTGGAGGAGGGAGGCCGAGGGTTGTTATTGTTGCTGTGTCTTTGGAGGAGGGAGGCCAGGTGTTGCTATTGTCGCCGTGTCTGTGGAGGATGGAGGCCGGGGGTTGTTATTGTTGCCGTGTCTGCGGAGGATGGAGGCCGAGTGTTGTTATTGTTGCCGTGTCTGCGGAGGAGGGAGGCCGGGGGTCGTTAATGTTGCCGTGTCTGTGGAGGAGGGAGGCCGAGGGTTGTTATTGTTGCTGTGTCTGTGGAGGAGGGAGGCCAGGTGTTGCTATTGTCGCCGTGTCTGTGGAGGATGGAGGCCGGGGGTTGTTATTGTTGCCGTGTCTGCGGAGGACGGAGGCCGGGGGTTGTTATTGTTGCCGTGTCTGTGGAGGAGGGAGGCCGGGGGTTGTTATTGTTGCCGTGTCTGCGGAGGAGGGAGGCCGGGGGTTGTTATTGTCGCCGTGTCTGTGGAGGATGGAGGCCGGGCGTTGTTATTGTTGCCGTGTCTGCGGAGGATGGAGGCCGAGGGTTGTTATTGTCGCCGTGTCTGCGGAGGACGGAGGCTGGGGGTTGTTATTGTTGCCGTGTCTGTGGAGGAGGTGATGCACCATCAATAACTCACACTGAGACGTAGGCGAGATATCGGCTTTTATTGACTGGAAGAAGGAACCAGGAGTGAGTGTCTATCATACAAGGTCCTGGAGACTGAGGCCGATCTTCAGGCCGCAGGTCTCCTTTATACAGGGGCCTGTGGGAGGAGCCACAGGAGCAGTCAGCAGGGGCGTGTCCCAACAGGCACATAGTTCACCACAGGAGGGAGGCCGGGGGTTGTTATTGTTGAGGTGTACAGGGAGGAGGGAGGCCAGGGGTTGTTATTGTCGCCGTGTCTGCGGAGGATGGAGGCCGAGGGTTGTTATTGTAGCCGTGTCTGCGGAGGACGGAGACCAGGGGGTTGTTATTGTTGCCGTGTCTGTGGAGGAGGGAGGCCGGGGGTTGTTATTGTTGCCGTGTCTGCGGAGGAGGGAGGCCGGGGGTTGTTATTGTTGCCGTGTCCGGGGAGGAGGGAGGCCGGGGGTTGTTATTGTTGCCGTGTCTGCGGAGGATGGAGGCCGAGGGTTGTTGTTGTTGCCGTGTCTGCGGAGGATGGAGGCCGGGGGTTGTTAGTGTTGCCATGTCTGCGGAGGATGGAGGCCGAGGGTTGTTATTGTTGCCGTGTCTGCGGAGGATGGAGGCCGGGGGTTGTTATTGTTGCCGTGTCTGCGGAGGACGGAGGCCAGGGGTTGTTATTGTTGCCGTGTCTGTGGAGGAGGGAGGCTGGGGGTTGTTATTGTTGCCGTGTCTGTGGAGGATGGAGGCCGAGGGTTGTTATTGTTGCCGTGTCCGGGGAGGAGGGAGGCTGGGGGGTTGTTATTGTTGCCGTGTCCGGGGAGGAGGGAGGCCGGGGGTTGTTATTGTTGCCGTGTCCGTGGAGGAGGGAGGCCGGGGGTTGTTATTGTTGCCGTGTCTGCGGACGATGGAGGCCGAGGGTTGTTATTGTTGCCGTGTCTGCGGAGGATGGAGGCCGGGGGTTGTTATTGTTGCCATGTCTGCGGATAATGGAGGCCGAGGGTTGTTATTGTTGCCGTGTCTGCGGAGGATGGAGGCCGAGGGTTGTTATTGTTGCCGTGTCTGCGGAGGATGGAGGCCGAGGGTTGTTATTGTTGCCGTGTCTGTGGAGGACGGAGGCTGGGGGGTTGTTATTGTTGCCGTGTCTGTGGAGGATGGAGGCCGAGGGTTGTTATTGTTGCCGTGTCTGTGGAGGAGGGAGGCCGAGGGTTGTTATTGTTGCTGTGTCTGTGGAGGATGGAGGCCGGGGGTTGTTATTGTTGCCGTGTCTGCGGAGGAGGGAGGCTGGGGGTCGTTATTGTTGCCGTGTCTGTGGAGGAGGGATGCCAGGTGTTGCTATTGTCCCCGTGTCTGTGGAGGAGGGAGGCCGGGGGTCGTTATTGTTGCCGTGTCTGTGGAGGAGGGAGGCCGGGGGTTGTTATTGTTGCCGTGTCCGGGGAGGAGGGAGGCCGGGGGTTGTTATTGTTGCCGTGTCTGCGGACGATGGAGGCCGAGGGTTGTTATTGTTGCCGTGTCTGCGGAGGATGGAGGCCGGGGGTTGTTATTGTTGCCATGTCTGCGGATAATGGAGGCCGAGGGTTGTTATTGTTGCCGTGTCTGCGGAGGATGGAGGCCGAGGGTTGTTATTGTTGCCGTGTCTGCGGAGGATGGAGGCCGAGGGTTGTTATTGTTGCCGTGTCTGCGGAGGATGGAGGCCGAGGGTTGTTATTGTTGCCGTGTCTGCGGAGGATGGAGACCGAGGGTTGTTATTGTTGCTGTGTCTGTGGAGGATGGAGGCCGGGGGTTGTTATTGTTGCCGTGTCTGCGGAGGAGGGAGGCTGGGGGGTTGTTATTGTTGCCGTGTCCGGGGAGGAGGGAGGCCGGGGGTTGTTATTGTTGCCGTGTCCGTGGAGGAGGGAGGCCGGGGGTTGTTATTGTTGCCGTGTCTGCGGACGATGGAGGCCGAGGGTTGTTATTGTTGCCGTGTCTGCGGAGGATGGAGGCCGGGGGTTGTTATTGTTGCCATGTCTGCGGATAATGGAGGCCGAGGGTTGTTATTGTTGCCGTGTCTGCGGAGGATGGAGGCCGAGGGTTGTTATTGTTGCCGTGTCTGCGGAGGATGGAGGCCGAGGGTTGTTATTGTTGCCGTGTCTGTGGAGGACGGAGGCTGGGGGGTTGTTATTGTTGCCGTGTCTGTGGAGGATGGAGGCCGAGGGTTGTTATTGTTGCCGTGTCTGTGGAGGAGGGAGGCCGAGGGTTGTTATTGTTGCTGTGTCTGTGGAGGATGGAGGCCGGGGGTTGTTATTGTTGCCGTGTCTGCGGAGGAGGGAGGCTGGGGGTCGTTATTGTTGCCGTGTCTGTGGAGGAGGGATGCCAGGTGTTGCTATTGTCCCCGTGTCTGTGGAGGAGGGAGGCCGGGGGTCGTTATTGTTGCCGTGTCTGTGGAGGAGGGAGGCCGGGGGTTGTTATTGTTGCCGTGTCCGGGGAGGAGGGAGGCCGGGGGTTGTTATTGTTGCCGTGTCTGCGGACGATGGAGGCCGAGGGTTGTTATTGTTGCCGTGTCTGCGGAGGATGGAGGCCGGGGGTTGTTATTGTTGCCATGTCTGCGGATAATGGAGGCCGAGGGTTGTTATTGTTGCCGTGTCTGCGGAGGATGGAGGCCGAGGGTTGTTATTGTTGCCGTGTCTGCGGAGGATGGAGGCCGAGGGTTGTTATTGTTGCCGTGTCTGCGGAGGATGGAGGCCGAGGGTTGTTATTGTTGCCGTGTCTGCGGAGGATGGAGACCGAGGGTTGTTATTGTTGCTGTGTCTGTGGAGGATGGAGGCCGGGGGTTGTTATTGTTGCCGTGTCTGCGGAGGAGGGAGGCTGGGGGTCGTTATTGTTGCCGTGTCTGTGGAGGAGGGATGCCAGGTGTTGCTATTGTCCCCGTGTCTGTGGAGGAGGGAGGCCGGGGGTCGTTATTGTTGCCGTGTCTGTGGAGGAGGGAGGCCGGGGGTTGTTATTGTTACCGTGTCTGCGGAGGACGGAGGCCAGGGGTTGTTATTGTTGCCGTGTCTGTGGAGGAGGGAGGCTGGGGGTTGTTATTGTTGCCGTGTCTGTAGTGGATGGAGGCCGAGGGTTGTTATTGTTGCCGTGTCTGTGGAGGAGGGAGGCCGGGGGTTGTTATTGTTGCCGTGTCTGTGGAGGAGGGAGGCCGGGGGTTGTTATTGTTGCCGTGTCCGGGGAGGAGGGAGGCCGGGGGTCGTAAATGTTGCCGTGTCTGTGGAGGATGGAGGCCGGGTGTCGTTATTGTTGCCGTGTCTGTGGAGGATGGAGGCCGGGTGTCGTTATTGTTGCCGTGTCTGTGGAGGATGGAGGCCGGGGGGTGGTTATTGTTGCCGTGTCCGGGGAGGAGGGAGGCTGTGGGGTTGTTATTGTTGCCGTGTCCGGGGAGGAGGAAGGCCGGGGGTTGTTATCGTTGCCGTGCCCGGGGAGGAGGGAGGCTGGGGGTTGTTATTGTTGCCGTGTCCGGGGAGGATGGAGGCCGAGGGTTGTTATTGTTGCCGTGTCTGCGGAGGATGGAGGCCGGGGGTTGTTATTGTTGCCGTGTCTGCGGATAATGGAGGCCGAGGGTTGTTATTGTTGCCGTGTCTGCGGAGGATGGAGGCCGAGGGTTGTTATTGTTGCCGTGTCTGCGGAGGATGGAGACCGAGGGTTGTTATTGTTGCCATGTCTGTGGAGGACGGAGGCTGGGGGGTTGTTATTGTTGCCGTGTCTGTGGAGGATGGAGGCCGAGGGTTGTTATTGTTGCCGTGTCTGTGGAGGAGGGAGGCCGAGGGTTGTTATTGTTGCCGTGTCTGTGGAGGATGGAGGCCGGGGGTTGTTATTGTTGCCATGTCTGCGGAGGAGGGAGGCTGGGGGTCGTTATTGTTGCCGTGTCTGTGGAGGAGGGAGGCCAGGTGTTGCTATTGTCCCCGTGTCTGTGGAGGAGGGAGGCCGGGGGTCGTTATTGTTGCCGTGTCTGTGGAGGAGGGAGGCCGGGGGTTGTTATTGTTACCGTGTCTGCGGAGGACGGAGGCCATGGGTTGTTATTGTTGCCGTGTCTGTGGAGGAGGGAGGCTGGGGGTTGTTATTGTTGCCTTGTCTGTGGAGGATGGAGGCCGAGGGTTGCTATTGTTGCCGTGTCTGTGGAGGAGGGAGGCCGGGGGTTGTTATTGTTGCCGTGTCTGTGGAGTAGGGAGGCCGGGGGTTGTTATTGTTGCCGTGTCCGGGGAGGAGGGAGGCCGGGGGTCGTTAATGTTGCTGTGTCTGCGGAGGACGGAGGCCGGGGGTTGTTATTGTTGCCGTGTCTGCGGAGGAGGGAGGCTGGGGGTCGTTATTGTTGCCGTGTCTGTGGAGGAGGGATGCCAGGTGTTGCTATTGTCCCCGTGTCTGTGGAGGAGGGAGGCCGGGGGTCGTTATTGTTGCCGTGTCTGTGGAGGAGGGAGGCCGGGGGTTGTTATTGTTACCGTGTCTGCGGAGGACGGAGGCCAGGGGTTGTTATTGTTGCCGTGTCTGTGGAGGAGGGAGGCTGGGGGTTGTTATTGTTGCCGTGTCTGTAGTGGATGGAGGCCGAGGGTTGTTATTGTTGCCGTGTCTGTGGAGGAGGGAGGCCGGGGGTTGTTATTGTTGCCGTGTCTGTGGAGGAGGGAGGCCGGGGGTTGTTATTGTTGCCGTGTCCGGGGAGGAGGGAGGCCGGGGGTCGTAAATGTTGCCGTGTCTGTGGAGGATGGAGGCCGGGTGTCATTATTGTTGCCGTGTCTGTGGAGGATGGAGGCCGGGTGTCGTTATTGTTGCCGTGTCTGTGGAGGATGGAGGCCGGGGGGGTGGTTATTGTTGCCGTGTCCGGGGAGGAGGGAGGCTGTGGGGTTGTTATTGTTGCCGTGTCCGGGGAGGAGGGAGGCCCGGGGTTGTTATTGTTGCCGTGTCTGCGGAGGAGGGAGGCCGGGGGTTGTTATCGTTGCCGTGCCCGGGGAGGAGGGAGGCTGGGGGTTGTTATTGTTGCCGTGTCCGGGGAGGAGGGAGGCCGGGGGTTGTTATTGTTGCCGTGTCCGGGGAGGATGGAGGCCGAGGGTTGTTATTGTTGCCGTGTCTGCGGAGGATGGAGGCCGGGGGTTGTTATTGTTGCCGTGTCTGCGGATAATGGAGGCCGAGGGTTGTTATTGTTGCCGTGTCTGCGGAGGATGGAGGCCGAGGGTTGTTATTGTTGCCGTGTCTGCGGAGGATGGAGACCGAGGGTTGTTATTGTTGCCATGTCTGTGGAGGACGGAGGCTGGGGGGTTGTTATTGTTGCCGTGTCTGTGGAGGATGGAGGCCGAGGGTTGTTATTGTTGCCGTGTCTGTGGAGGAGGGAGGCCGAGGGTTGTTATTGTTGCCGTGTCTGTGGAGGATGGAGGCCGGGGGTTGTTATTGTTGCCGTGTCTGCGGAGGAGGGAGGCTGGGGGTCGTTATTGTTGCCGTGTCTGTGGAGGAGGGAGGCCAGGTGTTGCTATTGTCCCCGTGTCTGTGGAGGAGGGAGGCCGGGGGTCGTTATTGTTGCCGTGTCTGTGGAGGAGGGAGGCCGGGGGTTGTTATTGTTACCATGTCTGCGGAGGACGGAGGCCATGGGTTGTTATTGTTGCCGTGTCTGTGGAGGAGGGAGGCTGGGGGTTGTTATTGTTGCCGTGTCTGTGGAGGATGGAGGCCGAGGGTTGCTATTGTTGCCGTGTCTGTGGAGGAGGGAGGCCGGGGGTTGTTATTGTTGCCGTGTCTGTGGAGTAGGGAGGCCGGGGGTTGTTATTGTTGCCGTGTCCGGGGAGGAGGGAGGCCGGGGGTCGTTAATGTTGCTGTGTCTGCGGAGGACGGAGGCCGGGGGTTGTTATTGTTGCAGTGTCTGTGGAGGAGGGAGGCTGGGGGTTGTTATTGTTGCCGTGTCCGGGGAGGAGGGAGGCCGGGGGTCGTAAATGTTGCCGTGTCTGTGGAGGATGGAGGCCGGGTGTCGTTATTGTTGCCGTGTCTGTGGAGGATGGAGGACGGGTGTCGTTATTGTTGCCGTGTCTGTGGAGGATGGAGGCCGGGGGGTGGTTATTGTTGCCGTGTCCGGGGAGGAGGGAGGCTGGGGGGTTGTTATTGTTGCCGTGTCCGGGGAGGAGGGAGGCTGGGGGGGTTGTTATTGTTGCCGTTTCCGGGGAGGAGGGAGGCCCGGGGTTGTTATTGTTGCCGTGTCTGCGGAGGAGGGAGGCGGGGGGTTGTTATCGTTGCCGTGCCCGGGGAGGAGGGAGGCCGGGGGTTGTTATTGTTGCCGTGTCTGTGGAGGAGGGAGGCCGGGGGTTGTTATTGTTGCCGTGTCCGGGGAGGAGGGAGGCCGGGGGTCGTAAATGTTGCCGTGTCTGTGGAGGATGGAGGCCGGGTGTCGTTATTGTTGCCGTGTCTGTGGAGGATGGAGGACGGGTGTCGTTATTGTTGCCGTGTCTGTGGAGGATGGAGGCCGGGGGGTGGTTATTGTTGCCGTGTCCGGGGAGGAGGGAGGCTGTGGGGTTGTTATTGTTGCCGTGTCCGGGGAGGAGGGAGGCCCGGGGTTGTTATTGTTGCCGTGTCTGCGGAGGAGGGAGGCCGGGGGTTGTTATCGTTGCCGTGCCCGGGGAGGAGGGAGGCTGGGGGTTGTTATTGTTGCCGTGTCCGGGGAGGAGGGAGGCCGGGGGTTGTTATTGTTGCCGTGTCCGGGGAGGATGGAGGCCGAGGGTTGTTATTGTTGCCGTGTCTGCGGAGGATGGAGGCCGGGGGTTGTTATTGTTGCCGTGTCTGCGGATAATGGAGGCCGAGGGTTGTTATTGTTGCCGTGTCTGCAGAGGATGGAGGCCGAGGGTTGTTATTGTTGCCGTGTCTGCGGAGGATGGAGACCGAGGGTTGTTATTGTTGCCATGTCTGTGGAGGACGGAGGCTGGGGGGTTGTTATTGTTGCCGTGTCTGTGGAGGATGGAGGCCGAGGGTTGTTATTGTTGCCGTGTCTGTGGAGGAGGGAGGCCGAGGGTTGTTATTGTTGCCGTGTCTGTGGAGGATGGAGGCCGGGGGTTGTTATTGTTGCCGTGTCTGCGGAGGAGGGAGGCTGGGGGTCGTTATTGTTGCCGTGTCTGTGGAGGAGGGAGGCCAGGTGTTGCTATTGTCCCCGTGTCTGTGGAGGAGGGAGGCCGGGGGTCGTTATTGTTGCCGTGTCTGTGGAGGAGGGAGGCCGGGGGTTGTTATTGTTACCGTGTCTGCGGAGGACGGAGGCCATGGGTTGTTATTGTTGCCGTGTCTGTGGAGGAGGGAGGCTGGGGGTTGTTATTGTTGCCGTGTCTGTGGAGGATGGAGGCCGAGGGTTGCTATTGTTGCCGTGTCTGTGGAGGAGGGAGGCCGGGGGTTGTTATTGTTGCCGTGTCTGTGGAGTAGGGAGGCCGGGGGTTGTTATTGTTGCCGTGTCCGGGGAGGAGGGAGGCCGGGGGTCGTTAATGTTGCTGTGTCTGCGGAGGACGGAGGCCGGGGGTTGTTATTGTTGCAGTGTCTGTGGAGGAGGGAGGCTGGGGGTTGTTATTGTTGCCGTGTCCGGGGAGGAGGGAGGCCGGGGGTCGTAAATGTTGCCGTGTCTGTGGAGGATGGAGGCCGGGTGTCGTTATTGTTGCTGTGTCTGTGGAGGATGGAGGCCGGGTGTCGTTATTGTTGCCGTGTCTGTGGAGGATGGAGGCCGGGGGGTGGTTATTGTTGCCGTGTCCGGGGAGGAGGGAGGCTGGGGGGTTGTTATTGTTGCCGTGTCCGGGGAGGAGGGAGGCTGGGGGGGTTGTTATTGTTGCCGTGTCCGGGGAGGAGGGAGGCCGAGGGTTGTTATTGTTGCCGTGTCTGCGGAGGATGGAGGCCGGGTGTTGTTATTGTTGCCGTGTCTGTGGAGGAGGGAGGCCGTGGGTTGTTATTGTTGCCGTGTCTGTGGAGGAGGGAGGCCGGGGGTTGTTATTGTTGCCGTGTCTGTGGAAAGATGGAGGCCGGGGGGTTGTTATTGTTGCCGTGTCTGCGGAGGATGGAGGCCGGGGGTTGTTATTGTTGCCGTGTCCGGGGAGGATGGATGCCGGGGGTTGTTAATGTTGCCGTGTCTGTGGAGGAGGGAGGCCGAGGGTTGTTATTGTTGCCGTGTCTGTGGAAAGATGGAGGCCGGGGGTTGTTATTGTTGCCGTGTCTGTGGAGGAGGGAGGCCGGGGGTTGTTATTGTTGCCGTGTCTGTGGAGGAGGGAGACAGGGATTGTTATTGTTGCCGTGTCTGTGGAGGAGGGAGACAGGGATTGTTATTATTGCTGCGTCTGAGGAGGAGGGAGACAGGGATTGTTATTGTTGCTGCGTCTGAGGAGGAGGGAGGCCGGGGATTGTTATTGTTGCTGCGTCTGCGTGGAGGGAGGCCGGGATTGTTATTGTTGCTGTGTCTACGTGGAGGGAGGCCGGGATTGTTGTTGTTGCTGTGTCTACGTGGAGGGAGACAGGGATTGTTATTGTTGCTGTGTCTGCGTGGAGGGAGACTGGGATTGTTATTGTTGCTGTGTCTGCGTGGAGGGAGGCCGGGGATTGTTATTGTTGCTGTGTCTACGTGGAGGGAGACAGGGATTGTTATTGTTGCTGCGTCTGAGGAGGAGGGAGACAGGGATTGTTATTGTTGCTGAGTCTACGTGGAGGGAGGCCGGGGATTGTTATTGTTGCTGTGTCTGAGTGGAGGGAGACAGGGATTGTTATTGTTGCTGTGACTGCGTGGATGGAGGCCGGGGGTTGTTATTGTTGCTGTGTCTGCGTGGAGGGAGGCCGGGGATTGTTATTGTTGCTGTGTCTGAGTGGAGGGAGACAGGGATTGTTATTGTTGCTGTGTCTGAGTGGAGGGAGACAGGGATTGTTTTGTTGCTGTGTCTACGTGGTGGGAGGCCGGGGATTGTTATTGTTGCTGTGTCTACGTGGAGGGAGACAGGGATTGTTATTGTTGCTGTGTCTGAGTGGAGGGAGACAGGGATTGTTATTGTTGCTGTGTCTGAGTGGAGGGTGACAGGGATTGTTATTGTTGCTGTGTCTGAGTGGAGGGAGACAGGGATTGTTATTGTTGCTGTGTCTGAGTGGAGGGAGACAGGGATTGTTATTGTTGCTGTGTCTGAGTGGAGGGAGACAGGGATTGTTATTGTTGCTGTGTCTGAGTGGAGGGAGACAGGGATTGTTATTGTTGCTCTGTCTGAGTGGAGGGAGACAGGGATTGTTATTGTTGCTGCGTCTGAGGAGGAGGGAGACAGGGATTGTTATTGTTGCTGTGTCTACGTGGAGGGAGACAGGGATTGTTATTGTTGCTGTGTCTGAGGAGGAGGGAGACAGGGATTGTTATTGTTGCTGTGTCTACGTGGAGGGAGACAGGGATTGTTATTGTTGCTGTGTCTACGTGGAGGGAGACAGGGATTGTTATTGTTGCTGTGTCTACGTGGAGGGAGACAGGGATTGTTATTGTTGCTGTGTCTGAGGAGGAGGGAGACAGGGATTGTTATTGTTGCTGTGTCTACGTGGAGGGAGACAGGGATTGTTATTGTTGCTGTGTCTACATGGAGGGAGACAGGGATTGTTATTGTTGCTGTGTCTACGTGGAGGGAGACAGGGATTGTTATTGTTGCTGTGTCTACGTGGAGGGAGACAGGGATTGTTATTGTTGCTGTGTCTACTTGGAGGGAGACAGGGATTGTTATTGTTGCTGTGTCTACGTGGAGGGAGACAGGGATTGTTATTGTTGCTGTGTCTACGTGGAGGGAGACAGGGATTGTTATTGTTGCTGTGTCTACGTGGAGGGAGACAGGGATTGTTATTGTTGCTGTGTCTGAGGAGGTGGGAGACAGGGATTGTTATTGTTGCTGTGTCTACGTGGAGGGAGACAGGGATTGTTATTGTTGCTGTGTCTACGTGGAGGGAGACAGGGATTGTTATTGTTGCTGTGTCTGAGGAGGAGGGAGACAGGGATTGTTATTGTTGCTGTGTCTATGTGGAGGGAGACAGGGATTGTTATTGTTGCTGTGTCTACGTGGAGGGAGACAGGGATTGTTATTGTTGCTGTGTCTACGTGGAGGGAGACAGGGATTGTTATTGTTGCTGTGTCTACGTGGAGGGAGACAGGGATTGTTATTGTTGCTGTGTCTGCGTGGAGGGAGGCCGCTGATCGTTATTGTTGCTGTGTCTACGTGGAGGGAGTCAGGGATTGTTATTGTTGCTGTGTCTACGTGGAGGGAGGCCGGGGATTGTTATTGTTGCTGTGTCTGAGGAGGAGGGAGACAGGGATTGTTATTGTTGCTGTGTCTGAGGAGGAGGGAGACAGGGATTGTTATTGTTGCTGCGTCTGCGTGGAGGGAGGCCGGGGATTGTTATTGTTGCTGTGTCTGTGGAGGAGGGAGGCCGGGGATTTTTATTTTTGCAGATCTTTTTCTGCGGGGAGGGAGCAGGGGATCCTGGGGTCTATGAGTTTTGTTTTTTTTTACTTCTTCGTGTATACGTCCTGCCTATCTGGAGAAGACAAATACCAGAGTTGCATTGTACATGCATACTTTGATCCTTGAACTTTGTTCAGCTTGGAGGAGTTTGGCTTCTGTGACTTCTGTGCTGAATGACTTAATAAGCACTGCATGAGACTTCATAACAGACTGTACCTGGAGTATTATGAATAGTTTTGGGTCCCTTATCTAAGAAAAGATGTGCTGACATTGGAGAGAGTCTAGAAGAGGTTCACAAGAATGATCTCGGAAATGAAAGGGTTAATGTACGAGGAGCATTTGATGGCTCTGGACATGCACTCGCTGTAGCTTAGAAGAATGGGGAGGCATTTCACTGAAATCTATTGAATATTGAAAGACCTAGATAGATTGGACATGGTGTGCCTGTTTATAATAGTGAGAGTTTAGGACCGGAGGGCACAGGCTTAGCATCGTATGGAGATGAGGTGGAATCTCTTTAACCAGAAGGCAGTGAACCTGCGGAATTCATTACCACAGACATCTGTGGAAACCAAGTCATGGTATATTTAATGTGAAGGTTGATAAGTCTTGATAAGTTAGAACATCAAAGTATATAGGGAGACGGTAGGAGAGTGGGGTTGAAAATAAAACAGCCATGATAGAACAATGGAGCAAGTTTGATGAACCAGATGGCCAAATTCTGCTCCAATATCCTTTTTGACTAATTGATGTACAAATAAAATAAAATCACTTGAAAACTAAAATGGTGAGGGTGATTTGATATATATTAGAGTGGAAGTTTAAAGCACTGAATATTAAATAAGTGCATTAGCAGGCGAAGCAAGTGGTTTCTAAAACTGCTTCACCATTCAGTAATATCATGGGTATTCCTTGACCTGAAATTCATTTTCTTGTTTCCATTAAATCACTTAATATCCGAATATATGTCGACCTCAGCCTTTCAGCCTCAGCTCTCTAAGGGAAAGAATTCTAAAGGTTTGTAACCTCGGACTGAGGCAATTTCTTTTCAGTTCAGATCTAAATGGTTCACTATTCGGAGATTATGTCCCTACTTCTCCACTCATGATTATCGAATGAAAGGAAGCATCCTCTCAAGTTAACCTTAGTTATATATAATATATAGTAGATCAAACTAATTTTTCTCCATTTGTGCCATTCTTTCTTCAAAATCATTATGGACATTTTGTACATTCTGATAGAGTGAATTTAGTTTTTGTCAGGGCCGATTTTCACTGACTTTAATCATTTACATAAATTTTGGCTTAATCTTCCTGGACCTTTCTAATTGTCATTGCTCAGTCTTGCCTAGATCTTCAACAATATTAGAGCTTTAGAAATTGGAGCAGGAATAGGCCATTTGCCCCTTGTGTCTTCTCCAATTATGATTGATCACCTTGTTGATGATATATTCCTGGTCATGCTTTACATATACACACTCAGTGGCCATTGTACCATGATCGATCATGCTTTGGGCTTGAGTTGCAGCCAGTGGCATGGGGAACATTTCACTGGTAGAGAGAAGAATGAATTCAATTAAATACCAGCAAATTCTGGAAGCAAACATCACACCGTCTGTAAAAAAGCTGAAGATGAAAAGAGGATGGCTTCTACAACAGGATAATGATCCTAAGCACACTTTACCCTCTTCCTGTCCAGTCCTGATGGATGGTCTCAGCCTGACATAGTGACTGTTCATTTCCCACTGTAGATGCTGCCTGACCTGCTGAGTTCCTTCAGCATGTTGCGTCTGTTGCTCAGGATTTCAGCATCTACAGAGTTGCTTTGGCCACCACTTCATCAATTTTGTTAGATTTATAAATCTGGTTCAGACTTAGTCGTTTTGAAATTCTTATAGTTCAAAAAATATTGGTTGGAATAATTTAGTGATCTCAAATAGATGTGAGCTTATGAAGGAGGGCCATTGACTGAGCAGTTGGATGTGGTTGGTCCAGGGCCATAAGACATAAGAGAAGAATTAGGCCACCCGGCCATCAAGTCTGCTCCACCATCCTATCATGGCTGAGTTATTATCCCCCTCAACCCCCTCCTCCTGTTTTTCTCTGATAAGACCAGAAGGACACTGCCCACCCAAACTAATGCAGAAACGTACTAGGGTTGGGATGAGTTATCTCCATTTAAACACAATCATCTTCCTCTGTGAGAAATTAAGTTCAGCCACTTAAATCACTATTTCAGCAATTTAGTGTCACAGAGAGATACAACATGACTTTTGATCATCCAGCTTAAGCCAACCATTTATACTTGTGTGACTTTGTTCCCAATTTTGTATTTCTCCCATATTTTCATCAGCACTCGCCAGATTCAATCATCCATCAACACACAAGAGACCATACACGAGTAGTTTCTTCTACTTTCATTTGCTTCTTCTAAGTTCAAAAACTGTGTTGTGAAAGTACTTAGATGTTACCACATACTACCGCAAGAATAATTTTCTCACAGGCATTTACAGGGAACAAATAAATACAATAGAATTTTATAAAAATCTATATGTACAGTAGACAAAGACGAACAAACACTAATGTACATTATGCAAAAAGAAGGCAAACTGCAAATGAAAATAAATAGCAATGATTGCATGAAACTGAGTCTGTAGAAGCAGTCCAGAATGAGTATTCCACACAGGTTCAGGAGCTTGATGGTTCAAAGATAATAACTGTTCCTGAACCTGGTGGTGCAGAACCCAAGGCTTCTGTATCTCCTACCTGATGTTCACAGTGAGAAGAGGGTGTGGCCTGTGTGATGAAGGGGTTTGACTGTTTAAAGCTATTGAACACAAAGTGTTTATATTATTTTCTTTTAGTCGGTCATAATTTCAGTTAAATTAGGGGACCAGTCTCAGTTAGAAACCAGAGACAAGGGCTCAAATCCATTGCTGCTGTGTGGTTAAAGAAAAATAAAGCATTACAGGCAATGATGATGTATTTCTGACTGAAAATAACTCTGTTACTCTCTTCATAGAAGCAGCCTGATCTGACATTCTGAGTTTTTAGCTTTTTCTGTTTTTATTACGATTGTTTTTAAGCACATCTGATTCATTAATATGAGAGAGAGAGAGAGAGAGAGAGAGAGAGAGAGAGAGAGAGGGGGGCACGGGGTAAAGAGACTCAGTGGTCACTTTATTAAGTACACTTGCTTGTTTATGCAAGTATCTAATCAGCTATTCATATGGTAGCAACTCTGCAATAAGGCATGCAGACATAGTCAAGAGTTTCAGTTGTTGTTCAGACCAAACATCAGCATCAGGACGTGGGAGGAAATGTGATCTAATTGAGTTTGACCATGGAATAATTGTTGTTGCCGGGTGGGGTGGTATGAGTGTCTCAGATTCTACCGATCTCATGGGATTTTCACACACAGCTGTCTCTAGGGTTTATAGAGGATGGTGCAAAAACAGAGTAGCATTCAGTGAGCAGCAGGTTCTGTGGACAAAGACAAAGCCTTGTTAATGAGAGAGGTCACAGGAGAATGGACAGACTGGTTCAAGCTGACAGGAAGGCAACAGTAACTTAAATAACTATGTGTTTCAACAGTAGTGTGCAGGAGAGCATCTCTAAATGCACACTGTGGTGAACTTTGAAGTGGATGGTGTACAGCAACAGAAGACCACACTGAGTACCACTCCTGTACATGGTACAATGGCCACTGAGTGTGTATATGTAAAGCAATCTAGCTGTCTCTGAAATGGTCAAAGACAGCTGATTACAACAGAAAATATATATCGCTGGTTGGAGCACACGTTATTGATCTAGCCATTGAATTAGTATATAACAAATAGCTGGAAAATACCCCTCAAACAAGAGAGTGACACAGTTGTTTAACAGAATAATAACTCCTCTAAAACAATCACCTTTTCTCTGCCCCCTAGCTCTGGCAAAGGGCTTAGGATCTGAAATGTCAACTGTTTCCCTTTCAACAGATGCTACCTGAGCTGCTGTGTACTTTTCAGAGCTTTATTCCTTTCAAAATAATCACTGGTTGTGTCAAGTCCTACTGACAAGACAGAGCAGCTGCTGAGAGAAGGATGGTGGTGGGTTATATTAACCCTTGTAGTCCTCAACAATGATGCCTGACTCTATTAAGTCTCTTGGCATAAACTATAAACCTCTCTGTGACTTTTGTTTCTATGTTTTTGCATGTCAATATTGTGGTAAGGCCAGTAGTTGTTTGCCATTTGTAATTACCTTGCAAAGATGTATACATCTTGAATTGACTGGATTGGTGAGTTTCCTTCCTGAACCCTCTAGTCTTCCATTTGGAAGTGTCCCAAAATGCTAAGACCTACCAACCAGCTGCTCTCCCGACCTCTGCTGCCTCTTTGTTCCTGTTCCATCTGTCTTTTCCCTTTCTACTAATGTTGTCCATTTATTACCTTATTTCCTTGTCAGATTCCAGCTTTTTTCTTTTGGGTTTACTGGATTCTGATGTTTTTGACCCAGAGTTGTTTCAGAGGTCGGGAAAGAGGCACAAACCCTATTGTTTCATGATAATTTTATTAAGAGGTAAGAGAGCAAAGGAAACAGGAGCGGAAGCTAGTAGCAGGCTTGGAGACAAGAAACTAAGATGCTGAGAAGATTAAAACTGTGCTACTTTGTGTTTAACTATGTTTCATCACAGAGAAAAGTCCATTTAAATTTATAGATATGAGTTAACCAATGAGAAAGTTATTATTCAAATACTGAAATACCAAGTTAAGCAATGAGAAAGCACTTGAGGTCACCTGGAGACGCTCATGGAGTGAGCACTGTTTCAGATTCGCTCCATAACCTTTACTTTTCTTAACCTATGATCACCCTTATTTAACTTACTTTTACCTACACCAAAAGATTCTTGCTACTTTTTTGGACTTATCTTTAAGAGTGTACTGTGAATTTTGAAGAAATGAGTACAGAAATGGCTTTGAGATCTAAAGGGCGAGACCTTGGGAAAGATTCTAACAGCAACGGAAAGAAAAAAAAGTCCGATCCTAAGCGCACTGAATTGACTTATGAAATGTTATTGGAGCTTTTAAATGAAAAATTTGAAGAACGACAAATTTTCAAACAAGATATAAAGGCTTTTCAGGATTATATGGATAAGACTGATTCAGTAGTTAACCAGCAGCAAGCTCTAATCGCAACTTTGCAAGAGGACACTTGGAAGTGAGACTTGATAATTGAAAAACTGGAGCAGAAATTATCTTCGATGATTAAACAGGTGGAAGCACTTAAAGCCAAGAGTGTCAACTTTGAAAATCGGTCCAGAAGACAGAACTTACGCATACTTGGTCTTCCGGAAGGTATTGAACAAGGGGACCCCTCAGAGTAGTTTGCTCAACTTATTAAGGATGCGTTCCCTTCTGTATTCTCAGACAGTCCTCCGTTACTTGATCGCGCCCACAGAATTATGCGCCAATCATCAAGTTCTTCATCTAAACCACCTGTTGTAATTGTTTGATTTCATTATGTGCATGTCAAAGAGCAACTTATTCATGTGGCTCGGCGTTTAGAGATGATTAAATTCAAAGATTTTGAGTTTAGATTAGTGGAGGATTTTAGCCCAGAAGTAATGAAGGCAAGGCTTCTTTTCAAACCTCTGATGTCCGAATGTTGTGAGAAAAATCTAAAACCAGCGCTTTTATACCCTGCGAAGCTTAGAATCTCGCCTCCGAATGCACCACGGCGTGTTTTTCTCTCCACATCTGAAGCTCGAAGCTTTCTGGATGAGAACTACCCTACTGCTTTGGATTCTTATCTCTAATAGATGAGTGATTTTGATCGTTACAAGATAGTTTTTGTTTCCAAAACCAGATTTTGTTTCTGGCTATTGGTGTAGGTTTATTCTATATTTTATATTTTAATTAAAGTTTTTTTTTGACGTACTAATCTTCTTATTTTACTTTCTTTAACCACTGTACTTTATTTTTAGTCATTATTATTAACCCTTTGAAGGTGAATTTTTTTTTAATGGTTTGATATGTATCCTTTTCATTTTTTGTGTGACTAAGATGACGGTTTCTTCTCTAAACTATTTCTTGCTTTTTTTTATTTCACCTTTTTTTTCCTCTCGTCTTCTTCCTATAGTGCATTTCTTATCAGATTTTAATTTTTTGTTTGGGTTTTAACCCGATTTATAAGTTATTAGTGTTTATTTTCTTTTTGTTTTTTTTTACTGGCAATTATATTAAGAAGTTTGTTTTAGTATAGTGATAATTACTTTTTTGGAGTTTGGATGGATTTTTTTTCTCTCCTTTGTATATTTGAAGTTGTCTTCTGCTGTCACGGGGGTAGATTTAGTATCATTCCTTTTTTTTTCCCAGCCTTCTCCAAGCTTGGGATGGACTTTTTCTTCGTGGGTGTGAGGTGGGGGTCTCTTTTCTAAATCTATTGTTCTTTTTACTAGTTTTTTTTAGTTTTTTCATTTGGGCTGATTATAAACTACTAAAATGTCCGCGATGTCGTCACTTCCGGGAGTGCCCCTTATTTTTGTTCCTCTTCTGGGTACATGAGTTCATAATTTGGTTTTTGTATACCAAAGGGTTGATTTTAGAAATATGGCTCAGACCATTAATTTTGTCTCTTGGAATACTAATGGCTTAAACCATCCAATTAAACGGAAAAATATTTTCAAAGTATTCCAAAGACTGAATGCACATATTATTTTTGTACAAGAAACTCATGTGAAGAAAGAGGATAATCAATTTTTTTTAGGTTTTGGAGGGGTCAACAGTACCACTTGAATTCGAATGCCGAAGTAAAGGGAGTTTCAATTTTTATTGACTCCTCTATTACATTTGTCCAACACGATATTATTTTGGATCCGAATGGTAGATTTTTGTTAATTACTGGGTTAGTTTTTAACAAAAAGGTTGCTATGTTTAATGTTTATGCTCGAAATGTGGATTATCCTGATTTTTTTAAGTCCTTATTTACTTCTCTACCTAATCTAAATGAATATATGTTGTTAATGGGTGGTGACTTTAACTGTTGTTTAAATCCTTTGCTGGACAGATCTATATCCATTCAGACTTTACCTAATAAGTCAGCCACTTACATTAATTCTTTTTTGACTGATAATGGAATTTTCGATATTTGGAGATTTCGGCATTCTAAGGATAAAGAGTTTTCATTTTTCTCACATGTTTATCATTCTTACTCGAGAATTGATTATTTTTTATTGACTCTCATTTTATTCCATCTGTAATTGGTTGTAATTATGATATTATAGCCATCTCTGATCATGCTCCATTGAAACTTTTTATTAAATTTATGGATATAGCTTCTAGTGTTAGGCAATGGCGATTTGATTCTACCTTACTGCAAGATCTGGATTTCATTAAATTTATGAAGGAACAGATCGATTTCTTCTTTTAAACTAATTCCACGGATGATATTTCTTGTGGAACACTTTGGGACACTTTTAAAGCATATATACGTGGACAGATTATCTCCTATTCTGTTGGTTTGAGAAAATGTATTAAGAAGGAAACTCTTAATTGTCAATTAAAGAAATTGACAAGAAATATTCGACTGCTCCTAGTAAGGAGCTTTACAAACAAAGGGTTGAACTCAAATGGAACACAGTTTATTACTTACATCTTTGATTGAAAATCAATTAATGAAAACCATATCTGATTTTTATATACATAGTGATAAATCGGGTAAACTGTTAGCTAATCAATTGAAGAATGCTTTGGTTAAATGTCAAATTATTAAGATTTGTCAACAGAATGGTGAATTGACAGTTAACCATGATGAGATAAACAAATCTTTTCAAGATTTTTATACCTCCCTGTATCATTCTGAATTCCCTCATGATCATAATACCATGTATGATTTTCTTGGGAAATTGAATTTTCCAAAATTATCATCAGATGATCTTTCAATATTAGAAACTCCTATTACGGATGCAGAAATTAAAGGGGTTATTTCCTCTGTGAATTCTGGGAAAGCACCAGGTCCAGATGGGTATACAGTGGAATTTTTTAAGTGTTTTTCCTCCACTCTTTCTCCTTGGTTTTGCAGGGTTTTTGAAGAAGCAATTAGATTGGGTAAACTGCCACAATCTTTTTATAGAGCTTCCATTTCTTTAATATTGAAAAAAGATAAAGACCCTACTGACTGTGCATCCTATAGACCAATATCCTTATTGAATGTAGATTCCAAGATCTTTTCCAAGTTATTGGCATCCAGGCTGGAGAAGGTATTACCTCAAATTATCTCAGAAGATCAAACTGGTTTTATTAAAAATCGCTATTCTTTTTTCAATATTAGGCTATTATTGAATGTTGTTTATACTCCTTCGCGTAGCACCTCAGAATGTGTCATTTCATTAGATGCAGAGAAAGCATTTGATAGAGTTGAATGTCCATACTTATTTACTGTGCTTGAGAAGTTTAATTTTAGTCCAACATTCATTTCCTGGATTAAACTGATATATCATACTCCAGTAGCCTCGGTTTTTACTAACAATCAAAGATCTCCCTTTTTTCGTTTATTTCAGGGTCCTAGACAAGGCTGTCCTCTTAGTCCATTATTATTTGATATTGTTTCAGAACTTTTGGCAATTGCTATTAGAGAATCACCAAACATTTTTGGCATTACTCATTGGATGGATATACATAAGTTATCATTATATGCAGATGATTTATTATTATTTATTTCTGATCCTGAGAAATCCATTCCTGCAGTTATATCATTGTTGGCTCAATTTAGTAATTTTTCCGGGTATAAGTTAAATCTTAATAAGAGTGAATTGTTTCCTTTAAATAGACAGGTTCCAATTTATGGAAATTTAACTTTTAAATTAGTTAATGACTCTTTTATATACTTAGGGATTAAAATTACTAAAAATTATAAGGAGTTATTTAAGGTTAATTTTTTACCCTTAATTGATCAGATTAAATGTTTGTTCACTAAATGATCACCATTATCTTTATCTCTGATAGGTCAGATTAATACTATTAAGATGATTATTTTACCCAAGTTTTTATATATATTTCAAGAGATACCAATTTTTATTCCAAAATCTTTTTTTGCTAATGTTGATTCAAAAATTTCTTCATATATTATGGCAGAATAAAAATCCTAGATTAGGTAAAAAATATTTACAGAAGGCAAGGAAGGAAGATGGATTGGCATTGCCTAATTTTAGATTTTATTATTGGGCAGTTAATATCCAATATTTGATATGTTGGTTAAAGGATTGGGATTTATCTTTTAGCCCTCATTCGGTGAACTTGGAAACTAAATCTGTACAAGGATTTTCACTGGGTTCTAGTTTAGGGTCTCCTCTTCCCTTTGCTCTTTCTAAATTGCAGAAACGAATTGACAATCTGATAGTTAAACATACTTTACGTATATGGTTCCAATTTCAGAAATTTTTTGGTTTGTTTCAGTTTGTTTTAACTATTCCTATTGTATCCAATTTCATTTTTTATCCTTCTATTATAGACCAAGCTTATTCAGCTTGGAAGACTAAAGGATTACTACGATTTTCCGATTTAATTTTGGATAATTGTTTTATGTCTTTTGAACAATTATCTAATAAATATAATGTGCTTAGATTTCATTTTTTGAGATATTTACAGATTAGGAATTTCTTAAATACTGTACTTCCTACCTTTCCAAATCTTGAGCCTTAGGGTATTTTGGAGAATTTGTTGGAACTAAATCCTTCTCAGAAAGATGTAATATCAAAATTCTACAATATAATTATGAAAATACATTCAGAGCCCTTCTGTAAGATTAAAAATGATTGGAAAAGAGAACTTAACCTTACTATCCCTATTGAGAATTGGGATAAAATTCTTCAATTAGTCAATTTATCATCTATATGTGCTAAATATTCATTAATACAGGTTAAAGTTGTGCATAGGGCTCATATGTCTAAGGATAAATTGGCTCATTTTTATTCCTATATAAATCCTATTTGTGACAGATGTCATTCTGAGATAGCGTCTTTAACTCATATGTTCTGGTCGTGTCCGCTTTTGAAAAAATATTGGAAAGACATTTTTGATATTATTTCCACGGTATTGAACATTGATTTACAACCTCATCCTATTAATACAATTTTTGGTTTACCAATGATGGACACAATCCATTTATCTTCTTCTGCTTGTCAAATGATTGCATTTCTTACATTAATGGCTAGAAGATCTATTTTGTTGAATTGGAAATAAATTAATCCCCCTACCATATTTTATTGGCTTTCTCAAACTATGTTCTGTCTAAATTTGGAGAAAATTATAAGTGTTGTATTTGACCCTTCTATTACATTTGAAAAGACATGGAGACCATTTATTCAATATTTTCATATGATGTAATGAGACCCTGTTCCAAATCTATTTGTTTTTCCAGTTCTGATTATACATATATTGAGAGGATTGGAGTTGGCGACACTGATGATTTTGTATTTTTTTATAGATATTATAAACAGCCCATATTTTTAAAATTATTTTTTTCTCTTTTTCTTTTTTTCTCTTTATTAGTTATTAGGTTGTTAGATTAGTTTTTTCTAGCATATTTTTTTTCTTTTTCTCTTTTTTGTTTTTGTTTAATATATATTATGATATAACCTAGCTTTGCTTTGTTTATATGTTATTTGTATCATTCATGATTTGGGAAGACTTAATTATATTGTAACTATTGCTTGTGTATCCTTTCATGTTTAGTATAAATTCATAAGTTTGTAATCCCAATATATATTGATAATAATAATAAAAAGATTGAAAAAGAAGAAAAGAAAGCACTTATTCAAATAATGCAGAACAAACAAACTTCCAGAACTATACTTTGTATAACCACTAGGTATATATTAAACTGTTATATGCATATAAGAAATGCTTAAATACAAGCATGTAATTAATTGTCAAACTGCTAAGAAAACAACAATTAAACACTCTAATGCAAGAATTAAACGGTTGGATCCAACCATTTGTTACTGTCCTCTAGCCATTATCTCCACCTTCATTTCACAGACACAAGAGATCCTGCAGTTGCTAGAAATCTTGAGCTAGACATACAACATGCTGGAGGAATTCAGCAGGTCAGGCAGCATCTACGGAGGGGAATTAGCAGTTGATTTTTCAGGCCAAGGTTAGGGTCTTAGCCTGAAATGCTGACTGTTTATTTTCCCTCCATAACTGCTGTTTGATCTGCCAAGTTCCTTGAGCATTTTGTGTGTGTTAATCCACCTACACCTCCCATCTTTGCACCTGATTCCATTGATCTTTTTTTTGCCTCTCTGCCTGCAATTAGCATCAGCCTGCTTATTTCTTTCAACTCCACACACACCTCCCCTTAAGTCCCCCATCTTGCTCAATTTGCTTGCTATCCTTTTCTCCTCACCTCTGGCCCGTGTCACCACTCCCCACCTGCTCTCCACTTTATAGTGTCAGCTCTCCTGATACAGGGATTTGACCTGAAACATCAGCAATTCGGGGGTGGCATAACACTTTTACATTGCCAATGACCCAGGTTCAGTTCTGCCACTGTCTGTAAGGTCAGTGGCCATTGGATTTCCTCTGGCTGCTTCATTGTCCTTCCACAGTCCAAAGACTACAGGTTGGTAGGTTAATTGGTCACATGGGTGTAACCAGGCAGTGCGGGCTCATTGGGATAGATAGGCCTGTTGCTTTGCTGTATCTCTAAATGAAAAGATGCTCCCTGAGTTCTTTCAGAAGATCATTTGTAATTCTTGGACCTTGACTCAGTGACAGAGAGGGAATAGCAACCAGGCCAGGATACCTTGTGACTTGGAGAACAATGTATGTCATGGTGTTTCAAAGCAACAAAAGCCCTTCTTCTTGGAAGGTCAGACAACGTAGGTTATGTGTATGTTGTCAGAGTAGCCTGGACGAGGGACCCTGATACACAGTGTAGTCACAGTTGAAGAGACGAATATTGAAAATGCCAATCAGGTAAATTTTGTTGTGCTGTACAGAGTTAATACCATAAGTATATGCAGTGGATTTCAAAACATCTATCAGTGATAATAAACCTGATTTTGATTCTGACCTTCTTGAAAGTTATTGGAGTTTATTTTATTTTATTTAGAGTTACAGTGTGGAACAGGCCCTTCTGCCCAACGAGCTGTACTGCCTAGCAACCCAACTATTTAACACAAAGCTAATCAGGAGACAATTTACAGACACCAATTCACTTGCTAACCGGTACATCTTTGGACTGTGGAAGAAAACCAGAACACCTAGAGAAAAAAATACATGGTTCACAAAGAGAACATAGAAACTCCTTACAGGAGGCACTGGAAATGAATTCCCAACTCCAGAATGCCCTGAATCGTACTAACCGTTAGGTTACCACCGAACTTATTCCGGCAAGTAGAAAGTAGTCCAGCAGTTTACAGATTTGTTCCTTACAGATGATGGGAAGTCTCTGAGATATCAGAAGATGAGGTACGTGATACCCAAATTCTAACCTGCTCTTCGAAGTTCAAAGTAAATTTTGTATCAAAGTGTGCGTATACTGCCTTGAGATTTATTTTATTGCCTGGGGAAAAAATAAATACAATAGTGCTTCTAGCCAAATTATGAATAAATAGGCAAAGACTTACAAATATTCAATGTGCAAAAGAAGACAGTCCTTGCTAATAAAAAAAGTTGTGAACAAGAGTTGTAAAGAGTCTTTAAGAGTGAGGACTGTAGGTCATAAAATGCTGTTATAGGCTGAGTATTTATACAGCTAGTTCAGTTGTGCGTATGGTCACTATGGAACTCCTACATGGCATGGGATAATGTAAAAAATGTGAATGCTGCCTATGTATCCATTTTGCTGCTGTTGTAGTACCTGTATGTGTGTCTGTGTACTGATGAATATGACAATAAACTTGACTTTGACTTTCACTTGTCAATAGGAGCATTAATCTTTCTTTCACTGGAATGTGTCACATTTGAGTACTCCAGGCAGATTTCCTTAATCGATGGACTTGAATGAACGTGGTCAGTATTTGGCATCAATGATAATACGAGTTTTGTTTTCCAAAACAAACACAATATTGATCTGAATTTGTTCTCCACAGATTCCATGGTGGGATTTGAATTCTGGTCTTTGGATTGTTAGTCCAGGCTTTTAAGTTACTGATCAATAATTTATCAACTGAGCACCCATTGTACCCAACATCAATGTTGAAAAGCAAGTTTGACATTAATGATTTTTGAGAAACAAAACACAGTAGGCAAGTGAAAGGGATATTATTTTAGACTTACGACTTTAATTTCCTCTGTTTATTTTTGCTTAGTAAATGTCCTTATGCATTCACATAAATTCCCGTCTGGGATTTTTTTAAATCAAGTCATTAACCATACTCTTTACTTTTAAAGAAGCTTAAGGCTACACTTAGTGAGGACAAGTGAAATTGATAAATGCTTGTTTATCAGAATGCAGAAAGGAAATTAAAGCCATCCATATCACAGTTCTGTGAGTTAAGTGCATTTTTTTTGCTGTGGTCTGCGTGATGTTGTATGGACTACAGTAAAAGGAAAGGATGTAAGAAGTAGGTTCTGTTCAGTGACTCCCCGACCACATTTAACATTTCCCATTCTCTGAAAGTCTGTTTCTCAAGGATCTCTCACACCTGTCCCACATTCATTTTTGACTTCCTACCACCAGCAGGAAGTACCACAGCATTAGGACAAGAACTGTTAGGAAAAAAACAGTCACTTCCTCCAGGCCATTGGACTACTAAACTCCCTGACACCACACAGGTCTCACCATGTATGAAGCACCAGTAGCATTATGCTGTTTACTCTTTAACCTGTGTCGTAAATGCTCTTTATGTTAAATGTCAGCGTTTTGGAATATATTTTATTATTTAAGTAATGTTACTTCACTCCTGATGAAGGGTTTCAGCCCAAAACGTCGTCACTACCTCCTCCCACAGATGCTGTCTGGCCTGCTGAGTTCTGCCAGCATTTTGCGTTTTTTATTTAGTACTTTATGTGTTGTGTACCTTGGTCTGGAGGAACATTATTTCACTTGCCAGTATACATGTAAATGGTTGCGTGTGAGTTATGTGTACTGTCTTGTGCACCTTGGTCCAGAGGAATGTTGATTGATTTTGCGGTATACATGAGTATACGGTTGCGTGTGAGTTATGTGTACTGTCTTGTGCACCTTGGTCCGGAGGAACGTTGATTGATTTTGTGGTATACATGAGTATACGGTTGCGTGTGAGTTATGTGTACTGTCTTTTGCACCTTGGTCCGGAGGAACGTTGATTGATTTTGCGGTATACATGAGTATACGGTTGCGTGTGAGTTATGTGTACTGTCTTTTGCACCTTGGTCCAGAGGAACATTGATTGATTTGGCAGTATACGTGAGTATACGTTTGCGTGTGAGTTATGTGTACTGTCTTTTGCACCTTGGTCCAGAGGAACATTGATTGATTTGGCAGTATACGTGAGTATACGGTTGCGTGTGAGTTATGTGTACTGTCTTTTGCACCTTGGTCCAGAGGAACATTGATTGATTTGGCGGTATACGTGAGTATACGGTTGCGTGTGAGTTATGTGTACTGTCTTTTGCACCTTGGTCCGGAGGAACATTGATTCATTTTGCGGTATACATGAGTATATGGTTGCATGTGAGTTATGTGTACTGTCTTGTGCACCTTGGTCCGGAGGAACATTGATTCATTTGGCGGTATACATGAGTATATGGTTGCATGTGAGTTATGTATACTGTCTTGTGCACCTTGGTCCGGAGGAACATTGATTCATTTGGCGGTATACATGAGTATATGGTTGCATGTGAGTTATGTATACTGTCTTGTGCACCTTGGTCCGGAGGAACATTGATTCATTTGGCAGTATACATGAGTATATGGTTGAATGACAATAAACCTGAACATGAACTTAAACTCTCATTGACAAAGCAGGAATTCAGGAAGCCTATTGGTATTTGAACACGATGCTTCACTAAGTTTTCCCTGGGCACAAAGTTTCCAGATGCAATGTTCAAGCGAAGAAATCCAATTTCAGGCCCTGGGATCGACTGGGGGAGTGTGTGAGAGGCTGAAAAGTGAGCAAAACCTCATCAAAGTCAATCTGTGCACCTGAGGCATGCTCTCTCTCAAAGTGGAGAGCACTGTAGGCAGCTATTAGGAGCCCTAAGTACCAGCTGGGGATATCAATGATTTTACCATGATGAGAAACAGGGAAAGTTTTGTTCCTTAAAGCTCACTGCAGGTAGTCAAGAGATGAAACTGAGGCTTAAGGGGCCAGATAACTTCACTCAACACAGAACTGATTGACTGACTTTCAAAACCTCTACAACTCATGTTCTCAGTATTGTTTATTTATGTTTGTATTTGTACATTTGTCTTCTTTTACATATTTGTTGCTTATTAGTCTTTGAGTGTACATCTCAGGGTAGTATTTGCACTTTAACAACACACTTCCATGGAACTTCAAGGAAGCATTAGATAAGAAGGACATGGAAATCGGCAATTGGGGGTACCAGTGACCGACCTAGGGGGACAGTACAGTTTGGTGCTCCTGGTAGGAAGCATGCCTTTTCCGCCTGACCTGATCTAGAAGAAGTGGTGGATAACATCTTAAAACAGGTAGGCAATATCTTCTATCTACCAATTGCCATCCAATTTATGCAACCCCTGGTAGCCTACCTGTCAGCTGTGGATTTTACACCAGGCTTCCAATAGTTCTGTCAGAATCTGGATTAATCAAGTGGCTCATCTATCCACAGTGAAGTCATTTGAGTGCATTGACAGATCACCATCTTAGAGAAAAAGAAAAATAACTTGAATTGCTTGCCAGGTCAGGTGACATCTGTGGGGAGAGAATCAGTGTTAGTATTTCAGGCCAATACAAGCAAGGTCCTCGAGGGACTCAGAAGGTCAGGTCGTACTAAAACACTTCTGTCCCATTCCTTTCCAGTCCCAATGAAGATGGTTCAGCCTGAAACATCAACTGTTTATTTCACTCTGTCTGGCCTGCTGAGTTCCTCCAGCGCTTTGTGTGTGCGTGTTTCTCAAGATTTGCAGTACCTACAGAATCTCATGTCTCAGATTGTTGCCTGTCTATCGGGAGGGTAGGCAAGAATAGGGAGAAGGTGGCTGACAGGTGGTGAGACACTGGAAGTGTATTAGTTACAGGTGGTCCGTGTGGCAGCGGTCAATAAAAGGGAATGAATGAATTCAGAGAGAAGCACGAGATACAGAGCATTAACATTGCCAGAAATCAGAAATTAAACAGAATTCAGTAAGTACTTGGAGACACACAAGAACACAAGCGCTGGAAACACTTGGCACATCAGGGAGCTTCAATGGAAAGAGCAAAGCTGAGTTGACATTATAGGTTGCTGACCTTTCAAGCGAACTGGCCAATTCTGACATAAATTAGATTTGCTGGTTGTCTTAAATTATTGAATCAGCTTATTTTGTATGCTTGTTTTCTAGCCTGCCCTATTTCAGATTAAATGCCATTTATAATTATTCAAAAATGTAGTGGTGAGTGTTTTAGCTATTGGTGTTTAAAAACTGGTACATAACACTACGGCAGCTAAGTCACCACCCTGAGGTCACTACTGAACTGAATTGCAGAGAACCCAACAGCAAGCTGCTATCTTCCTGACATACAAAGATCAGATGACTCTGACATACAAAGATCAGATGACTTTGGTCGTGCATGTTGTAGAATTGTCTCCACTTGCTAGGATTAGTGGAGCTCCAACAATCACCACCAGGTTTATTGGCACTGTCATATGTCACAACGTTTGTTGTTTTGTAGTACTGTGCAAGACATACAGTATGTACAAAATCACCGAAAGTTAGAATGGTAACTAGAGAGAGGGCATGTTCCAGATTGTGAGAGTCCGTAATGATGGAAGCCGGCTTCTTGAGGCACCAGTTTGATGATAATGGGGAGGGTTGCGGTAGTGATGGAGGTGACTGTGTCTATGACCTTCTGCAGCCTCTTTCGACCCTGAGCATTGTAATCTCCACACCAGGCAGTGATGCACAACTCACGGAGGTCATGAATATCCTGGACAAAGCAATGTAATTGATTGTTACAGCATCGATGTTCCTTCCCTGATTTGCCACAAGTACAGAGCTAGCAGGTGTAAGGGAACACCACAATCTCCATGCTCTGCTGCATCCTAGATGTATACTGCAATTACTTCCTCAGTGTTGAGTCTGAATCCTGGAGCTCCTTGAAGAGCAACATGCAAAAAACTTAGTCCTGTAGTCCTGACGAAGGGTCTTGGCCCGAAACATCGACAGTACTTCTCTTTATAGATGCTGCCTGGCCTGCTGTGTTCCACAAGCATTTTGTGTGTGTTGCAAAAAACTTATATTTATTTTAGAGATAAAGCACAGAATAAGCCATTGCTGCCTTTTGAGCTACATTGGCCCAGCAACTGCTAATTCAAGCCTAGCCTAGTTATAAGACAATTTGCAATGACCAGTTAACCCAATGACTGGTACGTCTTTAGACTGGAAGAGGGAAAACACATGCATTCTACCAGGGGGATGTACAGATTCCTTACAGATGATGTTGGAACTGAACTCCAAACTCTGTTGTCCAATCTTGCACTAACCACTATGCTACTGTGGTGCCTGAACTTCACCGGAAGGAATCCAGAGTTACCCCAAGATGGTCATCACCAATGTCGAGGGCATGAGGACTGCGCCTTACAAAGAAGTGCAGAGAAACCAAGGAACAGTTTTCAGTAAATGTTTACCAACATGCAACCAGACTCAGATAGGGAGTGGTTGGACAGGAAAGAACTTGTTGCCTAGAAGCTTAGGGGACTGAGAGATGAGCTTATCGTGGTGCATAAGCTCATGAAAAGTGAAATATGCAAGAGGAAAAGCAAGGTAGTGTTCATGGACTTGATGGTGGAGGGGTAGTAACTGTTCTGAAAACATTGAGTGTGGGTTTTCAGGTTCCAGTACCTTCTCCCTGAAGGTAATAATGAGTAGGGGGCATGCCCCGGATGGTGAGGGTCCTTCTTTTCAAGATGGGATAGCTTGTGCCTATGACAGATTTGTCTGAATCTACATCCCTCTACAGCCTCTGGTAATTTTATGCACAGGTGTCTCCACAGCACACAGTGATGAAGCAGTCAAGAGTGCTCTCCACTCTTGTAGACATTTACTGGTTCTCATTGGCGACATACCAAATCCCCTCAAATTCTGAATGTGTGTTGATATTTTACCAATTCCTGTGTCTGTGCCAACCATCAAGCATCGACTTACACTAACCCTGCACTAATCCTGTTTGAGTTTGCTCATTTTCTCATTGAGCACCACTTATTTGTACTCCAGGCACAATTTTAAATGGGAATTTAGTTTATTAATGGCATATGAGAGGAAACCAGATCAGGTGAGAATCAGTTCAAGGGTGAACTACACACAGGTCACCCCGGAAGTCAGGACTGAACCTGGGTTATAGTAGCTGTATCAGCTGTGCATCTGTGTCTAGCCTAACACTGTTCGTTGACAGGAAAAACAATGTGATGCAGACAAAATCCTCCATTGTTAACTGTTAGGAACTAATGCACAGTTTTGTAGTGCTGTAGTAATATTAGTCGTATTCTAATTTGTTCCATATTTCATTTGAATACATAATTTCTTACTCAGTTTGCCATTTTTATGTTTTTTAAGTATTTTGGTGAAACTTCGGCTAATTTGGGCAATTGTTCAATTGGATCAAATTGTTCTGGTCCCAGAATCAACTGTATACTAAATCTGGAGTCTGATGAGGTGGTGGGTCTGGACACAGTAGTACATCTGGTAAATCTATTACCTCCACTCCATCATGGCAGGTTCACTGTCCTGTCTGTACAGGTTGCTCTCTATCTCTGTGTCTGCATGCATTTCTTCTGCTCTCTTCCCATATCCCAAAAAACATGCAGGTGGGTAGGTTAATCAGCCACTGTGAATTCAGTATCAGAGCTGTGGAAGCCCATGGGGAGCTGACAGGAGCGAGAGGAGAATAAAATGGCTCCAGGTGTGATTAATGTAAAGAAATACTGTTTTGATGGTCAGAATAGATTTACTGGAGTGAAGGGCCTGGTATCTTGGTTGAGGTGGGTATAATTGCATCATTTAAGAAGCAGTTGAATAGGTTGGGGAGGGCCCTTAAAGAATGGACATATATATGTGGGACAAGCAGGGAGGCTGATGTGGCTGGTATAGACCAGATGGGCCAAAGGGCCTGATTCCATGCTGCATTACTCTATGGCTATTGTATTTACTGCATTGATTTAGAGATACAGCACAGCCACAGGTTCTAGGGTCCAACACGCCCACTCTGCCCACATACAGTGAGCAATTAACCTATTAGCCCGTACATCTTTGGAATGTGGGAGGGAACCGGATCCCCCAGAGGAAACCCATGCAGCCGCGTGGAGAACATCCGAACCCCTTACAGACGACATGGATAATTGAACCAGGTCACTAAGACTGTTACATTAACTGCTCGCTGATAAATTAAATGTATTGTTCTTGGTCAGCAGGCAGAATGAGAGCAAATAAAAAATAAAGATTTTTGAACATGTGAAAATTTTCTTTTGGCTCTTTCATGGAATTTCAGTGTCGGGGGCAGTACTGTCCCTACTAAATTGCACTTCAGAGAACAGTGGTGAGTCACTGCTGTACATGACAGAGGATGCGCCTGCGCTAATGGAGATATGTGGAGGCATTTCCACTTGAGGATAGTTGAGAAACTTGCAGAAACTATGTTGGGCCTGATAGCTTTACAAAATATTAGTGAAGTTCTGTAAATGTTAGCCAATTTATAAATCATGCCATCACCTCTTCAACCATTCATTCAGTATTCAATTTCGATTCACTTCAATCTAAATAAAATCCAAAAAAGAGACCAAAAACATTGATTTTAGACAAAATTGATTAAACTTCTAAATTGTAATACTGTCTGCAGAGATGAATTGACAGTAAGTTGATCGATTACTATGTAACAGATGGCTGCAGCGCACACCTCTGGGCCTCTGATTGTTCCTCGGAGCACGTTCCTAGCTGATTGGCCTGTCTGCAGAGACAACAACGCACTGTCAGACTTCAGTCCTGCAGCCAGTCGCACCCATGGTAGGAAATTGTGCTTACATTGTGCCCAGCATGCTTAAGCATTCCCAAGGTGTGTCACAGGATGAAAATGCCTCCCAGTCATTCTGAGTGCTATCAGGGCTGGTGACTGATATATAAATAATTAAACCAGGAAAGGAGATTGTGGGGATTGTGTTGGGGAAGGAAAATGGGTGCAGAGGTACAACTGGAATTATGGACCTTAAAGCTGAAGTAGTCAAGCAATCGTGCTCAAGAAGTCAGAATTGGAGGAACAAAGAGGGTTGTGAAGCTGGAGCAAGGTACAGCGATGAGGAGGGATGAAGCAAATCCTAGCTTGCTGTCATAGGCACAAAGGGCAAAGGAAATTTGTTGTCACCACATACCACCTTGAGATTCACTTTCTTGCAGGCATTCACATGAAAATAAAGAAATACAGTGGAACTTATGAAAAACAATACAGAAACCAGGACTGGCAAACAACCAATGTGCAAGACACATAGTGGAAATAATAAATAAATAATATTGCGGACTTGTGTTTATAGAGCCGTTGAAAGTGAGTCTGTAGGTTGTGGAATCAGTCCAGTGCTGAGGTGAGTGAAGTTGATTCAGAAGCCTGAAGGTTGTAGGGTAATAACTCTTCCTGAACCTGGTGGTGTAGGACCCAAGACTCCTGCACCTTCTGCCTTACACATGTACAAGTACATGTTTGCACAACTGCAACGACAAACCTGCTTGCAGCAATATCATAGGCACATAGCATTAGATGCACAACATTTACAAGAAAGAAATACATCAGTTATATACAAATGTTGCTAAAATAATGCAATTGGAATCAAACAAATGAAGTCCATAGGAGTACAAGGTAGTGATTGGGGTTGTGCAGGCTGAAGGCAGGTAGATGTTCATTTGTTTTAGAGACTAATACAGTCTGAGGATCTGTGGGGACAGCGTGCAAGCGTTGTCCCACACAATAAATGGTAAGAGAGAGATAGAGTGTTGTAGCAGAGTTTTAACAGTTTACTTAAAATAAAAGACAGAGACTCTCTGGGCTCAGTTCACAGCGAGAACCTTTATTGTCGTGATGATCACGGTGAGCCAACCCTCACGGTGGAGAGACTGACTCTGACCAGACGCGTATGTGAGTTGACCTTTGTACAGATAGATGAAACGGTTTAACGTACAAGTAAGTAATAACACCGTATGTCACGTCTTAGCCTGCAGTTTTAGCTGAAATAGGCTGTTCTTCGCTCTAAGGCAGAAACTCTATGCTGCGGTTAATTACTAAGCTGTTGCAGTTCTCGTAAGAAAATTGCTCTGCTGAAGTAAGGTGTTAATCACCTTTGACACACATACTAAACCGAATGTTCCAAACAGGGGCTCCTAGCAGCAAGCAAGGAACATTCTGCAAATGCAGAATGAGATAGAGATAAAGTCAGAGATAGAGACAGAGACAATAAAAACAACAAAATGGATTTTAAAATAAAACAGGTCTTGTTGTTACAGTTTCAGCTAAATTTCAGTTCACACTTGTGTATCAATTAGTTATGTATGCAATATGAAAATAAATAAAAGAAATATACAAAGCCAATAAAGTAGTGGCAATTCTAAAAAAATAAGTATTAGAATCCCAACAACCCTGTCATTGTACACAACATAAAAAATATAAAAAAAATCTTAACTAAGAAGTATATTCACTTTGGCACATATAAGCTTAACTTCCAAATATGTATAGACTAGACCCTAACATGAGTTCTCACTCACACAAGATGAACAGAGATTACACTGTTACATTCACAGGGGGTCATGGAACAATAAAGTAAGGCAAAAAAAAACTTCTATAAAAACTTTTTACAGTATATTGCCTTGTAATTAAATCACGAGAAAGACTAACCTACCAGACCAATAAGGAACTTCGCACAACCACAGTATTCCAGCGCCAATACTTTACTCACGAAAATCTAAAGCACCCGCATATAAACATGTCAAATTACCAGTATTCTAGATTTACAAACAAGTATACACAACTTTATATGGATATTATCAAATATTATTCTCCTTTTCTCACCATACAACCAGTACTCGAGGTTAATTCTAGACTATTGCAACTTCTCTTTCTACTCCGCACGTGGATAATGATGCCACCGTTTTCTTTTAAAGGCACAGGCAGCTATTTAGCATTACCAGGGTGAATATATGAATGATTAAAAAAATATTCAGTGGTCACCTGGTTACATACAAGACAGACACAACAACAGAAAAACAAGTCCTTTCTTACTTCCAGACCCTCCACCAGGTCAGGACACCCTGACCTCTGGATCTGTCAAATGTGGACCTCAGACTTCCAGACTTTGGCCTTTGACCTCTGACATCCGGACCTACTGACCGACTGCTGTTCACAACTCCCCAGCCTTAGGCATCATCGGCCTTCAGCCTTCATGCTTGGGGCCTACCGACCATGGTCTTTAATCTCGGGAACCTCTGTGCCTCCGTTTTCAGGGATTACTGTAGTCCGACATCCGGTTCTGCCAACTATGCACACAATCCATAATTTAGTTTGTGACAATAATCCATATTCACAGGATACAGCCATCATGAAGGGCATCAACAGCACGGGCCCTGACAAGGCAGTTAAATAAAAGGTGCTCCTGGGACATTGTATCGCAAACCTCCAAATCCCCTTTAGTAATGTGCTGGAGGGCCAGCTTGGATTCATATATACACAAATACAGGAGATTGTGCAGTTGCTGGAAATCCAGAGCAACAGACCCAAAATGCTGTAGGGACTCAGCAGGTCAGGCAGCATCCATGGAAATGAACAACTAGTTGTTTTGGGCCGAGACCCTTCATCAGTATTGCAAAGGAATGACGACAAAGCCACAATCATAAAGCGGGGAGAGCGATAGGAGGACAAGCTAGAAGGTGATAGGTGAAGCCAGGTGGGTGGGGAAGGAAGGATAAAGTAAAAAGCTGGGAGCTGAAGGGTGGGAAAGTTACAGGGCTGGAGAAGATGGTATCTGATAGGAGAAGATGGTATCATGGGAGAAAGGGAAAGAGGAAGGGCACCAGGGGTAGGTTAGGAGAAGAACTGAGAGGACAAAGTAAAGAACTGAAGAAGGGGAAGGGAAAACAAAGGATTTATAAATCCATGGTTCTGGATTGGAAGCTATCCACATGCAAAGTGACAGTTTTATTTCCCACAATTTAACAAGGACTACACTTCATTATTGTAAATGGTATATGGTATTTTGGTACGATTAGAAACAATCACATAGTGTGATTATATTCTCATCTTCTTGAAGTCCTACACTTAGTTTCCAGTGTAGCTTTGTGCAGAAGTCGCAGGCACATAAATATAGCTAGGGTACATGAGACTTTTGCGCAGTATTGTGTTTGTCAATGTGGAATGGAGCAAAGGATGTTGGGAATGGTAAGAGTGGAGCACAATGCGCGGGGTATGGCCAAGTGGAGAGAAGGAGTGCCGGGGTAGGGGATGGCGTGGGTGCAGACCCACCCAGCCCTGAGACACCAGGCAAGGTCATTTGATTCCAAGCAATTAGTTTATTGATCATTACAGAATGTCTCCCTGGTGCTTCCCACTCCCTCTTCTCTAACTTCTCCTTTTCCCAACTACAACTCCCCTCTCTCTGCCCCCTTCCTTCTCTCCGTCCACAACAGAGACCCATATCAGAATCAGGTCTATCATTGCTCACACATGTCATGAAATTTGTTTTTTCTTTGCGGCAGCAATACAGTGCCATACATCAAATCTCTAAGCACTATGCAAAAGTCTTCTGCACCTGCGCTATAAACATGTGCCTTAGACTTTGCACAGTGCTGTACTTGCAAGGAGAAAAGTGGAATCAGAACTTTCACATCCAGAGGGGAATGAATACCCAGTCTGGATACACATTACACCAAGATCAGCAGAGGATTTAACACAGATGGAATAGTTTGCTCTAGAGGTTGTACTAGTACACATTTGTGGGGGAGAATCCCTATGATCGTACGGACTCTTCTTGTCCAATCTTGTGAGGTGTCATAGACTGTCCATAAACATCAACAAACAAACAAAGAATGTGATTGAAGCAGTTAGAAAATTATATCAAGAAAGCAAATACCAGAAAGGTTATTCTGAGAAAGACCATATATATGTGCCGAAGACTTTTGTACAGTACTGTATGTGTTTAGCCAGATTTGTGCAGTGTATGTATTGTAAGACTGGACACAGCAAATGCACAGTTGCTATCCTTCATCTGAGTCCAGATGAAGGTGATTATACATATGTTACTGTGTACTAGCCTGAGATTCATTTTCTTGTAGGCATCTGCAGTATATACAAGAAGCACAATAGAATCAATGGAACACTGCCAATAGGATGGGCAGCAACCAGTGTGCCAGAGACAACATACTAGAAATACAAAATGAGAAAAACAATCAGAATAATACTAATAAATAAATAAAATCGAGAAAATGAAACATAGAAAGCCTACAGCACAATACAGGCTCTTCAGCCCACAAAGCTGTGACGAACATGTCCTTACCTTAGAACTACCTAGGCTTATACATAGCCCTCTATTTTACTAAGCTAAGTGTATCTATCCAGGAATCTCTTAAAAGACCCTATCATTTCTGCTTCCTCCACCACCAGCGGCAGCCCATCCCACACACTCACCACTCACTGTGTAAAAGAATTAACCCCAACATCTCCCCTGTACTTACTTCCAAGCACCTTAAAACTGTGCCCTCTCATGCTAGCCATTTCAGCCCTGGGAAAAAGCCTCTGACTATCCACAGGATCACTGCCTTTCATCATCTTACACACCTCTATCAGGTCACCTCTCATCTTCCCTCAATCCAAGGAGAAAAGGCAAAATTCACTCAACCTATTCTCATAAGGCATGCTCCCCAATCTAGGCAACATCCTTATAAATCTCCTCTGCACCCTTTCTATGGTTTCCACGTCCTTCCTGTAGTGAGGTGACCAGAACAGAGCACAGTACTCCAAGTGAGGTCTGACCAGGATCCTATATAGCTGCAATATTACCTCTCAACTTTTAAACTCATGATTGATGAAGGCCAATGCTCCGTATGCCTTCTTAACCACAGAGTCAACATGCGTAGCAACTTTGAATGTCCTATGGACTCAGACCCCAAGATCCCTCTGATCCTGCACACTGCCAAGAGTCTTACCATTAATGCTATATTCTGTCATCATATTTGACCTACCAAAATGAGCCACATCACACTTATCTGGGCTGAACTCCACCTGCCACTTCTCAGGCCAGTTTTGCATCCTATCGATGTCCTGTTGGAATAGGGAATAGCCCGCCACACTACCCACAACACCCCCAACCTTGAGTTGTTGAGTCCTTGAAAGTGAGTACATAGGATGTGGGAACAGTTCAGTGCTGGGTGAGCGAAGTTATCCCCTATTGTTCAAGAGCTTGATGGTTGAGGGGTAATAACTGTTCCTGAACCTGGTGGCATGTGTTCTGAGGCTCCTGAACCTTCTCCCTCATGGCAGCAGCAAGAAGAGAGTGTGACCTGGGGGGTAGAGTCTTGACCTCAACCTTGACTGCCCCTTTCTCTTTAGACAGTTGCTGCTGGAACAGTTGACTTCCTCAATTATTTTATGTGTTGCTCCATATTTCCAGTGTCTGCTGTCTCTTGTGTCTCTGTTTTAGTGAAGGAGCTGGTTGATACTCCCTGTGCAGTATAGGAGTGCTTCCTTTTAAATGTAAAGTTAAACCCAGGCCACATCTTTTCCAGCCGGTCAATGATAAAAAGATTATTTTCAAAGAAAAGCACTTTGTTTCTTAGTTCTTCCTGACCAGTGACAACCTGCTTGCTGTTGTGGAGTAATAATGAGTACAGATTGACTGTTGTGCTGTGGTGAATGCACTTATATAGGGCTTTATTGGTTGTTAAGTGCTTTGACCTCAAAACTCAAGTTAAGAAAAGTCAGTTATAAATGCAAGACAAGAGACTCTGCAGATTCTCAAATACTCTCAATTTCCGGGTGCTCTGGTTTCCTCCCTCCTTCCAAAGACATACGGGTTACAGGGTTAATTGGCCACATGGGGGTAATTGGGTGGTGTGGGTCATTAGACTGGAGATCCTGTAATCACCAAATGCATGCAGCGGATTCCGGTTAAATGGCCTATCATATATTCTGACCTATCATCTAAATTGCTTGTTTGGGACAACGCTTAATGAACAAAGCTAATCAAAAAAATGTCAGGATTCCCTTCATTTATTTGGGACACAATACCTCCTAACTGGGACAGGACACTGCAGTTTCTAACTAGTTTCAGTCACGTGCACTTGTGTTGCCGTTAGACACTCCACTGTGCTAAGAGCAAACTGATTTTAAATAACACTGGTTGCATGTTGCCTGCATTATGTTATCCGTTTGTGCCGAAAGACACTGATTGAAAAATAAGTAATTTTGTTTTTTATTTTGACTTTAAAGGATTTCAGACCCTTACAAAGAAACCATGGAAAGTTTTGACACTAGCTGAAAAATTACCCGACACAGCAATGTACACTGGATGAATTTCTCCGGCAAGAACTACTATATTGATAGAGTTCAAATTTGTTCTGTATTTCATTTAAATACATACAGTAACTTCTTACTCAGCTAAGCAGTAATTTGTCTTTTTTATACCTTTTTTAAACATTTCCACGGAGCAGCCAGTTAATTGTGCCAAAATATATTGTTCCTGATGTTTCACAATTCTCCTCAAACTCCTAATGAAATATAGCCACTGCCATGCCATTGTAATTATAGCAGTATGTTCAGGGGTAAGAAAAACTGCCGGAGAAATTCAATGGCTCAGGTAGCATCTTTGAAGGCAAAGAGATATTCAACACAAAACATTGACTGTCTGTCTGTCTCCACAGATGCTGCCTCACTCACAGAGATCCCCCAGTAGTTTGTTTTATTTTCTTCAGATTACAGTATTTGCAGTCTCTTATGTCATTATCTGGCTGTAGTCTGACATGGGGGTGCAGTTCGTACTGGCTACTGATAGTGGAGCTGCCTGTCAATACACTCGGAATACACAGTGAGGAAATTTGCGAGGAGAGGGTCTACAGTTGTGGAGAAAAGGCTTGTGTTTATTGTCTACACCTTTCTAGTCCCTATTAACCTCTATTCTGATTGCTGATTGGACTTTCTATTGGTCTTTTGCTTGTTTTGTGCTAACTCTGGAAATCTGACTCTTTTCTTAAAAGAAATAGAAATCTATAACAAAAGTTAAACAGAATTTGAAACGGACTAATTTTGCAGTCATTGAAAGCTATTCTACTAAAATGACAGGATTACTGGAAGCCACCACACAGGAAGGATGAATTAATTTAGGAGGAAGGATTTGGCCAAGGAATACTTTAATATAATAAAACTACTAAATATGATGTGGAGATGAGGTCATTATTTCCTTATTTGGAAATTTGGTGATGATTTCATTATGATGATGGGAAGAGTTGATGGGTGGATAGAGAGAAACTATTTCCTCCGTGACAGTGAAACATCAGTGCTGGTTGTTGACTTTAGGAGGAAGGGTGGGCCACACACTTCTATTTAGATCATTGGTGCTGAGGTCTAGACGGCTGAGAGCTTCAAGTTCTAAGGAGTGAAATACATCTGTTTCAATCTAACTGAGAAAACTTACCAATGTCTCTACTTCCTCAGGAGGCTAAACAAATTTTGTATTTCTTCACTGATCCTCTTCAATTTTGTTAAGGCACCATATCCACATCTATCATGGCTTGGTACACAACTGCTCTGCCCATAACTGCAAAAAACTGCAGAGAGTTGTGGACACAGCTCAGCAGATTTGCCTACACTTCTCACTGCCATGGTAAAACAGGCAGCATAATCAACAATCCTACCCCACATTCTCTCTTCCCCATGCCCTTCTGCCCCCTTGTGATGGGCAGAAGCTATAAAAGTCTAAAAACACATACCACCAGCTTCAAGAACAGTTTCTATCCTACTGTTATAAAACGACCAAATAGTTTCCTGGAAAGATAAAATGAACTCTTACCTTCACAATCTTCTTCATTATGATCTTCCTTATAGACTACCTGCACTGTGCTTTCTCTGCACTCTGTTATTGATTTCTTCTTTACTACCTCAATGCACAGTTGCAATGAATTGATCAATATGAATGGTAAGCAAGACAAGTTTTTAACTGAACATGTGACTACTCTAAAGCAATTTACCAAGTTATTCTCTCTGATAATAGAGCAAGTCTTTAATCTTAAAGCTTAGGAAGGATGCAGTGAAGTTCACTTCCATATGGAGAGCACATGACACTTTCTTCTCAGCATAAGATTCGAGTCAGAGTCATATGTATTGAAATTGGTCTTTTGGCCAATGATATCTATGCCCATAAAGCGCTTAATCACACAAATTCTATGTAAAAACAGTAAAATAAATCCACACATAATCTACACATCCCATTTTTGTCTCCAGTCATTCACCTAGCACCCCTCCATATTCTATGACATCCCTACGAGGCATTAGGGACAACCTACCCTGCCATTGCTGTCTGTAAGGAGTTTGTATGCTCTCCCTATGACTGCATGTGTTTCCTCCAGGTGCTGCGGTTTCCTCCACATTCCAAAGTGTTAGTAGACTAGATGGTATAATTGGGCAGCCTGGGCTCATTGGTCAAAAAGGTCTTGTTACTGTGCTGTATCTCTAAGAAAAGAAGATGCAGACCATTTGAAGTACCAACTTCCATGTCTCTGGAGTGCGAGAGGGAACTTGAAGGTTCAGAGGGTATGTAAACTCCACACAGACAGCACAGGACTGAACCTGGGCTACTGATCTACCGCCTTGCCCATCCACCACACTTGACTGAGGCTGAAAATCAATTGATAATTTTTCTCCTCAGATACGTAAACTAGGTAGATCAAATTAATATATGGGTCAATCATGATCTATTGAAACCAGTTAATCGGCATATTGTATTTCTATCCCTGTGCTGTTGGGATATTTTGGGTTGTATATCAGAAATAAAGGAATCAAAGTCCAAAGTAAATTTATTATCAAAGTATCATACACTTAGTGGCCACTTTGTTAGGTACACCTGTGCACCCGCTCGTTAAATGCAAATATCTAAGCAGCCAATCAGCAACTCAATGCATAAAAGCATGCAGACATGGTCAAGAGGTTCGACTGTTGATCAGACCAAACATTAGAAGGGAAAAGAAATAGTACCTAAATGACTTTGGCCATGAAATGATTGTTGGTGCCAGACAGGGTGGTGTGAGTATTGCAGAAAATGCTGACTTCCTGGGAATTTCACACACAACAGTCTTTACAAAGAATAGCATATAAAAAACAAACAAAAAAAATCCAGTTCTGTGGGCCAATACATCTCATTAATGAGAGAAAGTAAAGGAGAAAGGCCAGACTGGTTCCAGCTGATAAGAAGGTGACAGTAATTCAAATAACCACAGATTACAACAGTGGTGTTCAGAAAAGCATCTTTGAATACACAACACGTTGAACCTTGATGCGGATAGACTGCAGCAGCAGAAGACCATGAATATACACTCAGTGGCCACTTTATTAGACACAGGAGATAGCTAATAAAGTGATCAATAAAGTGATAGCTAATAAAGTGGCCCACAGAACTGGATTTTTTTTTGTTTTTTATATGCTATTCTTTGTAAAGACTGTTGTGTGTGAAATTCCCAGGAAGTCAGCATTTTCTGCAATACTCACACCACACTTCAATTTTGCATGCATTCACACTGGTACAAAGAAATGTATTAGAATCAGTGAAAACTACACAGAAATTACTGATAAGCAGCCTACATCCAGAAAAAGACCTGTTCAACAAATAGATAAAAAAACAAATAATAGTAACAATAAATAAATAATACTGAGAACTTAAGTTGTCGAGTCCTTGAGAGTGAGTCGGTAGTTTGTGGAATATTGTGGTGAATGAAGTTAACCATGCTTGTTGAGGAATCTGTGAGGAGGGTAATAACTGTTCCTGAATGTGACACTGATCAAACATGCTGCCTGGTATGTGCCATGTATTCAGTTTCCTAGTAACTTCAAATTATTTAATGTCACAACTTGTCCTTCCACTTTTGCTCATTTCAATATTCTTGCAGATAAATTCTGAGTCATGATGTTTTTTATTTCCATTGCCGGCTATTGGAATTCACACCAGTACTGTGCACTGATCCAGCAGAGGGTGACCTTGCTTCCTACAGTGTGTTGCAAGACCACAGCTGAACAGAACAGGATGTGAAAAGTGGTGGATTCCCTGTGGCAGTGATGCACCATCAATAACTCTCTCTGAGATGTAAAGGCGAGCTATCAGCTTTTATTGACTGGTAGAAGGAACAAGCAGTGGTTGACCACCATACTACATTCTGCAGACAGAGAAGCCGGGCTCCGGCCTCAATCGCCTTTATACCGGGGTCTGTGGGAGGAGCCACAGGAGCAGTCAGCGGGGGGGCATGTCCAGACAGGTATATGTAGTTCACCACAGGCAGCCTCTGTGATAACTTGTGCTGACCTTGGGGCCTTATCTGAGATGCTGAGTGACAGGGTGAAGGCAGGAGACTGTGGAGCGGGTTAGCAATGTTAGGTCACTGAAGGGTATTGTCACTGTGTCTTACAATTCTGCTTTTGCTCCACGACGCACATTACACTGAGTACTGTTACTCAGAAGGCCACAAATGTATTGATGTGCGTTACAAATAAAGGTGTAAGTTCCACTGACGTTGCAGTCAGCGTGTGCTGTTACTATTTTGCTGTAAAGCAAGAGGAAGTATAATGAGAGACTTAACCTGAGGCGTACTCAGGAATAATATGATACCTACTGAGGAATGTCGCTTTAGTTGTTGTGAGACTGAGTGCCGAATAGGCTGTTCCGGCCCTTCGAGCCACTCTGCCCCGCAACCACCAATTTAACCCTCGTCTAATCATGCGACAATTTAAAGGTTTCAAAGGTACATTTAATGTCAGAGAAATGTATACAATAAACATCCTGAAATTCCTTTCCTTCAGAAACATCCACAAAAACAGAGGAATGCCCCAAAGAATGAATGACAGTTAGAACCCCAAAACCCCCCCAGTCCCCACGTCCCATGCGTAAGGAGCAGCAAAGTGATGACCCCCCTCCTCCCACCAACAAAAAAGCATTGGTGCCCCCTACCAGGCATTCAAGCGTGCTGCAAAGGATCAACAAAGACACAGACTTGCAGTACCCCAAAGTTCTTCCAGTAATTCAACAAACCACAGGCTCTCTCTCTCCCTAACAAGGAGAAAGAGGTGTCTCCAGTTCACAGCGAGAGGGGAGATGTAACAAGCAACTCACTGGTTTATGATGTTAAAAGTCCGATGCATTGCTTTTTCTGAGCTCTGTGCCCAAAGAACTCGGGTGTCTGAGCACTCAGCAGAGGTCCTCCATCTTCCACGACACGGCACCGACCTCGAATCTGCCCGCCTCCGGAGCCACGAAATCCCGAAACTCCGAGGGTGCACTAATCTTCTAGGCCGCATCCTTGGTATATCGAAGAACGGCCAGTCGTGAGACCCCGAGAGTGGGTCCCATTCCCACAAAGATCCAAAGTCAGTGTGTAACTCCTGGGTCTTCAAAAGAACCCTGAAAGGGAAAAATAGAGATACTGTATTAAAGATGGAAATAGAGCTGTTTCCAAAGATGCAAGCAAAAGATTTGCCATTAGGCGCCATTGTCTCTCCTAAGCTCCACCCCTCTATCCTCAATGACAAATTATCCTACAAACTGGTAGGCCTTTGGACTGTGGGAGGAAACCAGGGCACCAAGAGGAAACACACACGTTCCATGGGGAGGAGGTACAAACTCCTTACAGAGGACACCAATTTTTTGAACTCCGAACTATAAAAGAATCACACTAACCCCTTTGCTACAATGGTTATGCAAAGTTCCTGATAAACATGCAAATCCATAGGAAGGATACTCACAATTAGCAGCCCCTCTGTCAGCAGTGATCCCTGCCCTCCTGTATGTTTCTCAGGCCTTAATTTGGGCAGCATGGTAGCATATCACTATCAGACTGCCAGCAAGCCAGGTCAAATCCGGCTGCTCTCTGTAAGGAGTTTGCATGTTCTCCCCATGGCCATTCCAGACATGTAAAGGTTAATAGGTGAATTGGTCACACGGGTGTAATTGGGTGACACAGGCTCATTAGGCTAGAAGGATCTGTGGTATCTCTAAATGAATAAAAGAATATAAACCTGGATGGGTCTGTCAAATGCTTCAACTTCAAAGGAAGGATAAGCCATCATTCCCTTCACCCAGGTCAATAGTCCCAGCACAGAGGTCTTAGTTACACTCAGTCAGCTCATTTGAACAGGCCAGTTGGCTTGTGTGTCTGACATGTAAGACCATAAGATATAGGAGCAGAAGTAGGCCATTCAGCCCATCGAGTCTGCTCTGCTATTCAATCATAAGATGATCCAATTCTTCCAGTCATCCCAACTTCCCTGCCTTCTCCCCACATCCTTTGATGCCCTGGCTAATCAAGAACCTATCTACCTCTGCCTTAAGTAGAGATGGCTTGGCTTCCACAGCTGCTTGTGGCAACAAATTCCACAGATTTACCACCTACTGACTAAAGTAATTTCTCCACATCTCTGTACTAAATGGATGTCCTTCAATCCTGAAGTTGTGCCCTCTTGTCCTAGCATCCCCTACCATGGGAAATAATTTTGCCATATCTAATCTGTTCAGACATTGTAACATTCGGAAAGTTTCAGTGAGATCCCCCCTCATTCTCCTGAACTCCAGGGAGTACAATCCACGAGCTGCCAGATATTCCTCATATGGTAACCCTGTGATTCCTGGAATCATTCTTGTGAATCTTCTCTGAACCCTTTCCAATGTCAATATATACTTTCTAGAATAAGGATCCCAAAACTGCACACAATACACCATGTAAACTGGGCACTGTATTCTAAACTGTTTCATGTAAAACTATTACCAAATGGGCAGAAAAAGGAAAAGTAAGAGTTCTAACTGCAGCATCCTCAACATTCCTGGGAATGCCTGGCCCAAGTGCATTTAAGTGGAGAAGGAGTACCACTTCAGGACTTGACTCCATGTATGGGGACACTAGGAAGCTGAACGTGAACAATCAAAGGAGCACCAACTCATAAACACAGGAGATATTCTGCAGCTGTGGCAAATCTTGAATAACACACACAAAATTCCAGAGGAACTCAGCACGTGAGACAGCATCTACAGAATCCATATTTTGAGCTGAGATCTTTTATCAGGATTGGAAAGGTAGGGGGAAGAGACCAGGAGAAGGGGAAGTAGTACAAGATAACAGGTGAGACGAGGTGAGGAGAAAGTGGGATGGGCAGGGGCGGGAGTGGTGAAGTAAAAAAAACTGGGAGGAGATAGGTGAAAGAGATGAGGCTGAAGAAAAAGGAATCTAATAAAAGAGAACAGAAATTCACCCTTGCAGACTATATAAGTCACAACCCCTACATTACAAAAGCTCAGGTAATGGAAACTTACCCTTACAGAATACATAAATCACAACTGTGATACAGAATAAAAATTTCCTCTCATTGGAATTTATGTAGTAGTTTACTTTTCAACTGATATTCTGTTGGTCATATGGAGTGTATTCTACCTGCGGTCAGAGACCAGTGCGGTTCCACAGGGATCTCTGCTCTTTGGGGCTTTTATAAGTGTTTTGGATGTGGAAGTGGAAGGATGGGTTATGAAGTTTGTACATGACTTGCAGGTAGGTGGAGCTGTGGATAGTGCAGAAGGCTGTTCTAGGTTACTATGGGACATTGATGGAATTCAGATCTGGGCTCAGAAGTGGCATATGAAGATGAACCCAGAAAAGTGTGAAGCGATTCACCTTTGAAGGTCAAACTCGAAGGCAGGATATAGGGCTCAGAGCAGGATTCTTAGCAGTGTAGAGCAACAGAAGGATCTTGAGGTCCACATCTATAATTCCCTCAAAATTTCCATGCAAGTTGATAGGGTGGTTAAGAAGACAAATGGTGTGTTGGCTTTCATTAATCAGTGGATAGAGTTGAGAGCCGTGAGGTGATGTAGTTCTACAAAATCATAATTAGAACACATTTGAATACTGCTTGTCTCATTATAGGATGGATATGGAGACATTAGAATGGAGGTTCACCAGGATGCTGCCTGGATTAGCGAGCATATCTCCTGGGGATAGTTTGAGTGGCTCAGGCTATTTTCTTTGGAGCAGAGGATGAATGGTGATTTGCTGGAGGTGTATTAGATACTAAAAGGCACAGATAGCTTGGACTGCCAGAATTTCTTTTCTTGGACAGAAATGGCTAATATGTGGGGGGCTTAAAGTTAAGGTGATTAGAGGATAGTATAGGGTGGATGTCAGAGGTATTTTACACAAAGAGTGGTAGGTGGGTGGAACACCCTTCCAGGGGTGGTGGTAGAGGCAGACACATTAGGGACATTTAAGAGTTGGTTCGTTTGTTATGTGCCAAGTCGTATGACGTGTGTGACGCCCTGTAATGCTTCACTGCTAATGTAATGGTTTCTCTGTAGCAGCAGTGTTTGGGTTATGACTAGAGATAACAGGGGCTTTGGAATGTGTGTTATCCAGTGAGAGGGACATTGTTCATTCTTGTGGGGCTGGGAGCAGGGATTCCACAGGTTTTTGTCAGTGAGAGCTGAAGACAGAAGATGCAAATGGAAAGAGTTGGTGGACCACCAGGTGTAGTGGACTCAGAGTGAGGGTCTGACAGTCAGCAACACTTGGGGGACGTCGATGGGGGTCGAATGGATGATTCCGTGAGCTCCAATGTGCGTATTAGACTGTTTCATTAAAATGGGCCCTTTTTCTTTCTTTTTACAAACGTTTGTATTTTCTTCACTAACCCTATAGTTCGATTAAGGTTTATAAAGTTCATTTGTTTACTTGCACACGGTGTACTGTCTGATACTTTGCAGTTTGGATTTGTAACACATCCCGCAGCATCCACACTAATGAGATTTCTCAGTCTGGCTGGACCAGAGGCTGTCTTCCCCTAAATGAACACATGCTGGCTGAAGCTGAGGATTACACGTGCATGACCACAGTCTTTCCATGACCCTGATTGTTCCTGGCAATATTTAAGAGACTCTTAGATACATGCATGGATGAAAGTCAAAATGGAGGGCTATGAAGGAAGGAAGGGGATAGATTGATCTAAGATCAGGTTGAAAGTTCAGCACGACATTGTAGGCCGAAGGGCCTGTAGTGTGCTCTGTGTTCTGGGTTCTACGTTTGAATGCTGTTGTGTTGCTTTACAGCACATACTGAGATGGTTTTCTGTTAATGCAGCTCTCTCTAGGCTTCTGTGGTGTTTAATTCCATACGATATTAATATTGATCTTGTGCCTTTTGCTAATTAGTGGAACTTAAGGCAATTTAAGCTATGTGGAGATTGACACAAGCAAAAACAGTTTGGTATGCATGAAGTCATCAGTGTCTTGGTTAATAACTGACATCCTAACTTCTCTGAGAAGTCAATTAGTAAATACTGGGAAGGATAGTCAGTTCTGTGAAGCAGAGCATCACCTAGATAGAGAGGTAGCATTGAATTAAGCCGAACTTCAATTAAGGATTTTGCTCGACAGGCCAACAATTACATGTAAAAGTAGTGGAGCTATTGATTGTGTGGTGAAGTGATGATGCTGAAGTCATACAGGAAATCCTGGAAGTGCTCAGCGGGTCAGGTAGCAAAGGTGAAGACTGAAACGGAGTTACCTACTTTCCTTTTCTACTGATGACACCAACTTAATGAGAATTTTCAGCTTGGTTTTAGAAATTACACTGGCCTTGTTAACTCCACTCAAGTATTAAGATTAGCTTTATTTTTCACATGCACATTGGAAAATGCCATGAAGTGCGTCATTCCTGTCAAATCAAATCAGTGGAGATTGTGCTGGGAAGCCCACCAGTGTCGCCACACCTCCAGTACCAACATAGCATGCCCACAACTCACTAACCCTAACCCTGTATCTGTACGATGTGGGAGGAAACCTATTGGATATTAATCAGCAATTCTAAAGAGAGGTCCTGAGGATCAGGGCAGGTTGAGAAGATGTTTATAAAGTACATGATATCTCTATAGAGATATAGATACAAAGAGCAAGGAGTTTACAAAAAAACATACCTGTTTGACCACATGTGGGTCACTGTTCCAGTTCTGATGCTGCACTTTATGAATAATGTGATAGCTTTGGAGTGATGTCAATAAGCTGTGCTTGGATGAGGAACTTTAATCATATGGATAGGGTAGAGAAGCTGAGGAGGTTCTCCTTGGGACAGAGGAAGCTGCAAGAGGAGCTAATGGTGGAGATTATTTCAGGCTAGCTCTGTCAGACCTCGATTGACCATGGGTGTCGCGCCCGATTGATTGACATAGTGGACATGCAATGACCATGATACGGAAGCAAGCTGTTCCCCATGCAGCAGGCACCCCCCCCCCCCCCCCCTCCGCACAGCTAATGAATCCAAAGGAACGGCAGAGACTGATACAGTTTGACACCCGTGATATCGTGGGTGTTGCCAGTCAGTATTGAACTCAACTTGGGACCGCCTCAGGGACTCCAGCTCTGGATGCTTTCTCTGGGTGTACTCCTGAAGCCTTCCCCAAGGTAGCAAAGGTTTGTGATCAGAGCTTTCCCTCTCCTAATGAACTGCCAACCTTGGCTGATAAGCCCCATTTGCCCAATGTGAGCTTTAGATAGACTGGAACGGTTCCTGTTGTACACAGGTCAAGAATTAGTTTGGCACAGCGGTGAAGCAATCACTAATTGGGGTTCGATTCCCCCGCTGTCTGTAAGGAGATTGCATGTTCTCCACGTGGTCTTCCTCTTGGGGCTCCTGTTCGTTCCCACATTGCAAAGGCATGCCACTAGGATGGGGTTGGTGAGTTGTGGGCATGCTATGTTGGTGGCGCAGGCATCCCCCAGCACAATCGCTGGACTGTGTTGACACAAAGTGGCACCCTTCACTGGATGTTTCAAAGTTTGATGTACATGTGATAAATAAAGCCGCACTTTTCCATTGAATGCAGGTAAAAGGCAAAACAACCAAGGCTGTGAAGAGGGAAGCTATTTTAATAAAATGAGTGCTTCAGGTGTGAAATGCATTGCTGGGTCACTAGTGGAGGCATACTTGACTGTAGCTGTAAAAAGGAAACTATATATCAGGAAGGAAGGAATTTTCAAGAACGCAGGAGAAAGAAAGGGGAATGGATCCAGCTGAATTGCTCTTATGTTGAACTAGTACATTTTTGACTGCCCGAATGGTCTCTTTCCATGTAATAACATTCTGTAGTTCTGTGAAGTCATGGTTTGAGGAGTGCCAAAACCTTCCTTGAAGGGGGTATAACACAGAGCCTAGAATAGTACAGCATAACAGCAGGACCTTTAGCCTATGATGTGCTGAACCAGTCAAGGTAATTATATCTCAGCCCTTCTGCCTACACATGATCTATGTCCCTCCAATCTCTGCTTATTCATATGACTGTGTAATGCTCTCTTCAATGCCCATCTCCACAATCAACCCAGCAGCAAATTCCAGGCACATAAACACAGGAGATTCTGTAGAAATCCAGAACAACACACAAATGCTGGAAGAACTCAGCAGGTCAGGCAGCATCTATAGACAGGAATAAAAAGTCAATATTTCAGCCCACTACTCTCCCCATAGATGCTGCCTGGCCTACTGTATTCCAGGTATCCACCATTTTCTGTGAAAAAAATCTTGCTCTGCAACATGAGAGGGCACAGTTTTGAGGTGCTTGGAAGTAGGTACAGAGGAGATGTCGCGGTAAGTTTTTTACGCGGAGGGTGGTGAGTGCATGGAAAAGGTTGCCAGTGACTATGGTGGAGGCGGATACAATAGGGTCTTTTAAGAGACTCCTGGATAGGTACATGGAGCTTAGAAAAATAGGAGGCTATGGGTAACCCTAGGTAAATTCTGAAGTAAGTACATGTTCAGCACAGCATTGTGGGCCAAAGGGCCTGTATTGTGCTGTAGGTTTTCTATGTTTCTCATCTCCTTTTAATTTTCCCCTCACCTTAAATGTAGGGCAGGAGGAGATTTCAAATGAGTTCGCTGTCCTCAAGACTCTGGTGAGAGTGCTTTTATGTATCAAAGTTCAAAGTAAATTTATTATTAAAGTATGTATATGTCACCATATACTACCCTGAGATTAATTTTCTTGCAGATATTCACAGTAGAACAAAAGAAATTGAATCAATGAAAATCCACACATACTGTAACTGTGCATGAAGTGACAAATTATGCAAGAGAAAAAGAAAAACAAATGATTAATAATAAATCTCATTGCGAACATGAGCTGTCGAGTCCTTGAAATGAGTCCATAGGTTGTGAAATCAGTTCCATGGTGAGGTGAGTGAAATTATCCACGCTGGTTCAGAAGCCTGATGGTTGAAAGGTACTAACTGTTCCTGACCCTGGTGGCATGAGAGCTATGGTGTCTGCTCTCCTTTCAGATGGCAGTGGTGAGGAGAAGCGTGGCCTGGACAGTGGGGTTCCTTGATAATGGATGCTGTTTTCTTGTGGCAGCCTCCTTGCAGAATACTGAAAGGCCTAGATATAGTGGATGTGGAGAGGATGTTTGCTCTAGTACAGGGGTCGGCAACCCGCAGCTCCGGAGCCGCATGCGGCTCCCTGTGGCTTTGAAAAATAAATGATGAGTATTTAATTAAAATGTATTTTATGTTAGTTTGTTAGTTTTTGAAATGTAATTCTAAATTTGAAGATTATGGTGATCTTGTACAATCTAAATAAAACATTGTGGCGACCCATTTCCTGGCACATCCGAACCGGCTCACAATTAGCCAGCGTTCCGGCTAAGGGAGATAGCCTACGGGGGTTTGTGAGTACGTGTCTTTTGGAGCATTCGCGCCCACGGGGGGCGGGTTGAGGGAGGCTTAAAAGCAAGGCTGTTTAGTTCGAATAAAGTTATCTTTGACTGCAGTTTACCGACTCCGTGTCGTTATTTTAGTGCTGCGTGTAGCACACCGCTACAACGTGTTTTTTATCGCTATTAATATGTCACCACTGCCAATGCCTGACACCCGCCATTCCCCTATGCATCGATCCATCCCTACTGAATACGACTGCATTGGCAGGTGTGAGTCAACCTGATCTTGAGATGGAACTGGCCGACATAGCCGACAAAGACATATGGGTGTCCAAGTTTAGATGCTTGACGGCAGACCTTGAAGATGTTGCCCATCAGAAAGCCGTTCTGGCTCAGATGGAGTGATATTGAAAACCTCCCCAAACGGACAAACTTGTGTTCGAAACATGGAATGCTATCCCCGACATTTATGTAAATATTAAAAAGTATGCGCTTGGAGTCCTGTCGATCTTTGGATCCACATATGTATGTGAGAAGGTGTTCTCCAACATGAACTTTATTAAAAACAAACATCGTGCACGCCTCACAGATGACAGCCTGCGATCCTGTGTAAAGATGAAGGTGACGTCATGCAGCCCTGATGTGCAGACGCTGTGCGCTGAGGTCCAGGAGCAGGAATCCCATTAACCAAGTATGATAAATATTTAATTGCCTGTTATTTTACGTATATTCATATTTTTTCATGGTTCAGTGAAATAGTCCTTTTATTTTTCAGGTTGACAGCTGGCTGACGTTATTTTTGGTTTGCTGCTGGCGAACAATTTAAGTTCGGCATTTTTGATAAATACAAGAAGGACTCAAATAGACATTGAGTATTTTACTTAAAAGTAACCTTCAACTCAACGTCTTTTTTTCGGAGTTCAAAATGTTTTTGTTGCATGCAGAAATGTGATTTCATTTTCTCTGCAGGAGTTCATCGATTTCATAAATGCAACACATTATAGTTTGTTTATACATAGCATAAAGGCAAAAAAAAAGTTGTATGCAGTGTTATTTCATGTTAAATGTCAAACGGGTTTTGTGGCTCCCAGTGTTTTCTTTTCTGCGGGAAACGGGTCCATACGGCTCTTTCAGTGGTAAAGGTTGCCGACCCCTGGTCTAGTAGGTGAGTCTAGGGCCAGAGGGCACAGTCTCAGAGTTGAGGGATGTCCATTTAGAACAATGAGGATTAATTTCTTTAGCCCGAGTGTGATGAATCTGTGCACAGCTGTGGAGGGCAAATCATTGGGTATATTTAAAGTATATTGAATAAATGTATATTCACCATATACTACCCTGAGATTAATTTTATTGTCAGCATTCACAGTAGAACAAAGAAATACAATAGAATCAATGAAAAATTACACACAAAGACTGACAAATGAACAATGTGCAAAAAAGGCAAACTGTGCAAATATGAAAAAGCAAATACAGTGGTTTCCGGTTAATTAACCATTGGTTAATCAGGGTATTCATTTAAATGGTACAACTCTTTGACAAGAAACTGATCCAGAAAGTAACCGGGATTCCCTTTGTTTATTTGGGACACCATTCCACTTAATTGGGACAGACGACTGTTGCTGAACAGTTTCTAATTAGCTTTAGTCATGTGCACTTGCATGACTGTTAGATACAACATCATTCTTCAAGTGAACAGCTTTTAAATAGCATCAGTAGTGTAAGTCAGCGTTCAATTTGTCACTGATAGTGAGGAATAAGCAGTAAAACAATTCAAAACTGTTTTGTTCACTGTGGTTTCAAGCATTCAAGCTTAGAGATGCCAAAAACGGCCAGGAGAGAAAATGAAACTATGTATTTCACTGTTCAATAAGCTAGAAACTACAAAGAATTTTAAGGTATTGACAATAATCTTGAATATTACAATAAAAAATTAAGACGAGAAGGATTCAATCATTGGCAGCATTGTGTGGAACCAGTCCGTTATCTGCACTTGGTTGATTCTGCTCATTTACAATCAAAAGTATGCGACACAGATGAATTCTTTCATCAATAAGCATTAGGAACTAATACATAATTTTAGTACTGTAGTACTATTCATAGTGTTGTAATTTGTCCTGTATTTCACTTAAATACATACTTTGTTACCAAGTTTGTCTATTTAATACCTTCTTAACTATTTCCATGAAACTTTGTTAATTGTGCTAGCCACTTAATTGGGCTGAAGTGTAGAGGTCCCAATGAGTCCCGATTAACCAAAATCCACTGTGTTTAATTCCACTTTTTATTAGCTTTGTGATAGGTAGGAATCCCTTTACGTTGAAAACCTTTCTCTGTGCAGCTCTGAAATAAGCTCTTCTCTGGAGCCGTAATAGTAATTATTCATAAGGTGTCTTGGTAATAATAATAGTTTCTTAAAAGCCCTCAATGAAGATGTATTGGTTTGCTAATTGAGGCAGGAAACAGTCAGTAGTGTTAACAATAATAAGCACAGCATGGAACTCGAATGACTGTTGTGTAATATTTCCTAGGCTCTGTCACACAGACAATTAAAAGGTAGCTGGCTGTTCAATTACTTTTTTAATTTCCTTGCTATTTTGCAGGTAATTCTAGTTTGTGCAATTGTTGCCTTTGCATTTATGAGGGCATGTTGACATGTTTGTGAAGGTTACATTTCAACTTGGGAGCTGTATCATCAGTTCAACAAAAGATGAAAGTTTATGTTTCTTTAGTGCCCCATGGTTCACCCGTCCCTTGGGTTAAGTCCAGGAAGAGTTTTGTATGGTTTCCTGAGAACCTTTATCTTTGTTGTTATGCCAGGGGTTTGTACTCAACCCCACATTCCAGTGGAGAATATAATGTTGCCGTGTTGTCAGTAGTGCTATTTTTCAAAGAGTCATGGAGTCTTGGGAGATATAGCATAGAAACGGGCCCTTTGGCCTATCAAGTTTACACTAATCCATTTTAAAGTCATCCTGCATGAATCCCATTTGTTCCATTATCCACACTCTCTCATCTGCTCCAGTCCAGATTCTACCAGATTCAGATTCACTTATTTATCAATCACGGGTACCTCGAAACATACACTGAAGTGCATCATTTGCGTCAGCCACCAGCACCAGCCGAGGATACGCTGGAGAAGCCTACAAGTGTCACCACACATTCCAGTGCCAACATAACATGTGCATGATGATTAGCACAACAAGTGACAAAACAACAGCAGCAAAACCAGACATGTCCCTCCTTCCTGCAGAGTACTATAACCCCAGGGCAGGCCATCTTCTTCAGCCTCCAGCCTCCAGCAGGCTTGTGGGTTTGCCAACATTTGGCCTTCAACTTCCCCAATGAATTAACAGGCTCGACTTCAGGAGTTCAGATTGATCTTCAACATCAACTCCAGGACTCACTGGCGACGGCAACTGAGGACACTGAACTCCGGGCCACAAACTCCAGTCTTGTCAGTCATCTACACGCCAGGGGTAATTTACTCAGATAATTAATTTAAGATGAATCTGAAGGGGAGGTTACCAGCTTTCTGGTCAGTTTGTATCTCTCCACCAACTTCACCAGAAACAAGTTAATTGGTTGTCATCATTACACTGCTTTTTGTGAACTATCGCTATGTTGCCTGTCATGTCTCCTACACAAGGACGTAAACAGCTGCACGGCTGCATCGTAATAAAAACGCTCTTGTCTCATACTTAGACTTCATTGCTGTGCAGTTGAAATAAAGACAGTCGAGAAAAAGTTTATGAAACAGGAAAGATTTTCTTTGTTGGACTATATTTTATTGTACCCTTCAATTAATAAATAAAATCAGTAGTATGTGTGTTTTTGGTCTTCATTCTAAATATTCATTGTAATCATATTACGAAAAAAAGACATTTAAAGTGCAGCGCAGTTTTCAGGCAATGTAAAAACTTCCTGCTCAGTTCAATGATTGGTCTGTGCGGCTGTAAAAATAAAATTAGCTGGATCGTTGCTCACAGCAACTAAGAGATACTTATTTGGCTTTTGGTATGTTCTGAAAAGCTTGTGGATTTCTGTAGAAACACCAATAATTGGATAGTTATAGGAAACAATTTCACACTGGATAGTACATACTAACAAGCAAACTGCAATAGAAGGGCTTCTCTTGATATTTGTCTTTGGTTCCAGAAAGTAAACTTGAACATAGAACATAGCACAGTATGGGCCATATGGCCCACAGTGTTGTGCCAACCCATATAAATGTAATCTTCAATCAATCTAACCCTTCCCTCCTACACAACCCCTGACCTTCCATTTTTCCTATGTCCATGTGCCTATCTTTAAATATTCCCATTGTATCGACCTCTACCTGTGTTCTCCAGGTCCTTACCACTCCCTATCTAAAAGACCCGAAACTTTTCTCCGCTCACTTTAAACAGAAAATAGGGGCAAGCAAAGCGGCTCTGACTGGAGAGGTTTTTGAGGCTTAAGCTCTTCGAGGATTCAGCAAGCAGAGGCTTGAGTGAGAGGAGGAAAACAAGCTGACGGTGGAGTTTAAAATATTTGTTCGTGTAGAACAGTAGAGATGCCAGGCAGGATGGTGGAATGCTCGTCTTATGGGATATGATATGTAAAGGCGGGGAGACAAACACTCCATGTTAAAGAGATGAAGTTGGAACTCGATGAACTCCGGATCATTTGGGAGGCTGAGGGGGTGATATATAGGACATATAAAAAGGTAGTTTCACCCAAGGTACTGGGCACAGGAAGCTGGGTGACAGTCAGGAAGGGGAAAGGGGTTAAGCAGCAGTGTACAGTACCCCTGTGGCCATCCCCTCAACACTTTGGATACTTTTGGGAGGGATGACTTAGCAGAGGAAAGTCAGAGCGATCAGGTCTCTGGCACTCTGGGACCCAGAAGGAAAGAGGGAAGGAGAGGTGAGCTGTGGGGATAGAGGACTCATTAGTTAAGGGAACAGAAAGGAGGTTCTGTAGACAAGAACGACATTCTCAGATGGCATGTTGCACCCAGGGGGCAGCATCTGTGATATCGCCGATTGAGTTCTCAGCTTTTTTAAGTGATGGTCCATGCAGGTACAGTGACATAGTTAGGAAGAGTGACAAGGTTCTGCAAAGTGAGTTCAGGGGGTTAGGTGCTAAGTTAAAGGGCAAGATCTCCAGGGTTGTGATCTTAGGACAACTACCCATACCACGTGCTAGTGAGACCGGAACTAGGAAGATTATACAGCTTTACACGTAGCTAATGAGTTGGTGTAGGGGGGAGGGCTTAAGAATTTTGGATCATTGGGCTCTCTTCCAGGGAAGGTGGACAGACAAATGAATCTAGTGATCAAAATGCCATTGGTTTCAAAGAGAATATGCAAAAGGAAGGTCTGTTCTGCAGGCTGAGATTCAAAAGTGGAGAAAGCCCAATTTTGCTGGCACTGGAAAGGATGGCCCACTCCTGCTCCAGTTCTTGATGACTTCATGTTCCAGTGCTCACGGGGAGGAAGTGACAGGAGATCTGCTACCACAAAGCTCCAGCATCTCCGGTTCAATCCTACCATCCACTGCTGTCTGTGTGGAGTTTGCACGTTCTCTCTCTAATCAAAGTAAGAGGAGACTACAGATACTGGAGTCTGGAGTAAAAAAAAACAAATGGCTGGAAAAGCTCTACAAGCCTAGCAGCATCTGTGGAGGGAAATGGATGCTTCGTGTCATCGTTGGCATCTGTATGTCTAGAGAGATGATGGTGTGACATTTTATCTTATGGTTCTTGGGGTTTTAGGCTATTTACACTTTCTAGAGTGGCAGTCTCTTTCACAGAGGCTGCAGGCGAAAGAGGAAGGTGCTGTGGGTCGTGCAACTCTGGGTTTGCTTCTGGCTCTCTTCTTGTTGGTCCTTGCTGTCTCAACACATTTTACACCACTTCTGAGCATGGCCCTCCATGCTGGCAAGCCTTCAACCGTTTCTTCCCATGTGTTGACGTCGATACCTGCCAGCTTCACGTCACGCTTGCAGACATCCCTGTAGCGGAAGAATGGTCTTCCTTGTGGGCAGTAACCCTCACTCAGCTCACCATGCAGCACGTCCTTGGGAACGTGTTTCTGGTCCATCTGTTTGACGTGGCCCAGTCATCTGTGGCTGAGTGGTGTGTGGATGCTGGAGTGGGCATCCTCTGCGATGGTGATTCTGTCCTGCCAGGAGATGCACAAGATGTGCCTGAGGCTCCTGCAAGTGGCTATGCTCTGTCAGTTCACTGTACAGGTGCTGATGCGAGATTGGCCCTTTGTCTGGGAATGATGTTACCCCACTCTACTGATAGGGGAGCGGTCCGTGTCACCGTCAGCACTGTGGAAACTGCGACTGCCAAGGACACAGTTCAGGTCACTGCGCCTGGTGATGATAAGGTCAAGCTGATGCCAGTGGTGGGATCCCATATCTCCAGGAGACTTTGTGCCGTTCCTTACACTGAAAATACGTGTTGGTGATGCATGGTCCATGAAGGCAGCACAGCTCTATCAGTCTCTGCCCATTCTCATTCATCTTGCCGAGGCCATGATGGCCAAGGTGAGAAGCCCATACCTCGTGGTCAACTCCAACTCCAGCATTGAAGTCCCCCAGCAGGTACAATCCTTCAGAGCTTGGGATTCTGGACATTGCCTCATCCAGAGCCTCGTAGATCTGGTCCTTGGCCTCTGGTGAATAACAAAGTATTGGGGCATAGATGTTCAGGAGATCTCTGCAGCTAGAAAGCAAAGGTAAGTGGAGAGCAAGGATCCTTTCTGTTCTGCCTGTTCCATTCTGGTGATGTTGGAGTTCTTCACTGCAAAATCAACCCCAGAGTGCCTTGGGTCCTCATGAGGGAGATCCTACCAAAAGAAGGTGTAATTGGACTCTCTGATGGAACCGTTATCCATCAAACCGTTCTCCTGCGGGCAGGCGATGTTTGTGTTCAGCCAAGTGAGCTCACTGTCAATGACTGCCGTTTGCAGGTATCACCGACCTGTTGGAGGTTGTCCATCAATGTGGGACACATGGTCTGGATGTTCAGTGGAGAATAGCTGGCATAATCCTTCTACCTTGCTTGTCAAGGTGAACTCTGAGCTCCATGTACCCAGTCAGGCAGGCAAGCAGTCGGCAGACAGAACCTTACTGGCTAGGGGGAGCAGGGTCTGCCCAACCTGAGGCGGGTGGTAGCTGTCCAGTCAGATGCAATAATCTCTTCCACTGTCAGAGTGGCCCCTGGCACTCATTTCCTTTGCCAGTCAGAGGAACTTATAACCGGTAGCAGCCACTTCCCATGTGGTGCTTATATCCAGAATCCTCCCCAGAGTGCCACAGGTCTGGGTGAGGGGATATGGAGGTCTGAGGCTGTCCTACATCTAGAACCCCCCTCGGCATTGCTGGCAGAGTCCAACGGAAAGGAAGAACCGATACAGCTGGAGCCAGCGCTGCTGCAGGAGTTGTCGAATGGTGACATGGTAAACCATCCATCAGCCTTAGGACTGCATTTGGATATTCTGTAGGGTTTACTCCCTTAGCCTTTGCCTTTCCCAGGGCAGTGAGACTACTTACCCAGAGCTTTGATGGTGCCGCTGGCGATGATTCCTCAGCTGTTCCTCCATAACCTCCAGAAATTATAGAAGTCTCAGTGAGATTTGGTTCAGAAATTACCAACTGGCAGAACGACGATGCTTTGGAGGCAGAGCTGCTGTTCACCGGTACCATACCCCTCCGCACCCCAGCCGAGCCCCGAGTCTGGACTGGCCCTGCCTTGAGGCCTCCACACCCTCCTGCTGGCTGGTCAGCATCACACCCTCAGCCTAGTCTGCCAGACCTACCCAACCGACCCAACTGACCCACGCCCAAGGCCAGGCTGGGCCTGGTCCATGAAACCATTTTGTGGGTGCATGCCAAGCTACCTCCTGTAATGGCCCTCACTGAGATTAGTCCCTTCTCCACCTCTACTGACCACCTCTGCAGTCACTGGATTCTCCTCTCATTACTGACCCCACATCTACCGGGCTTTCACCATTCTTTGCTCAATGGAGACCATTCCCACTCGGGACTGACCTGACGACCAATATCCTCCCACATCCCAGTACTCTTCCCTCTCCCCCCCCGTTGCAGTACTAATCCTTCTTCCGGTGCCAGGACTGAAACCTCCTCCCACTACCAGTCACTCAGCCCAGTGCAGACCCCAAATACTCCTCTCCCCCAGGAAACTCCTCAGCTACGATACCTCCTCTCCCCCTAAACAGATCATCCGGTGTCAACTCACGCCCCCACTACATTCTCACTCCGCAGTCACTATCCCCTGATCCCCCATCCCCCTGATACTGACGTCCCTCCCCATCAGGTATTGACCGCTGGCCGATGAACTGGCTTTCTGGTCTGGATCAGCCTTCCCGCAAGGTCATCACACCCTCCGCCTGGGCCACCAGGCCAACAGGCTGGCCCGACCAACCTGCGCCTGATCGGTGGTGTTGGCGCCATTACCTCAGAGAGGATTAAGCATGCAGGAAAAATAATGATGGCATTCTAATTGATCACAAACTCCGTCTGAAGAAAAATGATGTTCTCTTTTCTGATTGCCATCCTGTATTCTTTTTGTGAATTTGGACTGAAAACGACAGATCTGACTGTCCACTGTTAATTAGCCTTCCTACACTTGCTATTCAACTTCAGAGAGAAGGGTTATCCTCCAGGTGGTTGACTTGCCGACAGGAAACCATCACACTCAAAGCCATGAGCAGTGTGACTGATTGTCCAGAGACCCAACAGAAAAGAATGAGAGAAGCCAAGTACATTTTCAGTAACACACTCAAACTTCTGGAGGAACTCAGGCAGCATCTATAGAAAAGAGTAAACAGTCGACGTTTCTGCCCGAGACCCTTCCTCAGTACTGGAAAGGAAGGAGAGGAGTCAGAGTGAGAAGGTGGGGCAAGTGGAGGAAGAAGTACAAAGCGGCAGGTGATTGGTGAAATCGGGAGTGGGGAGAGATAAATTTGGAAGTTGGTTGGTGAAAGAGATAAAGGTCTGGAGAATATAGAATCTGATAGGAGAGGATAGATGACCAGGGAAGAAAGGGGGAGGGGCACTAGAGGGATGGAATGGGCAGATAAGGAGTTAAGGTGAGAGAGAGAGATGGGAATGGGGAATGGTGAAGGGGAGGGAAGTGGCAATTAGCAGAAGTTTGCAAAATCAATGTTCATGCCTGACTGAAAAGAAGGTGTTCCTCCTCCAGCTGTCGGAGGCCTCTGCACTCAGGCGACTGCCTTCTCTCAATGAGAGTTTGCTGCCGGTTCTCGAGTAGAGAACGGAATAAAAGCAACATGACAGACTGTTACATTGTAATCAGTGAGTTGTTCTGTTTCGTTGGTCTCCCCTCTCACTGTGCGAAAGGGGCGACACCTCGCTGTCCCTTGTTAGGGAGAGAGAGGGAGCCTGTGGCATGCCCAATTGTGGGGTAAGCAGTTAGTTTTTGTTGGACTGCAGATCCTGGTCTCTCTTTGGGGCTTGGCTGCTGGGTGGTGGGTGCTCATGCTTCCTGCTGAATAAGTGGGGGAGGTGGATGGCTTGCTGCTGCTTCTGCATGGGAGAGGAGAAGAAGCTTTGGGGTTCTAGTGCTTTACTATCATTCATCTTTTGGGGCTCTCTTCCGTTTTCATGGATGTCTGTGAAGAGCAAGAATTTCAGGGTGTATATTGTATTCATTCCTTGGTTTTAAATGGAACCATTAAACCTCTCACTCCTTCTATCCTCTTCACCTCCCCATAACCTCCCTCTGGTTCCCCTACTTCTTCCCTTTCTTCATGGCCCGCTCTCTTCTATCAGATACATTCTTCTTCAGCCTTTTACCTCTTCCTCCTGTCGCCTCACAGTCTACCCTCCTCCACACCCACCCCCCCCCCCCCCCGGCCCCTCACCTGTCGTCACCTATCAGTTGCCAGCCTGTCCTCCTTCTCCTTCCTTCACCTTCTGATTCGGGCTTCTGTGCCCTTCTTTCCCTGTCTTGAGGTATGGTCTCGGCCTGAAATGTTGATTGTTTATTCCTGTCAATCACTGCCTGACTTATTGAGTCTGTCTAGCATTTTGTGAGTGTTTCTCAGTCCTTTGTGCTACTTGATTGTATAGTTTGAAAGGATCTTCTCGACTGTGGTATTCCATTGTGCCTATTCCCTTGTCCCAGATTTTTTTTCCATTCCTTATAAACTTTCTTCAAAGTTATGTTATTTTTCCTATGCATTAATTTTATCTGGCATTTATAACTAAACAAAATGTCACATGAAACTTCAAGAAAAGATTATTTCTAGCCTTCCTTGCAGTTTGTAAGCATGTATTGAAAGGATACCACTTTGAGCCAATGTACTTCATATAACTGAGTGTTTTGTGGAAAATAATTTGTCTTACTGAGTCTGTTAAAGTCAGTAGAGTTTTGGACGTGAAGAGAGTTAGACGTATGGGGAACAGATGAAAATTGATCTTAATGTGAAATAGAAAAGTGATGAGAATGTCTGAAATATCTACTATCTCATCAATTTCAAGCCTTGAGACAGGAGCAGAATTAAGCCATTTGGCCCATCAATTCTGCTCTGTCATTCAATGATCAGCTGATTAGCTTTCTCTCAATCCTATTTTCTCGCCTTCTTCCTGTAATTCTTAACCCCCTTACCATTAAAGGACATATCAATCTCTGAATTATATACACTCAACCCTGTTGCCCCCACAGCCCTCTAGAATATTGAATTCCACAGAATCACCAGCTTCTCTATATTCTGTGTTGGCGGCACAGTGGCACAGCGATTAGCATAACGCTATTACTGCACCAGGTGTAAGATGGGAAATCAATTTCCATCACTCTCTGTAAGGACTTCGTTACATTCTCCCAGTGACCATGTGCATTTCCTCTGGTTTCTCCAGTATCCTCCCATATTCCGAAGATGTACAGTTAAGGGCTAGTGAGTTGTGGGCATGCTGTGTTGGCTCTGAAAGATGGCGACACTTGCAGGCTACCCCCACATATCCTTGCCTGTGTTGCTTGTTGATGCAATTGCTGGATTTCACTGTATGTTTCGATGTATACATGATGAATAAAGTTAAATGTATCTTTAACTCCTATGGTCTATGAAGCACTGATAAAGAAGGGTTCACTGAAGCAGTGACATAAAGGCCTCACTGTGTCTGTATGCTTCAAAACAAAAATGTAAAATTCTGTCAGGGTCGAGTTCCAAATTACAACAATTACCTCTCCATCACAGTTGCAAACAGAAGCTGTGACCGCAGGTCCTTAACTCTTCATCACAGTTGAAAACGGATGCCCCTTTATTCAGAAGCTGTGACCTTAGGTCCTTAACACTCCTAATGGAAACACTCCAAGTTAGCTTTATCCAGGCCTTTCAGTGAAACTCCCATTATCCTTTTCATCTCCACTGAGTGCAGGCAAGGTGCCACCAAATGCACCTCATTTGTTCAGTGTGTTCTGATGCTGATTCTTATTTTTATCCTTATGTCTTATGTTTCTGAGAACAATTGGTTTAACTGGCGTTCCTCATACAAGATCTCTTTCAAAATGAATGATTGACAAGGATGGATAAGCTGCCAATATTTTTCCCTTGTCCACACTGTTGAAATCCATGATATCCGATGATCTTTCTGTGTGCACAACTGCAAAGGGATGAACAGTCAGTTAATTTTCACTTTTTGTTGAGGCTGTTTGAGGGAGGAATATTGGCCAAGAATTCAAGAGGAATTGCTTATGCTCAATTGGATCCACTTGAGAGGATAGAAGGACACTCGATATAATGTCTCCACTGTACCTTTCTTTCGAGGCCACATTTCAAAAACAGATCAGGTTCAATATCACTCACATATTTCCATAAATTTGTTGTTTTTTGGTAGCAATGCAGTGCATAAAATTTAGAAGAAGCTACAATGAAGAGATAAATACACAGTGCAAAAGGGGAATATTGAGGTGTTGCTCATGGCCTCATGGACCACTCAAAAATTTGATTGCATTGAGGAAGGAGCTGTTTCTAAAATACTAAGTGTTCATCTTTAGGTTCCTTTGTTTCGTCACTGATGATAGAAATAGTAAGAGGGCATGTCCTGGATGGTGATAGTCATTAAAAATGCATGTCACTTTCTTAAGAAGGAACACATGATGCTGGAGAGAGTAATGCCCGTGATGGAGCTTGCTGTCTACAGCCCTTTGCAGCCACTTTTGATCCTGAGCCTTGGAGCCTCAATACAAGATGCCGATGTCAGAATGCATCTTCAGGGAGCAGTGTCTCAGAAAGGCAGCGTCAATTATTAAGGACCTCCAACACCCAGGGCATGCCCTTTTCTCACTGTTACCATCAGGTAGGAGGTACAGAAGCCTGAAGGCACACACTCAGTGATTCAAGAACAGCTTCGTCCCCTCTGCCATCTGATTCCTAAATGGACACTGAAGCTTTGGACACTACCCACTTTTTTTTAAATATATAGTATTTCTAGCTTTGCACATTTTTAAAATATATTCAATATATGTAATTGATTTACTTGTTTATTTATTATTATTTTTTTTCTCTCTGCTAGGTTATGCATTGCATTGAACTGCTGTTGCTAAGATAAATTTCACATCACTGCCAGTGATTCAGATTCTGGTTCTTCACAGTATGCTGGTAAAGATTTGCTAGAGTATTTAGTGACATTCCCAATTCCCTCAAACTCCTGATGAAGTATAGCCATTGGCGCGCCTTCCTGTGATTGCGTTGATAGGTTCAATCAGGATAGATCCTCTGAGATGTTGGTGCCCAATAACTTAGAGCTGTTCACCCTTTTCACACTGACCTGTCAATGAGTACTGTGATTTAATGTGTCAGTAGTAATTAGTGTTTCCCTGGAGACAAGTGACTCCGGGTGCCCTGGTAGCATTGTGGTTAGCACAACAATATTACAGCTCAGCATGTTCTGGAGTTCAGAGATCAATTCTGGTGTCCCTTGTAAGGAGTTTGTGCGTTCTCCCTGTGAACCATGTGTGTTTTCTCCTGGTGCTTCAGCTTCCTCCCACAGTCCAAAGACACACTGGTTAGTCCATTAATTAGCCATTATGAATTGTCTTGTGATAAGGCTAGTGTTAAATCCATGGGTCATTGACAGGGTGGCTCATTGAGCCAGAAGGGCCTGTTTCGTGCTGTCTCCAAAATAAGTAAACTATGAACTTACTCCCTTCATATTTAGAGGCATAATTGTAAGTATTCATGATGTTTAAGTATTATGAATGCTTAAACATCAGGAATGCACGAGTTGGCATTGAGCACAGGTAATGGGTTAAGGCATGCTTTATATTTCTGGATAAGGAGATGACAAATGAATACATTAAGTGTTCCCACGCTAATCCCATCACTGTCATTACCAGGGTTATACTGCCGAAGCTGTGCTCCAACCATGACTGTCATTATACTTCTGAATCGTGACCATCTTTAGTCAATTGTGATCTGGGGCCTAACTCTACATTCCAAAGGATTTTACATTCCAAAGCATACTTTTTTGGAAGTGTACAGAATCAAGAGATTCTACAGGACCTGCATATCTTAAACAAAGCACACAAAATGCTGGAGGAATTCAACAGATCAGGTTGCATCTATAGAAAAAACTAACAGTTGAAATTTCAGGTCAAGTTCAATGAAGAATCTGGGCCTGAAACATTGACTGTTTATTCCCCTTCTGACGTGCTGAGTTCCTCCAGCATTTTATGTCTGCGCTCCTTACATCGCTGCTTTATACAACAAAGAAATTTGAGGTCATATACAGTGACATAATAAACAAACAGGCTTTCCAACCCAAACATCAGGCACCCATCTGCACTAAACTTACACAATGAGGCCCTCTGTTGGTTGGAGGCCCACTATGCATCCTAGCTGATATGTAGTCGACACACAGGACAGAGCAGTACGACATGGAGAGCGAGTTATTGCCCATGCAGCATGTCCCCCCCCCCCCCCCCTGCAGATGATGAATCCAAACAAACACCGGACACTGATACAGTTTAGCACCAGCGGCATTGCAGAGTTGCCAGTCAGTGTCGAACTCAGACTAGGGCTGTCTTAGGGACTTCAGCTCTGGTTTTTCCCTTTGGGTTTTCTCCTTGATCTCAACTCAAAATGTCAATTGTCCATTTCCCTTCACAGATGCTGCTGGATTTAAAGAGTTCTTCCAGCAGTGTGTTTTTATTACTGAAGATTCCAGCATCTGTCGTCTCCTTGATCTCTGATTAGAGGGAGAACGTGCAAACTCCACACAGACAGAACTGGTGATTAGGACTGAACCTGAGATGCTGGAGCACTGTGTGCACTGGAACATGAGGTGATCTGGAACTGGAGCGAGAGAGGGCCATCCGATTCTCTGAACCTGCCCCACTCTTCCTAAAGATCAGAGTTAATCTATTTCAGTACCACTTTCCAGAACCCTTAATTCTGTTTTAAATTAAAACAATTACTGAGCTTCCAAAGATCCCTCAGAGATTTGCATAACCACCCTTTGACTGGAAAATGTTTCCTCATACCCAGGGTTGGTAATGGAGACGGATAAATGAGTAACACGTAAAAAATCTTAGATAGGCACATGGACAAAAGAAAATGGAGGAGGAAAGGGTTATATTTATCTTAGAGTAGGTCAACATCATGCTGAAAGGAAATCAATGTTCATGCCATCAAGTTCGAGGCTATCTAGGTGGAATATGAGATGTTGCTCCTCCAACCCGAGAGTGGCTTAATCTTGACGGAAGAGGAGACCATGGAACAAAGTGTCAGAATGGGACTGGGGATAGGAATTAAAATGGTTGGCCATCATGAAATTTGACCTTCTGCCTTTAGAGCAGAGGTGTTTGACAAGCGGTCCCCAAATCTACATTGGGTCTCACCAATGTAGAGGAGGCCACAATGGGAACACCAGATGCAGTAGATGACCCCAACAGATTTGCAAGTGAAGTGTGACTTCACCTTGAAAGACTGTTTGGGGCCCTGAATGGTGGTGGAGGAGGAGATAAATGGGCAGGGATGAGTGCCAAGGGGGAGGTTAGGGTGGAGGGATGAATGGATAAGGTAGGAATGATCCCTTCAAAAAGCAGAGAGTGGTGGGGGGAAGGTAAAGATGTGTTTGATGGTAAGGTCCCGTTGAAGATGGTGGAAATTGTGGAGAATGATGTGCTGGATGCAAACACTCGTGGTGGTGGGTGAGGACCAGAGGAATTCTATCCCTGTTAAGCTGGTGGGAAGATGGCTGAGCGTGGATGTTGGAAAATGATAGAGATGCAGGTGAGAGCAGCATCAATGATACAGGCTTCTAGCTCCTCAAACGTCCTTCCCACGTACAGTCTTGATCATTTTGTGTGCTTTGATAAGATGTTGTTCCAACCACTAGAGAATACTTTCTCTGTTAGCTCAATCTCCTCTCATGTGGCAACCCCACTGTCCTTGGAACCACTCTAGTGAAAGTCTCCATTGTCCTTAGTTGACTTATAACTCAGTGATTGTATAGAGGTTGAGAGTGATTGTTCACACTTGTGGGACACTACAGGAGTATTATACATGCGTTAATTCCTTAAGTCCTTAAAGATGCATAGCTTGTTTAAGAATCTCTGCAGATCAAAATGAGTATAATGTTTGCAAAACTTGGTTGGGTCATCAAAGTTATGGAATATTTCAGGGGATGTTATTAAGGATCTAATAGCTTGTGTGGGATTTCTTGCAGAACGGAGGGCAGATTTGAGACCTTTTATAAAGATTGAAGATCAACTTTATTTGTCACATGTATATCAACAGTTCAAAACATACAGTGAATTGTGTCATTTTGAGTCGGCAATCAACACAAGCCAAGGATTGTGCTGGGGGAAGCCCGCAAGTGTTGACATGCTTCCTGTACCAACGTGGCATGCCCATAATGTCTCAGGAGGGTGAGACATTCCTAAGAGACCAGAGCACCCAGAAGGAATACACACAGTCATGGGGAAAATGTCAAGCTTCTTACAGACAGCAGCGGAGATTGAACTCTGCTCACTTATCACTGGTACTGTAAAGCGGTTATGCTACTCCCAGCAATCCATCTGTAAGGACCCTCACCATCTGAGACATGCCTTCTTCTCATTACTACCAAGAAAGAGCCCGAAGACCCACACATTTTAGGAACAGCTTCTTTCCCTCTGCCATCAGATTTCTGCACAATCCATGAACACTACAACACTACCTCACTACCTCACTTATTCCTCTTTTGTACAATTTACTTATTTGTGCATTGCACCTGCCATTTTAACCCATACATACTGTTCAGGTCAAATTTGACCAGTTTTGACATTTGACAGCAGTAAAAACACCCTAAATACCATTTTTTTAGACAAAATTTAATGACTTTTCCTAAAGTGACCCAAAATGCGCAAAAATTAAAATATTTAAAAATTTTATACTTTTGTACAGGTGCTACAAATTTTTGCACATTGAGGCTGTTCTGGGTCAAATTTGACCATTACCTATTGAAATGGATATTAAATCTCTGAAACATTAATTAAGGAGGCTACCCAGCCAGTATATAAGGTGTTGTATCTCCAACCTGAGTTTGAATTCATTTTGACAATAGAGGAGGCCATGGATAGACATATCAGAATGGGACATGTAATTAAAATGTGTGGCCACTGGGAGATCCTGCTTTCTCTGGCGGACTGAGCAAAGGTGTTCAGCGAAACAGTCTCCCAGTCTGCGTCGGGTCTCACCAATATATAAAAGGCCACACCAGGAGCACCGGACACAGTATAGCACACCAGCTGACTCACAGGTGAAGTGTCACCTCACCTGGAAGGACTTTCTGGGACCCTGAATGGTGGTGAGGGAGGAAGTGTAAGGGCAGGTGTAGCACTTGTTCCGTTTACAAGGATAAGTGCCAGGAGGGAGATCGGTGGGAAGGGATGGGGGGGATGAGTGGACAAGGGATCCCTGCAAAAAGCAGAAGGGAGGGGGAGGGAAAAATGTGTTTGGTAGTGGGATCCTGTTGGAGGTGGCGGAAGTTACGGAGAATTATATGTTGGACCTGGAGGCTGTGGGGTGGTAGGTAAGGACAAGGGGAACCCTATCCCGAGTGGGGTGGCGGGTGGATGGGGTGAGGGCAGATGTGTGGGAAATGGGAGAGATGCGTTTGAGAGCAGAGTTGATGGTGGACGAAGGGAAGCCCCTTTGTTTAAAAAAGGAAGACTTCTCCTTCATCCTGGAATGAAAAGCCTCATCCTGAGAGCAGATTTTGGATTAATTACCCATTTATTAATTTCAGATTCTTGGGCTGGGTCAAAATTGGCCTGGACCTTACTGTGAAGATATAGAATATGAACTGTATATAAGGGTTAATATCTCACAATGTACTGCAGCCACAAACAACAAATTTTATGACATATTAGTGATAATAAATCTAATTCTGATTTGATTCTGAAACTTTCTGAAATGTCAGGAAGAGAAGGTGTTGGGATTAGATGTCTCTATCCCAAAAGCTTGGATTGCCAGTGTCAGCAGGGCAGAGGGAGAGGTGCTGATGTCTCCTGCATGCAGACCTGACAGTCAAGGTGTGACCCACACATTTATTGGCTCCAATTATACTAACTGCCAAGACGGCAGGGAAAACATCACAATTTTTTTCCACCAAATAATGTGTTGAGATCTTCTTCTTACACTTGAGAGGGTTAACAGAAGCTCAACATATGAAAGATGACACGTCCCAGAGTGGTGCTTGGAATGCTCCAGGTGAGGTCCACATCTTCTGCAAAATGAGCAGTAGAGCTCTTCTGCAAACACAGGAGGCCAGACAACATCAATGCGTTAACAGTCCTCCTTTAAATCAACGAGTGTATCTTAGAGCATAGAACATAGAACATTAGAGCACAGTACAGGCCCTTTGTCTCACAATGTTGTGCCAGCTTTTAACCTACTCTAAGATCAATCTAACCTTTACCTCCTACAAAGCCCTCTACTTTTATTATCCATGTGCCTATCTGAGAGTCTCTTAAATGCCCCTAACGTAACTGCTTCTGCCACCACCCCTGGCAGAGCAGTTCATGCACCCACGACTCTCAGAGAAAAATAATACCCTCTGACATTCCACCTATCACCTCAAAATTATGCCCTCTCATGTTAGCCATTTCCACCTCAGCTGTCCATTCAATCAATGCCTCTTATCAAATGTGCATCCTGTCACTAGTTTCAGTCAGTTCTAAATCCAGAAATGTTTATAAGATTGTGAGAGGCACAGTTAGAGGAGATAGCTGATGACTTTTTCCCAGGCTCAGAATACTCGACTGCATGCATTTAGGATAGAGAGGGCTAAATTCAACAGAGATGTCTGGGTTAAAGTTTAGTTACTCATTTAGTTCATTTGGCCCAACATGGTGGGCTTAAGGATCTGTTTCTGTGCTGTACTCTTCTGTGTTCTAGTTACTTTCCCCAAGCCATCAGGCTAATTGACAAAGTTCAAAGCTCAAAGTAAATCTATTGTCGAAGTGTATATACGTCACCCTGAGATACATTTTCTTGTAGGTATTCACAGTCAGTACAAAGAAAGAAAATAGAATCAAATGACAAATGAAAAAGACAAGCAACTAATGTGCAAAAAAAACAAGTTGTGCAAATAAAAAAAGTAATAAATTTCTTTAAAATAATAAATTCCATGTATTCTTGGATGCTAGTTCAGAAATTGTAGTGGTCCTCGCAGAGATATAAAACATCCTTAGCCATGGGTGAAGTGACATGGGGATGGAGGATAACTAATATTGTTCTGTTGTTTATAAAATGATCTAAGAATAATTTGGGAGGTTATAGGCTAGTGAGCCTGACATCAGTACTCAGAAAGTTATTCTAAGGGACCAGATACTTAAGTATTTGAATAGACAGGGAAATGATTAAGAACAGTCAACATGGCTATGAGTGTGGAAAGTCACGTGTTGTGGCGACCCACTTCCCAGCGCACTCGAACCGGCTCACAAAACGGCACGCGCCGACATTGAGGCAGCTCCCAAAGAGGGCTCCAAGCCTGCTTCACCAGCAAGGGGAAAAGCCCATGTGCGGGACGGGACTGTGAATACGCTCCCCCTACAGCATTCCCGCCCGGGGAGGGTGGGATCAGGAAGGCTTTAAAGTGAGGCCGTGAAGTTTGAATAAACCTCTTTGTAACTGCAGCTTACCGACGCCGTGTCATTATTGCAGCGCTGCGTGTAGCACACCGCTACAGTGTAACCAAATTTACAGAGTTATTCAAGGAAGTTACCAGGAAAGTTGATGAACACAAGGCAGCGGATGCTGTCTACATGGACTTTAGCAAGGCATTTGATAAGCAGTGGGAGTTTGGTCAAGGAGGTTCAGTCACTTGGAATTCAAGAATAGGTAGCAAATTGGATTAGACATTGGCTATGTGGACGAAACCAGAAAGTGATGGTAAAAGGTTGCTTCTCTGACTAGAGGGCAGGGACTAGTGGTGTGGTGCAGAGATCAGTGATGAACCTATGCATGTTTTTCATCTATAGCAACAATCCGGATCATAATGTAGTGAACTGGATAATCGAATTTGCAGATCCCGCCAAGAATGTGGCTGCTGTAATAACCAGGAAGACTATTACGATTTGCTAAGGGATCTGGACCAGCTGAAAAAATAGGCTGATAAATGGCAGATGGAATATAATGCAGTCAAGTGTGAGCTTTTACACTTCGGGACAACCAGAGAGGGTTGGTTTTACAAGGTGAGTGGTAGGGCACTGAGAGGTGCAGTAGAGCAGAGGGATCTGGGAGTACGGAGCTAGAATTTCTTGAACATGGTGTCACAGATGGATAGTTTCCTAAAGAAAGCTTTTGACACACTGACCCTCATTAATCAATGTATTGAGTATTGGAGTACTGAAATTGTATAAGATGTTGGTGAGGCTTTATCTGGAATACTGTGAGGAATTTTAGTCACCTACCTACAGAAAAGATGCAAGTTTGAAAAATTGCAGAGAAAAACGCGAAGATGTTGCTGGGACTTGAGGACCTGAGTTCTAGGGGAAGGTTGAATAGGTTAGGACTTTATTCCTGAGAATATAGAAGACTGAGGAAATACTTGATAGAGGTATCCAAAAATGTGAGTGGTAAAGATAGGGTAAGTACAAGCAGGCTTTATCCACTATGTTTGGGTAAGACTAGAACTAGTGGTCATGGACTAAAAGTGAAAGGTAAAACATAGGGGATCATGAAGGGGAACTTTCACTCAGAGAACAGTGAGAGTGGAACAAGCTGCTAGTGGAAGGTGTGGATGTGGGGTTTATTTCAACATTTAAGAGAAATTTGGATAGGCACATGGATGAGAGAGGTATGGATAGCTATGGGTGTAGGTCAATGGCACTAGGGACATTAATGGTTTAGCTCAGTCTGTATGGGCCAAAGGGCCTATTTCTATGCTGTGGTTTTCAATGTCTCTTTGACTTTAAATAGATGAGCAATAAATATGGAGAACATGAGTTATAGAGTCCTGAGATCAGTTCAGTGTTGGGGTGAGTGAATTTGCCCCTTCTGGTTCAAAAATGTGATGCCTCCTTCCCGATGGCTGAAGTGAGAAGAGAGCAAGAAATGGATGGTGGGGTTTCTTGGTGATGATCAGCGCTCCTTGTAAATGTGCTTGATGGTTGGGAAGACTTTATCTGTGATGGGCTGGGCCATATCCACTACTTTTTGTATGATTTTCTGTTTAAGGGCATTGATGTTCCCATACCATGATGCAACCAGTCAGCATACTCTCCAGTGCATGTCAATAGAAGTTTGTCAAAGTTTTAGTTCACTTGTCAAATGTTCACAAATTTCTAAGTAAGTAGCTGCCAGTGTTTTTTTCCGCTGAGGCTGGGTGAGACTAAAACTACAGGTCATGGGTTAAGGGTGAAAGGTGAAATGATTAAGGGGAATGTGGAGGGAAGTTCTTCACTCAAAGGGTAGTGAGCGTGTGGAACGAGTTGCAAGCAGAAGTGGTGGATGTGATTTCGATTTCAACGTTTAAGAGGAGTTTAGATGGGTATGTGGATGGGAGAGCAATGGAGGCCTATGGTCAGTGCAGGCAGAATAACAGTTTTGCATGGACTAAATGGGCTGAAGGGCCTGATTCTATGCAGTAGAGCTCTATGACTCTTACGACTCTAGCAGATACATATACTTCAACAGAACAGGCCCTTCAGCCTTTGATGCTGTGAACTAATTAAAAGAGTAATTAAACATCAACTTAAAACATATATCTAAATCTTCTTTCCCTAAAGATTGTCTATACCTCTCTACTCCCTGCATGATTCTGTTCATCTTAAACACCATTATAGAATTTACCTACAGTTCCACCTCCTGCAGCAAATTCCAGGCACCAATCACTCTGTTTAAAAAAATGAATCTTACCTCTCTCATTTTATTTTTTCTTTACAATAATTTTATTATTTTTTTCCTACAAACAAAAAAATACAGCACATCCACGAAAACCACGATCTTAACAAAATCAAATTAAATATTGAGCAGCAAAAAGGAAAAAAATATAAAGGCAAATGTAAACATACACAGCAGAGTATGTTTGCCTCAGTCCTCACCCCGTAAGAAAGTCCAGTACTGGGCCCCATATCCTTTCAAAGATGTCCCCTCTGTCCTCATTACATAGTTTCAGTCTCTCCAAATGTAAAGTATTTGCCAGTTCTCTGAGCCATAGATCATACGTAGGCAGAGAGTCCATTTTCCACATTTGCAGGATTAACTTCTTAGCAATCACCATTTCAAACAATACAGCCATTTTTTCATACGTATTGGCTGAAGATAGGAGCTTGTTGCTCCAAGGAGGGCTATGAGCAGCTCCGGTTCCCACTGCTTCCCAAAAGCCTCAGAGAAACAGTGACAAATACTTTTCCAGTATGCATAAAGCTTACAACATGACCAGAATGAATGTGACAAGTTACTGTTCTCAGATTTACATCTATTACAAACTGGTGAAACATCAGGATAGAAGCCATGCAACTTTTCTTTAGAATAATGGAGTCTATGTAATGTTTTAAACTGTATGAGTCTGTGTCTGATGTTGACCGAAAATCATGTATACTCTTTAAACACTCATCCCAGACCTCCTCTGTCAGTTCTATACCTAATTCATCCACTCATGCCTGTTTAAGACCTGCAGTATTCATCCGAGCTCCATTATGTAGGATCTGATAAAAATAGGTTACGGCTCTACGAGTAATCGGATCAAATTTATTTATTGCCTCTAGGGACACATGTTTGTCTAAAACTTCAAAATTAAGTATATATTTCCTAACATAATCTCGAATTTGTAAATATCTGAAAAAACTAGATGCAGGGATATCGTAAACTGCTTGTAACTGCACAAATGAGGCAACGTTTCCATTAATATACAGGTCACCTACACTACAGTTGCCACACATTTTCCGGGAAGAAAAAACAGTATCATTCAGGCCAGGCAAAAAGGAATGATTGTCACAAATCAGAGTGTTAATATAAGTTTTTGGGGCCTTGATGTGTAGTTGAATCTGCTTCCAAATTCTTATAGTACTGCCAACCACAAAGCTGTTAGTAAAATGGGACTTATTAACTGTGACTATCAAGGAGAGCTGGTAAGGAAGTCTCCTTACAAAGCACTCACTCTATGAGTCACCATGCTGGGCACGAGTCTGAAGTAGAGGTTGGGCCTTTTTTCCACCATGCAAGAATGGATAGGTGGGCAGCCCAGTAATACATTTTAACATCTGGTAGGGCAAAACCACCTGCTTCCTTGGGCTTTGATGTGTTTTTTAGTAATTCTAATGGCTTTATAATTCCAAATGAAAGGTATAATAATTGAATCCAATTGCTTAAAATATGATAGAGGAATAAAACATGAAATTGACTGGAAAAGATGAAGAAATCATGGCAGTGCAATCATCTTGATTACGTTAACCTTCCCCACCAAAGAAATTGGAAGTGTTTTCCAAAAGTCAATATTGCAGTTAACCGGCTCAACGTTGTTTCACCAATTCGCTTGCAAAAGGTCATCTGGGTTTTTTGTAATAGTCACACCAAGATAGGAGAAATGATCATAAGTTATTTTAAAGGGAATGGACTGTACATACGCTGTATTAACCACTGCAGTGACTGGCATTAGTTCACTCTTATCCCAATTAATAGAGAAACCTGAGAAACTGCCAAAGTTATTAATTACAGTCAGAAGGGCAGGTATTGATGTTTGTGGGCTGGAGATATATAAAAGGACCTCGTCAGTGTATAACGAAAGGTGATGTTTATGCCCATGCATATCAATGGGAGATATCAAAGAATCCTGTCTGATACTAACAGCCAGTGGCTCAATGATAACTGCAAACAAAAACGGAGAAAGGGGGCAGCCTTGATGAGTCCCACGATGAAATGCAAAAGGGGAGAAAATATTCTGATTAGTGATAATAGAAGCAGATGGGTGTGAATAAATTATCTCAATCCCTTTAATGAAAGATGGTCCAAATCCAAATTTCTTAAGTGCAAAATCATATATGGCCATTCCACTTGGTCGAACGCACATTGCACATCTAATGAAATGATTACAGCCTCTTCTGCATGTTTTGTATATAAAATACTGAAAAGATGACACAAATTAAAATGCATATGTCTACCTGGCATAAAGCCAGTTTGATCTGGATGAATAATAGAACAAATGCATTCTTTTAACCTATTGGCCAGGACTTTCCTGAGAATTTTGGTTTCAAAGGGCATCAGCGAAATGGGGTGATATGATGAAACCACCTCAGGATCACAGCCCAGTTTTGCAATCAGAGAAACATTGGCTTTGCATAAAGTAGGTAGCAATCTGGAAGCTGTCCTGGAGGGGTCCAATATTCGTAAGAGCAGAGGTGACAATTTTGGACCAAATACTTTGAAGAATTCCATTCTAAAACCATCCAAACCTGCTGCCTTATTATTGTGGAAGGAAGAGATGACCTTCTTGATCTCATCTAGGCTTATATCAGCATCAAGTTTATTTATTGAATCTGTTGGCAGCATGGGCAGATTCAGATGATCAAAAAATGCTTCCATAGCTTCAATGTCAGGACCTCCTTGTGATCGGTAAACATTAGCTCTCTCGATTTAAATGCATGATTCTACCTATCTACCCTATCTATGCCTCTCACTGTTTTGCAAACATTCATCCAGTCTCTCACCCAGCTTCTGACATTCCAGAGAAAACAGCCCAAGTTTGTCCAACCTCTCCTCACGGAACATGCCCTCTAATCCAGGTAAGATCCTGGTTAATCTTCTTCTGCCCTCTCTCCAAAGTCTCCAAATCCTTCCTATAATGGGGCAGCCAGAAATGAATGTAATTCTAGATGAGCCCATACTACAATTTTATAAAACTGCAACATAACTTCCTGTTCTTGTATGTACAAGTGAGCAGATGTACATATGCAATGAAGAACTTCCTTATAGCAGTATCACAAGCACACAGCATCATATGAGATAGAAAAAACACATGTAGAACAAAAAGAAACAATTATAGTTTATAGTTTTTGCCAGTTTGTTCAAGAACCAAATGGTTGAAGGGAAGTAGCAGTTCTTGAAGAAGGTGGTTCTGTAACTCCAGCCTGATGGTAGCTATAAGAAGGTGAAGTGGTGGGGATCTTTGATGATGGATATAACCTTCTTGAGATACTACTGCCGGTAAGTAGTACTGATCGTGGGGAGGGATGTGCCTGTGATGTGTTAGGCAGAGTCCACTACTGTCTACAGCTTCTGACATTCCTGCACATCTGAACTGCTGTAACAGACCATGATTCAACAGTCAGGATACTTACTCAGTACATCTGTAGAAATTTGTTACTTCTTCAGTTGCTTCTGAAAGTTTTTCTTGTGAGGTATGTTTTCAGCGCGATATATAATTTGATGTCAATTGTAATGGAAGTTGGTACATCTAGACGACACGAGCATCCTGCAGCCTGCACAACAAACCGAAATAGTGAAAGCGAAAAGAAATCAGCAGTGTACATAATGATCAGCTGTCTGCTGTTATTCAATCATTACAGCATCTTCAAAGATAGAATATGGATTATGAAGAAGAGGGAAAAGAGAAAGTCAGATCAGAGAGTAAGGCCTCCTGTGTATTGATGGCAAACAATCCAGGATGCTGGGTCCCTGATGTGTTGAGTTTCTAATGGATAGATGACCATTGCTTTACTAACTGCATTATTGCCAAACTATACTAACCTTGTCCCTCTTCAGGTGGAAGAAACGATGTTTCTTGGTGTGTAACTGACTCCTGCTCAACCAAACTACATGATCAGAGGGATTTAACAGTGACTCCTGACAGCCCTGGATCAGATTTTTGAGGTTTAACTATTTTCTTATGATGTGAGTTAATCCCTCTGGGTTGTATTCAGGGCTGTATTCTGCTTCTCAATTCTTTCTGTGATCTTTGCACATTCTGATGTTGTCATCTGATATCTGTCAACTCTGGCAGGGCTTGCAGGTCATTACTTCCTACAAAACAGAACCAACAATATGAGTGGCAGTGATGCTTCACTACCAGATGAGCTCAGTGCCTCTTGTGCCTGCTTTGAAAGAGAGATTATAACTACAGCTGTGAGGATCCCTCTGCATCCAGTGACCCTGTGATCTCTGTCTCGGAAGCCAATGCAAGGCCGCCTTTCAGGAGGGTGAACCCTTATAAGGTGGAAGGCCCCAATGGAGTACCTGGTAAGGCTCTGAAGACTTGTGCCAATCAACTGGTGGGAGTGTTCAAAGACATTTTCAATCTCTCACTGTTACGGTTGGAAGTTTCCACCTGCTTCAAAAGGGCAACAATTATACTAGTGCCCAAGAAGAGTAGTGTGAGCTGCCTTAATGACTATCGTCCAGCAGCACTCACATTGACAGTGCTAAAATGCTTTGAGAGAGTTGGACATGGCTAGAATCAATTCCTGCCTCAGCAAGGACCTGGACCCACTGTGATTTGCCTATTGTCACAATAGATCTACGGCAGATGCAATCTCAATGACTTTTCACATGGGCTTAGATCTTCTGGACAATGCAAACACCTGTGTCAGGATGCTGTTCATTGACTATAGCTCGGCGTTAAACACCATCATTCCTACAGTTGTAATCGAAAAGCTACAAAACCTGAACCTCTGTACCTCCCTCTGCAATTGGATCCTCGACTTCCTAAACAGAGGACCAAAATCTGTATGGATTTGAGTAACATTTCCTCCTCACTGATGATCAACACTGGCACACCTTAGGGATGTGTGCTTAGTCCACTGCTCCACTCTCTCTATGGTTAGGCATAGCTCAAATACCATCTATAAATTTACTGATGATACAACCATTGGTAGAATCTCAGATGGAGGTGAGAGGGCGTGCAGGAGTGTGATGCATCAACTAGTGGAGTGGTGTTCCAGCAACAACCTTGCACTCAATACCAGTAAGACAAAAGAGCTGATTGTAGACTGCAGAAAGGGTAAGATGAGGGAACACAAACCAATCCTTATAGAGGGATCAGAAGTGGACAGAGTGAGCAGTTTCAGGTTCCTGGCTGTCAATATCTCAGAGGATCTAACCTGGTCTCAACAGATCGATGCAGATATAAATAAGGCAAGACAGCACCTATATTTCACTCAGAGCCTGAGGAGATTTGGTTTGTCACATAAAACACTCTAAAACTTCTATAGGTGTTCTGTGGAGAGAACTCTGACAGGCTGCATTACCACCTGTAAGGGGGGAGGGGGTGCGGGGAATCTACTACACAGGATCGAAAGAAGTAGCAGAAAGTGAAATTAGTCAGCTCCATCATTGGGACTCGCCTCCATAGTATCCAAGACATCTTTAAGGAGCAGTGGCCTAGAAGGGTGGAGTCTATTATTAAGGACCTCCATTACCATTACTGGGACATGCCTTTTTCTCACTGTTACCATCAGGAAGGAGGTACAGGAGCCTGAAGTCACATACTCAGTGATGCAGAAACAGTTTCTTCCTCTCTGCCATCCGATTCCTAAATGGACATTGAACCTGTGAAAACTACCTCACTTCTTTTTTATTATTTGTTTTTCCATTCTTATTTTTAAGCTATTTCTTATACATATACTCATTGTAATTATTTTATTTTCTATATTTATCATGTATTCCATTGTACTGCTGATTCTAAGTTCACAAATTTCACAACACATGCCAGCAATATTAAACCTGATTCTGATTTTTTATCTTTTCTTCACTGTCTCACCTGAAGCAAATTGGAAAAGCTGTTCAGGAGAAGTTACTATCCCTTAACCATAGAGTTCTTAAACTAGAGGGGATAACTACACTCAGCTTCACTCGTGCCATTGAGGGAAGTTAGTGTAGAAATAGCAGGGGCTCTGACAGAAATATTTCAAATGTCATTAGAAATGGGGATGGTGCCGGAGGATTGGCGTATTGCTCATGTTGTTCCTTTGTTTAAAAAGGGTTCTAAGAGTAAACCTAGCAATTATCGGCCTATAAGTTTGACGTCAGTGGTGGGTAAATTAATGGAAAGTATTCTTGGAGATGGTATATATAATTATCTGGATAGACAGGGTCTGATTAGGAACAGTCAACATGGATTTGTGCGTGGAAGGTTATGTTTGACAAATCTTACTGAATTTTTTTGAAGAGGTTACTAGGAAAGTTAACGAGGGTAAAGCAGTGGATGTTGTCTATATGGACTTCAGTAAGGCCCTTGACAAGGTTCCGCACAGAAGGTTAGTTAGGAAGGTTCAACCTTTCGGTATTAATATTGAAGTAATAAAATGGATTCAACAGTGGCTGGATGGGAGATGCCAGAGAGTAGTGGTGGATAACTGTTTGTCAGGTTGGAGACCGGTGACTAGTGGTGTGCCTCAGGATCTGTAATGGGTCCAATGTTGTTTGTCATATGCATTAATGATTGGGATGATCGGGTGGTAAATTGGATTAGTAAGTATGCAGATGATACTAAGATAGATGGCATCGTGGATAATGAATTAGGTTTTCAAAGCTTGCAGAGAGATTTAGGCCAGTTAGAAGAGTGGGCTGAAAGATGGCAGATGGAGTTTAATGCTGATAAGTGTGAGGTGCTACATTTTGGTAGGAATAATCAAAATAGGACATACATGGTAAATGGTAGGTCATTGAAGAATGCAGTAGACCAGAGTGATCTAGGAATACTGGTGCATAGTTCCCTGAAGGTGGAATCTCATGTGGATAGGGTGGTGAAGAAAGCTTTTGGTATGTTGGCCTTTATAAATCAGAGCATTGAGTATAGGAGTTGGGATGTAATGTTAAAATTGTACAAGGCATTGGTAAGGCGGAATTTGGAGTATTGTGTACAGTTCTGGTCACCAAATTGTAGGAAAGATGTCAACAAAATAGAGAGAGTACAGAGAAGATTTACTAGAATGTTACCTACGTTTCAGCACCTAAGTTACAGAGAAAGGTTGAACAAGTTAGGTCTTTATTCTTTGGAGCATAGAAAGTTGAGGGGGGACTTGATAGAGGTATTTAAAATTATGAGGGGGATAGATAGAGTTGATGTGGATAGATTTTTTCCAATGAGAGTAGGGGAGATTCAAACAAGAGGACATGAGTTGAGAGTTGGGGGCAAAAGTTTAAGGGAAACGCGAGGGAGAATTTCTTTACTCAGAGAGTGGTAGCTGTGTGGAACGAGCTTCCAGTAGAAGTGGTAGAGGCAGTTTCGGTATTGTCATTTAAAGTAAAATTGGATAGGTATATGGACAGAAAAGGAAAGGAGGGTTATGGGCTGAGTGCAGGTCAGTGGGACTAGGTGAGTGTAAGCGTTCGACACGGACTGGAAGGGCCGGGATGGCCTGTTTCTGTGCTGTAATTGTTATATGGTTATCATTAAAGTGTTCCCATGGACTCACTTTCAAGGACTTTCCATTTTATGTTCTTGATATTTATTACTTATTTATTTATTATTATTCTCATTATTTCTCTCTTCCTTGTTATTGTCTTTTTCCTTTTTATACTTGAACAATTTGCTGATTTTTATACATTGGTCAGTTGTCTGTCTTGTTGGGTGCAGTCTTGGTTTGATTTTCTTGTGTTTCTTATATTTACCGTAAATGCCCACAGGGAAATGAATCTCAGGATTGTATATGGTGACATATATGTACCTTGACAATAAATTTACTTTGATCATTGAAAAACATGGAGTAATTCAGTATCAGGGCCCAGTTCAGGAGTTTGCGGTCTATGTGATACTTCCAAGAGGTACCTGAAGGACTGGATTACAAGATACAAACAATGGCTCATTGCATGCCTGGATGACATTGGTATTGGTAATGATTTCTTATTGGTTTATTACTGTCACATTTATCAAGTTACAGAGAAACCTGGTCTTGCATATAATTTGTAAAGATCAAATCATTACAGTGTGTTGAACTAGAAGACAGTAAGGCAATAACAGTACAGAATAAAGAGTAAGAGCTACTAAAGGAGTGTGGTGCAGGTAAACATCATAATAATAGGCATCCGTTAGTCTCGTGAGACCATGGATTTGCGCCTTAGAAGGTTTCCAGGGCCCAGGCCTCTGAAGGGTTGTATTGGAGACCGGCAGTTGCCCAAGCCATGCCACTGATGTTGTCCAAGGGAAGGGCACTAGGACCCAAGCAGCTTGGCACCGGTGTCATCGCAGAGCAAAATGTTGTTAACTGCCTTGCTCAAGGACACAACATGTTTCCTCAGCTCAGGCTTGAACCAGTGACCTTCAGATCACTAGACTGATGCCTTATCCACTAGGCCAAGTGCCAACACGCAGGTAAACAATAAAGTGCAAAATCATAGCAAGGTTGATGGTGAGGTCAAGAGCCCATCATGTCCTGCAAAAGGTCCTTCTAAGAGTCTGATAACAGTTAGACAGAAGCTGTCCTTGTGACTGGTTGAGCTTTTATGAGTTCTGCCCGATGGGAGAGAGAAGAAAGAAAGCCCAGGGTTGGTGTGGTCTTTGATAAATGTTGCCTGCTTTACTGACAGTATAGACAGAGTTCATAGACAGGAGGCTGATTCCTGTGATGTGCTGAGCTGTGGTCACAACTCTCTGCAGTTTCCTGCAGTCACATGCAGAGCAGTTGCCAAACCAAGCCATTATGCATTCAGACAGAATGCTTTTCATGGTGCATCAATCAAAATTGGTAAGTGTTGACAGGAAGATACCAGATTCCTTTAGCCTTCTGAGGTAGTAGAGGCTTTGGCGGATTTTCATCAACATGGTTAGACTAGGACAGATTCTTGGAGATGTTCACACCAAACGTCGTTTGCACATTGTTGTTTGTCCATCTTGCTGGGTGAAGGTCTTTCATTGATTCTATTGTGTTTCTTGTGTTTATTTTAATTACCCGCAAGAAGATGAATCTCAGGTTGTATATGGTGACATGTATGTTCTCCGATAATAAATATACTTTGAAACTGAAGCTGTCAACACTCTCAACCTCAACACTATGAAGTTTTGATCAGCCATTCAGATGTTTTGTACCTCACCTTCCCCACACTCAGCTTTTCTTCACATGAGATACTTCACATCTCATCCACCTACTTCTCCTTCAGCTGCACTTGGAGTATCATATGTAGTTCTCGTCACCGCATTACAGGAAGGATGAAGAGGCATTGGCGAAGCTGCAGAAACATTTCACTAGGCTCTGCAGATGCTGGAAATCCAGAGCAACATGCACAAAATGGTGGAGAGAGAGCTGGTCAGGCAGCATCTATGGAGAAGAGTAAACAGTCAACCTTTCAGACTGAGACACTTTATCAGAACTGGAAAGGAAATGGGTGAAGAAGCCTGAATAAGAACATTCAGGAACAGCATGAACCGCGATTTCTCTAACTTACAGTAATTTCTCTCCACCCCTTTTCCCTTCCCTCTTACCCCTCTCTTCTCCTCACATGTCTATCACCTCCAGCGGATTCCCCTCATCTTTCCCTTTCTCCCATGGTGAATTCTCCACTCCAATCAGATTCCTTCTTCTTCTTCAGCCCTTTACTTTTTCTACCTATCATCTTTCAGCTTCTCAATTCATCACATATCCCCCATCCAGCCAGCTTCTCCTTCAGCTTCAAAGCACTCTCTCCAGAGCAGGTATATCCACTTTTTATAAAGTGGCCCTAAACTGCAACTAACCCTTTGAACAATCGTTCTCCAATCTTCAGCCATTTAAAAGATTGTCAGCTGTTCTGTCATTAACACCAACATGGACAAGCTCACATAGGCTTCATCAGCACCCTTGTCAATTTATATTGTGCATAATTGGACTGAAACACGGACTCCGGCTGATCCACATTTGACATAACTGCTAGGCTCAGAAACCCCTTTTTCTAGCTTGATATACAGTCAGTGACCATTTTATTAGGTACACCTGTACACCTATCCATTAATGCAAATATCCAATCAGACATGTGGCAGCATGTCAATGAATAAAAGCATGCAGACATGGTCAAGATGTTCAGTTGTTGTTCAGATCAAACATCAGAATGGGGAAGACATTTGATCTAAGTGTCTTTGACAGCGGAGTGATTGTTTGTGTCAGACAGAGTGGTTTCAGGAACTCAGGAACTGCTAATCTCCTGGCATTTTCACGCACTATAGTCTCACTATTTACCGAGTTTACAGAGAATGGTTCAACATACAAAAGCCATCCAGAGAGCAGCAGGTCTGTGGGTGAAAATGCCTTAATACTGAGTGAGATGAGAAGAGATTGACCAGAATGGTTCAAGCTGACAGGAAGGCAATAGCAACTCAAGTAACCAAGTGATAGAACAGTGATGTGCAGAAGAGTATCTCTGAATGCACAATATGTCAAACCTTGAAGTGGATGTGCTACAGCAGCAGAAAACCACAAATACAAACTCAGTAGTCATTTTATTAGGAACAGCAGGTAGGGAACAAACACCATTCCTTCACTATCTGTTTCCAAACACTGCCATGTAGATTGTTATATTCCTGGGAGTTATAAATTTTCAACTTATTAGGTATTGCTTTTCAATAATGCTCATTTCTTTTTCTTGCTCATTTACATTTTACAACAATTCCCCAGTATTTCTGGGAGATTTGGTTTTATTAAAATGGAAGATACAAAGTATTTGTTTACTTTTTCTGCCTTTAATTTATTTCTCATTATAAATTCATGCCTCTCTTTGACTGGAAATCAAAATCAAAGTTGAGTTTACTGTCGTAAGCACAAGTCCATTTGCTGTGGATGTGCCATGAAAGCAGCATCACAGGCTCATAGCATTTAGAAAGTTTGTACAAGGAAAATGTCAATTACCCATTAAATTGTGTGTAATTTACAGAAAAGAACAAAATTATACTACATAAAAAATAGGACATTTTTGTTCCATGTGATCATTCATAGTGGTTGTAGAGTTGATAAGCACTAGTAGTTGGTGTGCAGGTTGGTTCAATAATTGAATGGTTGAAGGGAAGTCAATGTTCTTGGACCTGGTGGTGTGGGGCTTCAGATATCTGTTCCTCCAGCCCAATGGTAGCTGAGAGAAGAGAGCCTGGCTCAGATAGTGGGGCTCTTTGACCATGGATGTTGCCTTCTTGAGGCAGTGGCTCCTGTAATCACTGCTGACGGAGGGGAAGGTTTTGCCTATGTTGCATTGGTGTACTCAACAATGATACAGCCAGTCAGGATGTAACCCATTCACATGTTTACTTCTAATTACTACCGGTTCTTTCTTTATCAATTTCTTCAATATTTGTTGCTGAACACTAGAGTTTATTAAATTATGAGAGACACAGATTGTGTAGACAGTCAGTATCATTTTCTCCAGAATTGAAATATCTAAATCTAGACGTTATACATTTAAGGTGAGAGAGCAAAGTTGAAAGGAGACACGAGGCTCAAGTTGTATACACAGGGAGTCTGGGTGCCTGTAATGTACTGCCATGGCTAGTGGTGGAGGCTGATCTGACAGAGGCAAGTTAGAAGGTCTTAGGTAGACATTGGAAGGATATGGGCATTATGTAGGCAGGACGGTTTGGGTCGGTTAGGCATTTAATTACTAGTTTAATTAGCTCAGCACAACATTGTGGGCAGAATAGCCTTTTCCTGTGCTGTACTGTTCTAAAATACTCCCAGATGGGATATGTTTATGCTTTCTTTGGTTATGGATTTTTGAATCCAGCTCTTGGCCTTAGTGCAGCTGTATCTTGTGGTGGTGATCTTCCACACTTATTTCCAATCGTTGGGGAGTCCAAGACCAGAGAACTTAGGAAGAGAAGGATGTCCCTTTAGGACAGAGATGAGGAGGAATTTCTATAGCCAGAGCGTGGTGAATCAGTAGAATTCATTGCCACAGATGGCTGTGGAGGCCAAGTCATTGGGTATATATAAAGCAGAGGTTGATAGGTTCTTGATTAGTAAGGGTGTCAAAGTTTATGAGAAGGCAGAGGAATGGTGTTGAGAGGGATAATAAATCAGCAATGGTGAGTTGAATTGAATATACATGAGGAGTAAAAATCTTTACGTTACGACTCCGTCTAAATGTGCAATATGCAATTTATAGTAATTTGCAATAAATAGTATGTACAACAGGATTGTCAATATAACAGAAATACAGTTGTATCAGCATGAATTAATCAATCTTATAGCCTGGTGGAAGAAGCTGTCCCGGAGCCTGTTGGTCCTGGCTTTGTGCTGTGTTACTATTTCCCAGATGGTAGCAGCTGGAACAGTTTGTGGTTGGGGTGACTCAGGTTCCCAATGATTCTCTGGCCCTATTTACACACCCTGTCTTTGTAAATGTTCCTGAATAGTGGGAAGTTCACATCTACAGATGCGCTGGGCTGTCTGCAACACTCTCTGCAGAGTCCTGCGATTGAGGGAACTACAGTTCCCATACCAGGCAGTGATGCAGCCAGTCAGGATGCTCTGAATTGTGCCCCTGTAGAAAGTTCTTAGGATTTGGGGGCCCACACCAAGCTTCTTCAACCATCTGAGGTGAAAGAGGTACTGTTGTGTTTTTTTTGCACCACATGTACAGTATGTACAGACCAGGTGAGATCCTCAGTGATGTGTATGCTGAGGAACTTAAAGCTGTTCACCCTCTCAGTCCCAGATCCATTGATGTCAATAGAGGCTAACCTGTCTCCATTCCTCTGTAGTCTACAGCCAGCTCCTTTGTTTTACAGAACATACTTGATGGGCTGAATGGCCTAATTCTGCTTCTATTTCTTATGGCCTTATGGTATAGATTTGATCTGATTCTTTTGCATTATTGCTTTCTCTCTCAGTGTCTGTACAGCCTAATTATTAGTTACTTACCTGCTAACTACCCCAGCTCACTTAGTTTGCAGTGCACAGAAAAAGCAGATTCAATTAGAACAGCCGCAGTGTTCAATTTTGGAAAATGAGGGTGAGCTTGCTCTCCTGCACTGTCGGTTTCTTGGTTCTTTTTTCGCTGGAAGAAGTTGGTCTCTGGGTAGTACATAGCTGCTTCCCCACATACTCACCGCAGCAGAGCACTTTACACTGCACCTCATTATATTGTGTTCCATTCCCAAAGGGCCGGGTGAGTTGGGAAAGGTCATGAGTGAAAGCAGTGACTGGCTTGCTGAGAGGCAGGCTGGCAGACTGAGTGCCAGAGTCTGATCTCCGTGAGAGTCAGCTCCCGGGATTTCAGCAAGCATAACTGTACCACAAAGCCACAGAATATATTTGATGCTTTTGAAACTTGCTAATTAATTTGTGTCACAGTTAAATTCCCTTTCAGTCATCAGTTGATAGCTGAACTAAAAGTTATCTGAGTTTGTTGTCGTTGGTTAGCATAGTAACGCAAAATTCAGTGAGACATTTTGAGTCCTGTCGCATTTTGAAACCTGATCGCAGGTGGCGGTCCATCAGGTTGGATTTGTTATCACTGACTTAGTAGTGTGAAATGTGTTGCTTTGCAGCAGCAGTACAGCGCAAAGACATGAAGTCACATAAAAATAAATACATAATGTAGAGAAGGATAGAGTAATTGGCAGTGTTCACGGACTGTTCAGAAATCGGGTGGTGGAAGGAAGAAGCTGTTTCTGAATCCATCCTGCTGTTCATTAATCAATAAATCGCGGCTCATCTCTTGCCTTTGTCAAGGATGCCTGCCACTCTGGCCACTCCCTTTCTCTCTCCACCTTCCAGGAGAAGATCCAGCAGCGTGAAACAGCCTGCCACTCTGGCCATTCCCTTTCTCTCTCCACCTTCCGGGAGAAGATCCAGCAGCGTGAAACAGCCTGCCACTCTGGCCACTCCCTTTCTCTCCACCTTCCGGGAGAAGATCCAGCAGCGTGAAACAGCCTGCCACTCTGGCCACTCCCTTTCTCTCTCCACCTTCCGGGAGAAGATCCAGCAGCGTGCAACAGCCTGTCACTCTGGCCACTCCCTTTCTCTCTCCACCTTCCGGGAGAAGATCCAGCAGCGTGAAACAGCCTGCCACTCTGGCCACTCCCTTTCTCTCCACCTTCCGGGAGAAGATCCAGCAGCGTGAAAGTTCAGATGTGAAGATCTGCTTCTTTGCCACTGCTCTCAAACTTTTCCCATCCCCATGCCGGTGGTGCAGCATCGCTCTCAGACCCTGAACCCTACCTTCCTCCATAATTCTGTTACTGTCTCTGCCACTTCTCTGTTTGTATTGCTTCAGTCTGCACCATTCTATTGTTTGGCATTTTTGCTGTATTTATTGATATATTTATTATCAGCACATACTGTACTCTGTTTACTCTGAGATTCTTGCAAGCAAGGAATTCCAGTCCACCCTGGTGTGTATGACAATAAACTCACTGTTTTCCTGCCTTGAATCCATATCACTTAATTCCCTTAACATACAAAAATACATCACCCTAGGATGATTGAAAGGCATGGTGACAATTTATGTCTTTTTTAGATTCAACTTTGTCATTGTCCTGAGCACAGATACAAAGCCAATGAAATGCAGTTGGCATCTAACTAGAAATGCAAAGATTAGTGTTATTTACAAAATAACTGTGAATAAAAAGTAAGTGCTACAGCACACAAATATAAAAGTACTGCAACAGTACAATGTGGGTGCAATACTGCTTAGTGCTGTGATGTGAGGTTCAGCAACGTCACAGCCTCAGGGAAGAAGCTCTTCCTGTGCCTGCTGGTGTGGGAGCAGAGGTTCCTGTAGTGCCTACTGGATGGGAGGAGAGTAAAAAGTACATGGTTAGGGTGAAATGCAGGCTTGATAATACTTTTCGCCCTGCCCAGGCAGCGTTTATGGTAGATGTTCTCAATGGTGGGCAATTGTGTGCCGATAATCTGCTGGGCAGTTTTCACCACACGCTGGAGTGCTTTGTGGTCCGATTCTGGACAATTGCCATACCACACTGAGATGCAGTTGGTGAGTATGCTCTCAATGGTACAGCGGTAAAAGTCCGCCACTATCCTTGGACAGAGGTGAGCTTTCTTGCTGTTCCACAGGAAATAAAGGCGCTGTTACACCTTTTTGATCAGGATGGAGGAGTTCAGGGACCGGGTGAGATCTTCAGAAATGTGGACACCAAGGAATTTGAGGCTTGATACATGCTCCACCAGAAGAAGTTCACAAGAAAGATCCTGGAAATGAAAGGGTTAACATATTAAAAAAGCATTCATTGGCTCTGAGTGTGTAAACTCTGGAGTTTAAAAGAATAAGAGGGAGGATTTCATTAAAACCTAACCAAAAAAGGCCTGGAATATGAAAGGCCTAGAGACAGTGGTTGTGGAGAGGATGTTTCCTATAGTAGGGGAGTGTAACATCAGAGGGCACAGCCTCAGAATAAAAGGATATCCCTTTAGAATAGAGATGAGGAGGAATGTCCTTAACCAGATGGTGGAGAATTAGTGGAATTTCTTGCCATAGATGACTGTGTAGGCCAAGCTATATTTAAAGCGGAAATGATAGGTCATTGATTAGTAAGGATGTTAATAGTTACAAGGAAAAGACAGGTGAATGGGATTAGGTCAATAAATTAGCAATGAGGAAATGGTGGAGTAGGCTCAATAGGCTAACTGGCCTATAGAAAATGGCATGCTACTCTATGTAGAAGGGAAGGGTTAGATTGATCTTAGAGTAGGTTAAATGTCAGCACAATGTCACGACTGAAGGGCCTGCACTGTTCTGTGCCCTATATACTGTGCTACTGGTCCTGGGAAATCAAATGTTTACTGGATGGTGTGGGATGTCAAATTGACTTATCCAATTGTGATGGGATAAATTGTTGTTTTCTTTTAATTAGCTTCTCACAATATATGCTTACAATCATTTTCACCTTGCTGTTTTGGGAGTTTGTGCATGATTTTGTTTCAGTCTCTCCAATGGTGATTTATTTTGTATATGTAGCATCTTAATGAATTGAGTCCTGGTCTACACACCTTCTCCTTGTAACTCAGCCCCAAGGCCAGGCAGCATTCTGCTAGAGCTTTACTTTCTGGTGAATCTAGAAGGTGAGGTTAAGAGTAAACCCCAAAGAAAAACCTGGAGTTGGAGAGTTGGAGTCCCAAAGGCAGTTCAATGTTGAGTTCAACACTGACTGGTAACCCTTGAGAACCTGCTAGAGCTAAACTGTATTGGTCCTTGGATTTGTCAGTTGAATGGAGATGCTGCACGGGCAACAGCTTACTCTCCATATCATACCACCCTGGCTTGCCTACTGGTTTGTATATTGAGTGAACATACGTAGCTAGGATGCAACATCCAGCCAATGGAGGCCAAGAACTGAATGTAAATGTATTGGTATTTGCTTATTATTGTCACATCTACCAAGATACAGTGAAAAGCTTTGCTGCCTTGCAACTATACTCGCTCATGGGGGGGGGGGGGTGGTGTTGGGAGTAAACCCCGAGGAAGAATCTAGAGTAGGAGTCCCTAAGGTAGTCTGAACAGAGGCTTGAGTTCAAAGGTTTGCATACTCTTTATTGTACGCAGATCAAGTCATTACACAGTGCATGAAGGTAGAAGGAGGTAAAGTGATAATTATGCTGAATAAAGTGTCAAAGCTATAGAGGAAACAGGTAAATGATAAAATTGAAGATCATAATGAAGTAGATTGTGAGGTCAAACAGTCTGTTCAATAGCCTAACAAGAGTGGAACTGAAGCTGTCTTTGAGCCTGGTAGCGCGTGCTTTCAGGCTTTTGTATCTTCTGTCCAACATGAGAGGGGGAAAGAGAGAGTGTCTGGGGTACGTGGGGTCTTTGATTATGTTGGTGGCTTTACTGAGGCAGTGAGAAGCATAGACAGAGTGTGTGGAGGGGAGGCTGGTTTCTCTGATGTGCTGGCCTGTGTCCACAACTCTCTGCAGTTTCTTGCTGTCACAGTCAGAGCTATTGCCGTACCAAACTGTGATGCATCCGGACAGGATGCTTTCTGTGGTGCATCGGAGAGGGTCAAAGAGGAGATGCTAAATTTATTTAGACAAGGCCATGTGAAAAGTCATGGGAAAGTGACTGAAGTCTCATTAAAGGTACCAAAATATGTTGCAAGCTTGTTTTTGGGGAGATCAGTTAGTGATTATTTGCCTGACATTTTCCTGCCGTGGATGTTACCTCCCACTTATCGGTCTTTGCATAAATTCTGTCTACCTCTTGCTGCAGGTAGCTGTTGACAGCTCAGTGCACAACCTTGTGCTTTAGTGGTTCACTTACAGGCTGGTCAGTATTTACTGTTCATCCATCCCTGATCGCTTTGGACTGAGAGGCTTCCCAGGCTGTTTCCTAAGACAGTTAAAGAGTCAATCACAGATCACTGTGGGTCGGGCTTCTGTTCCATACCAGGCCCCGGAGGATGTTGGTCAATCTTGTGTAACGCTCCAGCAATTCAAGTTTCTTTTTAAACTGATTAATTAGCGGAATTTAGATCATCCCTGCCGGCAGTCACCTGGGATGTTTTAGTCCAGTAACCTCACTATTGTGCTGGCAACTCCTGTGTGTGTAGCTAATTTCCATGGACCTGTGAACATGGATCAGAGAGATGCTGTGTCAGTCCTGCTCAGATCCTTTATGTTATCAGCACAGACACTTCAGCCCAAAACTCATCTTGACCACAATTGAGATACTGAGCTCTGTTTGTGTCTCTGTATTGTGTAATACATATGGGCAAAATAGATATACAAAAGAAGATATATTGATACTGTGACTGAGAAGGAGTGGGTGGCGCACAACAGTATTAATTTATTTATTTTGTTCAGAGATACAGCAGTGAACAGTCCCTTCTGGCCTAATGAGCTGCAGCACCCGGCAACTCTCCTATTCGATCCTAGCCAATCACAAGGCACTTTACAATGATCAATTAACCAATGAATCAGTAGGTCTTTGGACTGTGGGAGCACCCATAGAAAACCCACAAGGTTCATGGAGAGAATGTACAAACTCCTCACAGACGGCACCATTCAGGATGTCGGTGTTAAATGAAATGCTAGCATTTACTGTCCACTCACTAGGAGTTTACCAAGATTAGAAGACATAGGAGCAGAATTATGCCACTTAGCCCATCAGGTCTGCTCCACCATTCCATCATGGGTGACTTATTACCCAACACAACCCCATTCTGTTGCCTTCTCCGCTTAATCTTTGATACCTTGACTAATCAAAAACCTATCAACCTCTGCTTTAAAAATACCCATGATGACCTCCACAGCTGTCTGTGACAATGGATTTCCCAGATTCACAGGCTAAAGAAATTCCACCTCATCTCAGATCCAAAGAGACATAATTCTATTTTGAGGCTGTATCTTCTGGTCCTAGACTCCCCCACTGTAGGAAACATCCTTTCCACGTTCACTCTTTCCAGGCCTCACCGGTGTGGACTAGGAGTCACCTGAGCTGGTGAGACCTGAAGTATATGTGATTTCATTCCTTCCAGGCACTTATGGACTTTACAGCAATCTGCTTTTATGGTTTACTATTCCCGAATTTCCCTTTAATTCCACATTTAGTTAATTAGTTTAATTTAATTCCTCAAAAGCCCTGTTGGACTTTGAATGTGTTTCTGAATCAATGGTCCAGTTCATTGGATGTTAATCTAATAACTTAACCATACCCAACTGGATTTGTGTTGTGTGTTACATATCCAGTGCAGTCCTCATTGCCATCAGACAGAGAAGATTTTGTAATCAGCAAAATAATCTAGTCACTTTTAACATTAGTTATGACAAACAGTGCATGGATCCCATGATGGAACTGAGCAGAAAGATGCTTCACGGTGCATGATTTAATACTGGCTAACAATATGCAGAAATAGTATCTCATTTATGTTGGGATGGAATTAATTGTTTTTTTGCACATTTTTTAAAATGTTAATGTTCTGATGAAATTAACTGGAAAGACATTGTTCTATCAGTTGAATTTATGCAATGATTTATTTGAGGGTTTTATTCGTTTCACGGAAGATTACTTGCCAGATAATCAGTTATCCAAGGTAACTCTCTGGCTAATGTACATTCAGTTGCGACTCTATTAGTAAAACCCATGCAGCAGCTCATTAATGCAAAAGCTAATCAGCCAATCAGGTGGCAGCAACTCGATGCTTAAAAGCATGCAAACATGGTCAAGAGGTTCAGTTGTTCAGACCAAACATCAGAATGAGGAAGTAAATGTGAACTAAGTGACTTTGACTTGTGATATGATTGTTGGTGCCAGATGGGGTGATCCATGTTCTCAGAAAATACTGATCTCCTTGGATTTTCACACACAACAGTCTCTAGAGTTTAAAGAAAATGGTTGAAGTATTAAAAGCATCCAGTAGTTCTGTGAGTGAAAATTTCTTGTTAATGAGAGAGGTTAGAGGAGACTGGTTCAAGCTGAAAGGAAGATAACAGTATCTCAAATAAACATGCATGACAACAGTTTTGTGCAGAAGAGCATCTCTGAATGCACAACACATTGAAATTTGAAGTGGATGGGCTACCGCAACAGACGCAGCGGCCACCTTATTAGGTACAAGAGGTGCCCAATAAGGCGGCCACCGAGTGTAAGTGAAGGGATTTCTGTTTCTTGTTCTTTTAATGTGTTTTTTAAGAAAGAACTGAGAACTGATGAATTCCAAGGATTCACCACTATCTGGCTAAAGAAATTCAACTCTTTTCTAAATGGACATCCCTCTATTTTTGAGGCTGTGCCCTAGGCTCCTCCACCAAAAGAAACATCCTCTTCACATCCACTCTATCCAGGCCTTCCATCATTCAGTAGGTTTCAATGAGGTTCCCCCTCATTATTCTAAATTCCAGAGGATACAGACCCAGAGCATTCAATCGCTGCTCATATGGTAATCCTTACTTTCCTGGAATAATTCTCATAAACCACCTTTGAACCCTCTCTGATATCAGAATATCCTTTCTTAAATGAGGGATCCAAAACTGCTCACAATACTCCAAATGAGGCCTCACCATGCCTTATACAGCCTCACCTTTGCATCCTTGCTTTTATATTATAGTCCTTTTGAAATGAATGCTAACACTGCATTTGCCTTCTTCACTACAGATTCAACCATTAGAGTCATAGAGAAGTAAAGCACAGAAACTGCACCAGGACCATACCCCTCCATATCCCTACTTCCATGTATCTATCCAAACTTCTATTAAATATTGAAATTGAGCTTGCATCGACCACTTGTACTGGCAGCTCATTCCATACTCTCATAATGCTCTGAGTGAAGATGTTTTTCCTCATGTTCCTCTTAAACTTCTCACCTTTCACATTTAAGCCATGTCCTCTGATTGTAGTCTCACCCAACATGAGTGGAAAAATCCTGCTTGTAATTACCCTATCTATGCCGCTCATGAAATCAAATCTCCTCTATCTTCTACATTCTAAAGAATGCAGTCTGAACCTATTCAATCTTTCCTTATAACTCAGGTCCTCCAGACCCAGTAATGTCCGTGTAAATTTTCTCTGTACTCTTTCAACCTTGTTTATCCCTTTCCTGTAGGTAGTTGACTAAACCTACACACAATCCTCCAAATTAAAGCTGATTTATACTTCTGCATAGGCTCCACACCGTAGCCTAATCAAGTGGCCTACGCCGTTGTACGTTGGTGTGTCTGCGTTGCTCTGCAATTCACTGCCAAAGTGCTAGTTGGCGTTGGGGTTTCTATGCCACTGTGTTGAGTTTCTCTGTGTACATCAAACAATGGCGACTGAAACTGAGCATCATGTTGGAGTTGGAGTTAATAAATGTTGAACAAGAGTTACTTTTATTGAAATTACTACAATGCAGAAAAGAGAGAAGACGTCGGAGAGATGGTGTGTACGGCCATTGAACAGATTGAGGCAGAAGGAGAGTGAATTTTCTGTGCTTTTTTTTGCGCATGGCGGAGAAGAAAAAGCAACTGGAAATGCGATGCTACAAAGCGTACCAACCACATTTGTTGCGGTCTGCGTTGCTGTGACGGGGAGTTACATTTTTGGGGGGTGCGTGTCACGCTACGGTGTAGAGTATGGTGCTATGCTGTAGATTCACCACAGAAGTATAAATTGGCCTTTAGGCCTCACCAACGTCTTATACAACTTCAACATAATATTCCATCTCCTGTACTCAGTACTTTGATTTATGAAGGCCAATGTACCAAAGGTTTTCTTTATGACCCTATTTATCTGTGACACCACTTTCAACGATTATGGACCTGTGTTCCCAGATCCCTTTGTTCCACCACTCTCTTCAGTGCCCTACCGCTCACTGTGTAAGACCTACCCCGGTTGGTCCTACTGAAGTGCAAAGCCTCACACTAGTCTGCACTAAATTCCATCAGACATTTTTCAGCCCATTTTTCCAGTGGATGCAGATCCCTCTGCAACCCATGTTAGCCTTCCTCACTGACCACGACACCCCCAGTCTTGGTGTCATCCACAAATCTACTGATCCAGTTAACCACATTATCATCCAAATCAGATGACTAACAGCAAAGGACCCAGCAGCGCTTCAGTAGTCACAGGCCTCCAGTCAGAGAGGCAACCGTTTGCTGCTTCTCCCTTGCTTCTCCCACAAAGCCAATATCTGAACCAATTCACTGCCTCATCCTGAATCTGAATCAGAATCAGAATCAGACTTTAATCGTCAAGTACCTGTGCACATACAAGGAATTTACTTCCGGCAGATGTTGTCTCTCTGCACATAACAGATGATAAATATAAATGAAAATATAGATTATACATACAAGTAGTGCAATCCAAGTAATAGTTAGCTGACAGTTAACCGGCAGTTAACTGTTCAGCGAAGTGACCGCAGTGGGGAAAAAACTTCTCCAGTGCCTATTAGTCTTAGTCTGGAGGGATCTGAAGCACGTACCAGACAGAAGCAGTTCAAACAGTCCATGCGCAGGATGGGAGGGGTCCTTTATGATGTTCCCCGCCCTCTTCTTCAACCTGGAAGAGTACAGGTCCACAATAGAGGGCAGGGAGGCTCCAATGATGCGCTCGCAAGTAACCAGTCTCCCATTTGGGACCTTCTCAAATGCCTTTCTAAACTCCATGTAGACACCATCCTCTGCCTTTCCTTTATCTATTTTCCTGGTAACTTTCTCAAAAAGACATGATCTACAATCACAAAGCCATGCTGACTATCCTTAATCAGTCCATGTCTATCCAAATACTCGTATATTTGGACTCGAGTCCTGACAAAGGGTCTCGGCCCAAAACGTTGACAGTGCTTCTCCTTATAGATGCTGCCTGGCCTGTTGTGTTCCACCAACATTTGTGTGTGTTGCTTGAATTTCCAGCATCTGCAGATATCCTCGTGTTTACTCATATATCTGTTCTCTTAGAATACCTTCCAATAACTTTCCCACAGCTGATGTCAGACTCACCAGCCCATAATTTCCTGATTTATATTTGGAGCCTTTTTTAGGTAGTGAAACAACATTGGCTATCCTCCAATCCTCTGGTACATCACCTATTGCTGAAGGTGTTTTAAATATCTCTGCGAGGGTTTTGGCAATTTCTTCACTTGTCTCCCATCGGGTTCAAGGGAATATCTTATCAGGTCTTGGGGATTTATCCACCCTGATTTGCTTCAGGGTAGCTAACACCTCCTCCTCTGTAATCTGTACAGAGCACATTATATAAGAAGAGAAGAATATAAGAATTAGGAGTAGGAGTGGGTCATCTGGCCTGTTGAGCCTGCTCTGCCATTCAATAGGATCATGACTAATCGAACCATGGACTCATCTCCACCAACCTGCCTTTTCCCCATAACTATTAATTCCACAAATGTATTTAGTGAGGTAGCTTCTACTGCTTCATTGGGGAGAGGATTCCACAAATTTACCACTCCTTGAGAAATGCAATTCCTCCTCATCTCCATCCTAAATCTACTTCCCCAAATCTTGAGGCTATGTCCCCTAGTTCTTGTCTTACCTATCAGTGGAAACAACTTTCCTGTCTCTATCTTATCTATCCCTTTCATAATTTTATATGTTTCTAGAAGATCTGTCATTCTTCTGAATCCCGGTGAATACAGTCCCAGGTGACTTAACCATTCCTCATAGTCTAATTCCCTTAATTTCTGGAATCAACCTGGTGAATCTCCTCCGCACCACCTCCAAAGCCAGTATAGCCTTCTTCAAGTAAGGAGACCAGAACTGCACACAGTACTCGAGGTGTGGCCTCACCAGTACCCTGTACAGTTGCAGCATAACCTCCTTGCTCTTAAGTTCGATCCCTCTAGCAAGGAAGGCCAACATTCCATTTGCCTTCTTTATAGCCTGATGCATCTGCAAACCAACCTTTTCTGATTCATGCACAAGCACTCCCAAGTCCCTCTGCACAGCAGCATGTTGCAATCTTTTACCGTTTAAATAATAATCTGCTTTTCCATTTTTCCTTCCAAAGTGGATGACCTCAGATTTAGCAACATTGTACTCCATCTGCCTGACCCTTTCCCACTCTCTTAACCTATCTATATCCCTCTGCAGACTCTCTGCATCCTTTGCACAATTTGCTTTTCCACTCAATTTAGTGTCATCAGCAAACATAGATACGCTACACTCAGTCCCCTCTTCCAGATCGTTAATGTATTTATAATCATGAACTGTTGCAAGTCCAGCACCGACCCCTGCAGCACACCGCTCACCACTGATTGCCAACCAGAGACACACCCATGTTTCCCAACTTTTTGCTTGCTATTAGTAATCAATCCTCTATCCATGTTAATACATCACCCCCAGCTCTATGCATCCTTGTCTTAATGATAAGTCTTTTACGTGGCACCTTATCAAATGACTTCTGGAAATCCAAGTAAATAACGTCCATCTGTTCCCCTCTAACCACTGCACACTTTACATCCTCAAAGAACTCCAGTAAGTTTGTCAAACAGGACCTGCCTTTGCTGAATCCATGCTGCATCTGCCTGACGGATCCATTTCTTTCCAGATCCCTCGCTAGTTCTTCTTTAATGATAGTTTCAAGCATTTTCCAAACTACAGATGGTAAACCAACTGGCCGAGAGTTACCTGCCTTTTGCCTACATCCTTTCTTGAACAGTGGCAATACATTCTCCGTCTTCCAGTCCAATGGGACCTGCCCAGAGTCCAGAGAATTCTGGTAAATTATCACCAGCCTCTACGACAGCTTCAGGACAAGGGCATTTATTTATCTCCAGGCCCACAAGTTTTGTCAGCGCCATCTCTTTAGTGATAACTATTGTACTGAAGTCTTCACCACCCATTGCATCCATAACATCTCTCTTTGGCATGTTAGACATGTCCTCCAACGTGAAAACCAACACAAAGTAGCCATTCAAAGCCTCGGCCATTTCCTCATTACCCAATATCAATATCCCCTTCTCATCCTCCAAGGGACCTACATTCGCTTTAGCCACCCTTTTTCTGCATTATATAATTTTCAAACTTTTACTATCCACTTTTATAATTTGAATTCATTTTCATAATCTAGCTTCCCTTTCTTTATTGCTCACTTAGAGGTTCCTTGTTGGTTTTAAAGTTTTCCCAGTCTTCCAGTTTCCCACTACTCTTGGTGACTTTGTATTCTTGAGCTTTCAGTTTGATGCCTTCTTTTATTTCCTTAGTTACCCAACGCTGAATCTCCCTGTCCTTACTGTCCTTGCTTTTAACTGGAATATACTTTTTTCGAGCACTGTGATTAATCTCTTTGAAAGTCTTCCTCTGTTCCTCAACCATCCCACCATATAGCCTGTGTTCCCAGTCTACACTAAATCCTCCCTCAACCCACTGTAGTTTCCATTGTTTAGGCATAATACATTGGCTTAGATTGAAATATTGCACCCTCCATTTGCATGAGAAACTCAATCATACTGTGGTCACTCTTTCCAAGAGGAACACTAACCACAAGATCACTAATTTTACCTATCCGTTTCACAGGACCAGATCAAAGATAGCACATTCTCTTGTAGGTTCAGTAACATGCTGTTCAAGAAAGCCATCACATATGCATTCTATGAAGTCCTCCTCAGGACTGCCTCCACCAACTCGATTCACCGAATCTATGTGCAAGTTATAGTCCCCCATGATAACTGCTGTTCCACTCTTATATGCCTTAGGTATTTCTGTTTATTGCCTGTCCACTGTAATGTTATTACACGGTGGCTGATAGATAACTCCCACCAGTGATTTTTTTCCTTTTATTGTTCTTTATCTCTAACCAAATGGATTCAACATTCTGCTCCTTAGATCTTATATCATCTCTCACTATCGCCCTGATCTCATCCTTAATTAAGAGTGCTACCCCACCTCCCTTACCTTCCTGCCTATTTTTTCATATTACCTGATATCCTTGGATATTTAATTCCCAATTCTCTCCACCCTGCACCCACATCTGTGTAATAGCCACTAAAGAATACCTCTTTGTACTGATTTGTGCCACAAGTTCACTGACCTTGTTAGGAAAACTACGGGCATTCAAATAAAGTGCTCTTACATTCATTGTACTTTTAAAATCTTGTTATCATTTACTCTTTTCTCCTTTTTTATCTTTTGCTTTTACTTTATCTTTATCCATCCTTTTCTTTTTTACTTTATCCATATTTGTCCAACCTGTTCAACTAACCACCCCCCCCCCCTTCTATTTAGTTTAAAGCCCAAGTTTTGTGATTCGCTAGGACCTAGGTCCCATCATGGTTCAGGTGGAGCCCATCCCAATGGAACAGCTCCCTCCTTCCCAATACTGGTGCTAATTTCCCACGAATTCAAACCCACACTAATCCTTGAGCCACACATTTAACTTTCTAATCTTCTTCACCATATGCCAATTTGCTTGTGGCTCTGGTAGTAATCTAGACAGTACTACTCTTTTGGTTCTGCTTTTTAACTTAGTCCCAGCTGCTCAAATTCCATCAGTAGACCTTCTTTCCTCATTCTACCTATGTCATTGGTACCCACATGGACCACCATGGCAACTGGATCTTTCCCCTCCCACTGCAAATTCCTCTTCAGGTCAGATAAGATGTCCTGAACTTGGGCACCAGGCAGACAACACAGCCTTTGGGATGTACTATCCTCGTGACAGAGAACTCTGTCCATTCCCCGACTATACTATCCCCAAGTGCCACTGTATTTCTCTTCTTTCCCCCCTTTTGAATGGCTCCCTGAACAACAGTGCCACAGTTAGGTTGCTCATCCTTCCTACAGCCCCCACTCTCATCCACACAGGGAGCAAGAAACTCAGACCTTTTGGACAAGCTCAAGGGCTAAGGCTCCTTCACCACTGTCTCTTTGATCCCACTACCCATAATGTTGATGCTGCTTTACGTCACTTTAGGGAATCCTGTAGTAAGACTACCAAATCCCTTTGCACCTTGGATATTTCAGTTTTCTCCCTGTTTAGATAATAGTTGGTGCATTTATTCCTTCTTCTGAAGTGCATGACCATACACTTACCGACACTGTATTCTATCTGCCACTCCTTTGCCCATTCCCTGACTAAGTCCTTCTGCAGCCTCTCTGCTTCCTTCAACTCCATCTATCTTTGTATCACCTACAAACTTGGCCACAAAGCCATCAATTTCATCATCCTAAACGTTGACGTACAAAGTAAAAAGAAGTGGTCCAAAGCAGAACTCTGTGGAACACCACTAGGCACCTTCAGCCAAACCCAAAAGGATCCCTTTATTCCCACTCTTTGTCTCCTGCCAATCAGCCAATGTTCTATCCATGCTAGAATCTTTCCTGTAATAGCCTTGGCTCATGTCTTGTGCCACAGCTTCATGTGTAGCACCTTGTCAAAGACTTTCCGAAAATCCAAGTGCAGAATATTTACCGATTCTCCGTTGTCTATCCTGCTTGTTATTTTTTCGAAGAATTCCAACAGATTTGTCAGGCATGATTTTCCCTTAAGGAAACCATGCTGACTTTGGACTATTTTGTCTTGTGTTTCCAAGTACCCTAAAACCACATCTATAACAATCAACTCCAACATCTTTCCAACCACTGAGGTCATGCTAAGAGGCTTATAATTTCATTTGTTCTGCCTCCCTCCCTTAGTGAAGAGTGGGGTGACATTTGAAATTTTCCAGTCCTGCAGAACAATGCCAGAATCGATTGATTCTTGGAAGATTATTGCTAATGCCTCTACAATCTCTCTAGTTATTTCTTATAGAACCCTGGTGTGTCGTCCATCAGTTCCACATGATCTCTGTACCTGCAGACCTTTCAGTTTCCCAAACCACATCTCCCTAGTAATAGCAACTACACTCACTCCTGCTGCCTGACACTTTTGAACTTCCAGCATACTGCTGGTGTGTTCCACTGTGAAGATTGATGCACGATACATAATCTGTTCATCCGCCATTTCCGTGTTCCCCAATACTATTTCTCTAGCATAATTTTCCAGCAGTCCAATAACTACTCTCACCTCTCTCTATATATCTGAAAAAAAACTTTTGGTATCATTATGGATGTTATTGGCGTTCATGTCTTCATGTTTCATCTTTTCAACTACTATTTTTATTAGTTGCTTCCTGCTGGTTTTTCATGTATCCCAGTCCTCTAAATTCCCAATAATTTTTGCTCTGTTTCGTGCCGCCTCGTTTGCTTTTATGTTGGTTTTGACTTCCCTTGTCAGCCATGATTGCATCATCCTGCCTTTAGAATACTTCCTCTTCTTTGTGTTGTATCAATCCTGCATCTTCTGAATTCTCCCAGAAGCTCCAGCCTTTGCTCCTCTGCCATCATCCTTACTGGTCTCCCCTTCCAATCAATGTCGGCCAGCTCCTCACTCATGCCTCTGTAATTCCCTTTACTCCACTGTAATAATGATACATTTGATTTTCTCTTCTTCCTCTCAGATTTCTGGTGAATTCTATCATAATATGATCACTGTTACTTAATGGTTCTATTACCTTAAGCTCCCTAATCACATCTGGTTCATTACACAACACCCAATCCAGAATTGTTGATCCCCTGGTGGCTCAACCACAAGCTTCTCCAAAAAGCCATCTTAGAGGCTCCCCAGAAATTCTTTTTCTTTGAATTCAGCATCAGCTTGATTTTCTGCATATTGAAATCCCCCATGATTAACATAATATAGCCTTTTTGACATGAGTTTTTACATCTCCCGCTGTAATTTGTAAACCACATCCTGGCTACTTTTTGGAGGCCTGTAAATAACTCCCATCAGAGTCTTCTTTCCCTTGCAGTTTCTGAACTCTACACACATGGATTCTACACCTTCTGATCCTACATTTCTTCATTCTAAAGATTTGTTTTCATTTTTTACCCACAGTCACACCTATGCCTCTGTCTACCTGCCTGTCCCTTCAGTAGACTGTGTATCCTTGGGAACTATGCTCCACACCGTAATCGTCTTTCAGCTATATCTGCCAGCATCATATCTGCCAATCACTAACTGCGCTACGAGATCATCTACCTTATTTCGTATGCTGTGTGTATTTAAATATAACTCCTTCAGTACTGTAATTGTCACCCTTTTCAATTATAAACCCCATTACAATGCAATGCTGTAATTTTGTCTTATTTACAACTTTATGTCTGGCTAGGATGTATCTGGTATGTTCCATTCAGTTCTGGTCATCTCATTGTAGGAAGGAAAAGGAGGCTTTGGAGAGGGTGTAGAAGAGGTCTATCAGGATTCGGCTTGCATGAGAGGACACGTGTTATGAGATGATGGACAGACAGGTTATTTTTCTGGAGTGCAGAAGCTGGGAGGAGACAGAGGGGTAAAAATTATAAGAAAGCTGATATCTTTTACTCCTGGTCAAAATCTCTAATGGTAGAGATCATGCAATTAAGGTGAGGGAGGCAAGTTCAGAAGCAATGTGTGAGTCAAATCTTTATACATAGTGCCTGGAATGCTCTGCTAAGGTTGGTAGTCAGGCAAATATAGTAGAGTTAAGGCACTTAAATAGGCATATGCATATGCAGAGAAAAGATTAAAAATACCTATATTTGTCATATGTACGCTTCATTGAATGTATTGTTGCATCAAATAAAATCAGCAAGAATTGTGCTGGGAGCAGCCCACAAGTGTCATGCTTCTGGTACCAGCATAGCGAGGCCACAATTCACAAAGCCTAACCCTCACCATACAGCTTTAGAATGTGAGAAGAAACTGGAGCACCTGAAGGAAACACGTGTGGTCACTGGAAAGAGCAGCAGCAGAAATTGAACCCCAGTTGGTGATCGTTAACATTATAAAGCATCTGCATCAGCTGCTTCAGCACTGTGCCAAGTATGGAAAGATATAAATGTGTACACAGGAGAAACTAGTCTAGTAAGCTTTTAATTACTAGATTAATTAGTTTGGCACAACATCATGGGCTAAAGTACCTGTTCTGGTGCTGTACCGTTCTTTGTTCTAGAAGCGCAAGGCAAAAGCAGGAGGGAGACAAATGTTTCCTAAAGCCTGCTCTGCCATTGAACAAGACCATGCCTGATCCAAACGTGACCTCAACATCAGTTTCCTGCTTTCTCCAATTATACTTGGACTTCATCATAGTTCAAATGTCAGCTATTTACAGAGACTTTGCAGTTCATCTGGACAAATAAATTGCCAAGGTGGCGAAGAGGTAGATTGAGAGATTAAGAATTCATCTTTGTCATAAAAGAGCTCCATTCGAACCCATAATAGTTAGAGAGAAGCTGTCCTTGAGGTAGTGTTATATTGTTCTCAGGCTATTGTCTCATCTGTGCAACGGGAAGGAGAAGAGGATGCCAGAGTGGAGAGATATTTGATTATGTTGGCTGCTTCCCCAAAGCAGCAAGAGGTGTAGACAGAGTCCATTGAAGGGAGGCTGCTTTGCATGATGAGCTGGCTGTGCTTTCACTATAAGGTCAGAAGATACTGTGATGCCAACTGGACTTGAGTTACAAAGCAGACTGCATCAGACTCATGCTGCATATGAAATTTTCACGCCAATATTTTTTAATCTCTTATCAAGTAGCCATTAGTGATCCCTAGACACCAACAACTCATTTGCACTGGAGAATGTGTCAGCGTTCTTTTGTTAATGTCATCAGTAGTGAATTTTTTCATGATACATTGCAGCCACTGGGTAACAGTGATGCAGAATGGCGTGTGTGTGATTAACAGCCAATGCATTTCCATTTTCATCTTGTTAATTGTGCACAGCTTACCAATTGAACCATGCTGTAAATGCAAGTGTTGATAACTACTAATGAGATGCAGTTAAAGAGACTGGGTATATGCATAGGGTTGTTTATTGTTAATGAAACAAAATGAAGAACATATATTTAAATTGACGAGAATAGTTTGGAAAACACACATTTCTGTCATGCTGAGTGAGAAAGACGAAAAATAATAGAGGAATTCTAAGTGGATTTAGAAGCTGTTGGGTGAGGAATTTAAGTTGTAAGATCTGGCTTGAGTAGCAAGATAGAGGTTTCGACCAGGGAAATGGGAAAATAATAGGGGCATTGCAAAGTAATTACTAAAGGGTTAATCGGGAAGTTAGGTTGTACGATGTGGCTCGAGTAGAAAGAAAGATTTATTCAGCCAAGCCCCATAACCAGTTCCATCAAATGACACTTAACAGACGAGGTCAACTAATAATGACTATTTGCTCCTTGGGTACCATTGAGAGTAATAATTAAAGAGCACCAAGCAGAATTATGACCTATCTATGTAACTATCTATTTACCTACCTACTTACTTATCTGCCTGCCTACCTACCTAATTACCTATCTACCTAATTATTTAATTAATTTATGATTTTATTATCCAATGCTCAAATTAGCAGGTCATGTTCAGAAAAGTAGACAGGAATAGAAATATAGACACTTAGAAAACCTACAGCACAATGCAGGCCCTTCGGCCCACAAAGCTGTGATAAACAAGTCCTTACCTTACAACTACCTAGGCTTGCCCATAGCCCTCTATTTTTCTAAGCTCCGTGTAACCATCCAGGAGTCTCTTAAAAGACCTTATCATTTCCAACTCTACCAGCGCCACTGGCAGCCTATTCCACACACTCACCACTCTCCGCGTAAAAAAACTTACCCCTGACATTTCCTCTGTACCTACTTCCAAGCACCTTAAAAATATGCCCTCTTGTGCTAGCCATTTCAGCCCTAGGGAAAAAAAGCCTCTGACTATCCACTCAATCAATGCCTCTCATTATCTTGTACATCTCTCCTTAAGCCTGCTTTATGTACTTCCAGTCTTCTGTATTTTCTTTTCAGTGGAAGGAGAGGAGGAGGAGTGAGAATGTGTGGGGTGAGTTGGCTGCTTCACTGAGAAGTATGGAAGGGAGACTGGTTTTTGTGATGTGTTGCGCTGTGACCACAACTCTCTGCTCTTTCTTGCAGCCGTGGACAGAGAAGTTGCCGCACAAAACTATGATACATACAGGTAGATGTTTTCTGTAGTACATCAATAAAAATTGGTAAGGGTTGACAGAGGCATGCCAAATTTATTTAGCCTCTTAAGGTGGTAGATTCAGGGCTGAGAAATTACTAATCTAATGCAAAATAAATGGGATTCGTGTAGAAGGGTTGGATATGGTGGATCAAGCTGGATGGCCAGTTGGCCAATCAGTCCATGCTGATCCTAACCGTCTCCAGGGGCCTGTATATCCACACTGAACCATTTCCTTGTATCTGTCTGAGGAAGGTAAGCATATGTATTTATATGGCAGAGTAAATCGTGAAGCATTCCACAGCCTATGAATCACTTTCAAAGTGTAGTCGTTGTGGCAATGCAGGGAATTCTTACCTGATGTTCAACATCCACATGGTCACTCCATCAACACTGCGATTTCCATCGTTTCCTGAGTATTTGCATAAAATAGCAGAATTTATTTTATTTGTGTTCAAATAAAACATGAATTTATAATGGCTGAGAGACAAGAGTGCCACTGAATCATCGTTGATACAAATACTGAGGTCTGAAAGGTGGGAAGAAGGCACAACTCCGAGAGCGCAGAGTCACTGAAAGGAAAATATAAAATCACTTAACAGATATAATCCCTTAAGTTAAACTGGTTTGTAGACATAGCATTGCAGTATCCATCATCCTGTGGTTGACAGGAACATAGAATAGTACAGGCTCTTCAGACTCTGGTTTTGTGTTGGCATTGTAACCTACTCGAAAGTTAACTAACCCTTCCCTTCTACGTTGCCCTTCATTGTTGCATCATTCATGTATGTAGCTGTCTAAGAGTTTCTTAAATATATCTGCTTCTACCACCCCCCCCCCACCCCCAGCAGGGTTTTCCACACACCCATCACTTTCTGTATTAAAAATCCTACCTTAAAATTATACCCGCTCATATCAGCCATTCTAACCACCCCACCCCGCCACTTGATCCACTTGATCTATGCCTCTTATCATCTTGTCAGCCTGGTCTCCTTTGACCGAATATTTCGAAGTCTGTGCATCAGTAATGGGACAGGTGAGCAGAGGTTGACTGAGATAGAGTCATAACGCATGGACACAGGCCCTTTGGCCCAACCAAGATGCTGATGTAATACAGTCCTATCTCCCTGTATGTGGCCCATACTCCTTTAATCTTACCTATCAATGTACCTGTTCAAGCAGCTTCTAAAATGTTGTTAATGTTGCTGCCTCAGCTCCTTCCTTTGGCAGCTCATTCCACATACTTCTCAGGATCTTTTTAAATCTCTCTCCTTTTGCTTTAAATCTACAGTATACACTCTAGTTCATGATTTTCCAACCCTGTAAAAATGACAGTGTGAGCTTACTTGATCTTATGATTTTATACGCCTCCGCCATCAGCATCTCAAGTTCTCTCTGTAACACAGTCCCTCATGTCCTGGCAAAATCCTTGTAAACATTTTCTACATTCTTTCCACTTTCGTGGCATCTTGCTTGGTCTGTAGGTCCAGGGTGTAGATCTACACATGATAGTGCTTCAGAGAATCGATGGAGATCTGAACAAACCTAAATGAATCTGAGAATGCTTGATCCAGTGAATGCCAAGTGTACATTTGCTCTGGCAGGCAAGAAGTATCGCGGGATAAGAGAAATTTAGAATTGTAAGCAAACAGAAAGAAATGGTGAAGTCTCCTACTCCAGAGGACGGATCAGAAATTGAATGGTCTCAAGGATGAGTTTGATTCATCTTCGGTTACTAAAAGGATCCAAGAATTATTGAATTTGGATGGGAAAATGGACTCTGCAATACATAAACATTGAATGACAGAGGAAACGGATGGATAAAGCTGTTGATGTTTTTTCTGAAATACTGGAAAGGAGTTCACTTAATGTCCTGAACAACACACTCCCTCAGCTAACAGCATTAATTCAGGGTAACACTGTACCTTATTAGAAACATAGAAATATAGAAAGCCTACAGCACAATACAGTCCCTTCAGCCCACAAAGTTGTGCTGAACATGTCCCTATCTTAGAAATTACTAGGCTTAGCTATAGTCCTCTATGTTTCTAAGCGCCGTATACCTATCCAAGAGTCTCTTAAAAGATCCTATCATATCCACCTCTACCACTGTTGTCAGCAGCCCATTCCATGCACTCACCACTCTCTGAGTAAAAAATATAACCCTGACATCTCTGTACCTACACCCCAGCTCCTTAAACCTGTGTCCTCTTGTGGCAACCATTTCAGCCCTGGGAAAAAGCCTCTGACTATCTACATGATCAATGATTCTCATCATCTTATACACTTCTATCAGGTCACCTTTCATCCTCCGTCGCTCCAAGGAGAAAAGGCCGAATTCACTCAACCTATTCTCATAAGGCATGATCCCCAATCCAGGCAACATCCTTGTAAATCTCCTCTGCACCCTTTCTATGGATTCCACATCCTTCTTGTAGTGAGGTGACCAGAATTGAGCACAGCACTCCAAGTGGGGTCTGACCAGTTTCCTATATAGCTGCAACATTATCTCTCGGCTCCTAAATTCAATTCCATGATTGATAAAGGCCAGGACACTGTACACCTTCTTAATCACAGAGTCAACCTGCGCAGCTGCTTTGAGCGTTCTATGGACTCGGACCCCAAGATCCCTCTGATCCTTCACACTGCCAAGATTCTTACCATTAATACTATATTCTGCCATCATATTTGACCTACCAAGATGAACCACTTCACACTTATCTGGGTTGAACTCCATCTGCCACTTCTCAGCCCAGTTTTTCATCCTATCAATGTCCTGCTGTAACCTCTGACAGCCCTCCACACTACCCACAACACCTCCAACCTTGGTGTCATCAGCAAACTTACTAACCCATCCCTCCTCTTCCTCATCCAGGCCATTTGTAAAAATCATGAAAAGTAAGGGTCCCAGAACAGATCCCTGAGGCACTCCACTGGTGACTGACCTCCATGCAGAATATGACCCGTCTACAACCATTGTTTGCCTTCTTTGGGCAAGCCAGTTTTGGATCCACAAAGCAATGACTCCTTGGATCCCATGCCTCCTTACTTTCTCAATAAGCCTTGCACGGGGTACATTATCAAATGCCTTGCTGAAATCCATATACACTAACTCTACTGCTCTTCCTTCATCAATGTGTTTAGTCACATCCACAAAAAAATCAATCAGGCTCGTAAGGCATGACTTGCCCTTGACAAAGCCATGCTGTCTATTCCTGATTATATTATACCTCTCCAAATGTTCATAAATCCTGCCTCTCAGGAGCTTCTCCATCAACTTACCAGCCACTGAAGTAAGACTCACTGGTCTGTAATTTCCTGGGCTATCTCTACTCCCTTTCTTGAATAAAGGAACAACATCCGCAACCCTCCGATCCTCCAGAACCTCTCCCGTCCCCACTGATGATGCAAAGATCATTGCCAGAGGTTCAGCAATCTCCTCCCTCGCCTCCCACAGTAACCTGGAGTACATCTCATCTAGTCCCAGCGACTTTACCAACTTGATGTTTTCCAAAAACTCCTGCACATCCTCTTTCTTAATATCTAAGAGCTCAAGCTTTTCAGTCTGCTGCAAGTCATCACTATAATCACCTTCTTGGTCAGTATAACACTATTACAGCACCAATGACATGAGTTTGGTCCCAGCACTGTGTGTAAGGAGTTTGTATGTTCCCCTCACAACCACATGGCTTTTATCCAGATGCCCTGGTGTCCTCCACATTCCAAAATGTATGGATTAGTAGATTAATTGGTCACAGAGCTGTAACTGGATGGCATATGGTTGTTAGACCAGAAGAGCCTGTTATCATGCTTTATCTCTAAATAATTGATGGGCAGAACACTGGCCCATTTTCCCATATGAAGAAGCTGAAGACAAAAGGATAGAGTAGTCATAGGCAACACACGTGACTCACAGCAAGTCAGGCAGCATCTATGGAGAGCAATGAACAGCTGATGTTTCGGACTCAGACCTTTAATCAGGACTGGAAAGGAAGGTGGCAAAAGCTAGAATAAGAATCTGGGGGAGAATAAGGAGGACAAGTTGTCAGGGATAGGTGAGGTGAGGGGACAGGAGAGTAGACGAAGAAGAGAAGCAGGGAGGTGACAGATGGAAGCAATAAAGAGCTGAAAACACCAGTGGACCTTGGAAGAAAAGGAAGGAGAAGAGGAACTAGGGGAAAGTGATGGGCAGGTAAGGAGAAGAAAAATGGTGAGGGTAATCAGGATAGGGAATGGCAAAAGAGAGTAGGGGGATGTGAGAGTAATTACTAGAAGTCAGGGAAATTAATATTTCTGCTATCAGATTGGAGGCTATCTAGATGGAATCGGAGATATTGCTCTTCCAACCTGAGATTAGTCTCATCATAGCAATAGAGGAGGCCGTGGACAGTCATGTCAGTGTGGGAATGGAAAGGCGATTTGAAATGGATAGTCACTGGGAAGTCCAACATCTTACAGCAGATGAAACAATGGAGCTCTACAAAGCAGTCCCTCAGTCTGTGTCAGGTCTTTGTGATGTTCTGGAGGCTGTACAGGGAGCAACAGATGCAATAGGTGATCCCAACAGACTTGCAGATGAATCGCTGCCTCAGCTGGAGGAACTTTTTTGGGCCCTGATTGGTGGTGAGGAAGAAGAGTTGTGATGACACTGACTGAGTAATTCAGAGGCCTGGAATAATAATGAGAAGATGTATAACCCCATGTGCACAAATTGGTGATTGATATTGGCTTTATTGTCATGTGTACTGAGTTCCAGTAAGAAGATTTTGATGTGTCCCATCCAATCAGATCATACCATACATAAGAACATTTAAGTGATTTAAAGAACACTGAATGTGGAATATTATGTTATGACCACAGAAAAAATTGCAGTGAAGTAAACAATAACATGCAAGGGCAATAATGAGGAAGACTGGGAGGTTAGGTGTTCACCTTTAGTGCGGGAGACCTCCATTCAAGAGTCTGAAGACAGTGGGATATTAGCTGTTCTTGAGCCTAGCAACATGTGTTTTCAGACTTTTGTATCTTCAGTCCATCTGCATAAGAGTGAAGAGAAATTGTTTGGGTTTGGAAAGGTTCTTGACCATATTGCTGCTTTCCTGAGGCATTGAGAAATACAGCAAATAAATGGATGGTTGCCTGCTTCAGTTGGACACTAACTGACCATACTGGACCATAGTTGTACCAAACCATTGCCACCCAATACCTCAAAGAAGAAAAACACATGGCCTTAGCAGTCTTTCCTTGCCAGTGACACCCACATCCTGTGCATGTACCATCCAGGTTATGCTCCCTTCTTGTTGCCATCATTAGGAATAAGGTACAGGAGCCCCAGGACCCACAGCCAGGTTCAAGAGCAGTTATTACCCCTTAAACATCAGGCTCATGAACCAGAGGGAATAACTTCACTCAACTTAACTCACCTTGTTACTGAACTGTTCACACAACCTGTGAACTCACTTTCAGAAGCTCTACAAGTCATTTTCTTGACATTTCTGACTTATTTATTCATTATTATTATTTTGTGTGTTTTGTTTTATATTTGGATACTTTGTTATCTTTTGCACATTGGTTTCAACTAATTTGGCAGGGGGATGGGAACCAGAGTGATAGTGTGGCAGGTGAGGGAGTTGGTTTATAAACACAGGCAATGTGTAGTGACACTCCAAGCAAGGAGAGGCTGATAATACAGTAAAATTGCAGTCAATGGGATGAGATGCAACATAAATTGGAAAGGGTGAATAGAGGACTTAAGACTTTATATTTGAATGTGCACAGTATGCAGAAAAAGGTTGATGAACTTCTAGCACAGTTATAGATTGACATGTTTTATGTTGTAGGCCATAATGAACCATGGCTGAAAGAAGATTTTAGCTGGGAGCTCAATGTCCAAAGATTCACATTGTACCAAAAGGACAGGCAGGAGGTAAAGGAAGTGGCATAACTTTGTTGTTAAAAATGAAATCAAATCATTTGAAAAAGATGACATAGGGTCACAAGGTGTTGAATTGTTGTGTATAGAGCTAAGGAACTGCAAGGGTGAAAAGACCCTGGTGGTAGTTATAGACAGATCTCCAAACAGTAGTAAGGATGTGGTCTACAAGTTACAATGGGAGATAGAAAATGCATGCCAAAAGAGCAATGTTACTGTAGTCAATGGGGATTTCAATATACAGATAGTTTGGGAAAATTAGGTTGGTGTTCGATACCAAAGGGGAGAATTTCTAGAATGCCTATGAGATGGTTTTTTAGAGCAGCTTATGATTGAGCCCACTAGGGGCTCAGTTCTTCTGGTCTGGGCATTGTGCAATGAACCAGAATTGATCAGAGAGCTTAATGAAAGTGATCATAATATGATTGAATTCACTTTGCCATTTGAGAAGGAGAAGCTGAAGTCAGTATTACAGTAGAGTAAAGGAAATTACAGAGCCATAAGAGAGGAGTTGGCCAGAATTGATTGGAAAAGAACACTGGCAGGGGTGATGGTAGAACAGCAATGTCTAGAATTTCTTGAAGCAATTCGAAATGTACAGGATATATACAGCACAAGGAGGGAGAAGTATTCTAAAGGCAAGGTGACACAACTATGGCAAACAAAGGAATTCAAAGCCAACATAAAAGCCACAGAGAGGGCATATAATAGAGCAAAAATTAGTGGGAAGTTTGGGGGTTGGGAAGCATTTAAATACCAACAGAAGACAACTAAAACAGTCATTAAAGAGGTAAAGATGCATTTGAAAGTAAGTGGATTCCTAAAGTTTCCTCACATACATGAAGTGTGAAAAAGAGGGGACTTGTGGAAACTGTGTAGTGATTTCTTTTGAACTTACAGTCTTTTAACATCTTGGGCTATTTTTACTGTGCCCATAGTCTGTTTTTATATCAATTATGCTATTGTTTGCACTGTTGTAACTATATGTTGTAATTATATGGTTTTGTGCAGGTCTTGTAGCTTTAGTTTTTGGTCTTGTTTGTCTGGTGGATTTGGAGCTCCTTTCCAGGGAACACGCTAGACGATAGTGCGATATTAATAGCAGCAGCCTCTCTGGACTCTGGATTGGGGATTGCCAAATGTTATGTGGATTTTCTGATGTAGTCTGTTTTGTCATTTGCTTTTGCGATATCATTCTGGGGGAACGTTGTCTCATTTTTTAACTGCATTGCATTTGTGGTTTCTAAATGACAATAAACTGAATCTGAATCTGACTCTGAATGGATATCAGAATGGAAAATGGTGCTGGAGAGGTAGCAATGGGGGACAAGGAAATGGCAGAAGAACTGAATACGGATTTTGTATCAATCTTCACTGTGGAAGACACTAGCAATATAGTGGAAATTCCAGGTGTTGGGGGTCATGAAGTACATGAAGTTACCATAACTAGAGTGAAGGTTCTTGGGAAACTGGCAGGTCTGATGGTAGATAAGTCACCTGGACAAGATGGTGAACATTCTAGAGTTCTGAAAGAGATGACGGCAGAGATTGTGGAGGCATTTGTAATGATCTTTCAAGAATCACTAGATTCTGGAATGGTTCTGAAAGACAGGAAAATTGCAAATGTCACTCCACTCTTCAAGAAAGGAGAGAAGCAGAAGGAAAATATCGGTCAGTTAGTCTGAGCTCAGTGATTGGGAAGACGTCAGAGTCAATTGCTAAAGATGTGCTTTAGGCACTCAGAGGCACATGATAAAATAGACTGTAGTCTGCATGGTTTCCTAAAGAGAAAATGTTGCCAGAGAAATCTATTGGAATTCTTTGAAGAAATAACAAGCAGGGTAGATAAAGGAGATGTGGTGTACTTGGATTTTCAGAATGCCTTTGACAAGGTGCCACACATAAGACTGCATAACAAATTACAAGCCCACAGTATTACAGGAAAGATTCTAGCATGGATAAAACAGTGACTGATCAGCAGGAGGCTATAAGTGGGAATAAAGGGAACCTTTTCTAGTTGGCTGCTGGTGACTAGTGGTATTCTGAAGGAGTCTGTGTTGGGACCAATTCTTTTTATATTATATGTCAATGATTTGGATGATGGAACTGATGGCTTTGTTGCCGTTTGCAGACGATATGAAGATTGGTGGATGGATAGGTAGTTTTGAGGACCTAAGGACTTAGACATATTAAGAGAATGGGCAAAGAAGTGGCAGGTGGAATACAATGTCAGGAAGTGTACGGTCATGCACTTTGGTAGAAGAAATGAAAGTGTGGGCTATTTTCTAAATGAAGAGAAACTACAGAAAATTGAGGCTCCCTGAAAGTTAATTTGCAGCTTGAGGGTTTTATAAGGAAGGCAAATGCAATGTTAGCGCTCATTTCAAGAGGACCAGAATAAAAAAGCATTGATGTAATGTTGTGACTTCATTAAGCATTGGTGAGTCCTCACCTGGAGTATTGTGAGCAGTTTTGTGCTCCTTTTCTTTGAAAGAATGTGCTGAAGTGTTCAAAGGAGGTTCACAAAAATGATTCCAGGATTAAACAGTTTATCATATGAAGAATGGTTGATGGCTCTAGGCCTGTATTCACTAGAAGTCAGAAGAATGAGGGTTGACCTAATTGAAACCTATAAAATGCTAAAAAGCCTTGATAAAGTGAATGTGAAGGGATGTTTCCTATGGTGGGAGAGTCTAAGGCCAGAGGACACAGCCTCAGAATAGAGGGACATCCTTTTAGTACAGAGATGAGGAGGAATTTCTTTAGGCAGTGGGCATTGAAACTGTGGAATTATTTGCCACAGCAGCTGTGGAGGTGAAGGCTTGATATATTTTTAAGGCAGAGGTTAACAGATTCTTGATTGGTCAGGGCATGAAGGGATATGGAGGGAAGGCAGGAGTTTGGGGCTGAGAGGGAAAATGGATCAGCCATTATGAAATGACGGAGCAGACTCAATAGGCCAAATTCCCTAATTCTGTTCCGATATCTTATGGTCTTACTGCCCTGTTGGGTGAGGTCTTTCCTTGATTCTATTGTTTTTCCTTTATTTACGGTGAATGCCCACAAGAAAATGAATCTCAGGGTTATCTGTACTTATATGTTTGGTTATATGTTTGAATTATATGTACTTTAATAATACATTTAATTTGAAGTTTGAATGCTGAATGAAAAGACAGCCATTCAATAATACATATCTGTGACGCATCAAGAAGGCAATTATTGAGTGTCATGCACTTTGGAATGCTGCTTGGATATATAATGAGGTAAAATCCTTTTCCCAGTTTGTTTTACCAGGGGAAATATAAGCTTTATTATTGATGTGTGGTATTTTATTATGAAATTGTTCCAGCGATCCCAATGGGATACATCTTAGTACTGTATCATAAAGTACAGCTTATGTAATATTCATGATGGAAGGAAATAAATTTGAGATTTGAGTCTTGCAAGTCAATCATTTCTATCATTACTATTTAATTATTGAGCTAATATTGTAATCATCAAACTTTTATTTATTTGGCCACATAGAATTAAAAGCACGATGACCTAAGGTCAGCTGCAAATATTGCCTTGGTTTAGTGGTTAGATTACACATTTGAATAAAGTGCTTATGAATTGTGTTGGTGACCTTTTACTCATTCAGATTCTGGTAATGTTTGGGATTCTGAAAATTAGGTGCAGGATGGTTGAAGGTGGAGAAGGAGCCACAAAGACAAGGATTGGGGAGGAGGGTGAAAAGGGCTTGTGATGGCTTGGAAATCTCCTTTCTTGCACTAGCTGCTAAGGTGGAAGCAATGTTGGTATTAATATTAGTTGATTGTTGCCGTTGGCTGCAATGTAGCATTATTGTATGACTTGTATGTATCCAGGACAGAGAAGCGGACTGGAAAAATCTTTGCAGGCATGACCCACCCAGCTAGTTGCCTTTTCCAAAAGCTCCCGCCTGGAAAGTGCTATAAGGCCATTTAAGCAAAACTTCTACACCATCTAAAAAGTTTCTTCCCCCTTCCTGGCAGTTAACGTTGGTCACTGCACTATAAATACTTAAAACCACTTATTAGAAAGTTGTTAACATTGTAAATACATGCTGGTGTTTGTGTATTTATGCACATTTTATTCCATATCCGTACTTTAACCTCTAAGTTTATTTTTATATATTTTTTATTCTTTATAATTGTTGAATCTGTTTTTCGTTGTATGTCATACCAACACATGTAAACGTATCAGTCGAATAAAGTTCATCCATGATCACATGTGCCAAGATCCAGGGAAAAGCATTCTGCATATGTTTACACAGTTACACATCGTTACACAATGCACTCTGGTAGAGCAAGGTAAAACAATAACAATGCAGAATAAAGTATACTATCTGCTGAAAGAGTGCATGCAGGCAAACTATAAAGTGACCTTTCTTGGCTGTGACATCAACATTGAAGTAGGTTTAGTAATGTCGCAGGTACCAAGGTACAGTACAGAGCTTGTCTTGCATGCTGTTTGTATGGATAAATTCATTACACGGTACATCGCAGTAAAGTCAATAACAGAATGCAGAATAAAGTATAACTGTTAAAGGGAAAGTGCAGTGCGGGTGTACAAGAAGATATAACATCATAAGGAGGTAGATTGTGAGGTCAAAAGTCCATCTCATCATATTAGAGGTGGAAGCTGTCCTTGAGGCTGTTGGGATGTTCATTTAGGCATTCGTATCTTCTGCCTGATGGGAGAAAATGTCAAAATCCAAATTAAATGGATGGACAGGTGAAGGAAAGAGAGGCACAAGAATGACACAGAGAAAAGAAATATTAAAAAACATTCCAAAGCTTTTCATTGAAGTTAAAACAAAATTACTTTCATTTTCAAAACTGTTGTGACTGACTAACCTGAGCCACATGAAGCTGTAACTAGGGAATATAAAAGATCTTTAATTACACAGATCTTCTAGAAAGAATCTTGTTCACCTGTCCCAACACAATGTCTTTATACTTTTTACACACAAAGATAACCAGGTGCCACGGTAGCGTAGCAGTTTATGCAACACTAGTTCAGAGTTCAGTTTCAATGTCATCTGTAAGGTGTCTGTACATTCTTCCCGTGGAATGTGTGTGTTTTCCTGGGTGTGTCAGTTTCTTCCCACAGTCCCGAAGGTACAAGTTGGTAGATTAATTGGTCATTGTAAATTGTCCTGTGATTAGGCTGGGGTTAAACTCTGAAGTTGCTGGGGCAGCATGGCTCAAAGGCCCAGAAAGCTGTACCTCTAACTAAATAAATGAATAACAATAAATGTTTATCTACAGTTTCAATGGGTAGAATCACCTTCATAGCTTTAACACTTTGGATATAAATAGTTAAATTTGCAAAATTATGTATTTACAGTGGTAACATATCCCAACCATCGGAAACCCTTTCAATATTCAATACTGGAGAATAGGCCTTAGAACTAATCAGTGCAGACTCCAGACACCAAATTAAACCCCTTTTGTTTCAGTGCTCAGTGATGTCCAAGAATATCAAGTTAAAGATAGACCAGTCCTGAACTGTGCATTATGTGTTAAGGAATTGATTTTAACACTGTGCTCATTCAGGAGATGTGGATTTAATACCTTCTCTGATCTCATCCGGGAGTTTTCAATGATTTACATAAACATTCACCTATTGCCTTCCCCAGTTCTTTCAATGAGACAGATTCAGGATGTCTACACCCACTGTCAAGGCAACAGCCTTTCTCTCATTCTCAACGAAACTCAAGAGCTGGTCATTGGCTCAGGAATGGCTCAGCCAATGCACATGCTCCCGTCTACATCAGGGGAGCTTCAGATACCTAAAACTGAACATCACTAGTAGCCTGTCCTGATCTAACCATGTTAACATTATGACCGAGAAAGCTCACCAACACCTCTTCGTCCTCAGGAAGTAAAGAAATCTGGCATGTCCCCGTCAACCTTTCCCAATCTTTATTAATACACCATAGAAAGCATCTGACCAGGATGCAAGATGGCCTGGAATGGCAACTGCTCTGTAAGGACTGCAATAATCTGCAGAGAGTTGGGATACACTCAGTACATCATGAAAACCATCATCCTTTCATAGATTCTGTCTATATTTCCCGCTGCCTCAGTAAAATAACCAGCATCATCTACGATTGCACCTACACCAGGCGAACACTCTCTCTTCTCCATCAGATGAAGGTACAAAAACCTGAAATCACTAGACTCATGGACGACTTCTGCCCTGCTTACCTGTTTACCTGTAGCATATTTTCTTTGTAGTTTTTACAGTTCATTGTTATTGTTTTCCCTTGTTCTACCTCAATGCACTGTGTAACGATATGATCTGTATGAACGGTATGCAAGAACAGGATTTTCGTGTATTTCGGCCCATGTGACGATAATAAACCAATTCCAATTCCAATTTTAGCGATTTGTTTCAATAGTTTTAAAGTATCATTTGAAGTTAAATTGTGAACAGATTTTAATTCCTGAAGGCTGCTTCTTTAGTCTCTCGTGTCCTATTTTTAATTAACATCTCATACATATTAATGTAATAATTGCTTAACTCTTGAATAATCCCCAACAGAGACATGGACACCTGAGGCCAACATTTATTGCCCATTCCCAAACAAAAAGTTTATTCAGCTGTTTCAGTCTCTAGATGAGCCCCCCTCCCCCACATAGCCTGGTATTTCCTGGAGGCTCAACCATGGACGTGTAGCAGTTAGTGTAATGCTCTTTCAGAGCCAGCGATCACTGATCGGGGTTCGATTCCTGCAGCTGTCTTTAAGGAGTCTGCACATTCTCCCTATCACCCAGTGGGTTTCCTCCGGGTGCTCCTGTTCCTCCCACAGTCCAGAGACGTACAGGTTAGTAAGTTAGTTGGTCACATGAGTGTAATTGGGTGGCGTGCTCTTATTGGGACACAAGGGCCTGTTATTGCACTATACCTCCAAATTTAAAAAAAAATCACATTGGAACATTTTGTCCTCTGCAAGACTTTTAACGAACTAAATGGAATTTTAAATCTAAGTTGTTTAATGGACATCATCAGAATCAGGTTCCTTATCACTAATATGATGTGAAATCTGGCGTTTTTTGCAGCAGTACAACGCAAAGAAATAAAATGACCATATATTATAACGAATGAATAGTGTAAAACAAGAGGAATAATAAGGTGGAGATCTTGGGCTCAGGGTGGCTCCGTGGAAGGGATAACATTATTTCTGATTCACTGAGTGAGTTCCCTGTCTGCATTGTTAGCCCAGTCCTCAGGATTGGTGGCCTCATACTTTAATCACTATATCAGCATGCTACCATCAGCATTTAATATGGATTTGTGGAGCATATTTTTATACACAAAGAGTGATAAGTATGTTGAATGAGCTGCAAGTGAGAGAGTTTGAAAAAGGTACAATAACTACTTTTAAAGGGCAGATGAACATGGATAGAATTGGAATTGGTTTATTTTTGTGAAAGTCACTGAAATTCAGTAAAGAGTTAGTCTTGCATGCTGTTCATATGGATCATACCATTACACAGAGCTGGAACAATAACAGAATGCAGTATAAAGTGTAACCGCTACAGTACTTGATAAACAATAAGGTGCAAAGTGAGGTAGATTGTGGCGGCAAGAGTCCATCTGATTGTACTAGGTTTGGAAGGTTAAATAAACTAGGAACTTATTCCATGGAGTGTAGGGGTTGGGGTGTTTTAGACCATGAGGAGGCATGGACAGGGTGAAAACAGATAGTCTTTCTGCCAGGGAGTGGGATGCTAAATACAAGAGGGCATAGATTTAGGGGCAGAAACAAGACATTTGAAAGGGACGTCAGGGCCAGCTTATTCATGCAGAGCTTTATATATATTTGAAATGAAATAGTGATTAAGATGTGCTTATTGTACTTAAAAACCATCCAGGTGGGTAATGGTTAGGAAAGGTTTATAGAGAGTTAAGGCAAATGAAACAAGCTTGTTGGACAACACAGTGATCATGGCCAAATTAGTCAGAAGGGCCTGATTCCACCCAGTAGAAATCCATAAGATTATGGGCCAAAGATTGGCATATAAGGCTAGCTAGGAGGAGTGCCTGTTTGGTGTGGAGCATAAGAGAGATTCGTAGAACACTACAGTAAAGAAATAGGCCCTTTGGCCCATCTAGTCCATGCTAAATGATTAATCAACCTGCTATATTCCTATATTCCTCCAAACCCCTTCCATCAATGAACCTCTCCAAATTTCTTTTAAATGTTGAAATCAGCCTGGCATCCACCATTTCAACTGGCAGTTCATTCCATGCTCAACATCGTCTGAGTGAAGAAATTCCCTCATGGTCCCCTTAAATATTTCACCCTTAAACTATGACCTCTGCTTCTAGTCTCACACAAGCACAGTGGAAAAAGCCTGCTGCCACTTACCCTATCCATACCTCTCTTAAGCAGTTGGGATAAAGAGCCTCTTCCTGTGCTCAATGACTCCATACACTCAGTAGTTGTTGCACTTAAGTAAACAAGGCATCAAATCCTTCCACATATGGTTTCCACAAATGGTTTGGGATAACTTTATGGAGATATAGCTATGTCAATACATCAACAAGGTCCCTTGCTTGTATTTGGAGCATCATTATTTTTAAATTTACCTTAGAGGGTTATGGGATCTTGATTTAGTGATCACAGGCAAAGCCCTCCCCACCATTGAGCACATCAGCAAAAAGTGTTGCCATAAAAAAGCACAGCTTCCATCATCAAGGACAGTCACCACCCAGGCCACACTCGCTTCTTGCTGCTGCCATCAGGAGGAAGGTACAGGAGCATTAGGTCCAAGGTTCAGGAACAGTTACTACTCTTCAACCATCTGGCCCTTGAACCAGCATTCACCTCAATAATGAACTGATTCCAACCCGTGGGCTTAATTTCAAGAGCTCCACAACTCATGATCTTAGTATTATTTATTTGTTTATTTATTGTTTTTGCACAGATTGACTACGTTTGAACATTAGTTGTCATTCTTTGCACAGGCTCTCTGTATCCACGGGGGTTTGGTTCCGGGACCCCCCACAGATACCAAATTCCGTGCTTGCTCAAGTCCCGTATGTAAAATGGCGTAGTATTTGCATATAACCTACACACATCCTCCCATATACTTTAAATCATCTCTAGATTACATAATACCTAATACAATGTAAATGCTATGTAAATAGTTGTTATACTGTATTGTTTAAGGAATAATGACAAGAAAAAAAAGCCTGTACATATTCAGCAGAGACACAACCATCGTAGCTCTTCTGGGAATGCTGATGCTGCCTCGGCATCAGCCGATGCTGATTCTCCCATGATCTTTAAGTTCTTGAGGCTGCAAGCTTTACATAGCTAGCCAGCCGTCCCTTACTAACCTTAGCAACACGTACAACAAGCTGGAGGAACTCAGCAGGTTGGACAGCAACCATGCAAACGAGCAGTCAATGTTTCGGGCCTAGACCCTTCGTCCATGGATGCTGCCCAACCTGCTGAGTTCCTCCAGCTTGTTGTACGTGTTGCTTTGACCCCAGCATCTGCAGTGTACTTCGTTCTTACTAACCTTAAAGTCCTTCCTCTCGGTCACAAGTAGTGAACGAACAAGACGCAAGGCGAACAATGCTCAAACAACGAGTAATACTTTTAATCATCTCTAGATTACAGCACTTTACACTCCCTCTTAGCCTTTGAGGAATTGCTTTGACCACTTAATTGCTTTTTAGGATCCATTCTTTTCGCAGAAATAAAGTGTGCATACAACAAAAGTAGCGACCAAAAGTGACGTGAGGCGAACAATACCCAAACAACAAGTGCTGGAGAGAGAACTTCCGGGTTTTATTTCGATCCCGATCCACGGTCGGTTGAATCCGCGGATGTGGAACCTGTGGATACGGAGGACCGACTGTAGTTTTTAATTGATTCTGTCATATTTCATTATTCTACTGTGAATTTGCACAAGAAAGTTAATCTCAGGGTGGTATATGGTGACACATAGCTACAGTACTCTGATTTTGTAGGCTGGGGTAATTACACACACAGGACAACAAATACTTTCTCGGGTCTTTAATTCCTTTATCTGTTTTAGATGTTTTAATGCAGAGAGAGGGTATCAAAATAAAAACAACAAGATGAATTTAAATGATTGTTCCTGCAGTTACAATCTCAGTTTAATTTCAGTTCACACACTTGTGCATCAATTAGTTACAAAACCAATATGGTAGTGGCAATTCTAAAAAACAATACAAACAACATTAGAATCCCACCAACCCTGTACCTTATACACAACATCAGCAATATGAATAAGTACATCTCACCTTAACTAAGAGGTCACTTTGACACACACGAGCTTAACTTCCAATCATGTATAGACTAGACCCTGAAATGAATTCTCCTCTCTCATGCTCCGTGAACAGAGATTAACACGTTCACATTTGCTTATGAACCAATAAAGTCAGACAAAAATAAACTTTTACAAAAACTTTTACAGTATATTGCCTTGTACTTAAATCACTAGAAAGACTAACCTACCAGGCCGATAAGGAACTTCGCATAACCACGCTATCCAGTGCCGATACCTTACCTATGAAAATCTAAAGCACCCACATTTAAAACATGTCAAATCACCAATATTCTGGATTTACAAACAAGTATACATAAATTTACATGGATATTAGCAAATATTATTCCCGTCTTCTCACCATATGCACTCTATGTTCATCTTTCAAAGACATTATAACTCTTCCATCTACTCCATACTTGCATAATGACGTCACTGTTTTCTCTTAAAGGCACAGGCAGCTATTTCAGAATTTACCAGGGTGAATGCCAAAATGCTCTTTAACAATACAAAATTATATTCAACAGTCACCTGATTACATTGATAATAAGTTTACTTTGAACTTTAGTTCTCCTGTAAACCAGCTCTCCAACAATGCATATTCCCTTTAGTACTTTAGTAGTTTGGCTGTGAAACAACAATGTCATTAATTGGTCTTTGTTTGACAATGAGGATGGCTGTTTTCAAAGTTCATTTTTTGGTGACTATAGTGAAAGAATCAAACTGGACTACCACCTCATGAGCTTTGATATCCAACACAGTATTCTCCACAACGTCTGCCATCTTCAATGGGATCCTACCATCAAACACATCTTTACCTCCCTCCCTCCACCCATATTCGGTTGGGATCACTCTCTGCACAATTCCCTTGTTCATTTTTTCCTCACCACTGTACTCCTTTGATCTGAACTGATTCCACCTGTCATCTCCCAGCTTTACACTCCATCTCCCTCTGCACTTACCTATCTTCCACCTATCTGCCTTCACCTATCATCTTCCAACTTGTATTCTTCTCCAGACCACCCATCTTCTTTTCTAGCTCTTTCCCCCTTTGTTTCCAGCCTAAAGCATTGACTCTTTTCCATAGATGCTGCCTGAACTGATGAATTCCTCCAGCATTTTGTGTGTGTTGTTCTCAAACTCAATTGAGATTGCATTGGCTGTTGGATATTGAAATGGATAATAAAAAATGGTTCAGAATTGAGAAAATTTTGTTCCAAGTGTAGGCAACCTTTATTGTTACAATTTGTTTAAGTTGTTGAAATGTCAGTTTGATTTCTGCTCACTTGCTCCCCCGTTTCAGCATCTGTGCCTTCTACTCCAGACTGACATTCCTCTTGACCCTATTTTCTGTCATATAAAGCAGAATTCTTTTCTTCATTACCTTATCAATCAGTATAAATGATTTTTGCTCACTATATTTCATTCTTTGGGCCTCATTAAAGTCTCTGGCTCCCAGGAGAAAATTCATCCCATTTGCCTTTATTTGTGGAAATAAAGTACAGCCAAATTTCTTCTTTCAACTTCCTTTCTTGCCTGAAAGGATGAAACTCATTTGCTATTGTAACTGTGGAGAACGCATTGACCAATTTCCTATTATTGAGTCATAGAACACCACAGCACAAAAGTAGGCCCTTTAGCAGTGCTAAACTGTTATCTGCCTGGTCTGATTGACCCAAAACTAGACCACAGCCTTTCATATCCTCCCATCCCCATCCTTGTACTAATCCAAACTTCTCTTGAACGTTGCAATCAAATTGGCATCCATCACTTCTGCTGACAGCTCATTCCACCCTCCCACCACCGTCTGAGTGAAGAAACTTTCCCCTCAGGTTCCTGTTTAAGTATGTCGCCATTCACCATTAAACTATGTTTTCTTGTTCTAGTTTCACCCAACCCCAGTGGGAAGAGCCTGCTTGCATTTAGCCCTTCTAGATTCTCCATAATTTTGTATCCCTCTGTCAAACTTCCCCTTGTCTCAAAACTTCTTCCCTATGCCTTTGGTCAACAAGTCATCCTCCATAATGAACGCCATACCAGAACAAGAAACAGTGAGAAGTCATGAGGCAGGAAGATTTATGCTGGGAGTATTATCCATAGGGCCAAAGTGGCAGATAGCAGTGATAGAGGGAGGTAAGTTGATGATGTATGTATTCGAAAAGAATAAGTAGAAGCAGAATTAAGCCATTCAGCCCATCAGGTCTGCCCTGCCATTTCACCATGGCTGGTTTTTCCCTGTCAATCAGAATCAGAATCAGGTCTATTATCACTGGCATGTATCGTGAAATTTGTTAACTTAGCATCAGCAGTTCAATGCAATACATAATACAGAAGAGATGAATAAATAAATAAAAATATATATAAATATATCAATTACAATATGTGTATATTGAATAGATTAAAAATTGTTCAAAAACAACAATAATATATATTTAAAAAATGAGGTAGTGTTCACTGGTTCAATGTCCATTTAGGAATCGGATGGCAGAGGGGAAGAAGCTGTTCCTGAATTGCTGAGTATGTGCCTTCAGGCTTCTGTACCTCCTACCTGGTGGTAACAGTGAGAAAAGGGCATGTCCTGGGTGCTGAGGGTCCTTAATAATGGAAGCTGCCTTCCTGAGACACCCACTCCCTAAGGATGTCCTGGCTAGTACCTGAGATGGAGCCAACTGAATTTACAACCTTCTGCAGTTTCTTTCAGTCCTGTGCAGTCCTCCCCCCCACCTCCGATGCAACCAGTCAGAATGCTCTACACATCTTATTGTAATTTATAGTTTTTTATTATTATGTATTGCAGTGTACTGCTGCCATAAAACAAGACATTTCACAACATATGCCAGTGATATTAAACCTGATTCTGATTGAAATTTGTCCAAGTTAGTGGCAGATGGCTGGTGGTAAATGTGTGAGGCAGAGCATGAACAGCAGAGTCTGCAATAGCATAACAACTCTTGATTGGAAGCCTCAAGATTTGACCACAGGAGTCTGAAAAATTAGCATCCAACCATGCTCTCCCCTTGGTGCTGCCATTGGGAATGAGGTACAGGATCCTTAGGTCCCAGACGACCAGTTCAGCAACAGTTATTACACTCCTGAAATGATGTGGATAACTTCACTCTCCTCAGCACTGAATGATTCCACAACCAATAGATTCATTTTCAAGGCCTTTGCAACTCATGTTCTCAGTATAATTGATTTATTTATTTTTATTATGTTTAATTTTTTTCTCAGCACAAGGTGGTAAAACCTGAGGTACGGGCATAGCCAAGCACACTCATTTCTCAGTTACTAGGAACTTTCAGACTAATTCTAGTAGGGTTTAGCATCGTGGCTTTCTGGAGATTGACATAAATATTGCTGTCTAGGGACAATGGTTCAGTAGTATTGAGTAGTGACTTTGGAATGATGCTAGTTATAGATATTACTATTGAGGTATTGTATACTCTGTTCTTTTTCATAGTCCGTCAATTTCCTCTTTACTTCAGCATATTTCTGGTGTTTTTACTTACTGAGTTCTGTATGTTTGTATACTTAGAATACCTGTGACTATTAAGTAAGTTGGTCTTGCTTGCTTATCCTGTAATATTATATTCGTATGGTTATTATGATTGTGCTTTCTATAATAATGGATCAGTTGTAATATAATTTAGAACATTCTGATTCTAAAATTATATCAGGCTTGTATTTGTAGTAAGGTATGATGTCCTTTATGAGTTTGTATTTTAAAGAAAGAGTTTGATGAATGATCAACCAATCCACTTGGTTGTACAAGCATAAGTAATCAGATTGAGTTAAACTGCTACAGGATCCTTTAACATGTTGGAGTGTTTCTGGCTTCTCTCGGCATTCTCTTCATTTATCACCTTGATTTTGCAGATCATTTATTATGCATTTTTGATAACTTTTTTGTGTTGACCAGCTGGTCCTGCATTGCAATGAGGAGCCTTCTGTTTCTGGGAAGAAGTTTCCAACTCTGAGACAGGAGTTCAACACTTCCTTGTCAGACACCTATTCGGCTCAGATTATGGGGATGTCTTCCATGGAGGGTCATGCTCTTCCATTGGTTAACATTTACTTCAATGTTTCATATTTATCCATCGGTTGTTTTGTACCTGACTGCTCTGTTTGTATTCTATTAGCTCTATTGCACCTTCCTTTATGCTTAATGTTCTGCGTTTATCCAGTCCAAAGTTCATGTTTAAATCTTTGGAAGATAGTTCTACTATTTGAATTAATTGCTTTAGCTTTACTGATGAAGGAGCATATAATTTTAAATTATCCTCGCATAGAAGGTGTGTCAGGGTATAATCAATATTAATTACTTACTATAATCATTCTGTAATATCCTGGTTTAAGACTATGATTTATTGTATTAATACAGTTATGCTGTTGGGCATTTTATTTTCTGCAGGTGTTCCTTTAATTACATTATACAATTGGGTATTTCTACTTTTTTGCTGTTTAAAATAATAATTAGTTGTATAAGTTAGGCTTGTTGTAATAGCCAATAGAATTTGTCTTGTTAATATTTTGTCCAATAAGATGCCCCAGAACATTATGGAGGGATTGGGGTAGTCATTCTTTGGAGACAGTGCAGGAGTTTTGGAGGGAAGAAGGAAAAGTAAGGAAAATGGAAACATAGCAGAAGACCATGAAGTCACTTGGAAGGACACTTACTGCTGACCGAAAATCCTGGCACTGACTTTGGTCTCACAGAAAATGTGCAGATAACTTTTAATTAGTTAGTTATCACACAACCTTGGAGAATGTCCTTGGACCTTGTGTGGATATTTAGTTATGTTTCACTGGGGCTGTGTTTTCAGGCAGATTGTTCAGTATTGTGAGTAAACAAAGTGAAGCAAAGTGGACTGATGACACAGCAGTGAGCTCCAATGATTATCTGCACACTTTGGACTAATATATATGTAATGGGCCCCTTTTCTTTCTTTTGTTGGTTTCAATTTAAAATATTTTGTCAATACAATTTCAATGTAAGTTTATACTGGTGGGAGTCAAACTCCTTGCTTTCTGAGGACCAGTAATTTTGCACGTAACTGTGCTGCTTTCCCTTATTGAGACCATCAATCTTTTATGTTTGTGTTTACCAGAATCATATTTATGTCTTGTTTATTTCTTGGAAATGGCGTTTTCATTGTTATTGCCATGCCTTGTCGAGTTTTAATAGCTAGCCTAAGGTGAAAGGGTTAAATTATAATTTCTTATTATTGTTATTATTATAAAAGAAATTATTACTAGGCTGTTTTGTATCTTCACAGTTTGTCTTTTGCACATTGGTTGTTTGTCAGACTGTGTGCAATTTTTCATTGATTCTGTTTTTGTTCTACTGTGAATGCGTTTAAAATGAATTTCATTGTATATGGTGAAACATAACTACTTTGACAATAAATTTACCTTGAACTTTGAGCCTTGAAATTTCAAGTCAAGTTTATGATCACCTGAACACGTGTGTTGAGGTAGAAATACAAGGAAAACTTGCAGCAGCATTGCAGACACTGAGGTTCAGACAACACACAAACATAAATTAAACAAGGAGGTGTGACAAAAAAGGCTGTTTAAAACAATTTATTGATGTAAAAATGCAATCAGATATATATACATGGTAGCCAAAGTTGAGTTTATACTTACATACATATGTACATATATGCACAGGTGCTTTGAAAACCTTACTTGTAGCAGCATCAAAGGCACATAACGTCAGATAAGCAGCATTCAGAATTTTTAAAAAACATTAACATAAATTAAGCAACTTTTGTAAGAAAGAATGTAACTATACCAAAATAAACAGCATCCATTTTAATGGAGGTGGTTTTAGTACAAAAGGAGGTTTGTAGTACAGTAAGATTAGGATTATGCAGGACAGTCCAAGGATTTGTTTGAAGGGAAGGTGCTGTTCCAGAAACTGGTGTTATGGTACCTCCTGCTGACGGTAGCTGTGAGAGGATGGCCTGTCGGGATGGTGGAGATCCTGGAGGACAGAATCGGCCTTCCTGTAGATGCTGTCAGTGGTGGGAAGTCTGTGCCTGTGATGGACTGGGCTGTGCCCACTACTGCTATGTTTTGCAACTAGAAGACATTAAACTAATTGAAAGAAAACAGGAAAGCTGAGCGTTGCAAGTGTCAGATTTTTTTTTACTTTTAGTAAGGCATGCACGTATCAAGTAGTAAAATCATGGTGTGTGCAATTCACTTATTTTTACATATAACCCATAATGAATTATCTAATCAAGCAATATATTTACAATATTAGTCAAATACTACTGAAATATTAAAAACATAACAACTACATTCGGCATCTTCTGTTCCTGTGTGTTGGAATTGCCGTGCCAGACCCTGATGCAAGCAGCTACAATACTATTAGCAGTGCATTTGAAGATAAAGGTCAGGTGTTGTAGGGATACTCAGTTACTCTGAACACCAGGAATTCTGCTTCATCAAGACGATACGTAGTCAGGGGCCATTTGTGATTGGCCAAGGCTTTCAGCCATGCCAGACGAATTTGACTCTGGTTAAAAGTTACAAGCTGTTGACACTGGCATGATCAGTGATTTACTCAGAACAAGAAGACCTTGGATTTTATCCACATCCTGCATCAAATTAGCTAACATAGAATGATAGGTGTTGCTTGATCAGGAAGAATATTAGACTGGATAACCAATCCCAGTATGAGTCAGTGATGGCTAACAAATGGGAGCCAATTTGTTTTTTTATAATTTAGGGATGCAGTACGATAACGTTGCCCAGTTACACCCATGTGACCAACTAACCCACTAACCTGTACCTCTTTGAAATGTGGGGGGAAATCAGAGCACCTGAAGGAAACTCACATGGTCATGGGGAGAATGTATCTAGACAGCAACAGGAATTGACCCGGGTTGCTGGAGTTTATACCAGGTTATATATATTATATTATATATATATATATATAAAACCTATATTAGGTTTATACTAACTGCTACACTACTGTGCTACCCCAGTCTGGTGATAGGAGAAAGAGGGTAGTAGTCAAGGTGTATTGCTCTGAATGGAAGATAATAATTACTGGCATACCTCAGTAGTCAGTGCTAGGACCTTTGTTGTCTGTCCTATAATGATGAATATGAGGTCAACATAGGACAGACTAATGTGCTGGATAGAGCATGTCGAGGTTAAGAAGGAGACAGCATTGGAGCACTTTTAAGAACATTAGGATTGATAAATCCCTGAGGCCCAAGGGGATATAACCTGGTTATCACTGTAAGTAAGAGAAAAGATTGATGGGGCATGGGTGATGATCTTTTCATCCTCCCTGGCCATAGGAGTAGTACCAGATTATTAGACTTTGGTAAATGTTCCCTTCGTCCAGAAAAGTAGTAGGGGTAAACCCGGGAATTGTAGACCAGCGAGTCTTATGCCAGTGGTGGGCAAAACAATGGAGAGGATTCTTAGGGAAATGATTTATGAACATTTGAACATAGCACAGTACAGAATCAGAAACCAGCTTATTATCTCTGACATGTGATGAAATTTGTTAACCTAGCAGCAGCAGCTCAATGCAGTACACAATACAGAAGAAAACACAGTAATAATAATAGTAAATAAATAAATAAATCCTATTTAGCATGCTTTACACATTATACGTTTATTGAAGAGACCAAAAACCATGCAAAAAACAGAAATACTACACATTTCTAAAAAGTGAGTAGTGTCCAAGGGTTCAATGTCCAGTTGGAAATCGGATGGCAGAGGGGAAAAGCAGTTCCTGAATCACTGAGTGTATGCCCCCAAGCCTCTGTACCTTCTACCCGATTGTAACAGAAAGAAAAGGGCATGCCCTGGATGCTGGAGGTCCTTAATAATGGACACTACCTTTCTGAGACACCGTTCCCTAAAGATATCTGAGGTACTTTGTAGGCTAGTACTCAAGACAGATCTGATTTAATTTACAACCCTCTGCAGCTTCTTTCAGTCCAGTGCAGTAGTCCCTCCATATCAGACAGTGATGCAGCCTGTCAGAATGCTCTCCACGGTACATCTACAGAAGTTTTTGAGTGTATTTGCTGACATACCAAATCTCTTCAAACTCCTAATAAAGTATAGCCACAGTCTTGCATTGATATGTTGGGACCAGGTAAGATACTCAGAGATCTTGACACCCAGGAACTTGAAACTGCTCACTCCCTCCACCTCTGATCCCTCTATGAGGATTGGTATGTGTTCCTTCATCTTACCCTTCCTGAAGTCCACAATCAGCTCTTTTGTCTTACGATTGTTGAGTGCCAGGTTTTTGCTGTGGCACCATTCCACTAGTTGACATATCTCACTCCTGTATGCCGTCTTGTCACCACCTGAGATTCTACTAACAATTGTTGTATCATCAGCAAAATGATGGATGGTATTTGAGCTATGCCTAGCCACAGAGTCAGGGGTATATAGAGAGGAGAGCAGTGGACCAAGCACACACCCCTGAGGTGCACCAGTGTTGATTGTCAGCGAGGAGGAGATGCTATAAGCTTTTATATGCTTTTTGGCCCACAATGTTGTGCTGACCTTTTAACCTACTGCAAGATCAATTTAATTCCCTTCCACATAGCCCTCCATTTTTCTGTGCCTAGTCTCTTAAATGTCCTTAATGGAGCTACCTCTATCACCACCCTTTGCAATACATTACAGGCACCCACCACTCCATGTAAAATATCCACCTCTGATATCCTTCTCTGTACTTTCCTCCATTCATCTTAATAATTTCCTCTTGTTTTAGCCATTTCCACCCTGGGGAAAAAAATTCTGCCTGTCCACTCTCTCTATGCTCTTATTGTCTTGCACCAAGATACTTCTAATCCACATTTGCCTGAAAGAGAAAAGTTCTGGTACATCAACTTATCGTCTTAAGACATGCTGTCTAATCTAGGTGGCATTCTGGTAAATCTGCTCTACACCCTCTCTAAAGCTTCCACATCCTTCCTATAATGGGGCAACTAGAAATGAACAGAATACTCAACTGAACTTAGTGTGGTCTCAACAGAATCTTATGTAGTCGCTCTTGAACTCAATCCCTCAACTAACGAAGGCCAACACACCATATGTCTTCTAAATAACCCTATCAACTTGCACAGAAAATTTGAGATATCTATGGATTAAATCCCTAAGATCCCTCTGTTCCTCTACACTGCTAAGAATCCTGTAATTAACCCTGTAGTCTGCCTCCACACACAAGCCTTCGTATGATTTCCCGGCTTGTCATGCTGTGTGGGGTTGCGTGTACCGGTGATGCTGAGAGCTAACCCATTGGTAGTTTACCTGCTGGCAGGGTCTCTTGTGATTGACATGACTCAGCTGAGGTGTCAAGCTAAGACAAACCTGGGCAGCAGCAATATCTGAATGGAAGAAATGCATGGCAAGCTACTTCTGTATTTTTCCACGAAAACCCAATGGATAACTACAGTAAAACAAAAACAAAATATGATATTGTGCTGGAAGGCCCCTTCAGGTCAGAAGACATTCAGCAAGCTCCTGGGGAAGAGCTGGGAACCCTTCAGAGTAAGGCTAAGATGTATGATGTGGTTGGAGTAAAGCTTTCGGGGCCTTCGATTGCTGATGGTCCTGGGCATGAAAAGAGGGTCAGAAGCTGACTTTAGGTATGTAGAACATATTCCATATGAATCAAGGAGAGCTGGAGATGGTGAAAGATGAAATGGAACACTTGAAAATTGACCTACTTGGAATCAGCGAGCTGAAGAGGGCTGGTATGGGGCACTTCCAATAGGATCAACACTGGATAAACTATGCCAGAAATGACAAGTACAGGAGGAACAGTGTCACATCCATAGTCAAGACGAAACTGGCTGGAGCTGTTTTGAAATACAATGCAGTCAGTGATCATGTACTCTCAATTATCTACAAGGAAGACCTACCAACATTACCATCATAAAAGTATATCACCAACAACAGAGGCAGAGCAAAATGAAGTAGATCAGTTCTATGAGCAAATGCAGGTGGAAATTGATGGAACATGCAAACAAGATGTACTGACAGTTATAGAAATTGGAACAAAATGTTGGGAGTGGAAAGGACGGTCAAGAAGTGGGGAAATATGGACTAGGTACCAGAAATAATTCTGGCCAATATTTAGTTGACTTCTGCAAAGCCAACTTGCTCATCTCAAACACATTCTTCCAATGACACAAGTACAGATTGTACACTTGGACCTCTCCCAATGGATTACTCAGAAACCAAATAGATTATATCTGTGGAAGTCAGTAATGGAAAAGTTCTATGATATCGACAAAAACAAAACCTGGAGCTGACTGTGGCTCATATCACCAACTACTAATATGCAAGCTCAAAGTAAAGTTGAGGAAGTGCAAGTCTTTCCATCAGAGTACCAAAATATGATCTTCAAAATATTCCACCAGAGGGCCTGAAAAATTGAGTCACTGCTCTAAACACAACCGATAGGACATCAGAGGGATTGTAGGAAAATATTAAGAATGTTGCACGTGAAGTGTGGAAACAGACTTCGCTTAAGCAAAAAATGCAGAAGTGAGCAAAATGGATGAGTGAAGAAACTCTGGAAATTGCACAGGAAAGAAGAGAAGCCAAAGCTAAGGGAAAAGGGTAGCAGTTGCAGTTCTAAACTGAGCTTTCCAATGTTCCGCTAGGCCAGACAAAGAAAACTACTACAATAACGTGTGTGAAGAAATAGAAACAGAAAATAAGAAAGGAAGGACAACACCGGTCTTATTAAAGCTACGAGAACTGAATAGAAAATTCCAGCCTCACATGGGAATGCTGAAAGATGCACAAGGTTAAATGCTCAGCAAATCTGAGAAGATCAAACAACGATGGAAGGAATACTGTGAGTCATTATAGCATAAAGATCAACTAGATCAGGAGTTTCATCCTATATCTTACAATCAGGAGCTGACAGTGATGAAGAAGAAGTTGAAGCAGCATTAAAAGCTCTACCAAAGAACAAAGCACCTGGTGTTGATGAAATTCCGACTGAAATACCACAGCATTCAGACGCAGCTATTGCAATACTGATGACACTGTCAGCTGATCCAGAAGACAATGTCATGGCTGAGCAAATGGAGGAAATCAGTGTTTTTACCAATATTGAAGAAAGGTGATCTGACCGAGTGTGGAAATCATCGTACAATCACCCTCATTCCTCATGCCAGCAAGATTTTGCTAAAGATCATTCAGAAAAGACTTCAACCTTATTTAAAGTGGGAGATTCCTGAAGTGCAAGCAGGGTTCAGGAAAGGAAAAGGAACAAGAGTCATCACTGCAGGCATGAGATGAATTCTCGAGAAGACAAAAGAATACCTGAAGGACATCGATATGTGTGCTTTATTGACTCCAGCAAAGCCTTTGATCGTGTCGATCATGGATCACATAAAGACTCATGGCTGTACCAGAACACCTGATCGTCCTTATGCACAATGTTCGCATTCATCAAGAAGCAGTAGTTCGAATGGAACAAGGAGAAATGCAATGGTTCAGCATCCATAAAGGGGTATGACAAGGCTTTATTTTCTCCCCCTTTCTGTTTAATTTGTACATTGAACAAACCTTCAGAGAAGCAGGAGTATACGAGGATAGTCGAGAGGTGAGAATTGGTGGAGGAATCTTCAATAATCTTCGTTATGCTGATGATACGGCAATACTGGCTGAAAACAAAGACCTGAAGCAACTGCTAACCAACATCAAGGAACACAGCCTCAAGACTCAAGATGAGTCTGCAACGTAACATGAAGAAGACTAAAATTATGACGACTGGCAGGACAACCAATTTCAAAATCGATGGAGAGGAATATGAAGTGGTTGACAGTTTCAACTTACTTGGATCAATGATGAAAACTGAAGTGGTAAGCAGTCAAGAAATCCAAAGAAGAATTGCCCTTGGCAGAGCAGCCATGAAAGATTTAGAGAAGATCTTCAGGAACAGGAATCTATCTCTACATACAAAGATTTGACTTGTGTAGGCAATGGTGTTCTGAACGGCTTTATATGGATGTGAAAGTTGGATGGTAAAGAAGGAAGCTACGAAACCATAAGATTTAGGAGCAGAAGTAGGTTATTTGGCCCATCGAGCCTGCTCCACCATTCAATCCATTTCATCCATTCATCCCCACTCCCCTGCTTTCACCCCATATCCTGTGATGCCTTGGCTAATCAAGAACCTATCTATCTCATCCTTAAATACACCCAGTGACTTGGCCTCCACAGCTGCTTGTGGCAACAAATTCCACAGATTTACCACCCTCTGACTAAAGTAATTTCTCCAGATCTCATTTCTAAAAGGACATCCTTCAATCCTGAAGTTGTGCCCTCTTGTCCTAGAATCCCCTACCATGGGAAATAACTTTGCCATATCTAATATGTTCAGGCCTTTTAACATTTGGAATGTTTCTATGAGATCCCCCCTCATTCCTCATTCTCCTGAATTCCAGGGAATACAGCCCAAGAGCTGCCAGGCGGTCCTTACGGTAACCCTTTCATTCCTGGAATCATTTTCGTGAATCTTCTCTGAACCCTCTCCATTGTCAGTATTTTTTTGTGTGCCATACTCTGCCAGAGCCTTGGCGACCACTTTTATCAAAGTGGTTGTGTTGGAGGAAAGATTCTGTGAGGTGGTCCCCCTTGTCCTTCTCACAGCGCAGTTTTTTTTTACGAGGCCGAGTTACGAGCCCAAAGCTGCACACAACACTCAAAGTGTGGTCTCACGAGTGCCTTATAGATCCTCAACTTCACATCCCTGCTCATATACTCTTATACTCTATACCTTTAGAAATGAGTGCCAACATTGCATTTGCTTTCTTCACAACTGACTCAGCCTGCAGTTTTACCTTGAGGGTATCTTGCACAGGGACTCCCAAGTCTCTTTGCATCTCTGCATTTTGAATTCTCTCCCCATCTAAATACTAGTCTGCCCATTTATTTCTTCCACCAAAGTGCATGACCATACACTTTTCAACATTGTATTTCACATGCCACTTCTTTGCCCATTCCCCTAAACTATCTAAGTCTCTCTGCAGGCTCTCTGTTTCCTCAACACTACCCTCTCCTCCACCTATCTTTGTATCATTGGCAAATTTAGCCACAAATCCCTTAATACCATTGTCCAAATCATTGATAGATACATCGTAAAAAGTAACAGGCCCAACACCGACCCTTGTGGAACCCTACTGGTAACCTGCAGCCAGCCAGAATAGGATCCCTTTATTCCCACACCCTGTTTTCTGTTGATCAGCCAATGCTCCACCCACGCTAGTAACTCCACGTAATTCCTGTAATTCCATGGGCTCTTATCTTGCTAAGCAGCCTCATGTGTGGCACCTTGTCAAAGGCCTTCTGAAAATCCAAGTGCACCATGTCTGCTACATCTCCTTTGACTACCCTGCTTGTAATTTTCTCAAAGAATAGCAGTAGGTTTGTCAAGCAGGACCTTCCTTTCAAGAAACCATGCTGGCTTTGGCCTATCTTGTCATGTGCCTCCAGGTATGCCATAATCTCATCCCTAACAATCAATTCCAACAATTTCCCATCCACTGATGTTAGGCTAACAGGTCTATAGTTTATTTCTGCTGCCTCCCACCTTCTTAAGTAGCGGAGTAACATTTGTAATCTTCCAGTCTTCTGGTACAATGCCAGAATCTATCAATTCTTGAAAGATCATTGTTACTGCCTCTGCAATCTCTCCAGCTACTTCCGTCAGAACACAAGGGTGCATTCCATCACTGTCCAGGAGATTTATCCACCCTCAGACCATTAAGCTCCCTGAGTACCTTCTCAATTGTATTTTTCACTGCACAAACCTCACTTCCCTGATACTCTTGGATTGTCCGTTATACTGCAGATGTCTTCCACTGTGAAGACTGATGCAAAATACGCATTCAGTTCCTTTGTCATCTCTGCAGCTCTCATTACAAGATCCCCAGAGTCAATTTGTATTGGTCCTATATCTACCCTCAACTCTCTTTTACCCTTTATATACTTAAGAAAGCTTTTAGTATCTTCTTTGCCATTAGTCGCCAGCTTCCTCTCATAGTTCATCTTTTCCTTCTGAATGACCTTCTTAGTTTCCTTTTGCAGGTTTTTAATAGCTCCCCAAACCTCTATCTTCCAACTACTTCTGGGTTTTGTTTTTATTTTGGCTCTGACTTCACTTGTTAGCCATGATAGTGTCCTTCTTCGCTTTGAAAATTTCTTCTTATTTCTTAAGCCTATCGATGTGATTGAACTGTGATGTTAAAGAAAATGACTTTGCAATCTTGTGGAGCTCTTACAGAGGAAATGAATTGGTCCTCAATGAGATCAAACCAAGTGCCTCTCCGGGGGGTCAAATGACAAGACCCTGCTTAGTGTACTTGGGGCACATCATGCGAAGAAACAGCTCCCTGGAAAAGGATTTCATGCTTGGCAAGTTGGAAAGACAATGGAAGAGAGGAAGACCACTAATCAAATGGATGGATAAAATAAGAACAGCTATGAATATAACATTTTCAACAATGAGCTGTCTTTGCGAGGATTGACACTCGTTTAGGGCAACTATCCACAGGGTTGCCATGATTTGATGATGACATGATGGCACTCGAGAACAACAGCTCTGCCTTCAAATTCAACCTTCCAAAGTGAATCGCTCGACAGCAGTAGTGTTCCATACAGGTCTGTTCTGGGGTCATTGTTCCTTGTGATGTTTATAAGTAACTTAGATAAGGAAATGGAAGGGTGATTTAGTAAGTTTGCAGCTGACATGAGGTTTGGTGGTGCTGTGGATTGTGCAGAAGATTCTCGTAGGTTACAATGGGATATTCGAGGGTACAGAGTTGGCTGAGAATTGGCAGGTGAAATTCAATCTTCAAAAGTGTGAAACCTTTTACTTTGGAAGGTCAGATTTGAAGGCAGAATGCAGGATTCCTAGCAGTGTGCAGGAGCAAAGGATACACATCCATAGATCCCAAAGGTTACCAAGCAAGTTGATAAGGTGGTAAAGGAAGTTTATGGCATGTTGGTCTTTATTTAGTTGAGGGCTTGAGTTCAAGAGCCTTGATGTAATGTTGCAACTCTATAGAACTCTGGTTAGACCTCAGAGTTAATTTCTGGTTGCCTAATCATAGGAAGGATGTGGAAGTTTTAGAGAGAGCACCGAAGAGATTGACCAGGATGGTGCATGGATTAGAGATTGTGTTTTATGAGGATGGGTTAAGTGAACTTTGGAGAAAAAGATGATGAGAGGTAACTTCATAGAATTATGCAGGATGATAAATGGATAGAATGGACAGCCAGAGACATTTCTCCCAGGGCAGAAATAACTAATATGAGGGGGCTTAAATTTCAGTTGATTGGAGGAAAGTAAATATAGGGGATGTCAGAAGTAGCTTTTTTTTTTCACTTTGAGGGTGTTAGGTACGTGGAATGCACACTGCCGGAGATGGTGGTAGAGACAGGTACATTCGAGACATTTAAGACACTCCTCAATAGGCACATCAATGAAAAAAAAAATAAAGAGCTAAGTGAGAAATAAAAAACACAAAATGCTGGCAGAACTCAGCAGGCCAGACAGCATCTATGGGAGGAGGTAATAACAACATTTCCAGCCGAAAACCTTCCTCAGGAGAGAAGTAACATGGGATGTTCGAGGGAAGATAAGAAGTGGGGGGAGGGATGAAGTAGAGAGCTGGGAAGTGATAGGCTGGAGGGAAATGGGCTGGGGGGGGAAGATGGAGAATTATGGGAAATAAAACAGAAAGAAAGGTCGGGCTGGGGGGAGATTATAGTGAGGGGGGAAAAAGAGAAAGAAAGAGAACCAGACTAAAATTAGAGATAGGGATGCGGTAAGGTGGGGCCAGGGGTATCAACGGAGGTCAGTGAGTTGGATGTTCATGCCAGCAGGAAGCAGGCTACCTAGGCGGGAGATAAGGTATTGCTCCATCGACCTGCGTGTGGCCTCATCTTGACGGTAGAGGAGGCCATGGACAGACGTATCAGAGTGGGAGTGGTCTGTGGAATTGAAGTGTGTGGCCACAGGGAGATCCTGCCACTGCTGGAGGACTGAGCACCAGTGTTCGGCGAAATGGTCTCCCAGTCTCCGGCGGGTCTCCCCAATGTATAAATGGCCACATCGGGAGCACCGGATACAGTATATCACCCCAGTTGACTCGCACGTGAAGTGGTGCCTCACCTGAAAGGACTGTCTGGGGCCTAGGATGGTGGTGAGGGAAGAAGTGTGGGGGCAGGTGTAGCACTTCTTCCATTTGCAGGGATAAGTGCCTGCAGGGAGGTCGATGGGGAGGGATGGGGGGGATGAATGGACAAGGGAGTAGCGTAACGAGCGATCCCTGTGGAAAGCCGAGTGGGGGGGGGGGGAGGGGAAGATGTGGCTGGTGGTGGGATCCCATAGGAGGTGGCGGAAGTTGCAGAGGATTATACGTTGGATCTATAGGCTGGTAGGGTGATAGGTGAGGACCGGGGGGACTCTATCCCTGGTGGGCTGGCGGGGGGATGGGGTGAGGGCAGAGGTGCGTGAAATACAGGAGATGCGATGGAGGGCAGAGTAGATAGTGTGGGAAAGAAGGGTTAGATTGATCTTAGAGTAGGTTAAACGCTCAGCACCGCCTCATGGGCTGAAGTGCCTGTATATTGCTGTATTTTTCTATGTTCTATGGTTTATATAAACCCACTCAATGATTGATTTAACTATTACACTGACTTCCATTTTCATTCCAAGTTCTTATGGTGATACACTTGAAATTGGAATTGGAATTGGTTTATTATTGCCACATGAGCAGAGATATGGTGAAAAGCTCAATGATCCCTCCCATCCATCCAACAATCTCTTTGACCCCTAGCATCAGACAGGAGATACCAGAGCATCTGGATGAGAACTGTTAGGGTGGGAAACAGCTTTTTCCCCTGGATGTAAGACTTCTGAACTCCCTGCCACCACCCAGATCTCATCATGTGTGAAATACATGCTTACATTTTAACTTGTACCGTACTGTATACACACCTTGCTACTTGTTAGTGTACTTGTGGTAATATCACGTGATGTGCTTTGTGTTTGTCTGAGTTATATGCACTGTTTTGTGCACCTTGGCCTGGAGGAATGTTGTCTCATATGGTGGTATACATATGTACAGATGAACATCAGTAAACTTGAGTTGGACCTTCAATTTGATAACTGTTCAAACAGATCCTGGTACACTATCATGCCAGCCCTATGTGTCACAGCAGTTCACACTGCACACTGGATATTTGATGTCAACCCTAGTGTCCCAGAGGCTGGGCACATGGGTTCTCTGTGGCGGCAGTGTTTTTCCTTGTGACTGGAAGCTGTAAGCAAATACTCCATCACACCAATAGCTCACCATACTTGCACACACAACAATAAACTCAACTTGAAATTGTGGGGATGTGAGTCAAGAGAGAGGAGTTGAACTTGCCCTCACATTCTAAAGAGGTATAGTTAGGGTTAGGTAGTAAGTTGCTACGTTTGCACCAGAAGATGGCACCACATGCAGGCTGCCACCAGTATAATCTTCATTGATTTGATTTGATGCATTTCACTGTACGTTTCAATGTACATGTGACAAAAAAAACTGATCTTTACAATCATCAAATCATTGAGAATGAGCAAAGTAAAACACTTGCAGTGCAGGTAAACAGATAAAGTGCAAGAGTTATGATGAGGTGGATTGATGGATCAAGAGATCCTTATTGTATAAGAGGTTTATTCAAGCATCTTGCAGCAGTGGAATAGAAGCTGTCCTTGTGCCTAATAGTATGTGTACTTTCTGCTTGATGGAAGGGAGGAGTCAAGAAAAAGAAGAGAAGGAGGACACTCCAAATTTCATCCAGCTCCTCCCGCTTTTACCAGACTCAATGGCTAGCCATGGGCCCCCGTATGTGCCCCATCTATGCCTGCCTTCTTGTTGGCTACGTGGATGTCCCAAGTCTTCCCTGTTAATGCTCTCCAACTCTCTCTGTGCTGTATTGCCGACGGCATTGGTGCTGCTTCATGAACCCTTGCTATGCTTGTCACTTTTAATCAACTTTCACCTTCTCCTGAAATTCCTTGGTCCATTTCTGACACCTCTCTCTCCCTGTCCCTGTCTCTGGAGACAAACCATTTACAGATTCCTTTTATAAACCTACCATCTCCCGTGGGTATCTTGACTATACCTTTTCCCAACATGTCACCTGTAAAAATGACATTCCCCTTTCTCAGGTCCTTCATTTCTGCTGCACCTGTTCCTGGGAAAAGGCTTTCCTTTCTAGGAAATTGGAGGTGTCCTCCTTCTTCAAAGAACAGGGTTTCCCTTCCTCCATCGTTGACGCTGCCACACCCGCATTTCCCCCATTTCCTGAATATCTGCCCTCATCCCATCTTCCCATTGTCTTTTGCCCTCACCTGCCACCTCATGAGCCTCCACATTAAACAATCATCCTTCAGAACTTCCGCCATCTCCGAAGGGCTCCTACCAACAAACATAGCTTTACCCTCCCCTCCCCCTATGCTCCACCTTCCACAGGGGTTGCTACCTCCATGGTTCCTTTCTCCCTATCCACTAATCTTCCTTCCAGCACCTAGCCCTGCAAGCAGGAGAAGTGGTACACCTGCCCGTTCACCTCCTCTGTTCAGGGCCCCAAACAGTGAGACAACACTTCATCTGTGAAACTGTTGGGGTCATCTATGGTATCTGGTGCTCCTAATGAGGCCTCCTCTGCATTGGTGAGACCTGACGCGGATCGTGGAACCTTTGTTGAGCAATATCTCTCCGTCCACAAAGAGCAGGATTTCCCAGTGACCAACCATGGGAATTCCTATCCCTGTTCCCATTCTGACATGTCAGTCCATGACATCCTCTATTGTTACGATGAGTCCACTCTCAGGCTGGAGGAACAGCGCCTCATTTTTTGCCTGGGGAGCCTCCAACCTAATGCGTGAACATCAGTTTCTACAACTTCCTGTAATTATTCACCATTCCCGCTTCCCTCTTTTTCATTTCCCACTCTGATCCCCCCATTACCTCTTCTCTCCTCCTCACCTGCCCTACTCCTTTCCTTTCTCCCATAGTCCACTCTCCCCTCTATCAGAATTTTCTTCTCCACCTATCACTTCTTACTTCATTCCCCTCTCTCTCCCGTCCACCTGGCTTCACATGTTACCTGCTAGCTTGTATCCCTTCTTCTGGCTTCTTCCCCCTTCCTGACAAAGGGTCTCAGCCCCAAACGTCGACGGTTTGCCCCTCTCCATAGATGCTCCTGACCTGGTGACTTCCTCCAGCATTTTGTGTGTGTGCTGCAAGAGCAAATGAGATGGTTTCATGACACTAGTACCACAACCAAACCATCAGGCTACCACGCCCATACCTCTCTGCTGGGTGTGTATTCACGTGTGGCTTTGCTTCCTCCCATGGAACTACAAGACAAGAAAAGAACAGCAGACCCATCTGTGCTGCAAACATCCATGGTTCTACGTGACAAGGCACAGTTTGGTAGTTCCCCTCTGTCTTGTAAATCAGAATGAGCAAGACCTGTGTTGCTACAAACCTTCAACATTTCTGTTAGAAACATTACAAAACCTTATTTTTATATGAGGTACAAATAACAGACAGTAGTGCATTGTCATAAGCATCAGAAATGACAGAATTCCATGCAGGGTGACAGATTATTGCAGATTCCTTGATTTGCTCCTAATCATTGTTCACTCAGTTGTTCATTTGAACTGTTTGTGATGATGATGTAACCAGACACAGAACAGTCAATGTGACAATATCAGTTGGAATGGATGGGGCTCTACAAATACAGTACACAGTAAAATATGTTAATGCATTCACACTTCATTCATGACTTGGGATCTGGCTGTTTTGTAGCTGTTAGCTTTCATCAAATTTAAATGCACAATAATATGTGTTGTTTTGTAAATACACTCAGTGGCCACTTTATTAGGTAAACATGTACACCTGCTCATTAATGCAAATATATAATCAGCCAATCGTGTGGCAGCAACTTAATGCTTAAAAGCATGCAGACATGGTCAAGAGGTTCAGTTGTTATTCAGACCAAACATCAGAATGGGGAAGAAATGTGATCTAAGGGATTTTGAAAGTGGAATGATTCTTGGCGCCAAGCAGGGTAGTTTGAGCATCTCAGAAACTGCTGATCTTATGGAATTGTTGCACACAACAGTCTCTAAAGTTTACAGAGAATGGTGAAAAAAGCAAAAAAAATCCAGTGAGTGGTAGTCCTCTGGGTGAAAATGCCTTGTTAATGAGAGAGGTCAGAGGAGAATGGCTAGACTGGTTCAAGCTGACAGGAAGGTGACAGCAACTCAAATAACCATGCGTTACAACCGTGGTTTGCAGAAGAGCATCTCTGAACGGCCAACCTATCAAACTTTGAAGTGGATGGGCTACAGAAACAGCAGGCCATGAATATACATTAAATGGCAATTTTATTAGGTACAGGAGGTGACTAATAAAGTGCCCACTGAGTGTACAGCTGTATCCTGCAGAGGTGGGTGTCTGCCATAATGGACAGCATTGATATTATGATAGATTTCAAGTAAGGCAGTATTGATATATTGGTATTGTTTTATTATTAGCACATATACAAGGATACAGTGAAAAGCCTGGCCTTGCATACTGTTCATTCAGATTAAATCATTAGCTAGAATAAGTTAAAACAATTACAATGCAGAATGAAGAGTACAAGCTACTGAACAAGTGCAGTCGAGGTAGGCCATAAATGCAAACTCATACTGATGGCATGCTAACATAGTGATTAGTCTAATGCCAGTGACCAGGTCCAATTCCTTCACCGTCTGTAAGGGGTTTTGTATGTTCTCCCTGTGACGGTGCCAGTTTCTTCCTGGTGCGCCGCTTTCCTCCCACATTCCAAAGATGTACATTTTTGTAAGATAAGTGGTCAGATAGGTGTAATTAAGTAGCACTTGGTTTTCGGGCTGGAAGGGCCTGTTATCTCTAAAATAAGTTTTAAAAATTGCAGTGCAAGTGAACAATAAATTGTAAAATCATAACAAGGTAGGTTGTGAGGTCAAGAGCCAAGTTTGTTAATGTTTTGCTAAGGCAATAGGCATTTCATAACACGTAACACTTTAGTGCCAAATTATAATTTCAGCCTATATTCACAGTCTATCAAATACATGGCTGGTCAGCCATTGTGTATGAGTGTGTTTTACCAAGATAACTAAGAATCTGCACCATCCATCTTCGTTACTGTGCCAAAGGCATTTAGTTTGTGAGAACACAGTTGGATGTAATCTTCACTGAGGTTACCAAAGGAATTGTTAACTCCTCTCCTACTGCTTCTCTTTAACTTCCCAGGGCTATGCCTGGGAAGTTCTCAGTCTCCTAAACTGTCACATCGTTAGCAGTACTGATACAATTCTTCCACCAGGATGTGCACAGATTACTGAGTGTCAAATTAACCTTCTATTGCCAATAATCAGGCAAAATGATTTGACCAAAGAGTTATTTATTAAGTTAAAGCTGTAATTAACCTAACTTAAATGGGAGCATTTATCTTCATTGTCTAGTTCTACTCTTTATATTCCCAAAATGTAACTATTACAGGGATAACAGATGGAATTGGTCAAAATTAATAGTATTTGTGGACATTAATAATTAAGAGTTGTGCTGTATCTGTCGCATGTATATTGAAGCTTACAGTGAAAGGTGCTGTTTAGCATCAACAGCCAAGATTGTGCTGGCAAGTGTTATCACACTCCTGGTACCAGCATAACTTGTCGCAACTTGCTAACTGTAATTTTGCGTCTTTGGAATGAGGGAGGAAACCCACAGTGAGAAGGTTCAAACTCCTTACAGACAGTGGTGGCAGTTGAATCCTGGTTGGTGATCGCTGGTTCTGTAAAGCAATATTGGACTAAATAATCTGCATAGGTAAATCCTTCCCTTTCTGTCGCAAGTATTTCCTCATTTAAGAAGTAGACAACCAGAGTGCTAAAAACGTAATTAAAATAAACTTTAAATTGCTGTGATAGGGTTCAATTCCTCTGGTGAGCAACTTGTGATTTTTTTCCCTGTATTTCTGTATCCTTTCTCATTGGAACTGATGAATGCTACAGCAGCATAGCGAACACAAGGAAATCTGCAGACGCTGGAAATTCAAGCAACACACACAAAATGCCGGTGGAACGCAGCTGGCCAGGCAGCACCTATAGGAAGAAGTCCTGACGAAGGGTCTCGGCCTGAAACATAGACTGTACTTCTTCCTATAGATGTTGCCTGGCCTGCTGCGTTCCAGCAGCATTTTGTGTGTGTAGCAGCTTAGCAGTTAGAGCTGTTCCCTCACAGCCCCAGGAACAGGGTTTGGTCCTGATGTCGGATGCTGTCTGTGTGGGATTTACACATTCTGCTTTTGACAATCTGGCATTCTTTTGGGTGATCCGGTTTTGTCCTACATCCAACAGCATGTGCCAGAAAGATACTTTATATTACCTTTTGGTGTGAGTTAATTGCAAAAAAAAAACTCAAAGGGGAGTTTGTACAACTGTGTGAAAGAGGATGAATTACACAGATACCAGGAAATAAAAGGGAATGGTACTGATGGGATGGCTCTGCTGAGAGCCATCATGATCCAATTGGCCAAATGGCTTCCTCCTGTGACATTACTATTTCATTCACCATATGCATTTACATAGAAATTTGTTCTGGTGTGTTGGTAGGGTAGGACATGCAACACAAAACAATAATTATAAAGAATTATACACTCAGTGACCATGTTATCCAATACCTCCTGTACTTAATAAAATGGTCACTTGGTGTCTATTCATGGTCTTCTGTTGCTGTAGCTCATTCACTTCAAGGTTCAACATGATGCATGTTCAGAGATGCTCTTTTGTTCACCACTGTTGTAACACATAGTTATTTAAGATGAGTCAGCTTCCTCTCAGTTTGAACCAGATTGGGAATTTTCCTCTAATTTCTCTGATCAACAAGACATTTTCACCTACAGAACTGCTGCTCACTGGATGTTTTTCACTTTTTGCACCATTCTCTGTCACCTTAGAAACTGTTGTGCCTGAAAATCCCAGGGGATAAGCAGTTTCTGAGATACTCAAACCACCCCATCTGGCACCAACAATCATCCTACAGTCAAAGTTACCTTTCTTCCACATTTCTTTCACACTCTGATATTGGTCTGAACAATAACTGAACCTCTTGACCATGCAGTCATTGATTTGCTGTCACATGATTGGCTGATCAGATATTTGCATTAACAAGTAGGCATAGAGGTTGACCTAATAAAGTGAACACTACATGTTTAATAAATAAAAAAGTTAATGAAGTTAGAGATTAAAAGATGGATATGGAATAAAATGTGCATAAATACATAAACGCCTGAATGTATTTACAATGTAAGCAACATTATAAAAGTAGTTCAAAGTGTGCACTGTGCAATATCTGTAAGTATGTACTTTTGACCAACTTTTTGATCATCCATCCAGCTCAATATCAATTTCTAGTTCGAAAAAATATGTGCAGGATCCTTTGTTGCTTCAATGATGACTCATGATACTGGTGTTGCCAATTAAACAAATTGAATGCAGAACATTATAAACCACACCAGGCAAATGATTTTGCCAATTAAATGAATATCTTTATTAATTGTAATTAGTATAAACAACTCAAACATTTATTACATGGTATGAAAAAACATAATTAACTCTTTCATTACATAACTCTTTCAGTAGCTTCACAAAGTCCAAAATTCAATACGTCTATTCAGAAGTATGTCAGAAATTTGGGGTCCTCAAGCTGGCACTGAGCACATCTTTGAATCTTATTCTCATCCTACTTCCTAATTTCTTCCTGTAACAGAGGCTGGAACAGAGTTCATTCCTCTGGCATAGACAGTCAAGGAGTGAAGAATGTTAAGTGGAAGAACTGAAAACAAGAAGTAAGATTTTGTGAGGATGAAGCTGAAGGAATGATGTGAAGTGGGGTCATGTTGACATTTAAATATTTGATTAGTTCCAGTGTAGGGACATAGCTCCATGAAGCTTCTACCTGAAAAAACATTACAAGGCTCTGTTCACCCTCACTATTCTTAATACCAAGCAACACAAACAATTTTGAAATACAGTGTACCAGAGACAGGACTGTATGAGCCTAAATTCTGTTAAGTGTGACCAGGTGGATCAGGTGATTACAGGAACCAGAAAGAATTTGAAGTTATCAAACAAGAAGTACATATATGCACAAAGGAGTTGACGTTATCCATATAATTTGTTATAAAATCAAATCAAAGGGGTCTAAAGGGGAGCCTCAGGATATTCATATTATGACTAATAGCCCAAGTCTCTGATTCTAAATGTACATTTAAGGTGAGAGGGGGCAATTGGAAAGAACCTGAGGGTAATTTTACTGAGGGTAATTTTCCAGAGGATTGTGCGTATACAGAACAGCCTGTCAGAGGAAGTGGTAGAGATGGGTATAATTCCAAAGATATTTAGAGAGATTAGTGGACAGAAAAGGTTTAGAGGGATGGAGGATTATCACAGGCAAATGAGAAAAGCATAGTTAGGTACTTTGGTTGGCACTGGTGAGTCACTGAGCCTGTTTTCCAGCTGCATAACTTTAGGATAGAACCTGCTCTTTCAATTGATTACAACATAATTATATTACTTTTAAAAAGTCAGCATTTTCATTATCCTTTACCTCTCTATATATATTTTAATTTTCAGTTCTGTAAAATTATTATTAAATATCTTAAAATGTCTTAAATCTATTTTAATCTTTCAGATGCATTTAACTAAAGTGAAAAACAAGTGTGTGGAATTGGATTTGGTCTACTGGACATGTAGTGAGATATGGTGAAAAACTTGTTATTGTTCATACAGATCAGATCATTACACAGTGTATTCAGCCAGAGTAAGGTAAAATAATAGCAATGCAGAATAAAGTGTAGAAGCTACAGAGAAAGTGTATTGCAGGTGAACAGTAAAGAGCAAAATCATACGGAAATAGACTGTGAGGTCAAGAGTCCATCCTATTGTACCAGGGAACTATTTAGTATTCTTATTACAAAGGGATAGAAGCTGTCCTTGAGCCTGGTCGAATGTGCTTTTAGGCTTTTGATGCCTGATGGGAGAGGGCAGAAGGAAGAAGGCCTGGGATGGGTGGAGTCTTTGATAATGCTGGCTGCTTTGTTGAGACAACAGGAAGTATAGACTGAGTCCACAGATGGTAGGCTGGTTTCCACAACGTGCTGAGCTGTGTTCACAGCTCTCTGCAGTTTCCCGCAGTCACATGCAGAGCAGTTGCCAAACCAAGCCATCAGATTAGAATACTTTCTGTTGTGCATTGCAAAGTCATGATATGGGTTGACGGGGACCCTCCTGAATCCTGACACCTACATGGCTGGACTAGTCCAGGCTACTGGTGATATTCACTTCAAGGAACATGAAGCTGTCAACACCGTTGATATGGTCTGGAGCAAGTGCACCACCTCCCTTCCTGAAGTCAATGACCAACTCTTTTGTTTTGCTGAATCTGAAATGGTTCAAATGGCTCCGTTTATTATCAGAGAATGTATACAGCATACAGCCTGAAATCACAGACATCCACAAAAAACAGAACCCCAAAAGAATGAATGACAGAACAACATTAGAACCCCAAAGTCACCCCCTCTCCCTCTCCCCGGTGCAAGCAACAGTAAAGAATCAACCTCACCCCACCCATTTCAGCAGAAACCCACCACCCACCAAACAACAAACAACGCAGCCAATACAAACTATTGTTCAACGTGCCGGAGGCTCTTTCTCTCTGTCTCTCACTAACAGGAGACAGAGTGATGCCATTCATTTCACCAAGAATTTGAGGAAAATCATCTGTTTCCTTCCTGTACTCCAACTCATCATTACTTGAGATGCAACCCACTACAGTGCAGTGACCATCCAGGGCACAGCATAGGGATCTGAGGACACAACCTTGTGGGGCTCTGGTATTTGGAATCTTTGCAGAGTGCAAGAATGTCAATAGAGTACTCTGGGGCCACGTGCTGTCTGTACCTGCCCACTGAGATCTATTCCCAATTCAGGTGATGGTGCTACAGAGGTGTAAAGGGTGAGTATGGCTTCTGGAAACATGGGAAGGCTATTCTAAGTTGCCCTTTATAGGCGAGTGGTAAAATCATAGGGAGGGGGAGATATAGAACAGTGTGGACCTTCAGTCCAAGATGTTGTGCTGACCTATAGAAGCCTACTCTGTGGTCAATCTAAAGCTTCCTTCCTACACAACCCTTCACCTACAATTCATCCTTTGACCCATGTGCCTATTTCAGAGTCTCTTAAATGCCCCTAAAACCAACCCCAGTATTGCATTTCAGGCATTTCCTTTGTGAAAAACCTCTCTCCCCTGAACTTTATTCCATTCACCTTAAAGTATGTCCGTTGGTATTGACCATTGATGCCCTGGGAAAAGATGGCTAATACCAGATTAGTTAATAATGACTAAAGAGTTCCACTGTGTTGTACTAATGCCATTGAATGGTATGGTAGAACAGATAGATCTGGAAAATCAGTTTAGTAATTCCTTAAAAGTGGTGCCATGGGTCAATAGTATTGTAAAGAAAGCTTTTGGCACATTGGCCTTCGTGAATCAAAGTATTGATTGCAGGAGTTGGATGTTATGTTGAAATTGTATATGACGTTGGTAAGGCTTAATTTGTAATGTTGTGTGCCCTTCTTGTCACCTACCTCTAGGAAAGATAATCAATAAGATTGAAAGACTGCAGAGAAAATTTTCAAGGATGTTCTCTGGTCTTGAGGATCTAGGTTATAGGTTAGGACTTCATTCCCTGGAGTGCAGGAGAATGAGGGGAGATTTGATAGTGGTACTGTAAGTAAATTATAAGGAGTATAGACAGGATAAGTGCAAGTAGGCTTTTTCCACTGAGGTCAGGTGAGAGTAGCACTGGAGGTCATGGATTAAGGGTGAAAGGTGAAATGTTTGAGTGGAACATGAGAGGGAGCTTCTTCACTCATTGGATGGTGACAGTGTAGAATGAGTTAGCAACGGAAATGATGGGTGCGGAACTGATTTCAACTTTTAAGAGAAGTTTGGATAAGTATGAGGGTGGGAAGGGTATGGAGGACTATAGCCAGGTGCAGGTCGATAGGACGAGGCAGTATAATAGTTCAGCACAGTCCGGATGGGCCGAAGAGCCGTTTCTGTGCTGTAGCGTTCCATGACTCTTCAGTGAGAGCAGCAAACGATCCTGTGCTCGATGCCAAGCAAAGCATTGAGGTCCCAGAGTAGGAAATGAACCAATGCGTCTGACCCATCTCACACTCCCTCCTCACTACTATCATCAGGTGGGAGGTGCAGGAATGGTGGCTTCCCCTCTGCCAGGCTCAGGAGCAATAATTGTCCTGGACTGTCTCAGCACTGAACTGCAGCTCATGATCTATGTATTATTTGTTTACTTTCTATTGATTTACTATTTGCACAATTTGTCCTCTTTTACACATTGGATTTTTGCCAGTCTTTGTTGCGTCTGTTCTTTCATGAATTCCACTGTGTTTCTTTGTTTTGTGGCTGCCTGCAGGAAGATGAATCTCAAGGTTGTATCTGGTATACATACTTTGATAATAAAATTGAAGCTTAAACTGTTGAACTTTGAACTTTGGCTTATGACTTGAGCTGATGGAAATTTGCGGAGATTAATAGGGGTTTGTTTAGAAATAGCGTAAATGGTCAGCCTGAATTAAAGAGACAGTTTTTATACTGAATGGTTCTATGACAAAGTGCTTCTAAGTTGGACTGTCAGCTGCAACCTTGTTAAAATGTGGTACAGGCTTGAAGGGCCGAATGGTCTGCTCTTCTTTACACTCTATGCCAAACCACATCAAACAGGAACTCAGTCAAATGTATTTGAGTCTTAATTTCATTTAATCGTGCTGTTGTTTTGTTTTTATTGCTTTCTAACAGCTCTGAGTTAGGCTATTAATTCTCATGTTGTGTGACTACTTTTCCTTAAACCCCATGAGAGATGTTCTTCAAAATTGCAGACTTGCCAAGAAGCAGTTTTAATACATTTTGTTCTGGTTTCATGATCTATTGTGATGCTGATGAAATCTTTCCTATATGAAACACATTAACAAATTTGTATACAGACTAATGTATGAGAATGCGCATGGCTCAGTTTGTACACCTGGAGATAACACTACAGCAACCGGTGTAATTGACAGCAAAGATGATTATCAGGATTTACAGAGGGATCTATGAGCATCTGGGAAAGTGGGCCAAGGAATGGCAAATGGAGTTTAATTTAGTTAAGTGTGAGGTGTTGCATTTTGTGGAGAAAAATGAGGGTAGGACTTTTTCAGTGAACAGAGAGTGTTGGAGAACAGAGGGACCTCGAAGTACAAATGTATGAATGTTGTGTCACAGGTAAAGAGGGTAACAGTTCATGAACACTACCTCATCACTCTGCTTTATCTCTTTTATTTTTTAATATTATGGCAATTTATATGTCTTTTCACTGTACTGCTTCCATAAAGCAACACACTTACAAGTAAGACAGTGATAATAAACCAAATTCTGAGTCTCCTTCTGACTTTGGTGAGTCTGCATTTGTAATATCATGTTCAGTTTTGTTCACCCTGCTGTTGGAAAGACTCCATTAAGCAGGGAAGAATGCCGGCAAGATTTATGAAGATGGTGCGGGTTTGAGGTATTAAGAACTAGAGGACGTACAGTAAGTTTAACATGAGATGAGAAAGGTTTAATAGGAACCCAAAAGACAATTGTTTTTCATCCAGGGAGTAGTAATGATATGGCATAAGCAACCACAGGAAGGGGTTAAGGCATGTAAAGTCTAACTTGGGCAGGTAGATGGATAGGAAAAGTTTAGAGCGATTGGAACCAAACTATACCGGAATGAAATATGATAAAATTAAATAATGTTAAAGGATTATTAACTTCCACCTGAGTAAAGAAGGGATCTTAGTTTTATTTCTCATCCAAAGATCCGCATCTTAAGCATTGGGTGATTCCCTTGGTAATGCTTCACAGTGCCAGTCTGACTGCGAGCTACAATGATTAGTGAGACTTAAATCGACATCCCTCTAACTCAGACAACTATTGTTTGAATGAAGCCAGTTGAAAAGCAATGACTTTTCCAGCCTGTTTTAAATTGCGATGGGTTTAGATAAGGTAAATAGAGAAGAGCTTTTCAGATAAGCAGATGGTTCAAGAACTAGAGGGTATGGATTTAAAATGATAGTCAAAGTATGCTGTGAGTTATAGGAAAAGGCTGAATAACTTTATTTCCTGGAGCATAGGAGAACGAGGAGATATTTAATACAGTTACACAAAACTATGAGGGGTATAGCTAGAATAAACACAAGCAGGCGTCATCTACCAGGTCCAGAACTAGAAGTTGTAGGTTAAGGGTGAAAGGTGAAATGTTTAAGGAGAACTTGAACAGGATCTTCTTTGCTCAGAGAGGGGTGAGAAATTGTAGTAAACTGCCAGCAGAAGTGTGTGATGAGGGTTTGATCAAGAGGGGATTGGATCGATACATGGATAAGAGAGGTTTAGGTAGATACATGGATAAGAGGGGTTTGGATGGATACATGGATGAGAGGGGTTTGGATAGATATATGGATGAGAGGGGTTTGGATAGATACATGGATGAGAGGGGATCGGATAGATACATGGATGAGAGGGGTTTGGATGGATACATGGATGAGAGGGGTTTGGATGGATACATGGATGGGAGGGGTTTGTATGTATACATGGATGAGAGGGGTTTGGATGGATACATGGATGAGAGGGGTTTGGATAGATACATGGATGAGAGGGGTTTGGATGGATACATGGATGAGAGGGGTTTGTATGTATACATGGATGAGAGGGGTTTGGATGGAGACATGGATGAGAGGGGTTTGGATAGATACATGGATGAGAGGGGTTTGGATAGATACATGGATGAGAGGGGTTTGGATAGATACACGGATGAGAGGGGTTTGGATAGATACATGGATGAGAGGGGTTTGGATAGATACATGGATGAGAGGGGTTTGGATAGATACATGGATGAGAGGGGTTTGGATAGATACATGGATGAGAGGGGTTTGGATAGATACATGGATGAGAGGGGATCGGATAGATACATGGATGAGAGGGGATTGGATGGATACATGGATGAGAGGGGTTTGGATGGATTCATGGTTGAGAGGGGATTGGATGGATACATGGATGAGAGGGGTTTGGATGGATACATGGATGAGAGGGGTTTGGATGGATACATGGATGAGAGGGGTTTGGATGGATACATGGATGAGAGGGGTTTGGATAGATACATGGATGAGAGGGGTTTGGATAGATACATGGATGAGAGGGGTTTGGATAGATACATGGATGAGAGGGGTTTGGATAGATACATGGATGAGAGGGGTTTGGATAGATACATGGATGAGAGGGGTTTGGATAGATACATGGATGAGAGGGGATCGGATAGATACATGGATGAGAGGGGATTGGATGGATACATGGATGAGAGGGGTTTGGATGGATTCATGGTTGAGAGGGGATTGGATGGATACATGGATGAGAGGGGTTTGGATGGATACATGGATGAGAGGGGTTTGGATGGATACATGGATGAGAGGGGTTTGGATAGATACATGGATGAGAGGGGTTTAATGGATACATGGATGAGAGGGGTTTGGATGGATACATGGATGAGAGGGGATCGGATAGATACATGGATAAGAGGGGTTTGGATGGATACGTGGATGAGAGGGGATCGGATAGATACATGGATGAGAGGGGTTTGGATGGATACATGGATGAGAGGGGTTTGGATGGATACATGGATGAGAGGGGTTTGGATGGATACCTGGATGAGAGGGGTTTGGATGGATACGTGGATGAGAGGGGATCGGATAGATACATGGATGAGAGGGGTTTGGATGGATACATGGATGAGAGGGGTTTGGATAGATACATGGATGAGAGGGGTTTAATGGATACATGGATGAGAGGGGTTTGGATAGATATATGGATGAGAGGGGTTTGGATAGATACATGGATGAGAGGAGATCGGATAGATACATGGATGAGAGGGGTTTGGATGGATACATGGATGAGAGGGGTTTAGATAGATATATGGATGAGAGGGGTTTGGATAGATACATGGATGAGAGGGGTTTGGATGGATACATGGATGAGAGGGGTTTGGATAGATATATGGATGAGAGGGGATCGGATAGATACATGGATGAGAGGGGTTTGGATGGATACATGGATGAGAGGGGTTTGGATAGATACATGGATGAGAGGGGATCGGATAGATACATGGATGAGAGGGGTTTGAATGGATACATGGATGACAGAGGTTTAATGGATACATGGATGAGAGGGGTTTGGATAGATACATGGATGAGAGGAGATCGGATAGATACATGGATGAGAGGGGTTTGGATGGATACATGGATGAGAGGGGTTTAGATAGATATATGGATGAGAGGGGTTTGGATAGATACATGGATGAGAGGGGTTTGGATGGATACATGGATGAGAGGGGTTTGGATAGATATATGGATGAGAGGGGATCGGATAGATACATGGATGAGAGGGGTTTGGATGGATACATGGATGAGAGGGGTTTGGATAGATACATGGATGAGAGGGGTTTGAATGGATACATGGATGAGAGGGGTTTGGATGGATACATGGATGAGAGGGGTTTGGATAGATACATGGATGAGAGGGGATCGGATAGACACATGGATGAGAGGGGTTTGGATGGATACATGAATGAGAGGGGATCGGATAGATATATGGATGAGAGGGGATCGGATAGATACATGGATGAGCAGGGTTTGGATGGATACATGGATGAGAGGGGTTTGGATGGATACATGGATGAGAGGGGTTTGGATGGATACATGGATGAGAGGGGATCGGATAGATACATGGATGAGAGGGGTTTGGATAGATACATGGATGAGAGGGGTTTGGATGGATACATGGATGAGAGGGGTTTGGATGGATACATGGATGAGAAGGGTTTGGATTATTATATGGATGAGAGGGGTTTGGATAGATACATGGATGAGAGGGGTTTGGATAGATACATGGATGAGAGGGGTTTGGATTATTATATGGATGAGAGGGGTTTGGACAGATACACGGATGAGAGGGGTTTGGATGGATACATGGATGAGAGGGGTTTGGATGGATACATGGATGAGAGGGGTTTGGATGGATACATGGATGAGAGTGGTTTGGATGGATACATGGATGAGAGGAGTTTGGATGGATACATGGATGAGAGGGATTTGGATGGATACATGGATGAGAGTGGTTCGGATAGATATATTGATGAGAGGGGTTTGGATAGATACATGGATGAGAGGGGATCGGATAGATACATGGATAAGAGGGGTTTGGATGGATACATGGATGAGAGGGGATCGGATAGATACATGGATGAGAGTGGTTTGGATAGATACATGGATGAGAGGGGTTTGGATAGATACATGGATGAGAGGGGATCGGATAGATACATGGATGAGAAGGGATCGGATAGATATATGGATGAGAGGGGATCGGATAGATATATGGATGAGAGGGGTTTGGATGGATACATGAATGAGAGGGGTTTGGTTGGATACGTGGATGAGAGAGGTTTGGATAGAGAAATGGATGAGAGGGGTATGGAGAGCCATGGTCCAGGTCAGGGGTAGATAGCATTAGGCAGAATAGTCATTTGGCACACACTAGATGGGCAGAAGGTCCTATTTCTCTGCTGTGGTGCTCTATGATTCTATGGTGATATGAGCATAAAGTTTATTTACACACAGAGTGGTGGTGACCTGGAATTCTATGCCTGTCGAAGTGGTAGAAGTCTGCGCTGTTGAAGGAATTCAATCAGCATCTGGGAAAAATTAATTGATTGGAAAATGGGAACAAAACAGTGGAATGGGACTAAATGGATTGCTCTTCAAAGGGCTAGCATATACTTAATGGGCTGAGTAGACTCTTTGCTGAATAAGTTCAATGATTTTATGATCCAGCATAGAGAAAGTGTTTTTACAGCCACACACAAATTGTTGGAGGAACTCAATGGGTCAGACATTATCTTTGGTGAGACCAACAATGAAGGCCATAAAATGCAACATAAACACCAATAAATCAGAATTAAGAACAAATAAATCCAGCCATTAATTTCCCAAATACTTGCTCAAGCATCAAGAGCATGGGGTTGATTTAAGGGGATTTAAGGGACTGGGCAGAGAATAGTAGAAGGTTATGTTGATGAGGTGAGATAAAGCAAGTGGAATGGTGGTTTATGTTGACCAGAAATTCAGGAACAAACTGGTTGGGTCTTGACCCCTATATTTATGTGTTGCACATGTGTAGTTCTGGAGATTGTAAGTTAAAATCCCATTGCAAGTTCACTGAGCTTTGTAATGAGTACAATTGAAGATCAGGCAATAATATTTCGGCACCAATTTAGGACTCTTGTTCTTTTAATGATCTTTCATGCTACCAGAGCACAATATGGTAAAACGACCTTTATTTGGTGTAGCAAGCTCAGTGTTCTTTGTGGATTGTGTGTTATTACTATCCAAACAGATTTCACAATTCTTTGGTGTAGTGTAAGGCCCATGATATAAATATGGATATCACTGTATACCATTGCTTGGCACAATATACTGTATGCCAATGAAAATCACCATCTTCAGACACTGCCATCCTCCTGGTGAGGATGGTGCTAGTGGATACAAGCTCCAGGATTGTAATCCAGTGACAATGAAGGAATCAGAAGCTAACTATTAACTTCATTTGTCACATATACATCAAATTATCAAAAAATATGATGAAATGCATTGTTTTGGATCAACAACCAATATAGTCCAAGGATGTGCTGGTCACCACACTTGTCCGCACACTTTTGTTGCCAACATAGCTTGGCCACAGCTCAGTAAACCTGACCATACATCTTTAGAAAGTGGGGGGAACTGGAGCACTCAGATGAAACCCGCGTGGACATAGGGAGAACCTATAAACTCCTTACAGACAGTGGAAGGAATTGAGACAAGGTCACAACACACTACGGTGTAGCACTACACTACCTGCCACACCACGGTTTCATCTGCATCATGCTACCCTTCTATATTATGTACTCCTACGTCAGAGTGACTTGCAACTCAGAGGAAAACTTGCGGATGATGCTACTTCCGATTATTTGCTACACTTGCCCCTTTCAGTGGTAGGCGTCTCATATTTGGGAGATGTTGTCAACGTTCACTGGCTTAGACACAGCCCGGGCAATCACCTCTCCCTATGTAGAAACCAGTGCTTTGAAAATCTCCTTTAAACTTTCCACCTATCACTTATGACTTCCCTTTGTTTTCATAAGAGACTTTGCAGAATCAGGAAATCTTCAGAATCAGAATCAAGTTTAAAACATTGACATATGTTGTGAAATTTGATGTTTTGTGGCAGCAGTATATTGCAATACATAATAATTACTATAAGTTACAATAAGAAATTTATCTTTTAAAAATTAAAGTAAAAAAAATAATCTTGAGCAAAGAACACAAACTGCTGAAGGAACACAGGGGAGGGTCAGGCATCATCTATGGAAAGGAATAAATGTTTTGGGCTGAGACTCTTTATCAGGACTGGTAATAAAAGACTAGTCTGTCCACAGGGAGAACAAGAAGGACCTTAACTGAATGGCTCATTTAGAAGATGGCAGTTCTGATAATGTAGCATCCCAGCAGTACTATGCTGGATTATCTGGGGTAGGTTTACATATTGAAGTTACATACCATCTGCCTCAGATGTGTGAGTGAAACCAAAGGAACTGCAAGGAAAGGATTCGATCCTGCTTCAATTGTGACCAGAACTGAGCTGGGGAGGCTTGCACTCAGGTTGCATCTAGAGTTTGCAATGAATGACGGTGTAAGATCTAAAGCCATCAAAAGAGACATCAACATTCACCCAATTTACTTCACACTGCATGAAAACATAATTTGCAGTTATTGGAATCATTGTACCGAACGTGCACTTAAAGCACTGTGAGGAGCACAGCAATTGGAGAGCATTTGACAAATTGAATGTAAACAGATGTCTATCACAGCATCAGTCATCCTAATAAAAATACAATGCATGCCAAATAACACGGTTTTTAAATGAAAACATCCAACATAAAGAAGCAATTATTCAGACGTGACTTTATGCTCAGCACGTTGCATCCTTTCTACTTTCCATCACTGGATAGGAGAGAGAGTTTACATTGTAAAGCATTGCCATTATCACCAAGGCAATTTGGGGTTTTTAATTTGAATGCTATACTGTATGTGTTAATAGAAGTGTTGCTTTCAGAGACCAGAAGGTATTGTCAATCATCCCTTGAACAGCAGACATGGTGAAGTAACACAAACAAAATGCTGGAGGAGCTCAGCAGGACAGTCAGCACCTATGGAAAGGAATAAACAGTCAACATTTCGAGCTGGGATCCTTCATCAGGACTGAAAAGGAAGAGGGAAGAAGCCAAAATAGGAAGGTGGCAGGAGGGCAAGAAGGACAAGCTGGAAGCTGATAGGTGAAGCCAGGTGACAGGGAAGGTAGGTGAGTGAGGGAGGAGGGATGAAGTGAGTTTGTAAATTAATTGTGTAAATGTTTAAAGCAAATAAAACCTTACATTAATAAAAAGGGTTTTATATCACCTGAAATTGCTTTATAGTCTAAAAATACTTTTTAATGTGTGATTCCAATAATAATATTAGAGACATAGCAGACATCCTGTTCATAGAATGATTTTAGAAACCACAGTGTATAAATATTTTTAAAGATTAGCTTTATTTGTCACATGTACATTGAAATATACAGTGAAATGCCCCGTTTGCATCAAATCAAATCAGCGATGTTGATGCCAGTCAGCCCACAACTATTGCTATGCTTCCAGTGCCAACGTAGTATGCTCACAACTCACTAACTTTGACTGCTATGTCTTTGGAATGTGGGAGGAAGCCAGAGCATCAAGGGAAACTGTGTAGTCATGGAGAAAATGTACAAACCCTTTACAGATGGCAGCGGGTATCCAACTCCGATCTTATAGCCGGTCTGTGAAGCGCTGCTCTAACTGCCTCGATACAGGTTCACTGATGTATAAGCATGACTGAGGGTAATTATTCTTAAGTTTGCACCCTTAACATACAAACAAAAATGCAACATGATGAGCTGGACTAGGTCCAACAAACAAACAAATGAAGGAATTCCAAGGTTTAGGCAGCATCTTTAGAGGGGAGTGGGCCGTTGATGCTTCTGGTTGAGACCCTTCATCTGGACCAAAAGATAGAGGGGAGATGGCCAGTATACAGAGGTCAGAGGCAGAATGGGTGCAAGAAATGGAGCAGAGTGGATATTAGGGTAGAGATATTCTAAATTTCTACCAAAGGAGGTGTAAGGTACTCCTTCCCTCCGCTAGCCTTCAGATCACCCTTGGGCAAGGTGGAGCAGCTGCTTAGCTCCTGATCAGGGCCACGTAAAACAATGGGAGTAGGTGGTGGATGGTCGTATGAGTAGCTGGTGCATTCAAAAAGTCCTGGTTTTGCGACCACTGATGCCAGGCAGACAACCTCTGAAAAGTATTGATAACGGCTGGGGTCACCTGTCTTGTAAAGTCTCTGCCCAGAAGAAGACCATGGCAAAGTACTTCTGCAGAAAATTCACCAAGAACAATCATGGTCATGGATAGAGAAAAGAATAAGAACAGCTTATGAGTAGTTTAAAGGCAGGTGGAAAACACTGATCGCCCGTGTCATACTACACAGCACATGATGATGATCATGATGTAGCATGGAAGGATTTCATTGATCTTAGGTCATAAGGTCAGTACAACATCATGGGCTGAAGGGTCTGTAGTGTTCTATGTTCTATAGTTGATGACTGGTAGGTGGATCCAGGTGAGGAGGAGTGATAAACTGTTGGGGAAAGGAAGTGCTCAGAGTAACACCAAAATGAACCACTCCATTTTGGGGACAGAAACAGAAGACATGAGAATCCCTTGGTTAAAACACTTTGAGGAGGCTAATTGACAGGGACTAATAGCAGACTGTGGTGCCATGATGGAACTAAAATTCCACAGTCTGCTCTCAACCATCCGCAGCAATTCAGAACCCTTTTTCCACAGAGCTCAGCCTTGGCAATGTTAAGAAAAAGCAACACTCCAGCCAGTGAGTCTTTGATCAAAATTCCCAAGGTACTTTTATTGCATTCAGAGTGATGAACAAAAAATAAGCCCCCAGGCAAGGAGCAGACTTCATGATTAAAGCTGGACTGGGATTTCTCCAGTGAAAAGGGAGCTTGTTGTCGTGGAAACAGCTAAGGCCCTTTATTTGTGGTCGATTGCAGTTCTCAACTTCATCAGCCAGTGCTTTGTTGGGAAGAATTATTTTGTGGGAACATATAGATTTTCATTTTCTTTCCACTTGTTTATGTTTTAGATTGGCTACTCTGGGGCAATGCATTGGCTCAGAGTCTCCCACTGATAGAAAATCACACATTCCCGTTCATAGTAGTGTATGAAGACAATTTGCACTTTGTGACTTGTCTGTCAGCTCTCAGCTGTGGCCCAATGGCTTTTCTTCTGATTCAGCCCAGTGTTCAATTCCCCCTCCAGAGATACAAGCAAACAGAAATATCAAGGCTGGCACGACTCAGCACTGAGGACTGTAGGTGCGGCAACAAGCAGTCTGCCGGAGGAGCTAAGCATTTCGGGGAAATGTCATGCTCATTCAGTACAGACCGGAGCACTCATCTAGTGAGGCATTATGGATGGAACTGAGAAATAAGAAAGGTATGACCACGTTAATGGGGCTATATTACAGGCCTCCCAATAGTCCAAGGATTTAGAGAAAGTCATTTGTAGGGAGTTTGCTAATGGTTCAAGAACGTAAGGTGGAACACCATACTCCAAGTAGGATATAATGTTATCGAATGGCTCTTGAACTCAATATCCCCCAACTATTGAAGGGGAACACCACCATATGCCTTCTTGACCACCCTATCAACTTGTATAACAACTGTGAGCAAGCTATAGATGTTCATCCTCTGGTCATGAACATTACCAAGAGTTATTGGGTACACTTTGTCGCCAAAGTGATTGACACACCTGGGACAGTCATGTGTTCATTGTTTTACTACGAAGTGTCACTTCACATTATTACTTCTCCTTGGGTTATCCCCATGGTAACTAAGAACCATCCACCAGTCTCACTCTAATACATGAAGCAGTAACACCCCCTCAACAATTTATCAATCATTGTCTACCCACTACAACTTCACCAACTCACACACATCCCCCCACGCCACCCCCCTTCCCTACCTAGACAAGATCCTATCCACCTCGACTTTATTCCAGCCCTTCCCTGGAAACCCCAGACTATGTACTTTTGTTGTGGGCTGTTGACTTTGCTAATGAACATGTACAGATTTTGCTCAGAATCAGAATCAGGCTTATTATCACTAACGTATGTCAGGGAAATTGTTGTTTTGTAGCAGCAGTACAGTGCAATAGACTAAAAAATGCAATAAGAAATATATACATATTGAGGAGAGGAGAAGAGGGGCAAGAGTAACCAGAATAGAGAATGTAAAAAGAAAGAGTGGAGAAATTATTGGAATTTGGAGAAGTTTGGAGGTTACCCGAATGGAATATGAGGTGAAGCTCTTCCAGTCTGAGTTTGGCCTCATCATGGCAGCAGAGGAAGCCATAGACAGATACATCAGAATAGGAATGGGAAATCTAATTGAAGCAGGTAGCTACATGTACCAGGAGATCCTGCCTTTTGTGACATATTTCCTTGACCAATTTATTTTGGAAGCTTGTGTTTGAGTTTCTACCTTAATTCTGTCTATGTATAATTATTCTTTAATTTCATCCTAAGACCATAGGACATAGGAGCATAATTAGGCCATTTGACCCACATGGTCTTTTCCACCATTCCATCGTAGCTGATTTATTATCACTCTCAATCGAATCCACCTGCCTTCTAACCTTTGAGGCCCAAACTAATCACAGACCTGTCAACCACAGCTTTGACCTGTCTTCCACAGCTGTCTCTGGAAATGAATTACACAGAATACCACCTACTTGGTAAAGAAATTGCTCCTCATTTCTGTTCTAATGCGACATCCTTCTACTCTGAGGCTGTGCTGTTTGGTCCTAGACTCCCCCACTATAGGAAACATCCTCTCCACATTCACTCGTTCTAGGCCTTTCACTATTCCATAGTTTTCAAAGGAATCCCCTTTCATTTTTCTCAACTCTAGTGAGTACAGGCTATCAAACATTCCTCATACATTAACACTTTCATTCCCAGAATCATTTTTGTGAACCAATTCTGGATCCTCTCCAATTCCAGCACATCCTGTCTTAGATAAGATCTCCAGAACTGCTCACAATACTCCAAGTGCAGTCTGACCAAAGCCTTCTAAAGCCTCAGGATAATGATTCAGAAATATCACATGGTAGCAATATATGGTGTTAGTCTAAATCTTTCATCTTAAGAGTTAGCCATTACTTAGTTAGCCTGTAGCATTCCCATGAAATTCCAGGCTCATGGTTTGGTAAGTGGAGAGAATCCCTGAGGACTCAGCCTCAGAATAGAAAGGCACCCCATTAGAACAGAGATAAGGAGAAATTTTTTGCACCAAATGGTGGTGAATGTGTGGAATTCATAGCCGCAGATGGCTGTGGAGGCCAGGTCATTGAGTATATGTAAAGTGGAGACTGATAGGTTCTTGATTAATAGGAGCATCAAAGGTTTTGCGGAGAAGGTGGGATAATGACATTGAAAGTGTTAATAAATCAGCCATGGTGGAATGGTGATGCAGACTGAAAGGGCTGAGTGGCCTAATTCTGCTCCGAGGTCTTTTGGTCGTAAATTTTTTATGCAATGTAAGAGGAACAAATAATCCATGTGTGAGCCAGGATACAAGAAAGGTTACTGAGTACAAAAGAGCAGTGGATGGCAGTATCCATTAGTATTGAAAGGAAAGTTATCGATTTCAACAGAACACGGAAATACAAAGAACCACCACCAGAACAACTATCAGATACACAAAAAAGGATTTCCGAAATGGAAACTCAATTCAAAGAAACAAATGATGAATGCATAAAGGACACCAGCAGATATCTCACCCACCTCGACAAGATAATGGAGCAATTATTCTGTCTACAAGGCAGCTGGATTGCTTGCCTGTTGCCTGCTTGGACTTTTGAATCTGGAGGGTGATACAGTCTTATTTGTGGCTTTATGTAACCAAGCATAAATAAATAATATTTTAGAAATACTCAACGCTTCCTAATAAGCGTGCCAAGAAAAATAGTACCCACGCCAATCATGAACTAATAACCTCTAGAGATCTGTGGGAAATTGCCGTGATCTGAATAAAATGAATTAATTAATGGTTCTCTCTTTCTGCCAACTGTCTTATTACTTCAGCTAAATCAGAGCCTCATGCAGAGTGTAAAATCCAATCGATGTAAACCGCCTCTTTAGTCTTCACACATGAGTGCCCTGAGTTGCTGAATAATGAGCCTCGAGCAAGACTAGCGATGAAGCGGTCTTTTGTTTCAGTTTTGCTCATAATAATGGATGTTTAGAGAAAACTCTGTTTAATGTTGTGCCCGCTCAGAGCTGGTGTCAGTGTGAAGGAAATATTCTTGGTTACTGGAAACACAGGACTAGCTGCACTCCCTAAAACAAAGAGAATTGGAGGCATTCAAGACAGTGATGAGGCCAAGTCAGGAGTAGTTGTTAGTATTAGTGGAAAGTTGAAGCATCAGAGTTGAGGGGGAGGAGCAGATTGTGTAGGTGGATGAGCAGGTGTAACGTTTTTTCCTAAAAAAACAATAAGGGGAAAAAGTGGTTATGATCTAAACTCAATGCCTGTCGGAGTAGTGGGTAAGATGGAGCGTTTCCGATTTTGCTTGGGCCTTCATTACAAAACGAAGATTTGATAAGTGTAATGCATAGTGCATGCTGCAGGAACATAGCAGGTCAGGTAGCTACAGTGGGGAGGAGTAAAAAACTGATGTTTTGGGTGAAACCTTTCATTAGGACTGGAAAGGAGAGAGGGGAAAGGAAGAATAAGAATGTGGAGGAGGGGAAGGAGTACAAGCTGGAGGGTGATAGGTGAAATCAGGTGAGAAGAAAAGTAGGGGTTTGGTGGAGGAGAATCTAGTTTGATAAAATTCTTTTATAAGAGTTGTTAAGATTTGATATGGATAAATAATGATCAAGAGAATGGGTTTGAGAGAAATTGAGAGGGATAATAAATCAGCCATCATAAAATGGCAGGGCAGACACTTTGGGCTGCATGGCTTAATTCTGCTCCTATGTTTTACAATTTTATGGACCTATATGCACAAAATGTCTTGTTTTGACATATTAATATTCAGTAAGGGCAACTGGCTACATCCCAAAGCAATGGGCACCTGTCAAGTTCTTACATGGAACATTAAGATGCTGAAAATAGGTCAAAAGCGGTACACACATTAGCCTCTCCCAGTCAGTGCATTGACATTTTCCCATCATTCCTTTCTCCATAATGTGCTACCATGCTACTAAGCACAACGTCTCCTGTGCGGCACTCAGCTTCACGTTCTCATCATCTTCTAGTTAAGTGGCTTCCATTGAGTCAAGTACTGGATTTATCAGAGACCCTTTTACTTTTATGAATTCTGTTTTCAACTCCCCTACCTGTCAAAGTATCTTCTCTCTGCCATGTTAAACACTGCCATTATCTTTAGCTCCCATTAAATTACCAAGCAATCTCCTCTTCATGAGATTGTTTACCAATTGTCTTCCAATAATTGTATCCTGCCGGTTGTAGAATTGTACTCCGGAATACCTGCACCATCAGCAGTGATGCTTATAGAGTCATGCAGAATAGAGTCTGCCTCTTTAGCCCATCCTCAGATTCACAATCAGGTGTAATGGAGAGAGAGAGAGAGAGAGAGAGGGAGAGAGAGAGAGAGAGAGAGAGAGAGAGAGAGAGAGATTAAATTAAGAAATAAGAAAAAAATGAGGAAAATGAGGTAGTGTTCAATGTCTATTTAGAAATAGGATGGCAGAGGGGAAGAAGCAGTTCCCGAATTGCTAAGTGTGTGCCTTCAGGCTTCTGTACCTCTTTCCTGATGGTAACATTTCCTGGTTGATGGGGTTCTGAATAATGGACGTCGCCTTTCTAAGGCACCACTCTTTGAAGATATCTTGGATACGATGGAGGCTAGTTCCCAAGATGGAGCTGGTTAATTTTGCAACTTTCTGTAGCTTCTCTCAATCCTGTGCAGTAGTCCCACCATACCAGAGAGTGATGCTGTCAGAATGCTCTCCGCAGGACATTGGTAGAAGTTTTTGAATGGTTTAGATGACAAACCAAATCTCCTCAAATTCTATCTGCTGTCTTGCCTTCTTTATAGCTGCATCAATATGTTGGGACCAGGTTAGCGGCTGAAATTGCTCACTCTCACCACTTCTGATCCCCCTGAGTATTGGTTCATGTTCCCTCATCTTTCCCTTCTTGAAGTCCACTATCAACTCTTTGGTCTCACTAACGTTGAGTGCAAGGTTGGTGCTGTGACACCACTCAACTAACTGGTATATTTTGCTCCTGTACACTGTCTTGTTTCCATCTGAGATTCTGCCAGTAATGGTTGCATCATCAGCAAATTTATAGATAGCATTTAAGCTACGCCTAGCCACACAGACATTGGTATAGACAACATAGAGCAGTGGGCTAAGCACACAGCTCTGAGGTGCGCCAGTTCTGATCATCAGCGAGGAGGAAATATTATTACCAATCTGCACAGATTAGAAACATAGAAACATAGAAAATAGATGCAGGAGCAAGCCATTTCGCCCTTTGAGCCTGCACCGCCTTTCAGTATGATCATGGCTGATCATCCAACTCAGAACCCTGTACCTGCTTTCTCTCCATACCCCTGATCCCTTTAGCCACAAGGGCCATATCTAACTCCCTCTTAAATATAGCCAATGAACCGGCCTCAACTGTTTCCTGTGGCAGAGAGTTCCACAGATTCACCACTCTGTGTGAAGAAGTTTTTCCTCATCTCGGTCCTAAAAGGCTTCCCCTTTATCCTTAAACTGTGACCCCTCATTCTGGACTCCCCCAACATTGGAAACAATCTTCCTGCATCTAGCCTGTCCAATCCCTTTAGAATTTTATACATTTCAATAAGATCCCCCCTCAATCTTCTAAATTCCAGCGAATATAAGCCTAGTCAATCCAATCTTTCTTCATATGAAAGTCCTGTCATCCCAGGAATCAATCTGGTGAACCTTCTTTGTACTCTCTCTATGGCAAGAATGTCTTTCCTCAGATTAGGGGACCAAACCTGCACACAATATTCCAGCTGTGGTCTCATCAAGGCCTTGTACAACTGCAGTAGAACCTCCCCGCTCCTGTACTCGAATCCTCTTGCTATGAATGCCAACATACCATTTGCCTTTTTCCCCGCCTGCTGTACCTGCATGCCCACCTTCAATGACTGGTGTACAATGACACCCAGGTCTCGTTGCACCTCCCCTTTTCCTAATCAGCCACCATTCAGATAATAATCTGTTTTCCTGTTTCCTTGCAACTAAAGTGGGTAACCTCACATTTATCCACATTAAATTGCATCTGCCATGTATTTGCCTACTCACCTAACCTATCCAAGTCACCCTGCATCCTCTTAGCATCCTCCTCACAGCTAACACCGCCGCCCAGCTTCATGTCATCCGCAAACTTGGAGATGCTGCATTTAATTCCCTCATCTAAATCATTAATATATATTGTAAACAACTGGGGTCCCAGCACTGAGTCTTGCAGTACCCCACTAGTCACCGCCTGCCAATCTGAAAAGGTCCCGTTTATTCCCACTCTTTGCTTCCTGTTTGCCAACCAATTCTCTATCCACATCAATACCATACCCCCAATACGGTGTGGTTTAAGTTTGCACACTAATCTCCTGTTTGGGACCTTGTCAAAACTCTTTTGAAAATCCAAATATACCACATCCACTGGCTCTCCCCTATCCACTCCACAAGTTACATCCTCAAAAAATTCTGTAAGATTCGTCAGACATGATTTTCCTTTCACAAATCCATGCTGACTTTGTCTGATGATTTCACCTCTTTCCAAATGTGCTGTTATCACATCTTTGATAACCGACTCTAGCATTTTCCCCACCACCAATGTCAGATTAACCGGTCTATAATTACCCGGTTTCTCTCTCCCTCCTTTTTTAAAAAATGGGGTTACATTAGCCACCCTCCAATCCTCAGGAACTAATCCAGAATCTAAGGAGTTTTGAAAAATTATCACTAATGCATACACTATTTCTTGGGCTACTTCCTTAAGGACTCTGGGATGCAGACCATCTGGCCCTGGGGATTTATCTGCCTTTAATCCCTTCAATTTACCTAACACCACTTCCCTACTAACTTGTATTTCCCTCAGTTCCTCCATCTCACTAGATCCTCGGTCCCCTACTAGATTGTGGTCTTCCAATTAGGACACTGAGGATCCAATTGCTGAAAGAGGTACAGAGGTCAAGTTTCTGTAGCTTATCGATCAGGAGTGTAGGAATGATTGTGCTAAACACTGAACAATAGTCCATGTACAGCATCCTGACATAGCTATTTGTGTTGTCCAGGTGATCTAAGGCCGTGTGAAGAGCCATTGAGATTGCATCTGCCATAAACCTATTGTGGCAATAAGCAAATTGCAATGGGTCCAGGTCTTTGCTGAGGCAAGAGTTCAGTCTAGTCATGACCAACCTGTCAAAGCATTCCATCATTCTAGGTGTGAGTGCTACCAGGCGATAGTCATTAAAGCAGCTCACATTATTCTTCTTGTTCCCCTTTTGAAGCAGGTAGGAACTTCCGACAGTAGCAGTGAGAGGTTGGAAATGTCCTTGAATACTCCCGCTAGTTGGTAGGCACAGGTTTTCAGAGCCTTACGAGCTACTCCAACGGGGCCTGCTGACTTGTGAGGGTTCACCCTCTTTAAAGACAGTCTAACATCAGCCTCTGAGACAGAGATCACAGGGGCATCAGGTGCAGCAGGGATCTTCACAGCTGTCGTGTTCTCCCTTTCAAAGCGTGCATAGAAGGCTTTGAGTTCATCTGGTAGTGGAACATTACTGCCATTCATGCCATTGGGTTTCGCTTTGTAGGAAGTAAAGTCCTGAAAACCTGATGTCACCTCCAACCTCACATGGAATTGTTTCTTTTCTCTTGAAATAGTCCTCCGTAAATCATAACTGGTTTTCTGGTACATGCCTGGGTTGCTAGACTTGAATGCCACAGATCTAGCCTTCAGCAAATGATGAACCTTCTGGTTCATCCATGGCTTTTGGTTTGGGAATGTACAGCAAGTCTTTGAAGGCACACAATCATCCACACAGGTTTAAATGAAGGAAGTTGGTAACAACTACAACATACTCATCCAGATTTGAAGATGAATCCCTGAATACAGTCCAGCCCACCGATTCAAAACAGCTCCCTTGCTTCTGTGCTTCCCTTGTCCATATCTTCTTGGTCCTCACTAATGGTGCTGCGGTCTTCCGTCTCTTCCTGTACTCAGGGAGTAGAAGTACATCTAGATTATCATGGAATAGGACGGTAGGCATTCTTGATGGTGTAACAGTGGTCCAGTGTGTTGTTTCCTCTAGTACTGCAAGAGATCTGTTGATAATAATTATTTAGAGACTTTTTCTTTGCTGATCAAGATTCCTACCTGAGCTAGTCCCATAAGGCCATGTTTGACCCATATCCCTTTAAGACCATAAGACACAGGAGCAGAATTCGGCCATTTGTCTCGTCAAGTCTGCTCTGCCATTCAATCATGGATGATCCCATTTTCGCCTCCTCAGCCCCACTTCCTTATACATGTCACAGGTTGAAGCAAAGGCCATCTACTACATTATTACATGGAACACCGCCATCTAGTTCAGGAACAGTTATTACCCCTAAAAGGCTCTTGGACCAGAGAGGATAACTTTACTCAATTTCACTCGCCTCATCACTAACTGTTCCCATAACCTATGGACTCACTTCCAAAGACTTTTTATCGCATGTCCTCACTATTTATTACTTAATCATTTACTAATTATTATTATTATTATTATTATTATTATTATTATTATTTCTTCCTCTGTATTTGAACAGTTTGTTGTCTTTTGCACATTGGTTGTCTGTCCTGTTAGGTGCAATTTTTTTTTGTTTCTGGTGTATTCTTGTATTTACTGCGAATACCTGCAAGAAAATGAATATCAGGGTTTTGTATGATGACATATATGTGTATCTGATAATAAATTCACTTTGAAGTTTAGGCTCTTATGGCATGCTTGTCTTATGAGTATAGGTTGAGTGAGTTAGAGCTTTTTGCTTTGGAGGGAAAGAGAAGTACGTAAGATGATAAGAGATAGAGTGAATAGCCAGAGGCCATTTCTCAGGGCAGAAATGACGAATACCATGGGGCATAAATTTAGGGTGATTGGAGGAAAGTATAGGGGGATGGTATACAAAGTTCTTTCCACAGAGGGAGAAATGTCCTTCAAGGGTGATGGTAAACGTAGGACATTTTAAAAAACTTAGATGGGCATGTGGATGAAAGAAGAATGGAGGGCCATGTAGGAAGGAAGGGTTTAATTGATCTTAAGTAATTAAAAAATTCGGCACAAAACCATGGGCCAAAAGGCCTGTACTGTACTGTAATGTTCTATGTCCATGTCCAATGTATTTTAAATGTTTTAAATGAGTGTGCCACACGGATACATGTTGCTCCTCTCTCTTTCTCCCCCACAACTCCGGTCTCCATGACCTCTCCTCCCCAGACCAAATGAATGGCCTCAGACTGACATGCCAACTCTCCATTTCCTTCCATAGATGCTGCGTGAGCTACTGAGTTCCACCAGGCCTTTGTATCTCATTTTTAAATGTTGTTATTGTGTTTGCCTCAACCACTTTCTCTGGCAACTCATTTCATATATGTAACATGCACACAAGCAACTCTGCGGATGCTGGAAATGCAAAACAACATGCACAAAATGCTGGATGAACTCAGCAGATCAGCCAGGATCTACAAAAATGATGCTTCCAGGTGACATCCTTCTTTAGGACTGAAAAGGATAGGGGAAGATACCAGCATAAAAAGATTGGGGAAGAAGAAGGAAAAGCATATTTACACTTGGACAATGTTGCTCCTATACAAACTTTTTCCTTTCACTTTAAACTTTTGGTCTCTCGTTCTTGACTCCCCAACCCTGGGAAAAAGACAGAGTGCATTCACCCTACTGACGGCTTTGTGATTTTATGCATGTCTTTCAGATCATTCCTCAGTCTTCTGTGCTCCAAGGAATAAAGTCATAGCCTGTTCAACATTTCCCTATAACCCAGTCCTTGCAATATCCTTGTAAATATTTTCTGCCTACTTTCCAGGTTAATGGCATCATTCCTATCTGAGTCAAACAGAAGAGAAAGAAGCAGCTGGAAACCCAAAGCAACTTGCACAAAATGCTGGAGGATCTCAGCAGGTCAGGCAACGTCTATGGAAAAGGTTCAACAGTTGATGTTTCAGGCCGAAAACCTTCATCAGGACCTTTCTCTCTCACAACTCTGGACCTCAGTCTCCGTCACCTAACACAGGACCTGATGAAGGTTCTCGGCCTGAAGTGTCAACTGCTTACTCTTTCCATAGATGTTGCCCAGCCCACAGAAACAGGCATTGCGGTTCATCCTACGTCTGTTCACCAAAGAGTATCTCATCCTCAGTCACACACATTGACCCATTGTTTCCATATCTTGCTGATTCAAATGCTTACTGAGATACCTCCTGAACATTATAACCAAGAATATACTATGCATTGACAATTGAAGTATTTGTTCACATACTTCTGAAGTAACATTGACCAAAATGTTAATTATTCTCAAAAGAATAAAGATCAGAATCAAATTTTGTGTGAAATTTTGGGAATAGTCCAAGAATGGGTGCGTAGTGGACAGCGAGGAAGGCCATCAAAATTTGCAGTGGGATCTGAACCTGATGAGAAAATTGTTATGATACGGCAACAATGAATATTCAATAAGATCGATCTTGTATTACCGCTGATGACACCAACTTTACTCGATCCTTGGGGTTCCCGTACTTCGGTAAATCTTCACTCTCCAATACTTAGACTTTAAAATTAAATCGAAGATACATCAAACATAACTGGCAGTGATTTTAAAAACTGACGGCACAACTTACAGTAAAAAGTAAAACTCCACTTTAAAACAAAACTGTGTCATGAGACGAATATGCAGCATAATGGAGTAACTGATGAATTAAACAACGAACTAACCTGCGTCACAGCAAGGCTTTCCTGTTTTATACCTGTTAGAACAGGCCATCACATGACCTCCCACTTGCGGGAAAATTACATCATGTGACCTCACACTGGTGGGAAATTACATTACCTCACCATCACAAGACCACAACATCATGCTCACCAGATACTCAATTTCATCATGGTCATAGACAGTCAGAAGATACCCACGGGGTATGTAACAAAATGGCCTGAAAAATGGCAGATGGAATTTAATGGAGACAAGTGTGAGGTGTTGCATTTTTGGAAGGACAGAACAGGGTAGGACCAACACAGTGAATGGACGGATGCAGAAGAGTGCAGTAGAACCAAGGGATCAGGGAATACAGATCCACAATTCCTTGAAGGTGACATCGCAGATAGATAGGTTCATAAAAAAGCTTTTGGCACATTGGCATTCATAAATCAGAGTAATGAGTGCAAGAGTTAGGATATTACTTTGAAGTTGTTTAAGATGTTGACAAGGATAAGTCTGGAGCATTGTATGCAGTTCTGGTTCCTACCTACAGATAAGGTTACAATAATATTGAAAGGGTGCAGGAAGAATGTATAAGGATGTTGCCAGAACTTGAGGACATGAGTATAGTGAAAGATTGAATAGGTTGGAGAGTGAGATTTGGTAGATATGTACAACATACATAATTATGAGTAGAAGAAATGCAAGCAGGCTTTTTCCAGAGGTTGAGTAAAGCCGGAACTAGAGGTCATAATTTAAAGGTGAAATATTTAAGGGTAATCTAAGGGGGAACTTGCTCACTCAGAGGGTGGTGAGAATGTGGAAAGAGCTGCCCACAGAACTGGTGGGTGCGAGTTTGATTGCAAAATTTAAGAGAAGTTTGAATGAATACACAGTTGGGAGGGGTTTGGAGTGCTGTGGTCCAGGTGCATGTCAATGGAAAGAGGTAGAATAACAGTTTGCCATGGATTAGATGGGCTGAATGGCCTGTTTCTGTGTTGTCATGTTCTATATTTCTATTAACTCTTAAGTTGGCTATTTTATAATATAATTCGTTGTGCTGAGACACAGAAATTTGCCTTAGTTGCTCCAGAGCACTTTGTATTCTAAAACATTAACTGTCACTTTGTTGCTCTTTGTAGAAGTTGAGATTTCCAACAGAAAGTTTCCTGGAACAGCACAGAGAAGGGGTCTTGAATGATGTGAATGCAAGGAAACTGAGAGTGACCCTAACCTTGTTCTCCATAAACAACTCTAGTAGAGATGTGTGAAGTCACAAGAAGATTAACATCTGAGAGAGGATGAAGGATAGAGTCCTGAGAAGTGGTGCTGGCCTTGAAAGTAAACCTGTTCCTCTGATTACAGATGTTGGCTGAACTTTTCATTCTTTCCAGTATTATCTGCTTCTGAGGATTAAAGATCAGAATCAGATTTAATATTACCGGCATATGTTGTGTAATTTGTTAGCTTTGCAGCAGCAGTATACTGCAATGCATGATAAATATAGGGAAGTGAATTCATTAAGTATAGATATGTATATTAAATAGCTAAATTAAGAATAGTAGTGCAAAAACAGAAAAATTAAAATAAGTGAGACTTTCAACTAGTTGACATATCTTACTCCTGTACGCCCTCTCATCTCCATCTGAGATTCTGCCAACAATGGTTGTATCATCAGCAAATTTATAGGTGGTATTTGAGCTATGCCTAGCCACACGATCATGGGTGTAGAGAGCTAACCACACTCTCCTGAGGTGTGGCAGTGTTGATCATCAGCGAGGAGGAGATATTATCCCCAATCCACACAGATTGTGATCTTCCAGTTAAGGAGTTGAGGATCCAGTTGCAGAGGGATGTAAAGAGGTCCCAGTTCTGTAGCTTATCAAACAGGACTGTAGGAATGATGGTGTTCATTAGCTTTATTTGTCATTGTTTGCATCAAATGCCATCAGTGAGGATTCTGCTGGGTAGCCCGTAATCGTCGTCATGCTTCTGGTGTCAGTATCGAATGCTCACAAATTACTAACCCTAACCATAGGTCTTTGGAATGTGAGAGGAAATTGAAGCACCTGGAGGAAACCTACGTGGTCATGAGGAGGTTGTAAAAAATTCCTGACAGACAGTGGCGGGAATTGAACCCTGATCTTATAGTTGGTGATGAAAAGCAATAGTGCTCAGAGGATCATTCTCTTGTGCTGAGAGGATCATTAGGATCTCTCCCCATCCAGGATAATTACCAGGAGTGCTGCATATGCAGGTCCCTTATCATCATCAATTATCCCTCCATCCCATCCCAACTTTTCTTTGTCCTCCCTACCATCAGGCAAGTGATATCACAGCAACAGGACAAAGACTGTTAGGATGGGAAATGGATTCCGTCCCCAGGCTGTGAGACTACTGAACTCCCTGCCACCACTCAGGTCTCATCATGTATGAAGTGCCAGTACCATTATATTATTTATTTTTAAAATGTTCAAACACACTTCGTGGTAAATGTCAATCTTCTGGAATATATAATATTTTAAAATTTATTTTTGGTTATATAATTTATTCGTTGCGAGTGAGTTATAAGTACAGCGTTATGCACCTTGCTCTGGAGGAACATTGTTTCGATCGACTGTACACGTGTTGACAGTGGAATACCGATACACTTGAACTTTGACTTTCTTTATTTTTTATCCGCAAAGCTACAGTAACACCCATTGCAATACCATACAATTTATTGGTGCCATATTGTTACAATTGATTCCTTTAAGTAATGTAATGAAAACATTGTTGCTAAAGCCTGGCTCTCCTATGACTTAATAAGCATGGTTTTTGAGCTATTGATGTTGAAAACCTCATGGGAGGTAAATATTTCATGTTGTACCTCTGTCAATGACGTTTGGGAGGGATGTGCCAGGGTGAATGGAAGTCCCTCTAGCAAATGAAGGGACACATTTCCCAATAGGCACAAAGACATCAAGGATTTTGTACTAGCTTGCCTTGGCTTAGGTTTTTTTTTCAGAGTGTGTGAATGAATGTTTAGCATTGAGTCCATGAGAAATGACAACTACATCGGCTCAGTATAATATGATGGATTTGTGGCCAGGAAAAGAAGATTAGAGAAAAGTGTTTGGGCTGGTCAGGCAGGCTTGAACAAAAGACCAAGAATTTAATTTAGAACCATTCTTATAGGTGAGGGACATTAGGAATTTGGCATTGAGAAACACCGAGTGATATCAGGCAAGTTTAGTTTAATATCAAAAAAAGCCAAGTGCAATGGAATTCCTTGGTCTTGTGGAGTTCACAGTGTAAACAATATACATGGTAATAATAAATACTGTGATCAATGTAAAACAACAAAAATAGTGCTAAGACCATAAGACATTGAAGAAAATTTAGACCATTCAGCCCAATGTGTCTGTTTTCCCCTTTTGATTATGGCTAATTTACTATCTCTCTCGACCCCATTCTCCTGCAAACTTACCACAACATTTGACACTATTTCTAATCAAGAAACTATCTAACTCCTCTTTAAATGACTTGACCACAGCCATCTGTGACAATGAATTCCACAGATTCACCACGCTTTTGCTAAAGAATCTCTTCCTCATCTCCGTCCTAAAGGGACGCCCCTCTATTTTGTGTCTGTGCCCATTCATCCTAGATTCCCCCACCATAGGAAACAAACTCTCCATATCAACTCTGACCAGGTATTTCAATATTCAAAATTCCCCTTCTTCCTTCTAAAGTCCAACAAATACAGTACAGGCAGAAATCCATCAAATGCTCTTCATACATTAAACATTTCATACCCGGCATCACTTTCATGAACCTTTTGTGGACCCTCTCCAATGCCGGGACATCCTTCCTTATAAACAGGGCCCAAAGCTGCTCACAATGTTCCCAATCTGATGTGACAAATGCCGTATGTCTTCAAAGATAGTAGTGCATTCCGAAGTAGTACAAACATAAACACTATAATGGAATAAGCAAGAGAGGTAGAGTAGAGGGTTCGAGAATGTGACAGCACTGCTGAGAAGGAATGTGAAAGAGGTGATTGATTCCATGGCCTGATAGCTATGGTGAAGAAACTGTTCTTATGTCTGGTTATCTAGGCTTTCAAGCTCCTATATTTTCTCCCAGAAAGTAGAAGATAATAAAAAGGGCATGGCCAGGTTGGCAGGTATCCTTGATGACACTATTTGCCTTTCTGAAGCAATGCGCTGTGAATTTGGACTGGATAGAAGGAAGTAATGAGCGGGAGATGGACTGGGCAGATCCTCTTTGTAGGATCCAGTAGTCCAGAGCAGGACAATGCCTTCCTTCGATAGGGGCCCAAAACTGCTCCCAATACTCTAATGTGATCTGACCAATGCCTTATGAAGCCTCAGGGACAGTAGTACAAGCTGAAACATAAAAGCTGAAGCGACATAATGGAATAAATAAGAGAGGTAGAATTATGGATACTTTCTATAGCAATTATGTGGAAGTTTTAGAGATCGTTTTTGGGCAGATTGAATTTTGTCAGCCGCCCAAGGAAGTACCTATGCTGACATGCTCTTTTGATCACCATATCATTGTGGAGGGTGATGTTGGGTTTTTCTTTGCACTTATTTACTCGGGAGACAGACCCAGAGTCTATAGAAGTGAGGCAAAGCAGCAGTGAGGTTATGGACCCTCAGAGGGGGAGGTGTTTGCTGTCTTTTGGCAAATCAGGGTGGATAAAGCCCCAGGGCCTGACAATGTGTTCCCTCGGACGCTGTAGGATGCTACTGCAGAAAGTGCAGGGGCCCTAGCACAGATATTTCAGAAAGACTTAGTGTCAGCTGAGGTACCAGATTGGTGGATAGCCGATGTCATCCTGCTGTTTAAAAAATGCTCAAAGAAATTATAGGCCATTAAGTTTGACATCAGTAGTGGGTAAGTTGTTGGAAGATATTCCAATGAACTGAATATGTGAGTGTTTGGATAGACATAAAATGATTAGGGATAGTCAGCTTAATTTTTGTGTGTTAGGTCATGTCTAACTAATCTTATAGTGTTTTTCGAAGAAGTTACCTGGAAAGTTGATGAAGCCAAGGCAATGGATGTTGTCTATGTGGACTTCAGCAACACGCTTGTCAAGTTCCTGCATGGGAGGCTGGTCATTCGCCTTTCAAGATGAGGTAGTAAACTGGATAAGATTTGTTGGGGAAACCAGAGAGTGGTGGTGGATGATTGCCTCTCTGACAGAAGGTCTGTGACTAATGGAGTGCCACAGGGATCAGTGCTGGGCCCATTGTTATTTGTCATCTATGTCAATGATCTGAATGATAATGTGGTAAACTGGATCAGCAAATTTGCTGATGACACCAAGATTGGGGCTGAAGTGGACAGCGAGGAAGCTTACAGAGAGATCTGGACCAGCAGAAAAAATGTCAGATGGAATTCAAAGCAGATAAGTGGAAGGTGTTGCACGTCGGTAGGAACAACCAGGACAGGTCTTTCACAGTGAACAGTAGGGCACTGAGGAGTGTGGTAGATCAAAGGGATCTGGGAATGCAGGTACATAATCAATTAAAAGTGATGCCACAGGTAGATAGGGTTACAAAGAAAGCTCTTGGCACATTGGCCTTCATAAATCAAAGTGCTGCCTATAGGAAATGAGATAGTATGTAGAAGGTGTATAAGACATTGGTGAGGTCTAATTTGGAGTACTGTGTGCAGTTTTGGTAACCCTCATACAGGAACGATGTAAAATCAGGTTAAAGTGTGCAGAGAAAATTTGCAAGGATGTTCCTGGAACTGAAGGACCTGAGTTATAAGGAAAAGTTGAATAAATTAGGATGTTATTCCTTGGAACATAAAAGATTGAAAGGAAATTTTATTGATGTATACAAAATTATGAGCAATATAGATAAAGTAAATGTAAGCAGGCTTTTTCCAGAGGTTGTGTGGGATTACAGCTAGAGGTCATGGGTTAAGGATGAAAAGTGAAAATTTTAAGGGAAACATGAGGGGCAACTTCTTCACTCAGAGGCGTGTGGAAGTGTGGAATGAGCTTCTAGAGCAAGTGGTGCATGCAAGCTCGATTTCAAAGTTTAAGAGATGTTTAGGTAGGTACGTGGATGGTAGGAGTTTAGATAGGTACGTGGATGGTAGGGGTTTAGATAGGTACATGGATGGTAGGGGTTTAGATAGGTACGTGGATGGTAGGGGTTTAGATAGGTACGTGGATGGTAGGGGTTTAGATAGGTGCATGGATGGTAGGGGTTTAGATAGGTACGTGGATGGTAGGGGTTTAGATAGGTACGTGGATGGTAGGGGTTTAGATAGGTACATGGATGGTAGGGGTTTAGATAGGTACGTGGGTGGTAGGGGTTTAGATAGGTACGTGGATGGTAGGGGTTTAGATAGGTACGTGGATGGTAGGGGTTTAGATAGGTACGTGGATGGTAGGGGTTTAGAGGGCTATGGTCCTGGTGCAGCTCAATGTGATTAGGCAGTTTAAATGGCTCGGCATGGATTTGATGGACACAAAAGTATAGAGTCAGGCTTTTCTATCATTCGAAAAAAGAGAAGGACAAGATACAAAATCAAAAGCCGATAAATATTTGAATAAATTGTCTTTTCCAGCTTCACCCATCAATAGTAGCATGCAAAGACAGAGTATGAGAATCAGCCATAATTGCATTAATCTCATCCATTGCATGTGAAGGAGACTGAGATAGTGATGTCATAAAGCTAATTTGTAAATGCTTTCTTGTTCTACTACTGTATTAGAAAACACCTTCATCGAGGAATTCTGATGAAGGAGAATTTTGCTTCTCTTTCCGCAAGATGCCTGTGCACTTTCTATTTGTATTTATGAGTTTCCTATCTCTTGATCTGGGCAGTCTCATCTCAGGATAGGGAGTAACCATGTACAATTACTTGGGTGTGGTAAATCTTCAGAACACCCTTGACGAGAGGGCCATCAGGCCCAGTTACTGTGTATTCTGTAGGGCTGAGATCAGGAAAATAGAATGAGAGAATCAAAGGGAACTGAGAAGTAGATGGTGGATCTCACTGAGGAACTGAGCGGGTCCATAGGAAATGTGCAGACCTCCTCTACTCAAATCTGTTTTCCTCTTTATTGGAGTGGTATGATAGCATAACTGTTAGCATAACACTATCACAATGACAGAAACTCAGGTTCAATTCTGCCTCTGTCAGTAAGGTGTGTTCTCGCTGTGACCGTGTCGGTTCCCCTGCGTATTCCAGTTTCCTTCCACATTTCAAAAGGTACTGGTTAATAGTTTAATTGTTACATGGGTAGAATTAGGAGATGTAGGCTTTTTGGGTCGAAAGGGCCTGTAACCACAGTGTATCTCTAAATAAAATTTTCTAAGTAAACAGGGAAAAAGCTATGGGGAGAAGGCAGGAGAATGGGATTGATAGGGATAATAAATCAGCCATGGTGGAATGGTTGAGCAGACTCGATAGGCCGAATGGCATAATTCTGCTTCTATGTCTTATGGTCTTTTAGACTCAAATTATAAATATATTGACTTTATTGTTTTGCAGAAACACAAGAGATTCTGCAAATGCTGTAAATCCAGAGTAACACACACACACACACACACACTCACACACACAATGCTGGAGGAGCTCAGCAGGTCAGGCAGCTCTGTGGAGAAGAGCAGAGTCAATGGTTCAGCTGAAGATGAGTCTTGGCCTGAAATATCGACTGTTTATTCCACTGTATAGATGCCACCTGACCTGCTGAGCTCCTCCAGTATATTGTGTGTATTACTCTGCATTTTTCAGCATTTTAAGTTAAAAATTTATAGACAGCTATTGTCTCCAATGTTATCGGACAGGAAATAAAATTATTATCAAAACTATTACCAGTTTCTTCAGCATTCAAAGTGTTAATTTTGTTTTTGAGTTTCTTGGAAGCGCTATCCTTTTTGCTGAATCGCAGACCTCAAAAATTCTCATGCCACAAGCTTGAATTGTTGGTTCAGACTAGAGATTTCCCTGGGCATTTTCTCATCACTCTTTGTCAGAAATGTCTTGTTGTTTCATGTATTTCCTCTTTCTACTGTACTTATCGTTAACTCCCAAGAGTCCGAGCTCTCTTAAAATGTTTCTCAATCGCAACAACACTTAAAGAGAAAAGTAAGGCTGGGAAAGTAAATGAACATCACAACTTTGCAATAAGGCTCAGATAAGGGCATAGGAATTCATAAGCTCTCATCTTTGAGGACGGAAGGACAGGATAAATAAACTCCTTAAAATAGCATTAAAGAGTAACAACTCAGATATCTAAAAATATTTAATATTACAACAGGAATCTACCCATTCTCTACACAGAAAGGGCAGCAAACAGATATTAGCCTTGGGCAATGTCAGGAGATAGCAGAGAATGTGAGCCAAAGAGTACTGATTTTCTGCATACGAGGTGCCATTCCTTGAGTATATTTTAAGCTTCATCGGAAGAGTGCTGAACATCAAAGACAGAGAGATCAGCATGAGAGTGAAATGGAAAAATGAGTGGCAGGAAGTTGGATTTCCTGGGTCAATCTTGAGGACCTCTGTAAGGACCTTCACCACAAACTCTTGAGGACCTTAATCAGTCTCTTAACATAGAGCATAGAACAGTACAGGCCCTTCGGACCACGATGTTGTGCCAACTTTTAAGACCATAAGACAAAGGAGCAGAATTAGGCCATATGGCCCATCGAGAATGTTCTGTCATTCCATCGTAGCTGAGTTATTATCCCTCTCAAAACTATTCTCCTCTTAAATCTTTTACACCCTAACTAATCAAGCACCTATCAAACCCTGCTTTAAATGTACCCAATGATTTAGCCTCCACAGCCATCTGTGACAATGAATTCTACAGATTCACTACCCTCTGGCTAATGAACTCTAACATCTTCCCAACTACTAACGTTAAACTAACTGGCCTATAATTTTCTTTCTTCTGCCTCCTTCCCTTCTTAAAGAGTGGAGTGATATTTGCAAATTTCCAGTCCTTCCCCTTTAACCTAATCTAACATCACTCTAACCCCTCCCTCCCACATAGCCCTCCATTTTTCTTTCATTAATGTGCCTATCTAAGAGTTTCTTAAACAGCCCTAATTTATCCTCTACCACCACATGTAGCAATGTGTCCCATGCACTCAGCGCTTTCTGTGTAAAAAAACAAACTATCTTCCTCTTCCACCTATACTTTAATCCAATCACCTTAAAATTATGCCCTCTTGTAATTACTGCCCTGGGAAAAAGTCCCTGGCTGTATAGGTTAACTACCATCGTATACACCTATATGAAATAACCTCTCATCCTCCACTCCAAAGAGAAAAGCTAAATGTATCCTAATATGACAAACTCATTAATCCAGGCCACAAGCTGGGCAAAGAAATAACAGATGGAATATAGTATTGGGAAGTGATTGATCATGCACTATGGGAGATGGAATAAATGAGACCAAAATTTAAAAATCAGAGATGCTAAGGGACTTGCAAGTCATCATGCAGGATTCCCAAAAACTTCACTTGCAAGTTGAGTCAGCAGTCAGAAAGGCAAATATAATGTTAGCATTCATTTTTAGTAGATCAGAATATAAAAATAAGGATGTAACGCTGAGGTTTTGTAAGGCATTGATCAGACTACAGAGAGTATTGTGAGCAGTTTTGGGAAACTTATTTATGAAAAGGTATGTTGGCATGGGAGACAGTCCAGTGGAGGTTCATGAGAATGATATCAGGAATAAAAGGGTTAACATATGAGGAGCATTTGATGGTTCTGGGTTTGCATTTAATGGAGTTTAGAAGAACGTAGGAGATCTCATTGAATACTGAAAGGGCTAGACAGAGCGGAGAGGATGTTTCCTGTAGTGGAGGAGCCCATGACCAGAGGGCACAGCCTCAGAAGTGACATCCCTTTAGAACAGAGATGAGGAGGAATTTCTTTAGCCAGAGGGTGGAGACCAAGTCATTGGGTGTATTTAAAGTGGAGGTTGATGTATTCTTGATTAGCAAAGGTGATGAGGGGAAGGCAGGAGAGTGGAATTGAGAAGGATAATAAATCAACTGTGATGGAATAGCGAGCAAATATGATGAGCTGAATAGCCTAATTATACTCCAATGCCTTATGGTCTTAAAGCAATAACAGAATGCAAAATAAAGCTGCACAAGATTATAGCAATGTAGATTGTAAGGATGAGTAAATCTTATAATAATAACAAACCTTTAGATAGTTTTTTAATAATGGGATAGATGCTTTCTTTGAACCTGGTGGTATGTGCTTTCAGATTTGTGTATATTTTGTCCACTGGGAGAGGGGAGAAGCATGAAGGCTAATTACTCAGCTTTGATTGGATGGGTCGAATGGCTTGTTTCTGTGTTGTAGTGTCCTATGACTGATCTGTACCAGCAAAACAAGCACTGCTCCACCTCCACAGCTGCTGCCTAACCCAGCAACTCCTTCCTTCATTCTGTTTTTCGTCCATTCCCATTATAGACTATAAGTTCACTCAGCTGCAGAAGTAATTCATTATTTATGAACTCTTTTGTTTTTGAAACATGACATTGAAGTAGATTGGTTTATTATTTTTACATGCACCAATATACAATGAAAAACTTTGTTTTGCATGCCAACCATACTGACGATTTCATCTTTTCAGAACATCAAGGTAATACAAGGAACACGATGGCAAAATGCAAAATATCATGTTATGGCTACAGAGATCATTCAGTACAGAATGACAGTAATGAACAAGACACGATGAGTTAGATTGTGGAGTCAAGAATCTGAATCAGAAAAACTATCACTGACTCATTTCACTTAAAGTTACTATAAATTGATAGAGAGGAAGAGCTGTTTCAAAATCACTGAGTGTGGGACTTTAAGATTCTAATACCACCTATTGGTAGCAATGAGATAAGGGTATATCCCAGATAGTGAGTGTCTATCAGGCTCTACTTTGTCAGCAGTGTGAGGAGACCTGGTATGCCACCAAAAACTTTCAAATTTCTTTAGAGTCCATCTTGTCATACTAGGGAATCATTCAGCAGTTTTATAACTGCAAGATATGAATTGTTCTTGAGCCTAGTGCTATGTGCTCTCATGCTTTTGACTCCTAGGTGTGGGAAGAAGAGCGAATGCCCTCATGGGTGGCTCTTTGATTATGTTGGTTGTTTTACCAAGGCATCAAGAAGTGTAGACAATCTCCACTGAGGAAAGTGGCAGGTTATGATAATGTGGCCAGCTGTCTCCACATCTCTCTGCAGTTTCTTGCCTATTGTTAATTTTCTTTTGTCCTTTCTATCACATACCTCCACCTGTCCTGCTTCACTCCTGCTACCATGGCTTACTAACTGCCAATTAGACTGGAGTCAGTTTTGAAGCTCAGAGCTGGCCTAGATGAAAGCCAATCATCCGTGGTATTGATGTTCTTTCTCACTTACTGTCATCCTTCTGTGGGATTCACAGAGCACCTGACAATTGTAAAACCCAATCTTCCCGGGTGACTTCGCAATTAGGAAGAACTTTCATCTGGAAATGCCATTGGGTCACTGGCATGATCACAACATTAAAAATTAATGATTTCAGCGAAGTATAGATTCCTGGTAGTGTATGTCCATACAGAAGAATGCTTAACAGCTATTGCAGGGCTTAAATGCTAATAGCCATCGAGCTCCTGAACTATCGTGGATAACTTCACTCACCTCCACACTGAATTGATTTCACAACCTATAAAATCACTTTTGAGGACTCTACAAATCATGTTCTCAATATTAGTTATTATTTATTTACTTTATTATTATTATTGCAAGTAGTAGTAGTAATAATATTTGCACAGTTTATCCTCTTTTGCACATTGGTGTTTGTCAGTCTTTGTGTGTAGTTTCTCATTGATACTACTGTATTTCTTTGTCTTGCTGTGAATGCCTGCAAGAAAATGTACATTGTGACATATACGTACTTTGATAATACATTAACTCTGATCTTTGAAATTTGACTTTGAATTTAATTTCAAACATGTATCAGAAAAAATAAAACAAAACTAATGGACCAATAGGCCTCTCTAGGCAGCAATAGGACATAGTTTTTGTAAGAAAAAACCTGTAAATACTTGAGTGTCAATGATATAAGTCACTCCAGCAAAACACATAATGCCAGGCTGTTAGGAATTTTCACTGAATATTGAATTATCAATTCAGTTCATCTGCTCAAATCACTCAAATGACTTGATTATCTTTACCTGTTACAGGTACTCATATAGTGAAATGCATCATTTGCATCAATGACCAAAACAGATGTGGATCTACTAGGGGCAGCCACAGGTGTTAGCCATACTTCAGAATAGCCAGCTCACAACTTAGTAACCCCCACACCTGTGTATCTTTGACATGGGGGAAGAAACTAGAGCATCAAGAGCAGGGAGGTTATGTTGCAACTGTACCAGGTACTGGTGAGGCTGCACCTGGAGTACTGTGTGCAGTTCTGGTCTCCTTATTTGAGGAAGAATATACTGGCTTTGGAGGCGGTGCAGAGGAGATTCACCTGGTTGATTCCGGAGATGAGGGGGTTAGATTATGAGGCGAGATTAAGTTGCCTGGGACTGTACTCGCTGGAATTCAGAGAATTGAGAGGAGATCTTATAGAAACAAATAAAATTATGAAAGGGATAGACAAGATAGAGGCAGCAAAGTTGTTTACTCGGGTAGGTGAGACTAGAACTAGGGGACATAGCCTCAAGATTCGAAGGAGTAGATTTAGGACAGAGTTGAGGAAGAACTGCTTTTCCCAGAGAGTGGTGAATCTGTAGAATTCTCTGCCCAATGAACTAGTGGAAGCTACCTCAGTAAATATATTTAAGACAAGGTTGGACAGATTTTTGCATAGTAGGAAAATTAAGAGTTATGGGGGAAAAGGCAGGTAGGTGGAGATGAGTCCATGTTCAGATCAGCCATGATCTTATTGAAAAGTGAAGCAGGCTCGACGGGCCAGATGGCCTACTCCTGCTCCATTTCTTATGTTCTTATGTTTCTTGACACCATGCCACAAGGCTTGTTTCCTTCTTTCTGTGCTCTGTTTCTTTGTTATTTAAGATCTGGCCTACAATGGGGATGTCATCTGCAAACTTGGAGTTAGAGTAGAAACAGGTGACACAGCTGTGAGTGAATGGTGATTCAAACAAGGATCTGAGCTTACTTGAGGTACCAGTGCCTAGGATTATCATGGCAGAGGTATTACTGTCTATTCTTGCAGTCTATTGATGGCAATCTTTGAAATACTGAAGAAATATAGCTAAACAATATCTAATGCCTATTTAGACATTCTAAAGATGTCTGAATAAGCATAGTGTTTGAGAGTGAATCAATGACCTGCTGCTGCATCTCACCTGGTTCATCATCTGTTTCAAGAATCACATGCTTGTCTACTGCAGATTTATTGAGGATTAAATATCTGAATGTGGAAGTTGGGTAATTTTATTGTGGGTGACAGATTGAGAATTTCACAAGTTCAGATGTCTCTGGTCACAGAACTAGTTTTAAACAACAGCAAGCAGAGTACTGGGACCAGCCATTGTCTCTGCATGCTAAGTGATGCACTGAATACCTGTTGATAATCAGTATGACCACAGTTCCAATATACACATCTGATTAACTGCTCTCTGAAACGATTGAACAATCCACTTGATTGCATTAAAACAGTTGAGTTCCTTTGTTTTGTAGACTGCAATTATTCAAGAAAATAGCTAGCACGAGAGGGCACAGTTTTAAGGTGCATGGAAGTAGGTACAGAGGAGATGTCAGGAGTAAGTTTTTTACGCAGGGAGTGGTGAGTGCATGGAATGGGCTGCCAGCGATGATGGTGGAGGCAGATACAATAGGATCTTTTAAGAAACTCCTGAATATGTACATGGAGCATAGGGACTATGTGTAACCCTAGGTAATTTCCAAGGTAAGGACATGTTTGGCACAACTTTGTGGGCCGAAGGGCCTGTATTGTGCTGTAGGTTTTCTATGTTTCTATCTGGAGGAAACCCACATGGCCATGGGGAGGACATACAAACTCCTTTCAGACAGCAGTGGGAATTGATCCCCAGTTGCTAATGCATGGCACTCTAAAGTATTACACTAACTGGTATGCTATCATGTTGCACTTGAATGGTATGGTTTGACACCGCTCAACCCGCCAATCTATCTTACTCCTCTCATCATCTGAGAGTCTACTAACAAAAGAGCTGGCAACAAACCTATAGATGGTGTTTGAGCTGTGCCAGTCACACAGTTATGATTGTCGAGAGAATAGGGCAGGGGGTGAAGCACACATCCTTGAGGTGCTCCTGTGTTGATTGTCAGTGAGGAGGAACTGCTGCTATTGATTTGTACTAAACGTTCCTAATAAAAAGTGGAGAGTCCAGTTGTAGAGGGCGGTAAAGAGGCACAACTTTTGAAGCTTGTTTGATTCCTACTAAGGGGATGATGTTGTTGAACATGAAGTTGTAATCAATAACAGTAGCCTGATGTATGTTTTAGTGTTGTTTGTCTGTACCAAAGCAGAGTGGAGAGCCAGTGAGATTGTGTCCACTGTTCTTGCGTCTGGTCATCCAGCCTTTCAGACACCTCGATCTTCTTCTAGAAGGTGGAAGAGAATGGCCAGGTTCACAGAGAAGAATAAGGAGAGTCAGATCTATTAGGAACACATTGTTCCTTTATAATTCAAAATGTCTTGTTACACACAACAATATTTTTATATTGTAACTGGAATAGTCCTCTGGAATTGCAGAATGGCAACAGCATAGAAAGGGTCCATTTGGTCTATAATGTCTGTGTTGGCTTTCTACCTGAACAACTCACTAGTATCATTATAGTTTTTTTCCAAATAATTACTCACAGCATACATTTTGAATTCCATCTTGAGATCCACAATGGAACCTGTTTTTTTTATCATCTCTTGGGTTTAGAAGACAGCAAGTGTTTTAAATGAAATAAGAAGAATACTAAAGAGACTCAACAGGATAGATATCATGAAGATGTTACCTCTCAGGAGAGAAATTAAATTCAAAAAGTACTATGTCAGGAAAGAGAATAAGAATGAGATGAGGGCTGATGAGTCAAAGAGCTGTGAATCTTCGGAATTCTCTATGCCAGTGGGCTATGGAGGCAGATTTAGTAAATATGTTCAGGGATGTACATGCTTTATACCAAATAGGTTTTTTTAGGCCAACCAAAGATTATGTGGATTTGAGGATAATGATCAGATTAACGATGAAAATTTGATAAGGCTGGAGAAACAAGATAACTTCAGTGGTGTGATGGAAATGCCAGGAATCTCTTATTTGAGGTAATCATTTTGTCTGACTCTTCTACTAATCCACTAAAATCTGAAGCTGAAATAATGATGTGTTTAAAATCCTCCACACCCTTAATCTTTCCACCCTCTATCATCAATCCTGTCCTACAGTTCCTGGAGGTCCCCATACCCAAAATGCATCTCCAATTTCCTTTCTCCTGCTGTTGGTCATGTCTTGAGTTTCTAGGTCATGGGTTAGGAATTTACTGGAGCGTAGGAGGATGTGGAGTGATCTTACAGGGGTTTGCAAAGTCATGAGGAATGTAGATAAGGTTAATCACCAAAGTCCTTTTTCTCAAAACAGCATACATTGAAAGTGACAGCATCAGCTTTTTTACTCACATAGTTTGGTGGCTATATGGAAGAAGCTGCCTCTCGAAAAAGGTAGAGGCAGGTGCAAATTTAGTTTTTAAAAGGTATTTGGACAGTTAAGTGGATGGGGAAGTTGAAAGGGTTATGAACAAAAAGCCAACAAATAGGACGAGCATAGTAGGCAAACTGGTTGACAAGGAAGAGTTGGGCCAAAGGAGCTGTGAACCTTCTAATTTCTGTACCAACTTCTTATCTGTCTTCTTCACTTGCCTTCTATTTGATAGATGATGAAATTGAAGCCTGACGGAACTGGCCGAGAAGGCCAGTTGTCAGCTGCAGAGCAGCTATAATCACATTATGTAAATTTAAATTGCCTCTTTTTGACAACATGGACATATCCTTCTCTACCATCAGAAGTAGCTACATGAGGCACTGTGTCAGGAAGACAACCTCTATCATCAAAGATCTCCACACTCCAGGCTGTGCTATCTTCTCAGAGTTACCACTGGGCAGGAGATACAGACGACTGAAGTCCCACATGACTAAGTTCAAGAACAACTACTGTACTTCTCTTCAACTATTCAGTTCCTGAAACAACCAGCAAAACCTCAGTATATGAACAGCACGACCAATTTGACTGGTTTGCAATACAATGAAATTTGCTTGTGCTAATTTCAATACATCATCCTCCACCATCTCCAAAGGCATCTTACACTAAATATATCAGTACCTTCTCCCCACTCTCGCTTTCCACAGTGAGCTTTCCCTTTGTGATTCCCTCTGCACTAATCTCCCTCCTGGCACTTAGCCCTGCAAGTCACCTAAATGCTACACCTGGGCCTTCCCCTCCTCCCTCACCTCCGCTCAGGGCCTCAAACAGTCCTTCCAGGTGAGGCATCACTTCACCTGTGAATCTGCTGGGATTGTCTATTGTGTCCAGTGTTTCAAATGTGGTCTCCTCTTCATTACTGAGACCCATCATAAAGTGGGAAAACCCATCATCACCCCTGCTCCATCTGCCAAAGGTGGAATCTCCTGGTGACCAAACATTTTAATTTCCATTCCCATTCCCTTTCCAACATGTCGGTTGATGCCAAGATGAGGCCACCTTCATGGTGGAGGAGCAACTCCGTATATTTTGTCTGGGTAGCCTCCAATCTGGTGAATATTGAGATCTCCATCAGGTAATCAATTTTCCCCTCCTCCGCCTCTCTTCTTCTATTCTCCACTCTGGCCTCTTTCCTCTTCTCACCTGCCTTTCACCTCTCCCTGGCTCCCCTCCTTCCCTTTCTCCTATTGTCCACCCTCCTGAATTATCAGATTCTTTCTTCTCAGGCTCTTTATCTTTCCAACCCAAGTGGCTTCACCTATCACCTTCCAGCTATCCTCCTTCTCCTCCCCCCACCTTTATATTCTAGCTTTTCTTTCCAGTCCAGAAGAAGGGTTTCAGCCTGAAACAGCAACAGTTTATTCATTTCATTGATGCTGTCTGACCTGCTGAGCTCCTCCAGCATTCGTGTGTGTTGCAATGAAATTTGTTGTTTTTTGTTGTAATCGGTTCTTTCTTGTAAAATATGTGTATTATTTATATTTTTCTTGTGAATATTGCATTGTGGCTAGTGCAATGCCTTATAGCACCAGCAACCATCAATTCCTGCTGCTGTTTGTAAGGATTCTGTACTCCTCCCCGTGACCGTGTGAGTTGCATCCCCTGTTCCAAAGGTGTAGAGTTATTGGGTTAGTGAGTCGTAAGCATAATGTTGATGTTGGAAGCATGGAGGCATTTGCAGGCTGCCCCCAGCACAATCCTGAGCCAGTATTGGGCGTTGATGCAAACAATGCATTTCACTGCATACTTCGATGTTTCAATATACACATGACAAATAAAACCAATCACTCATTTTTAGCGGATGCTATACACCGGCGGTGCAAGCTTCTCATTGCACTTGCACACGTAACAATTAACTTGTCTTTGACTTTGAGCCATTAGTGTTCACACTTTCTAATACATCTCCTTCAGAAGCTCGGATTCAAATCTTGCTGCCTTAAGCAGCTCTGAAACATCTTGAGATGACCTATTATCAAAAGTGATGATATAATTGTTTTTAGAAGACTGAGTGAGCTTCCTCCATGTGTATCCAAGCCAAGAATATTCAACACATAATAAACTCAAGTCTAAGAAGCAAGTTACAAGTAAGTTTGTGGCATTAGACAGAGGGTCAAAATCAAGGTGAGATTTTACATACAGCAGGATTGATGACAATTAGAGGAGTTTCAACCTTCAAAATCCATGTTAAAGCTATGGCTTGAATTCTGTATGTTTCTAAAGTGGCATGGTGTGATGTTATGACTCAAAGGAGAACTTTGCAGCAGTGTGGTCATGTACCATGCAGATTAACACTGTTGTCATTTGGCTTCTTTCCATCACAGAGTAACAGAAAAGGCACTTATGAAAAACAGAATCAGAAGAGGTAGTGTTCATGGCTTCATCATTCACTCAGAAATCCCATGGCACAAGGGAAGAAGCTAACACTGAAGCATTGAGTGTGTGTTTTCAGGCTCCCAGACATCCTCCCGGTGTTAGCGTTGAGAAGAGTGCATGTCGTGGGTGATGAGGTCCTTAATGTTGGACGCTTTCTTTTTGAGGTATCGCCTTTTGAAGATGTCCTTTATGCTGGGGAGGTTAGTGCTCATGATGGAGCTGGCTGAGTATACAACTTCCTGCAGCTTTTTCCAATCCTGTGCAGCAGTCCCTCCATACCAGATGGTGATGCAGCCAGTCTGTAAAAATTTGCAAGTGTCTTTGGTGATATACCAACTCATACAACAGAGAAATGTGACACTTTGATTCCATTTCTCTGGCTTCACTTAAAGTTCAAAGTAAATTTATTATCAAAGTACATATATGTTACTACGCACACCCCCAAGATTAATTGTCATAAAATTACCATAATCAGATCAGTGAAAGATCACACCAATTTGGGTCTTGGGTACTGCACTCATGTACACAAGACAACAAATTGTGCAAATACGAAAAGTAAGAAATAATAATAATAAGTAAATAAGCAATAAATATTAAGAACATGAAATGAGGAGGTCTTGAAAGTGAATCCATGGGCTTGGATCTCAAGATCCCTCCATAGACCGTTGCATTTAGAGTCCTGCCAATATCCATGTATGTTCCCGTTACATTTAATTTCCCAAAGTGCAGTGTCTCAATTTTAGAATATGGAACAATACCACCAACTGGGGCAGACATCCTACATACCTACCATGCTCTGTGCAAAAATCTGCCTCTGACATCCCTCCTATACTTTGCTCCAGTCACCTTAAGATCGTGCCTTCTTGTATAAGCCATTTCCGTTCTGCGAAAATATTTTTGGCTATGCCTCTTCTCATCTTGTACACCTCAACCAAGTCACCTCTCATTCTCTTCTTCAAAGTAAAAGAAGCCCAAGCTCACTCAATCATTCCTCATAAGTCGTTCCTCTAATCCAGTTGCTGCCACATGATAGGCTGATTATGATGTTTGCATTAATTAGCAGGTATACAGGTGTGCCTAATAAAGTGGCCACTAAGTATTTATCTTTGCTGTATCTTTTGGAAATCTCCCACAATTTCCACAATGCCATCAACCTTTGTATCATCAGCAAATTTATGAACCCAATGGTTTATGCACTCTTCCACTGAAGCTCATTCTCAACTTGATACACCTAGACTCAACATCTAATCCAACACAGACCATTGACAATCCTGCTCCTGTCTTGCATTGTCACCCAGTCCACCAGTAATAACCTATTTTCAAAATTCAATTCCAGTCTGGTGTGTCTCACATTTACAGTATTCAGTTCGTTCTGCTGTCCTCTCCCACAGGAGCAGAGATTGTCCATCTGTAAGTATCTGTATACCACTTCACAAAATAAAAATATGACCTGTAACATAGGGAAGGATTTGCCTGTGTTGGATAAATTGGGTGACTAATAAGCAGAAGGACAGCTAACAAAACTCTTCATGAATCAGTCAATGTCTTCAGCCAAGGTTAGTCTGGTGTCCACGGTAATGAGGTCTGATTTGTATGCTAACTTTCTTTCTGGCCCTTGTCTGTATATCTACATTGGATAAGAATGATTCTGAGCACCAATTGTGTATCTTTCAACTCCCTAACTTCACTGTCTCGTCAGTCCTCAAGCTAATTTTGTATTCTCAGGGAATTAGCTTCTAGTATTAGATACTAGTGGCCTGACCATTCTCTTAACCTGTTTTCTTTTACATAGAACATAGACCAGTACAGCACAGGAACAGGCCTTTTAGACTACACTGTTGTGCTGAACTAATTAACTTGGCAATCAAATTACCAACCAAATTAATCTCTTCTGCCCGTACCCTTCCATTTTCCTCACATTCATGTGCCTATTGAAATATCTTTGCATTATCACATTATAATCGCCAGTGTTAGCTGATGTATGCGGCAAGTATACTCCTACGAATCCCCCTCAACACTTACGTTTGCTAGTTACCAGACAGCTCATATTCTGTCATAGTAAGTGCTAAAATACTTACAAGCAAATATTTTCTTATGTGAGTTACAAATAGGTAAATCAATTAATGTGTCGAAGTGGGAATTAAATGACCTAAGCTAAATTCAGCTAAATCAACCTGGTTTGATCTAGGAAGAGACTAGAACAGATAATTATACTGTACTTCCCAGGCTGGAAAGCAGATCCTCTGAATTTTAAAATCAATGAAGTTGTGAAACCAGCTATGTCCTTGAGGCCACTTACTACATAATCTACCTTGAGAAAAAGCAGTGATTTCTCATCTTAAATCGTTTTTGTATAATTATGCTAAATTGGCACTTACCTTCCACACAAGTGAGAACAGTACTAAACTCAAATGATCATCATCACTCACACATACACAGCCTCTGCATTGTTAGACCATTCAATGTCTAACTTTGGATTCACCATGATAATTTCAATTTATAACATCAAGCCCTTGAACACCCAACCACCAGTTTGGAATGAAGCAAACAATTTATGATTTTGACCTCCTATTTGCACCTAAGTTGAACGAGATATTTAATTCTCTCATCAATGCCAAAGCAACTTACTGCTTGCAATAGGAAAAATACAAGCAAAGCCTGCTAAAGATAGTGGATTTGGTCCAGTCTATCACAGGAAAAGCCTCTTCCATCATTAAGCGTATCTACAAAGAACACAAAAAAGCAGCATCCATCTTCAAGGACCCCACTGTCCAGACTATGCTCTCTTCTAACTGGTACTGTAGGTTTTTGCAAGTAGAACAGTGGAGGTGTTTTATATTTTAGGAAAGCTGTAGCAACTCATTTATTGAGCACCAAAAATCTAAACTCAAAGCATGCTAAAAGCTCTTTACATAAATATATAATCACGTCAGACCAGCCTCTTAAATTGAACCCCAACGCAACGTTGGTGGTTGTGAATTATGTACATTTCCACCAACTGCATTACCCTACACAGCAGCCCCCACCTCCCAGAATTCACTAAAACTGGCTTTGTGAGCCTGTCCAGAGCTTGAATGAGTTGCACGGCTTGGGTCCTATGTTACACAGGTGGAGGAACAGCAGATGTCTCTGGCTCATCCAGAGGTATGTTGACATGCACACCATGTTGTGATGGCAGGGGCATGGTAACAGAATCCTTCAAATTCTGGTGGGCCTGTTTAAAGCAATCTACCAAAATACGTTCAGGTTTACCCCTCTTATCTATGATAAAAGGTTTTTCTCCCCATTCCAAAACATGGAACAGGTCATCAGCCTTAAGAAGCGGGCAGCTTCGTTTGCGGGCAGCGAAGTGCGCCGGGAGCAGAGTATAGGGCTTGGCTCAGGGGGCTTAGGCGGAAGAGGGCACAGTAGGCTTATCTTTTAGTTCTTATTATTTTTCAGTTTTTCAGGAAGTATGAGTGTGAGGGCAGCTTGTTGTTCTCGGTGTCGGATGTGGGAGGTCCTGGAGTCTCCGAGCCTCCCGGACGTCCACATCTGTGCCAGGTGCGCCGAACTGCAGCTCCTGAGGGACTGAGTTAGGGAACTGGAGCTGCAGCTCGATGACCTTCGCCTGGTCAGGGAGAGTGAGGAGGTGATAGAGAGGAGTTACAGGCAGGTGGTCACTCCGGGGCCAGGGGAGGCAGATAGGTGGGTCACGGTCAGGAAGGGGAAGAGGCAGGTACTATAGAGTACTCCGGTGGCTGTACCCCTTGACAATAAGTACTCATGTTTGAGTACTGTTGGGGGAGACAGCCTTCCTGGTGGAAGTGAAAGTGGCCGGGCCTCCGGCACAGAGGACAGACCTGTAGCTCAGAAGGGTAGGGATAGAAAAAAGAGGACCATAGTAATAGGGGACTTGATAGTCAGGGGTTCAGACGGGCGGTTCTGTGGAGGTGATCGGGAGTCCCGGATGGTAATTTGCCTCCCTGGTGCCAGGGTTCGGGACATTTCTGATCGCGTCCAAGATATCCTGAAGTGGGAGGGTGAGGAGCCAGAGGTCGTGGTACATGTAGGTACCAATGACATAGGTAGGAAAGGGGAAGAGGTCCTGAAACGAGCGTATAGGGAGTTAGGAAGGCAGTTAAGAAGAAGGACCGCAAAGGTAGTAATCTCGGGATTACTGCCTGTGCCACGCGACAGTGAGAGTAGGAATAGAATTAGGTGGAGGATGAATGCATGGCTGTGGGATTGGAGCAGGGGGCAGAGATTCAAGTTTCTGGATCACTGGGACCTCTTCTGGGGTAGGCGTGACCTGTTCAAGAAGGACGGGTTACACTTGAATCCTGGGGGGACCAATATCCTAGCGGGGAGGTTTGCTAGGGCTACACGGCAAACTTTAAACTAGTAAGATGGGGGGGGGGGGGGGGGCGGGAATCAATTTGAGGAAATCATGGGAGAAGAGGTTAGTTCACCAGTAGAGCAAGTAAATAGACAGTGTGTGAGGGAGGAAAGGCAGGTGATGGAGAAGGGATGCGCTCAGCCCGAAGATGTAGGGGAGAAGAAAGAAAAGGATAATAAATTTGAATGCATTGTTAGGGATGAAAAGAGAGGATGGGGTGGAGAGTATCTTAAATGTATCTATTTTAATGCTAGGAGCATTGTAAGAAAGGTGGATGAGCTTAAAGCGTGGATTGATACCTGGAATTATGATGTTGTAGCTATTAGTGAAACATGGTTGCAGGAAGGGTGTGATTGGCAACTAAATATTCCTGGATTTAGTTGCTTCAGGTGTGATAGAGTAGGAGGGGCCAGAGGAGGAGGTGTTGCATTGCTTGTCCAAGAAAATCTTATGGCGGTGCTTTGGAAGGATAGATTAGAGAGCTCCTCTAGGGAGGCTATTTGGGTGGAATTGAGGAATGGGAAAGGTGCAGTAACACTGATAGGAGTGTATTATAGGCCACCTAATGGGGAGCGTGAGTTGGAAGAGCAAATGTGTAAGGAGAAAGTAGATATTTGTAGTAAACACAAGGTGGTGATTGTGGGAGATTTTAATTTTCCACACGTAGACTGGGAAGCTCATTCTGTAAAAGAGCTGGATGGTTTAGCGTTTGTGAAATGTGTGCAGGATAGTTTTTTGCAACAATACTTAGAAGTACCGACGAGAGATGGGGCAATGTTGGATCTCCTGTTAGGGAATGCGATAGGTCAGCTGACAGATGTATGTGTTGGGGAGCACTTCGGGTCCAGTGATCACAATAGCATTAGCTTCAATATAATTATGGAGAAGGATAGGACAGGACCTAGAGTTGAGATTTTTGATTGGAGAAAGGCTAACTTTGAGGAGATGCGAAGGGATTTAGAGAGAGTGGATTGGGTCAAGTTGTTTTATGGAAAGGATGTAATAGAGAAATGGAAGTCATTTAAGGGTGAAATTATGAGGGTACAGAATCTTTATGTTCCTGTTAGGTTGAAAGGAAAGGTTAAAGGTTTGAAAGTACCATGGTTTTCAAGGGATATTAGAAATTTGGTTCGGAAAAAGAGGGATGTCTACAATAGATATAGGCAGCATGGAGTAAAGGAATTGCTCGATGAATATAAAGAATGTAAAAGGAATCTTAAGAAAGAGATTAGAAAAGCTAAAAGAAGATACGAGGTTGGTTTGGCAAATAAGGTGAAAGTAAATCCGAAAGGTTTCTACAGTTATATTAAAAGCAAGAGTATAGTGAGGGATAAAATTGGCCCCTTAGAGAATCAGAGTGGTCAGCTATGTGTGGAGCCGAGGGAGATAGGAGAGATTTTGAACGATTTCTTCTCTTCGGTATTCACTAAGGAGAAGGATATTGAATTCTGTAAGGTATGGGGAACAAGTAAGGAAGTTATGGAACCTATGACAATTAAAGAGGTGGAAGTACTGGCGCTTTTAAGAAATTTAAAAGTGGATAAATCTCCGGGTCCTGACAGGATATTCCCCAGGAACTTGAGGGAAGTTTGTGTAGAAATAGCAGGAGCTCTGACGGAGATCTTTAAGATGTCATTGGAAATGGGGATTGTGCCGGAGGATTGGCGTATTGCTCATGTGGTTCCATTGTTTAAAAAGGGTTCTAGAAGTAAGCCTAGCAATTATAGACCTGTCAGTTTGACATCAGTGGTGGGTAAATTAATGGAAAGTATTCTTAGAGATAGTATTAATAATTATCTGGATAGACAGGATTTGATCAGGAGCAGCCAGCATGGATTTGTGCGTGGAAGGTGATGTTTGACAAACCTTATTGAATTTTTTGAAGAAGTTACGAAAAATGTTAAATAGGGTAAGGCAGTGGATGTAGTCTATATGGACTTCAGCAAAGCCTTTGACAAAGTTCCACATGGAAGGTTAGTTAAGAAGGTTCAGTCGCTAGGTATTAATGCTGGAGTAATAAAATGGATTCAACAGTGGCTAGATGGGAGATGCCAGAGAGTAGTGGTGGATAATTGTTTATCAGGATGGAGGCCGGTGACTAGCGGGGTGCCTCAGGGATCTGTTTTGGGCCCAATGTTGTTTGTAATATACATAAATGATCTGGATGATGGGGTGGTAAATTGGATTCTGAAGTATGCTGATGATACTAAGGTAGGAGGTGTTGTGGATAATGAGGTGGGTTTTCAAAGCTTGCAGGGAGATTTATGCCGGTTAGAAGAATGGGCTGAATGTTGGCAGATGGAGTTTAATGCTGAGAAGTGTGAGGTTCTACGTTTTGGCAGGAATAATCCAAATAGAACTTACAGGATAAATGGTAGGGCATTGAGGAATGCAGAGGAACAGAGAGATCTAGGAATAATAGTGCATAGTTCCCTGAAGGTGGAGTCTCATGTAGATAGGGTGGTGAAGAAGGCTTTTGGAACGCTGGCCTTTATAAATCAAAGCACTGAATACAGAAATTGGAATGTAATGTTAAAATTGTACAAGGCATTGGTAAGGCCAAATTTAGAATATTGTGTGCAGTTCTGGTCACCGAATTATAGGAAAGATATCAATAAATTAGAGAGAGTGAGGAGACGATTTACTAGGATGTTACCTGGGTTTCAGCACTTAAGTTACAGAGAAAGGTTGAACAAGTTAGGTCTCTATTCATTGGAGCGTAGAAGGTTGAGGGGGGATTTGATCGAGGTATTTAAAATTTTGAGAGGGATAGATAGAGTTGACGTGAATAGGCTGTTTCCATTGAGAGTAGGGGAGATTCAAACGAGAGGACATGATTTGAGAGTTAGGGGGCAGAAGTTTAAGGGAAACACAAGGGGGTATTTCTTTACTCAAGGAATGATAGCTGTGTGGAATGAGCTTTCTGTAGAAGTAGTAGAGGCCAGTTCAGTTATAAAATCGGATAGTTATATGGACAGGAAAGGAGTGGAGGGTTATGGGCTGAGTGCGGGTAGGTGGGACTAGGTGAGATTAAGAGTTCGGCACGGACTAGGAGGGCCGAGATGGCCTGTTTCGGTGCTGTGATTGTTATATGGTTATATGGTTATATCATAAGGAGGGCTAAGGGAACATTGATGTGCATAATGGTGGTCTGAAACAAATGAGGAGGAATGTAGGTCATCAGGAACCCATGACAGGAGGTAGGAATATGTGAGAAGGAACTGAATTTACTGAGGAACATTGTTGACAGGCCAACCAGGCGGTCGTGGCATCAGAAATGAAATTACCTGGCACTCATAACAGCTGCCCGTATACCAGCTCAACCATGGATGGCTACAAGTCCTCTTAAACCTGTTCTGAGTTCCAGCAGAACCCATGGGAGATGATCATGCCAACACTCATTGGTCAGGGAAGCCTTCAGAGCAGCCTTTAAGGAGTGGTGAAACTACTTGTATAGGCCATTGGACTAAAGGAAATATGTCGTGCTGTGATGTAGCCTAATGCCAAGGATCTGGGGCAGTGCAGCCCCAAAGTTTGATATGAATTGGAGACCACAGTCAGAGCAAATATCAGATGGGGTGCAAAGCCAAGTAATCCAGGCACTGATGAATGCCCAAGCCACATCTGCGGCCATCATTGATGCTATAGGGACGATATATGGCCACCTGACAGTATGGTCCACTATGGTAAGGAGATGCATGAAACCATGGGGGGGGGGTGGAGGGGGAAGAGGACCATCAAGGCCCACATGGACATAGTCAAACTGTTGATCAGGGACCTCAGAAGGTATCAACAGCACCTGAACATGACGGTTAATTTTTGCCCACTGGCACTCCACACAGGCTACAATCATGCATGTCCTTTCAAAGGCCATACCACACAAGCTTTAAGTGCAACCAATTTCTGTGAGGCCTTCTGGCACAGATGCAAAAGTCTATGTATGGAGTCAAAGAGTCTGCCTCCAGTTTGCAGGCATTATGGGACAAGGGCAACCAGTTGAGACACTGCACAGGAGAGAAATCTCAGCTACCTCAAACTCAATGTCAGCCAACCATTAGCCATGTTTGCTGCTCTGTACACCTGGATCTCTGGATCAGTAGATTGGTAGGCTCCCATGCCAGCATTATGTGTATGATCTCAATGGCTGGCCATAAGAGGCAATCAGCCAAGATATTATTTTTCCCCTGATATGTTGTACATCCATTAGGAACTTTGATATGTAGAGCAATTGGTGTTGCTGATGCGCAGACCAAAGGTCTGGAATTTTAGCCATTGTGTGCATGACATATTTGTGGTCAACGGAACGCTGTGAAATGGCAAACCTCTATAAGAAAACCAGGATGGCGGGCAGCCAGATAGAGACCAAGAAGCTCACAGTCAAACATGCTGTACTTCCTTTCGGAGGGGTGGAGCTGGTTACTGAAGAAGGTGAGCAACTTCCTCACGCCTCTGACCAAATGTTAGTGCACAGCACCCACAGCGTAGTCTGAGGCATCAGTTGTAATGGCTATGGGTGCGGGGGGAGCAGGTGCGCCAGTAGGGTCACTTTAAAAAGAGCTCATGTGTTAACATCAAATGCCCTGGTCATATCCGCTGATCAATCAAACTTAATTATGAGTACTGCCTTTGTGCACTATGGCTGCGCACAGAATGAAGCAGGGATAGAAATTCACCATGCCTAAAAACTCCTGTAGTTTTGTAGTAGTGCATAATATCCATAATAGTGGCTACTTTTGATGTGAGGAGTTTTACACCTTCTGCAGAGATGTGATGGCTGAGAAAGTCAATGATTGACAACCAAACTGGCATTCAGCAGGGTTAATAATCAACCTGTGTTGATGTAATTGCTCGAGAAGTATGCGGAGATGAGATACGTGATCGGATTTGGATGTGCTGACAACAAGTTTATCATCCGGGTAAACAAAAGGAAAATCTAAGTCTTTTCATACAGAGTCCATCAGCCGTAGGGGAGTCTGTGCTGCATTCTTCAGCACAAAAGGCATGTACAGAAACTCAAAAAGGCCAAGTGGGGTTATCACAGCAGTTTTGGGAAAACTTCCGAGCACACAGGCACCCGATGGGAACGGCTAACTGAATCGATTTGAGAAAAATTGACTTTCCAGCTAAACATGCTGAAAAGTCTCAGGTGTGTGGGATCGCGTAGTGTTCGGGGATAATGACCTTATTGAGGCATCGATAATCACCACATGGGCGGCAACCAGCATCAGACTTAGGGACCATCTGGAGGGCAAAGCCCAGGGGCTATTCGACCAGCAAGCAATGCCAAGTCTTCCTATGCTGGCAAACTCAGCCTTCATGGTTACTAGCTTTTCTGGGTCCATATGTCCCCTTATTTCAGTAACATCTTGCAGCCCTAAAGCCCCACCCCACCCCTAGAGATCTGCTTCTACTTACCCTAACTTTCCACTTGTCCTTTCACTTACCCAGACTTTTCACTTTCCTGCTCTTGAGGCCAATGACTTTAGCTCTTGGGTTACTAAAGCTCTAATGTCTCATCCCTTAACCTCTTTCCTTCAAACCTTTCTCTTAGCTCATGCTTTTGTCCCTTGTCTCAAATCTGTTTGTAACTCTTTATCTGATGCTGGTGCTGTAAAGAAAGTGAGTTACAAGTGCTAGATAAATGTCATGTGGGTGTGACTTCAGTAGATCTCAGATGGCATGAGGGAAAGAACAATGAGAATGTTGTTTAACATTCAAAGTCTAATTGCCATTTATTTATAATGTTTAATGTTTTATTTAATGATAATAATAATAATTTAACAACAGCCAAAATATCAGTAACAACACTACACCCCAGAAGTTTTTGCAAATCTGACAGCAAATAAAAGAAACATTGATATTTTCCTTTGCTGGCTTTGGAGATGGTCCAGAGGGGGATCATGAGAATGAGCCTGGGAATAAAAGGGTTAATGTATAAGGAGCATTTGATAGCTGTGTTCTGGTTCTTGCTGAAGTTTAGAAGAATGAAAGGAGATCTCATTGAAACATATTGAGTATTGAAAGGCCAAGATGGTGTGGATATGGAGAGGATGTTTGCACTGGTAGGTAAAACTAGGACCAGAAGGTACAGCTCAGAATAGAAGGACAACCTTTTAGAATAGGGAAGAGGACTTTCTTTAGTTAGTGGGTGATGAATCTGTAGAATTCATTGCCATAGACAGCTGTATTATTGAGTATATGTAAAGTGAAGTTGATAGGTTCTTGATTAGTCAGGGCATCAAAGGTTACAGGGTGAAAGCAGGAGAACATGGTTGAGAGGGGTAATAAATCAGACATGGTGGAATTGTGGAACAGACACAATTGGCCAAGTGGCCTAGTTCTGCACCTGTGTCTTATGTTTCTGATGTATTCCATTGAAAATTATTTCCTTTAAACCTATAGTAAGACTGAGTGTTTGCTGGATGCATGTTCTACGAGCCAATGTTCAGGAAAATTGCACAATTACATTGGTTAATTGGAATGAATTCTGTATTCCTCTTTGCACATTTGTCTGACCTCAATCTATTTCTGCTTAGTTTGGACCAACTCTTTGTGAAGGCTGAGAACACTAATCAATAAGACTGGTTTAATCAGTAATGCAGCTTTCTTACTTTGATGGGCTCTTCTTGCACTGTAGGGCACAATATTTTTCATTTTATTTTCCCCTTTGTAAGGGTTGGAACTTGGCAATTTTGCTGTTGTATGGCAGCTCTATTTATAGCTTGTCCACTTGCTCTAAAGTGGTCATCTTATCTACTGTGTCTCAGAGTAAACACGTAGCCTTTAATTACCTACAGTCTGATGTTCAGATCAACTTTCGCCTCTGCTTTGGTAAGTGTTAATTAGACATTCTCTTTTCTTTGCCTGCATTAAGCCATCAGCTCTAACAATCAATACCAGAGTCCACAAGTAGTTTAAGCCATAAATATTTTCTTGCCAGAAACACAATGGAATCAATAAAGTCCACCCCAATAGGATGGACAACAAATAATGCGCAAAAGTCAGCAATCAGTGCAAATACAAATTGAAAAAAAAACAGCATAATAATAATAATAATAAATATCAAGAACATGAGATAAAGAGTCCTTGAAAGTGAGCCCATAGGTTGAGAGAACAGTTCAGTGATGGACGACTGAAGTTGAGTGAAGTTTTCCCCTCTGGTTCAAGAGTGTGACAGTTAAGGGGTAATAACTGTTCCTGAACCTGGCAATGCAATGATATAACTGTTCCTGAAGCCCCTGTAACCTCTTCCTGATGGCAGCAGTGAGAAGAGAGGATATCCTGAATGGTGGAGGCCCTTGATGAAAAGTGAAAAGTTTATCTTGCATTCTGTTTGTACAGATCAAATCATTACACAACACATTGGAGTAACAAAAGTTTAAGCAATAACAATGCAGAATAAAGTGTAAGAGCTACAGAGAATGTGCAGTACAGATAAACAATAAGGTGCAAGATCATAATGATGTCGATAGTGAAGTCAAGAGTCCATCTATTGTGCAATGGATCAATTTAAGGGTCTAACTATGGGGAAGAAGCTGTCCTGGAGCCTAATGGTACAAACTTCTATATATTTTCTACCCAGTGGGAGAGGGGAGATGAGAAAATATCTGGGATGGTAGGGTCTTTGATGATACTAACTGCTTTCCTGAGGCAATGAAACTTATAAACATGGAGTGATTTAGATCACATTTCTCCCTCATTCTAATGTTTGGCCTGAACAAAAACTAAACCTCTTGACCATGTCACCATGCTTTTATACGTTGAATTACTGCCACATGATTGGCTGATTAGATACTGCACTAAGAAGCAAGTGTACAGGTGTACCTAATAAAGTGGCCTGTGAACGTGTATCCCTGGTATTCATTTACTTGTGTGCATTATAACAAAAACATGCAATAGAATCAATGAAAAATCACACACAAAGACTGACAAACAGCCAATGTGCAAAAGAAGACAATATGTGCAAAAACATAACAAAATAAGCAGGAGTACAGGTGTACCTAATAAAGGTGCCCACTGAGTGTTTATAACAATGCAAACGACAAGCAACAGAACATATTCTGCCTTGGTAGTCTACAACTCAATGCATGGTAACTGAGTTTCCAATTTTAGATAACCCACACTTCCAGTGGATTCTTTCCCTCTTTTCTACTCTCTCTCCCCACGCCCCCCCCCCACCTTTCCTTCTGTTCCTCCTCCTCTTTGGTCATCTTTCCCAAAGGCCACCCCCTCCAGACTCCCATTACCGCTCTTTGCCACCCTTCCTCCACTAGCTCCACACAGTTCCTCCCTCCCCTGACTGGTTCTGGTTCTATCTGCCAATCATGGTTTCCATTCTCAACTCCGTATCAGAAGCCCAGAAGCAGTCTCTACCTCCACATGCCCATTTCTTTACCACACTCTCATTTACCTTTCTCTTTGTCTGTCTCCATCTATCTGTCACTACAACTGCCTCTCAGTATCCTTTCACCCAATACACCTTTGCACCCCCAACCTTACTCAAGCTATCCATCATTTTGCACGCCTCTTTAATCAACTTTTTGCAATCCTGACTCACCAGTCCAGTCCCCGTCTCCACACTGGCCATCTCTACTCTCTACTCTCAGTCCAGCTGCAAGGGTTTATCTTGAAGCTTTGACAACTTGCTAGCAGCTAGCAGAAAAGAGCTCAAGAATGAAATTAGGGGAGCCAGAAGGGGCCATGAGAAGACATTGGTGAGCAGGATTAAGGAAAACCCAAAGGCACTCTACAAGTATGTAAAGAGCAAGAGAATAAGACTTGAGAGAATTGGACCAATCAAGTGTGACATAGAAAAGTGTGTATGGAATGAGAATAGGTAGCGGAGGTACTTAGTAAATACTTTGCTTCAGTATTCACTATGGAAAAGGACCTTGGTGATTGTAGGTCTGAAAAGCTTGAGCATATAGACCTTAAGAATGAGGATGTGCTGGAGCTTTTAGAAAGCATCAAGTTGGATAAGTCACTGGGACTGGATGAGATATACCCCTGGCTACAGTGGGAGATGAGGAAGGAGATTGCTGAGCCTCTGGTGATGATCTTTGTATCATCAATGGGGACGGGAGAGGATCCGAAAGATTAGAGGGTTGCGGATGTTGTTCATTTATCCAAGAAAGGGAGTAGAGATAGCCCAGGAAATTATAGACCAGTGAATCCTACCTTAGTGGTTGGTAAGTTGATGAAAAAGATCCTGAGAGGGAGGATTTATGAACATTTTCAGAGGCATATTATGATTAAGAATAGTCAGTATGGCTTTGTGAAAGGCAGGTTGTGCCTTACGAGCCTGATTGAATTTTTTGAGGATGTGACTAAACACATTGATGAAGGTAGAACAGTAGATGTAGCATATATAGATTTCAGCAAGGCTTATTGAGAAGGTAAGGAGGCATGGGATCCAAGGGGACATTGCTTTGTGGATTCAGAATTGGCTTGTCCACAGAAGGCAAAGAATGGTTGTAGACAGGTCATATCCTGCATGGAGGTTGGTGACCAGTGGTGTGCCTCAGGGATCTGTTCTGGGACCCTTCTGCTTCATGATTTTTATAAATGACCTGGATGAGGAAGTGGAGTGGTGGTTTAGTAAATTTGCTGATAACACAAAGGTTGGGAGTGTTGTGGGTAGTCTGGAGGGCTGTCAGAGATTACAGCGGGACATTGATAGGATGCAAAACTGGGCTGAGAAGTGGAAATGGAGTTCAACCCAGATAAGTGTGAAGTGGTTTATTTTGGTAGATCAAATATGATAACTGAATATAGTATTAATGGTAAGACTCTTGGCAGTGTGGAGGATCAGAGTGATCTTGGGGTCTGAGTCCATAAGGCACTCAAAGCTGCTGTGCAAGTTGACTGTGTGGTTAAGAATGCATATGGTACCGGTCTTCATCAACCGTGGGATTGAGTTCAAGAGCCGAGAGGTAATATTACAGCTATATAGGACCATGGTCAGACCCCAGTTGGAGTACTGTGCTCAGTTCTGGTCACCTCACTACAGGAAGGATGTAGAAACTATAGAAAGGGTGCAGAGGAGATTTACAGGAATGTTGCCTGGATGGGGGAGCATGCCTTATGAAAATAGATTGAGTGAGTTTGGCCTTTTCTCCTTGGAGCAATGGAAGATGAGAGTTGGCCTGATAGAGATGTACATGATGATGGGAGGCATTGATCATGTGGATAGGCAGAGGCTTTTCTCCAGGGCTGAAATGGCTAACATGAAAGGGCACAATTTTAAGGTGCTTGGAAATAGGTACAGAGGAGATGCCAGGGGTAAGTTTTACGAAAAGAGTGGTGAGTGTGTGGAATGGGCTGCCAGTGATGGTGGTGGAGGTGGATACAATAGGGTCTTTTAAGAGTCTCTTGGATAGGTCCACGGAGCTTAGAAGAATAGACAGCTATGGGTCACCCTAGGTAATTAAGTACATGTTCAGTACAGCATTGTGGGCCAAAGAACCTGTATTGTGCCGTAGGTTTTCTATGTTTCTGTGTAACTCATTTCCTCCCAAAGATGTTGCCTGACCTGCAGAGTTCCTCTAGCAGATTGCTTGCTGTTCCATATGCTGGCAACTGCTGTTTCCTGTGCCTCTGTAACACTGTGGAATTCATCGCCACTGATGGCTATGGAGGCCAAGTCATTGAATATAATTAAATGAGAGTTGGAAGGAGATGGATAACGATTACAGGGAGAAGGCAGAAGTATAGCATCGCAAGGGTTAATAAATCAGCCAGAATCAAATGGGCTGTATTGTGCTACAAGAATCAGTGAGCAGTATTAATGGGCTGAATGGCCTAATAAGTTCAAATTCAAGTTCACGTTCAAGTTCATTGTCTTCTTACAGTGTATATATATGGTATACAACCAAATGAAATAGCATTCTTCTAGACTACAAGGCACCCATAATACATACCTGTATATCACATTGAGCACATAAAACAAAATACTACCACAGACACATTAATAAAATATAATTCAAAATGCCTGAGAAGTGCATAGCAGAGGTAAACAATGAAGTACAGTAAACAGTTTGTTGTCCTGGGGATGAGACTTCATTGGTGGTAGGGTAGGGTAATCATAATACATTCTCATGGCCTGAGGGAAGAAGCTGTTACCAAGCCTGGCAGTCCTAGCCCTGATGATCCTGTATCTCCTTCCTAATGGTAGTGGGTCAGAGAGATTGTGGGATGGGTGTTAGTGCTCCCCAACAATGCTTTGGATACTTTGTATTCAACGCTCCCGGTAAATATCAAACAGGTGGGAGGGAAACCGTAGTGATCTTCTCTACTCCGATTTCTTATGATTTGTTGATCTAGTCTTGATGTAGGATTGTGGCTTAGAAGGACTCCTGATGAAAATGAGCCAGTTGAGACATGGAAACTGGAGACTGTCAAAGTGGTGGTGTATACTGGAGATGGCATTTTCGTAAATCCTGGAAGTCACAAACTCTCTCACTAGCACAGATAGATGGGTCACCATAACTTTCTGAATGGCATTTTGTCATAGAGCCCTAAGTAATACAACATGGAAATAAACCCTTTGGCCCAACTTGTCAATGACAGCCAAGCTATGCCTGTATACCTTTGCCCTTGCCCATGCTAGGCCTGTATCGTTGTAAACACTTTATGTCCATGTATCTATCTAAATGTCCTGTGAATGTTATTTTGAACTATGTTTTACTGTACCTGCCACAACCACTCTCTCTGGCAGCTTGTACGGAATAAGACCTCTGTGTGAAGAATATTTACTTCAGTGAGCAAAGTAACATATTCTGGCATGTTCAGAGGAAATCTATCAAGTTAAGTATTGCAGTTTCATGCAAATTCATGCATTTTAACACTGAATCACTGTGAAGTTGTAGTGTAGTATAATCTGTGAAGGAACAAGAAAAATTACACAAGTTTTCAATTTACTCACAAAAATGTACCAAAGCTATTTCCTGATTTACACCGTATCCTCACTCCTAAAACCTATCACAGGATAAATATTTGCGATTTCGTACTAAGGTTATAACTCTTTTATTTTAGTCTTGGAATCTAGTTATCATATGTACAACTACAGTGAGAGAAAGGGGTAGACCAGGGACTGGTGCTGGGTCCATTGTTCTTTAACATCTATATTAATGATTTGGATGAAAATGTAGTAAACTGGATCAGCAAGTTTGCAGATGAAACCAAGGTTTGAGGTGTAGTGGACAGCGAGTAAGGCTGTTAAAGTTTGCAGCAGAGTCAGAACCAGCTGTAAAAATGGGCTGTGAAATGGCAGAATAAATTTAATGCAAACAAATGCGAGTTGTAGCACTTTGGAAGGACAGAACAGTTTGGGACTTACACAGTGAATGGTAAGGCTCTGAGATATGTGGTTAAACAAAAGGATTTGGAATGACAAGTGGCATCATGGGTAAATAAGATCATAAAGAGAACATTTGGCACATTGGCCTTCATAAATTAGAGTGCTGAATTCAAGAGATGCAATGTTTTGTTGAAAACATTTGTAAAGACAAATTTGGAGGATTGTGTATAGTTCTGGTCACCTACCTACATCAAAGATATTAATAAACTAGAAAGAGCAGAGAAAATTTACAAAGATGTTGCCGGAATTTGAGCACATGAGTATTAGAGAAAATTTGAAAACATTAGGACTTCTTCCCTGGAATGTAGGAGAATTAGGGGAGAAAAAGGCCTCCTCCCCTCAGATTGGGTGAGACTCGAGCCAGAGGTCATAACTCTAGGATGAAAGCTGATGTATTTAAGGGGAACCTGAGTGAGTTCTCTTTGTATGTATTTTCACTGCATGTTACATCTCAGCGTTTAACACAATTATACCTTCAGCTCTAATCAATAAGCTCCAATACCTGGGCCTCTGTCTCTCCCTTTACAAGTGGACCATTAACTTCCTCAAGAGGAAACCACAGTTGGTAAGGATCAGTGTGGAACAGAAGGCAACTAAAAAATTCATAAAGAGGAAAAAGATGGAATACCAAGGTAAGCTAACCAACAGAGAATACCAAAAGTGTCTTCAGATGTATAAAGAGTAAAAGAGAGGCGAGAGCAGATATTGGACCATTGCAAAATGATTCTGGAGAGGTAATAATGGGGGACAAGGAAATAGCAGCTGAACTGAATAGGTATTTTGCGTCAGCCTTCTCTGTGGAAGACACCAGCAGTATGCTGGAGGTTCAAGAGTGTCAGGGGCAGAACAGCATGAAGTTGCCATAACTAGGGAGAAGATACTTGAGAAACTGAAAGGTCTAAAGGTAGATAAGTCATCTCGACCAGATGGTCTACACTCCAGGGTTCTGAAGGAGGCAGGGGAAGAGATTGAGGAGGCATTAGTAATGGTCTTTCAAGAATCAATGGATTCTGGAATGGTTCTGGAGGATTGGAAAATTGCAAATGTCACTCCACTCTTCAAGAAGGAAGAGAAACAAAAGAAAGGAAATTAGAGACCAGTTTCGCTGACCTCAGCGGTTGGGAAGGTGTTGAAGTCGATTGTTAAGGATGTGGTTTCAGGGTAGTTGAAGGCACCTGATAAAATCGGCCATAGTTAGCATGGTTTCCTTAAGGAAAAATCTTGCCTGACAAATCTGTTGAAAGTCTTTGAAGAAATAACAAGCAAGATTGACAAAGGAGAATCAGTGGATGTTGTGTACTTGGATTTCCAGAAGGCCTACGACAAGGTGCCACGCATGAGGCTGCTTAACAAGTTAAAAAGCCATGGCCCTGCTGGGAATATACTAGCATGGACAGAGCAGTGGCTGATTGGCAGGAGGCAAAGAGTGGAAATAAAGGGAGCCTTTTCTGGTTGGCTGCCAGTGACTAGTGGTGTTCTACAGGTGTCTGTGTTAGGACTGTTTCTTTTTACATTATATGTCAATGATTTGGATGAAGGAATTGATGGCTTTGTGGCCATGTTTTTGAATAATACAAAAATAGATAGAGGAGCAGTTAGTGTAGAGGAAGCAAAGAGGCTACAGAAAGGCTTAGACAGTTTAGGAGAATGGGCAAAAAAAATGGCAACTGCAATGTAACGTCGAGAAGTATATGGTCGTACACTTTGATAGAAGAAATAAAACTTAAACTACTTCCTAAATGGAGAGAAAATTTTAAAATATGAGTTGCAAGGAGCTTGGGAGTTCTCAAGCAGGATTCCCAAAAGATTAACTCACAGATTGAGTTGGTGGTGACAAAGGATTAGAATATAAAAGCAAGGATGTAATGTTAAGGATGGGGCCTCCTTGGTAAGCAGTTTTGGGCTCTTTAGCTAAGAAAGTAAGAGTTTATGTTGGAGAGGGTTCAGAGGAGTTTCACCAAACCTGGGATTGAAAGGCTTATCGTATGAGTAGTGTCTGATGGCTCTGGGCTTGTACTGTATTGAATTTAGAATGAGGGGGGATCTCATTGAAACTTGTTGAATGTTGGAAGGCCTCAATAGAGTAGATTGGGAGCAGATGCTTCCTGGGGTGGGAGATTCTAATACCAAAGGACACAGCCTCAGAATAGAAGGATGTCCATTTGGAACAGAGATGAGGAGGAATTTCTTTAGTCAGAGAGTGGTGGACCTATGGAATTCACTGCCACAAGCAGCTGTGGAGGCAAAATCATTGGGTAGATTTAAGGCAGTGCTTGATAGAATTTTGACAAATAAGGGATACAGGGAGGAGGCAGGAGACTGGGGATCAGAGGGTCATGGATCAGCCTTGATGAAATGGCGGAGCCAGCTGAATGGGCTAAATGGCCTAATTCTACTTCTATACTTTATGGTCTTATGGGCTGCCCCCTTGTGGGCACACCTTTGAGAGCGACAAAGGCTATGGGAGGAAAGCTAGACAGAAAGTTTGGAGTGGAGCCCCTAAGGTGGCTGGACATCAGCTGGTGCCAAATGTACCACTTCGCTTTCTTTTGGATTACACCAGTGAGGCTGAGAGGGGGATCTTGACAACTGGGTATCCCAGGATCTCATACCTTCCGCCCGGGCTTGTACCCTGGAGAGGTCAATCAACTGAGTTTGAGACAGATTGATGCCATCATCATTAGCATACAATCTTATATTGCAATGTACTGCTGCCTCAACACGACAATTGCAAATGCTATTATACCTGATTTAGATTCTTATTCAGATTCTGTTGGTTTGTGCAAAACAAGACATTCATCCCAAAAAAAATTGTCTCAAGTCCATGGTGTGTAAAAGGTGGTTTGTAGTTTATCTCTGCTCTAAAGGGACACCCTTCTATTCTTAGGCTGTGCCCTCCAGTTCTAGACTCACCCACTATAGGAAACATCAACTAAATTTGCACTGCCAAAAACACATTTTTACAGATACCTTCAAATTAGAGATTTCTTACGTTTCCAATAAACTACTTTTCCTATAGGTCCTGATAAAAATTTACTGGACTATCTTTTAAATTTAAAACCTTTTGTTAATGGTTCTATTACCGGTATCTATAACTTGTTGAATGATTCTAGACAAGACTTTTTAGATAAAATAAAAAAAGCTTGGGAGGATGACCTAAATTGTCAGATTTCTGATGAAAGATGGAATAAAATTCTTAAACGGGTTAATAAATCATCTTTCTGCGCTCGTCATTCTCTTCTACAATTAAAAGTGGTTCATAGAGATTACATTTCTAAACAGAAGCTGTCCAGTTTTTTATCCGAACGTTTCTCCACTTTGTAACAAATGCAACTCTGCTGATGCCTCCTTAATTCATATGTTTTGGTTTTGCCCTAAAATTGAAAAGTTTTGGCGGGAAGTATTCCATACCTCCTCACAACTTTTTAGGGTCCAATTTGACCCAAATCCCCTTACTGCCTTGTTTGGTATTATTGCAAATGAAGATATTGTAGCGGTGTGCTACACGCAGTGCTAAAATAACGACACGGAGTTGGTAAACTGCAGTTAAAGAAGATTTTATTCAACTTCACAGCCTTGCTTTAAAGCCTCCCTGATCCTGCCCTCCCCGGGCGCGGATGCTGTAGGGGGCACGTATTCACAATCCCCCGCAGGCTTTTCCCTTTGTTGGTGAAGCAGACCTAGCGTCCTTCTGAGACTGGCCTTTGTGCCAGCGCGCTGGCTATTTGTGAGCCGGTTCCAGTGCTCTAGGAAGTGGGTCGCCACATAACCCCCCCACCAGAACCGGCGATACACCCCCCCAATGTCCACAGTCTGGGCCGGACCCTGTTTGGGAGGTCAGCCTCTGCGCCGCGGTGCCGGGAACTCTACCGGTTGCGCCAGGTCCACATGGGCCGGTTTGAGTCGGTCCATCGTGAAAACCTCCTCTCTCCCCCCAATGTCCAGCACGAACATGGACCCGTTGTTCCTGAGCACCATAAATGGCCCCTCGTAGGGCCGTTGCAGCGGTGGCCAATGCCCGCCCCTTCGTACAAACACAAACTTACAGTTCTGCAGGTCTTGGGGTACGCAGGTCAGGTTCTGCCCATGCTGCAAAGTGGATATGGGGGCCAGGTCACCGAGCCTCTCGCGTAGTCTGCCCAGGACTGCTGCAGGTTCTTCCTCTTGTCCCCTTGGTGCTGGTATGAACTCCCCGGGGACGACCAGGGGTGCGCCGTACACCAACTCGGCCGACGAGGCATGCAGATCATCTTTGGGCGCCGTCTGGATGTCGAATAGGACCCAGGGAAGCTCGTCCACCCAGTTAGCTCCTCTCAGGCGGGCCATGAGAGCCGACTTTAGGTGACGGTGGAAAAGCTCCACCAGGTCGTTCGACTGCACCCCACCGCTGGTGGTAGAAACACTATTGTTCGTTGGGGGAGACTGTACGAACTCCTCAACCTGGGCTGCTGTGTCCTGGTCAAGGGAGCTCACCACATAGAAGTAACGTGTGTTCTCTGAGGTTATCTGCCGAACGTGGAATTGGGCTTCTGCTTGCTGGAAGCATAGGTGAGGTTGCAGCGTCCAAAAGCTTGGCAGTTTCAACGAAACCGCATGAACAGATGTGGCGTCGGTCATCTCCGGTCCAAAAATCGTTTGGACCGTCGGGGTCACCAATTGTAGCGGTGTGCTACACGCAATGCTAAAATAACGACACAGAGTCAGTAAACTGCAGTTAAAGAAGATTTTATTCAAACTTCACAGCCTTGCTTTAAAGCCTCCCTGATCCCACCCTCCCCGGGCGCGGATGCTGTAGGGGGCACATACTCACAATCCCGCGCAGGCTTTTCCCTTCGTTGGTGAAGCAGACCTGGCGCCCTTTTGGGACTGGCCTTTGTGCTGGCGCACTGTTTATTTGTGAGCCGGTTCGAGTGCGCTAGGAAGTGGGTCGCCACAATATAACTTTAAATACTCCTAACCTACAGGTTTTAGCTTTTATCTCTCTTTTAGCATGGAGAGCAATCTTGCTTAAATGGAAGGAGTCTACCCCCCTACACATCTTCAATGGCTGGATATTATGTCTTATTTAAATTTAGAGAAGATCCGCTGCTCAGTCTTAAATTCGAAACAATCGTTTTATGATATCTGGGGACCTTTCCTAAATTACTTTTCCAATTTATAAAGTTTAACAGTGAACAGACTTTTATGTATATTTCTATCTTCTCTTCTTAAGCGAATATGTTTTTTCTCTAATTGTCATTGTCATCCATCAGCTTTTTTCTTTGGTAGTTGGTAGGGGGTTGACTTTTTTTATATAAAAAATTTATTTTATGACATATGACCTATCTTTAAATTTTTGATTACAGAGTGGTATATCTTTATGTGTTATGCTATAACATTTTGATCAATTTTATTACAATATATGAATGTACACAAGTTATGTTGAGATGTATCTATGTGTTACACTCTGTAAATCTTGTTTTTTCTTCTGAATAAAAATAATTGTAAAAAGAAGAGAAAGGAAACATCCTTGCTACATCCACTCTACTGTATCTAGGCCTTTAAGTATTCCATGGGTTTCAGTGAAATAACCCTCCTCCCCATTCTTATAAATTTCAGCGAGCGTAGGCCCAGAGCATTCAAACGTCCCTCCTTTGTTAATACTTCCATTCCCATAATTATTCTTGTGAACTTTCTCTGAACCATCTCCAGATGCAAGCACGTCATTTCTTAGATAAGGAACTGCTCATTATGTTCCATGTGCAGTCTGACCAATGCTTTATAAAGCCCCTGAATTATATCCTTGCTCTTATATTATCATCCTCTGTTAACATTGCATTTGCCTCCCTTACTTTGCGGTCAAGTATTTGAGTTGAGATCAAGATGGCACCTGTGTACAATGCTCCCCTGGTTAACATTTTCTGGATAGATCATGAGACCATATATTTCATTTCTTTTATGACTTTTACATTTGTTTTTGGTCTGGAATTGTTGGAGTCTTCAATTTACAGTTTGGAGACTGTTCAGGTGTTTCAGCGCTCTGTAGTCTCTGAGAGGGTTCTGGAAGGCAGAAGCAGCATGTGGGAACCTCAAGGCAGGCAGGCCATGGGATGGCTGTCGGGCACAAGCTGATGTTCGACTCCATTTTGCCGATTAAAGTGACAATGGAGATTGAAACATCAAGGTGAATGTGGAAGTTTGGAGATCGTTTGGGTGATTCAGTGCTCTGCAAGAGGACCTCATGGTGGGCAGGCTGCAGACGGGGCACGAGTTGATGTTTGACTCCATTTTGCTGATTAAAGCTTCCATTTTTCACTAATTAAAGTGACTTGGGAGATAGAGGTGAATGCGGAAGATGAGCACTGACTGCTTGCCTTTTGATCACTGAGGATTATTCTGCTATGCTACCAGAGAGGGGAGAGACTGCCACTGTGCCCAGAGAATGTTACCCAGGTTTCCTGCTATTTGGATGTGGGCTTGGACTACAGACATTTTTCAGTGCTATAGCTTTTCTGTTTTCTGTGTTTTTTGCCTGATCTTTCTTATCTTTTTTTTGTGTGGGAAGAAGGCATTGGGGGGGGGGGGGGTGATGAGCCTGTACTATTTTCGTTCACTTTTGTGCAGGGAGGGGGGGTTTTGTGAGACTTTCTTTTTTTGGTTTCATGGTTACCCAGTGAAGAAGAATTTCAAAGTAGCATACTTTGGTAATAAATGAAGCTTTGAACCCTTGAACTACCGACTCAACCTGCAAATTAACTTTAGGGAACCCAGCGCAGAACTTCCAAAGTCCCTTTGCACCTCTAGTTTCTGAATTTGCTCACCATTTAGAAAATAGTCTACACCCTTAATCCTTCTACCAAAATGCCTGATCATACATTTCCTTACACTAAATTCCATCTGTAATTTACTTGTCTATTCTCCTAATCCACTCAAGTCCTTCTGTAGCCTCTCTGCTTCCTCAACACCATCTGTCCTTCCACTTACCTTCGTATCGTATGCAAACTTGGCCACAAAGCCATCAATACCAAAATCCATACCGTTGACATATAATGTGAAAAGAAGTGATCCCAACACCACATCCTGTGGAAAACCACTAGTCGCTGGCAGCAAACCAGAAAAGGTCCCTTTAGTACCTGAACTTTCCCTCCTGCCAGTCAGTCAATCTTCTATCTGTGGTAGTATCTTTCTTTTAATACCTTTCAAAAAACACTGTTGTTTGGTACATCAAGGAGATTGCTAAATCACCAGATAAGTTGATGTAAATTTGAGTAAGACATTTGAAGCTTCATTGAACAACAATATAATGTGTTATTTGTGAAAAAAAATGTCAGCTAGTCATTTGCCTAATGATCTCTGCAGATCAAATTAAGTGTATACAAAATAACAGTTGACATTTTTCTACACGGAGGAGGGAGATGGCTTTGATCCCTTAATGTTCAAATGATGTGAAGTTTTCTGCTATTTAAAGCTCTCACGTGCCTTAGTACCTTAAATGTGAAACCAGCATAGGAAGAATTGATAGGTTTCACAAGTCTGCCTATCTCCACTGCATTTCCCTAGCGACTAAAATCAATCATAAGCCAATTTTTGTAGAAATGCTGTAAGTTCCAAGAAAACCACATTCAGATCAAAAGACGCCTCTGAGAGAAACTTGTGGGTTGAATTTCTAAAGCTGTGAGTTGTTTAACCTCAGGGAAATTGTGCAAAGGTCACAGTTAATGTTTAGGGTTATTTCTGGGTAACTTTAATCATGTGGTGATTGAGGGTGGTCAAAAGGTCCTTAAAGTAAGAGTTAGAGTGATTTAAAGAGGCTCGGATTCAGTAAGCTTACATTTAGACTATTACCATTATGATGTGTTAGTTTGGTGCCTGGGGTGTCTCAAACCAGGAATCGTAATTCCTTTGACAGCAGCAAAGTAGTGTCATGGTTAGCATCACACTATTACAGCATAAGCAACCCAGGTTCAATTCCACCACTGTCTGACAGGGTCTTGTATGTTCTCCCTGTGAACACAGGGGTTTCCTCCAGGTGCTCCAGCCTCCTCCCATATTCCAATATGTACTGCTCAGTTGATTATTTGGTCACATGGGCGTAATTGGGCAGTGTGAACTCATTGTTACTGCTATGTAGCTCTATATAAAATAAAGATACGATTTATTGACTGCAGCTCAGCTTTTAACACCACCATTCCTTTGGTTCCAATCAAACCCTTTCCAAAACTTATGGCCTCTGTACCTCCCTCTGTAACTGGATCCTTGACTTTCCCGCTGGAAGACCACAGTCTGTATGGATTGGAAATATCATTTCCACTTCTCTGAAAATCCACACTGGTGCACTTCAAAGATGTGTGCTTAGTCCACTGCTCTATTTGCTCTACTCCCATGACTGTGGGTAGGCACAGTTCAAATGGCATCTATAAATTTGCTGACAATACCACCATTGCTTACAGAATTTCAGGTGGTAACAAGGTGTACAGGAGCAAGGTATATCAGCTGATTGTATGGTGTCGCAACAACAACCTTGCGTTGATCGTCAGTAACAGAAGAATTAATTGTGAACTTCAGAAAGGGCATGACAAGGAAGCACACACTAGTCCTTACAGGGAGATCAGAAATGGAAAAGGTGAGCAAATTCCTGGATATCAGCATCTCTGATGGCCTGTGCTCAGCCCAACATGCCCATGCAGTTACAAAGAAGACATGACAGCAGCCATATTTCATTGGTTTGTGGAGATTTGAGTATGTCACCAAAGACACTCGCAGATTTCTACAAATTGTTCTAACTGTAGAATAACCTTCGTCAGCTTCTATTATGGCAGGAGGGGAAGGCCATTGCACAGGATCAATCGATAAGCTGCAGAAAGTTATAAATCAGTCAGCTCCATCATTCACACTAACCTCCCCAGCAGAGGACACACCTCTATGCTTCAAAAAGGCAGCATCTATCGTTAAGGACCCCCATCACCTATGACATGTCCTCTTCTCATTGCTACCATCAGGGATGAAGTACAGGAGCCTGAAAGCACACACTCAATGATTCAGGAACAGCTTCTGCCATCGGATTTCTGAATGGATATTGAGCCCATAAATATATAGATTTATATTTCTTCTTGCAATTTACAGTTTTTATTATTATTATGCATTGCAATGTACTGCTGCCACATGACAACAAATTTTGTGACATGCCAATGATATTAAACTCGTTTTTGATTCTGATTATGATTGAAAGGCAGCCTTAGGGTGGACATTCAGAATCATTCTTCTAGGGTAGAGTAGTAGAGGACTTGCATTTATTTCGAGTGGAAAGTTCAGAGGAGGTGAACAGGGTGAGTATTTTATGCAGAGAATGGTAGGTGCCAGGAATAGTCTGCTCAGGATAGTGGGGGAAGCAGATGAGATCTTGATGTTGAAGAAGTTTTTAGAAAGACACACAAAATGTGCAGGGAATGCTGGGTATAAATCATTTGCAGACATATATTTTAATGTAGTATTGTGATCAGCATGAATATCGTAGATTGAAGGGCAGCTTCTGTGCTCAACTGTTCATGTTCTATGTCACCATTTCTAACACTGGGTTATTAAATCCATCTAAATCATTTCTTTAAGGTTCCCAGTGGCTGTTGGAGAATTTTAAACTGAATTCCCTCAGCCTACAGATAATTATCAAGTAATTTAACAGCATTTCTTTTGCTAAGCTGTGATTAGTTGAAGTATAGCCAGTCTAGGTTCAGGTAAGATCACATATAGACAACTAAGAGTTTCACAGAGAGAGAGTAGGGTTGATGAGGGGAATGCACTTCACCTGAACTTGAATTATCAGCAAGGTTTAGAAAATATTTCTGTAGGTTACTAATGACAGAATAGCTTTATAAAGACAGAGGACTCAGTGGATGACAAATTAGCCTTAAATAAGGAGAAGGAAAGCTGCTATAAATAAAAGATTTTGAGACTGATGAAAGATTAAGAATGATGAAATAATTTGCTGTTTTGTATATTGAAGATATGGCAAAGGGATTCAGTATGAATAATATGCTGAGAGTTGTAAACTTTTGGGATTATAGCAATTAACTAACATCACAGATTGCATCCTTGGTGTTCTGAGAACACATCATATTTCATATTATGCCATACACTCAGAGGCCACTTTATAAGGTACAGGAATGACATAATAAAGTGACCTTCAGCTTTATATGGTCTTCTGCTGTAGCCCATCCACTTCAAGGTTCAACATGTTTTGTGTTTGGAGACAGGGGGTTCATTAAAACCTATTGAATATAGGCCTAGATATAATGGACATGGAGAGGAAAAATCCTCTCCATGTCCACCATGGAGAGGTGGATATGGGATTCTAGGACCAGCGGGTGCAGCCTCAGTTTAGAGGGACTTACATTTAGAGCAGAGATAAGGAGAGATTTCTTTAGCCAGAAATTGGTGAAACTGTAGAATTAATTGCCATAGCCGGCTGTGGAGACAAGTAATTGTGTATATCTAAAGCAGAGGTTGATAAGTTCTTGATTAGTCAGGGCATCAAAGGTTATGGAGAGAACGTGGGAGAATGGGGTTGGGAGTGATAAAACTGGAATGGCAGAGTAGATTTGATGAGCCAAATGTCATAATTCTTCTTCTATATATTATAGTCTTATGGTCTTATTAGTAATTTCAAACAGTTTGCAAAGCATACAGAAACCTAAAATCACTAAATGAGAGAAATACTCACCAGCCGGTAGTTTCTGTAGAGAATCATGAAAATAGAGTCACTCCAATATTTGAGGTGGATATCATAACATCAACTGAAAGTGTGTCTCTGTACACACTATTGCCTGATTTAATAAGCATTCCGACATTTTATGCTTTTGTGCTTCAGCTTTTTCAACTGCATTTGAATATAAGCAATGCAACATAGAGTAGGCTTTTGTTTTTGTGTTTTATTTAGAGATATAATACTGAACAGGCCCTTCCCATCCATTGAGGCAGATTGCCCAGTAAGTCACCTGGTTTTTTAGCACTGGCCTAAAGAAAGGACAATTTACAATGACCATTTAACCTACTAATCAGAATGTCTTTGGACTGTGGGAGGAAACTGGGGCACATGGGTGAAACACACATGGTCACAGAGAGAACATACAAACTCCTTACAGATGGCGCTGGAATTGAACTCTGAACTGCAACACCACAAGCTGTAATAGCACCACACTAACCAGTATGTAACCATGGCACCTTGCGAGTCTAGCTCGCTATTCATTGAGATGTTGGCTAATTTCTTTCTTACTTCAGACTCATTTTACATCACACACAGTACACTGTAGATACCTGGTAGAGAGTAGAGTATATTGACTGGTTACATCATGGCCGTGTCCACCAAAGTGCTTGAATGGAAACACCTACAAAAAAAGCTACTGAATACAGCCCGGTCAATCACAGGCAAAAGCTTCCCCACCAGTGAGCTCATTTACATGCAGTGCTGTCTCAGGAAAGAAGAATCCATCATAACGGACCTCCAACACCCAGGCCATGTTGCTACTATTGGGAATGAGGTTCAGGAGCTTATGGACATACACTACCAGGTTCAAGAACAGTTATTACCCCTCAAACATCAGGCTCTTGAAACAGAGGAGATAACTTGCCCCCATCACTGAACTGTTCCCACAACCTATGGACTCACTTCCAAGTACTTTTTTCTCATGCTCTCAATATTTAATGCTTATTGTTAATTTATTTTTATATTTGCACAGTTTGTTGTCAATTATATCGGGGGCAATCTGTCATTGATTCCATAGTTTTTCTTATATTTACTGGAATGAGCACAAGCAAATGAATCTCAGGGTTGCTTATCATGACATATATGTACTTTGATAATACGTCTGGAATTTGAACTTTTCCTGCCCTATCCACATATACCTTGGCTCTTCTACTATCCCCAAACCTGTGAATGTTCTGAATGTTTATTTTGAGATTAAATGCAGTTACAGGCCTCCCAGGATAACGAGCCCATGTCATCCAATTACACCCATGTGTCCAATTCACTTATGAACTTGTGTGCCTTTGAAATGTGGAGAAAACCTGAGCACCCAGAGGAAACCCACGCTATAACAAGGAGAGTTTACAAGCTCCTTTTAGGTGGTGGCAGTATTGTTGGTGCTATAATAGTGTCACAAAAACTGCTACACTATCTAGACACAGTATTGTAGAACAGAGAGACCATGGGGTGCAGGTGCATAATTCCCTGAAAACTGTGATACAGGTAGACAGTGTGGTGAACATAATGTTTGGCAAGCTAGCTTTCATACGGCAGAATATTGAGTACAGGAGCTGGTACATCCTGTTACATCTGTGCCAGGTGGTGCTAAGATCAGATTTGTAGAAATGTGTATAGTTCTGGTCACTCTACTAGGGGAAAGGTGCATTAAATATTCATAAGAATTAAAGATTCATCAAAATATTAGAGAGATTTGAGGATTTGGGTTGTAAGGAGAAGCTGGATTAGTAGGAATTCCCTGGAGCAAAGGAGACTAAGGGGTAAACCTTAAGTTTATAATTGATGCACCATCAATAACTCTCGGAGACGGGAGGCGAGATATAGGCTTTTATTGGCTGGAAGAAAGAACAAGCAGCAAGTGACCACCACACTACATCCTGGAGACTGAGGCCGGGGCGGTGTCTCCAATCGCCTTTATACTGGGGTCTGTGGGAGGAGCCATGGTCAGTGGGAGGAGCCACAGGAGCAGTCAGTGGGGGGGGGGGGGGCGTGTCCAGACAGGTATATGTAGTTCACCACAATAATATCATTAGAGGCATTGATAAAGTGAATAGCCAGTCTTGTCCTGAGGTAGGGGAGTCCAACACTGGAGGGCATAGGTTTAAAATATGAAATAAATGGTTTAAAAGAGAGCTGAGGGACACATTTTTCACCCAAATGGTGGTGAATAAATAGAATGAGCTGCCAGAGGAAAATGGTGAAGGTGGGTACAGATGCAACAATTAGAAAGTATTTGGACAGTGACAGGTATTGGAAAGCTTTAGAGAGACGTGTGCTAAATACCGGTACATGGAACTAGCTTAGTTGGCTAATTTGCTTGGACAGATGAGTTGGGCTGAAGGGTCTGTTTCTGTATTGCTTAGCTCAGACTTTAATCAATAACTGAGCCTCCTTTAGGATAGCACATTTCTAAAGATTGAGTGAAGACATTGTTTCATTCCTAAACAGCCAAGCTCTTACGTTGAGTCTATAACCCCTTTATGGGTGAAACATCTTTCCTACATCAACCATGTCAAATCCTCTTTGTACTTTTCAATAAGATCACTATTTCTACTCCTAAATTTTAGGAATATAAGTTGAGACTACTCCTGATATCTTAGAACTGTTAGGTGAATCTTAACTGCACTCAATAGTTTCAATAGTAGGCATGTTCTTTTCCGGTAAAGAGACCAAAATTATACACAGTGCTTCGATTGTGGCCTCACCAGCATCCTATATATTTATAGTGAAGGTTTATTATTAATATATTCAAATCATCTAACAATTAAGACTAATGCACCATTCCTTTCCAAATAACTGTGCACATTACAGTGACATGTACAAGGACACTCAAGTCCTTGTGAATATCATAATTTCCTAATCTCTCACAATTTGATAAATACTTTGTGCTTCTATTGCCATGCTAAACACTCAACATTCAAAATGGATGGACTCACATTTTCCCACAATATACTCTTTTTGCCATGTGGTTAGAGTATTTTCCCTTTGTTAATAAGAGTGCTGTTAACTCAGTAGTTCAATTTTATTCAGATTATTAATTGGAGCTCAGATTGGTCTTTGTCATGCATTATCCAATAATTTCACAATTCTAATGTGTAACATATATAATTTAACTAATGCTGTTATATTATCAATTCACTAAATTCAGAATAGATGATATTAAATTAATGATTATGCAGATTATAAATTATTTAATAATTATATTGTAATAATAAAATATTGATGCTATTATCATAGTATTACTTAATATGCAGAATAATAAAATCATTATTATTTTGTACAATAAAAAAAGTTGGACCTTCCGTTTACTTTAGTAGCTGCGAAGCAATTTTAGGTGTACAAGATGCACAAGAAGGATAGATAGAGCAGACAGCCGGAAACTTTTTCCCAGGGTGGGAATGACTAATATGAGGGAGCATACTTTGAAAGTGATTGGAGGAAGGTACGGGGGGTGGATGTCTGAGGTAAGTTTTTTTTTACTTGGAGAGTGGTGGCTGTGTGAAAGAGGCAGGACTGGTGGTAGAGGCTCTTAGATAGGCCCATGGATAATGAAGAAATGGAGGGTTATGTAGGAGGGAAGGGTTAGATTGTTTTAAGTTGGTTAAAGAGTCGGTACAAGATCATAGACTGAAGCACCTGTACTGTGCTGAACTGCTCTATATTCCATGTCATGAAATGAGCTACATAAATGCAAATTCTTTCCTTCCAATGTATGAAAGCCCTGATACTTCAATCTATGTGAATATACTATTTGTGCCTGTTTTCAGGATGGAATTGATACCTTTTCCTACCGATTACAACAAGCGCACTTTAATCAAGTATTGCCTGTTCCAACTACGGCAATATCACAGTAGCTCACAAATTTTCTTTTCTTTTTATTCATTCAACTTACATTTTCTTTCTGTATCTGAGTTTGAGGATCACTGTTTGCTACCATGCTTTTGGAAACCTGTGTAAATTCCTTGGGCTTTATCTTCAGCAGTGTTTCAAACCGAGCTGAATTCCTTGTTCCATTGCAGAGAATTCAGAATGAAAGGAAAGAAAATAGAAGAAAAATGCAATTCAAAAGCCACATTTTTCTTGGCGTTCCAGAGTTCTTCACAGTCCATGATCACAACTGCAATCTGGGAAATGCAGCTGTGACATTATACACAGAAAACTCCCACAAATGTAATTTACTTTCAGGCATAGAATGGGGAATAAGTATTGGCTGGTACACCAGGGAAACTTACCTAAGCTCTGAAAAATAAGAATGGTTTAACTTTTGAGGTAAAAATCTACTGGCTATAAATAACGGAATTTCCAACTTATCCCTTGATGTAAAACAATGTCTGCTTCCTTTCCACTCAAAGTTCATAGTCCAACCTAAATTTAGAATGTATATGTTTGCCATATACTACCCTGAGATTCATTTGTTTGCAGGCATTTACAGGAGAAATGAAACGCAGTGAAATTTATCAAGAAAAAAACGTCATAAATTATAGCGTGATAAACAGCCAATGTGTGCATAAAGGCAACCTGTACAAGGAAAAAAATACTGAGAATGTGAGTTGTAAAGAGTCCTTGAAAGTGAGTTTGTTAATCATAAAATCAGTTCAGAGTGGTGGTGATTAAAATTATCCACACCGATCAGGAGCCAGATGGCTGTAAGGTGATAACTGTTCCTAAAGCCGCTGGCATGGGACCTAAGTTTTCTGTGCCTTCTGCCTGTTGGTAATTGTGAGAAGAGAGCACGAAATGATGGTGGGGTACTTAATGAAGGATGCTGTTTGTTGTGACAGTGCTCCATGTAAATGTTCTCAATGAGTGGGCTTTGCCTGTGATGGACAGAACTATACCCAAATTTGCTTTATTTGTCATATGTACATCGGAACATTGAAACATACTGAAATGCATCATTTGCATTAACAAACAATGAAGTCTGAGATATGCTGGGGGCAGCCCACAGGTGTCGCCATGCTTCTGGCGCCAACATTGCATGCCCATAATTGATTAACCCTAACCTGTACATCTTTGAAATGTAGGAGGAAATCAGAACGCCCAGAGGAAACCCATACAGACACGGAGAGAACGTGCAAACTCCTTACAGACAGATGTGGGAATTGAACCCCAATTGTGGTTGATAGTGCTGTAAAGCATTACACTAACCGCTATGCTACCATGCCACCCCTTTCCACCACTTTCAGTATCCTTTTTCATTACTGGCCATTGGTGTTTCCATGCCAGGCTGTGATGCAACCAATTAGAATACTCTCCACTGTGCACCTATATAAGCTTATCAAAGGTTTTGGTGGCATGCCGAATCCACTCAAACTTTGAAGAAAGTAAAGGAGCTGCCTTGTGTTCTTTGTGATGACACTTACGTGGTGTTCCCAGGACAGATCCACCAATATCTTAACACCAAAGAATTTAAATTTACTGACCATCTCCATCTCTGATCTCCCAATGAGGACCTTTGGCTTTGTCCTCCGTAGTTACTTTATTCTTGTCCTGAACAAATGGAGCTCACCTCTCCTCTGTGTGGTATTTGTGGCAGCTGTTGTGTACATTTTTTAAGATGCCACAAATTCCTAATTTCTGAATTCACATTCCACGTGGCCAAACACAATTTCAACTGTTACAATTGGGGTACAACATTGTGTTTCACTAGGTTTCAGGCAGTAACGCGCAGACTTTAAAAGCTCCTAGCACCTTCTCTCTATCATTTAAATTAACTAACTGCATGTGGACATGTCATATGTACAAAAACACACAGCATTTCTGTCGTAGCATTCATGTTTAGTTCAAGGTAGTGTAGCGGTTGGCGAGACACTTTTTCACCTCGGGACATTGAAGTTTGGACTTCAATTCTGATTTCATCCATAAGGAGTCTGTAGATTGTCCCCGTAGAATCCATGGGTTTTCTCTGGGTGCTCCATTCACCTTCCACTGACTAGCTAATAGGTTAAGTGATTATTGTATATTGTCCCATGATTAGGCTAGAGTTAAATCGGGGGTTACTGGCTCAGTGGGCTGGAAGGGATAAACTGTGTTGTATCTCAATAGATAAATTTCCTTTCCCAATAGTTTCTGACTATAATATGGGGCTTATTTCTGACAGTGTCGTTGTGCAGATACTATGATACATTGGGAACTTAGAACAGTACAATCCCTTTAGCACATTAAAGCTGCACTCTGCTAAGTGTGTTTTCAAATGTTGTTGCTGTAATGAAAAGATTTCCCACACAGGATCAATAAAGTACTATTATTATTATTAAAGGTACTATAAGTACTATTACTATTACTATTATATTATTATTGTTGTTATTATAATGATGTTGTTGTTGTGCCAACATTTTAAGCTACTGCAAGAAGAAATCTAACCCTTCCCTCTTCTTTCATCCATACGCGTATCTAAGAGTTGCTTAAATGTTCCTAATGTATCTGCCACTTCTATTACCCTGGCAGTGCATACCACACACCCTATCTGAAAAAAAACATTCTCTGACACCTATACTTTCCTCCCTAACCCTAACCCTAACCCTAATTATCAAAAAAGTGGTTGCAAAAGATTTATTGATTAACTGCATATCCATGCTACAGCATTTCCAATTCTATCAAGGACCTACACTCAGGGGCCACTTTATTAGGTACATCTGTACACCGGTTCATTAATGTAAATATCTAAGCAGTCAATCATATGGCAGCAACTCAATGCATAAAAGCATGTAGGCATGGACAAAAGGCTCATTTGTCATTCCGTTCCAACATCAGAATGGGGAAGGAATGTGAACAAAGTGAGTTTGGCCATGGAATTATTGTTGGTGCTAGATTGCCATAGAATAGCAACATCCATCATCCTCACCACCCAGGCCGTGCTCTTTTCTCACTGAGTCATCAGGTAGAAGGTACAAGTACCTCAGGATTCATACTATCACCAGGTTCAAGAACAGTTACCACCCCTCAATCATCAGGTTCTTGAACAAAAAGGGATACTACATTCACTTTCATACTCATTATTTATTGATTTACAGCTGCACTTGCACAGTTCCTTGCCAATTGTTTACAGTTACTGTTCGATAGATATGCTGCATATGCCCGCAGGAAAAGATTCTCAGGGTTGTATGTGCTGACATGTATGTATGCATCTACTTCTTTTCGAGCAATGACCCCCCCCCCACCCCCTTAGCACCATATATTGATATGTTGTCTGTGCATGTGCTGTGGTCTACACTCATGCATTGTTCTCTCTCTCTCTCTCTCTCTCTCTCTCTCTCTCTCTCTCTCTCTCGTTTCAATGTGAATACACCAGCCAGTTAAAGCCATCTCCCGTTCATGTGCATATTTAATCAATAAGTAGTTGTGCACAGACACAACAAATTGGTGACAAGTATGAACCTGAATTTCAGAGACTATCACAGACTATACCAACAGCTACGGGACAAAAGAATGACATTTAAACAGCACAAGAAAGCTGAAGGACATATGAGTAATTGTGAAAAAAGCACAGAATTTAAAGTGAAAATAATGTGGCAATGGCTTCTGTAGGGAAAGTTGACAAATTTAATAGCACTAATGAAGGCTGGGAGTTGTATATCGAGTGGGTGGAACTGTATTGTCATGCAAACAACATGGAGGAACAAAAGAAAGCTCCTGCACTGTTTAGCTTAATGGGTGCAAAGGCATAAAGTCTCTAACAGAACCTAGTAACCTCTGAAAAGCCAACAAGCAAGACGTTCAATGAAATTGTTACAATCTTACAAAATCACTTGAGCCTTAAACTGCTGCCAGTAGCTGATCGATTTAGATTTTACAAAAGGAACCACAAAAGTGTTTCTGAATACATTGCAGAACTCTGTAAACTTTCCCAGTACTGTGACTTTAGGCTTTCTGATGCATTAAGGTATAGGCTTGTACGTGGCATATATAGTCAAGGTACTCAAATGAAGCTATTTTTGAAAGAGACCTAATCTTAAAACATACAATGACCATTGCAATATCATTAGAGACTGCAGCAAATATTGCAGCAGAACTACAGAAAGGGGGTTTAGAATGTGAAATTCACAAAGTATCCCTGAATGGTGCAAAAAGACAAAGATGTTATCAGTATGGAAAATCCTCCCATGATGCAAATCATGGTTCAAAGAAACAGTCTGTAGAAAGCGTCATAGACAAGGTCACACAGAGAGAATGTGCAAGGCAGACAAAAAACAACTGAGTGAAAAGCCTCAAACACAAAATTAAGCAAATGCATAAAGTTAATGAATGTAAAACAGAAAGAGACAGCACAGAGTCTGACAAAGGTGCTATGCTAGGACCGCATAGTGTAACTGAAGCAGATCAAAAAATTATCTGGATCACAATAGATGTGTCCAGTGCAAAAACTGAAAATGGAGCTTGATACAGGGTCAGCTTTGTCTATAATTCTAGAGGCTGACTACAGCAGCCTGTTTTCTAAGGTATCATTAGAAAACACCTCAGTGATGTTAAAGACTTACACAAGTGAAATGTGTCTCCCAAGGGCAAACTCAAAGTAAATGTGCCATATGGGGGCCAAACACAAGAGTTAGAGCTTTATGTATTGAAAAATGGAGGGCAGCGCGTTTCAGGCATGAATAGTTGAGAGAAATCCAACCATACTGGCACTCAATCAAAGCTCTCAGTGTGACATCAACAGGCAATGGCTGCCCAGGTTATAACACTAACCAAGTACTGGCACAGCTGCTTACTGCTAATAAGAAGGTGTTTGAGAAGGGGGGGATTGGTAAACTCAAAGGCATGAAGGCTAGAATTGAACTGGATGAAACAGCATCACCAAGTTTCCATAAAGCACATTCAATGCCTTACTCACCAAGTCCTAAAGTGGATGCTGAACTTCAGAGCTTGGAGGCATCTACATTCTGTCCAAGGTTGAGTGGAGTGAAAGGCCATGCCCATTGTCCTGGTGATCAAGAAAGTGAAGGCCAGAGTTTGCATATGTGGGAATTCCAAGGTGAGCATCAACCTGGTGCTGCATACTGTACAGTATCCCCTGCTACGAATAGGAGATATTTTTGCATCTTTGGCAGGCGGGCAGAAATTTTCATAGATTGTTTTGTCATAAGCAGATAGAGATTGAGGAGTCAAGCAGAAAGTTCCTCATAATTAACACTCTCAAGAGACTACTTTAGTATAATTATCTTGTCTTAGACATCACATCAGCTCTAGCAATTTGACAAAGAGCAATGGACCAAGTTCTCTGAGATATCCCAGGAACGCAATGTTACCTTGACAATATCATCATGACTGGTAAAAATGATGAAGAACACCTCCAGAACTTTGCTAAAGAAAGTGCTTAACCAGGCTGAGTGAGTATGGTCTGCACACAAAGAGAAAGAGATCTGAGTTTTTCAAGAATGAAAACTCATATTGTTCACATGTCATTGACGAGATTGGTTTACAGAAGTTACAAGAGAAGATTGAAACCGTGCGACAAGCATACAAACCAGAAACTGTGTCACAACTCAGGTCACACTTGGGCCTTGTAAACTACTACCAGCAGTCTCTCCTAAACATTGCTACAGTGCTGCATCCATTGAATGCACTGTTACAGACTGGAACAAAGTAGAAATGGACAGAAAGATGTGAAAAAGCATTCAAGGAAACAAAGAGACTAATAACATTGAACCGTTGAACTGCTCACCCATTATAACCTATCCTTGCCCATCAGACTGGTATGTGATGCATCCCCTTATGGCATTCCAGTTATTTTGTCATACATTATGGATCTGAATGTCCAATTGTGTTTGCTTCAAGATCACTGATGAGTGCAGAACACAACGACACATAGATGGACTGAGAGGCCCTTAGTCTAGTATGGGAAATAAAGAAGTTGCATCACAATGTCTAATGATAAAAGTTTACACTAGTGACAGATCACCAGCCCCTTGTGTCCATTTTCAATCCCAGAAAGGGAATTTTATGATGGCTGCTACCCCGTTACAGCACTGGGCACTGTTCCTAGGAGTTCATTCTTATGACATTGAATTCAAGGGTAACAAACAACACAGCAGCACTGATGGCTTGTCAGTACTGGTGGACCAGATGCTAGTAAGATATTCTGCAATACAAAGGGAAATAAGGAATGACCCATCATTGTCAAAAGCCTATGAAATCACCATGCAAGGATGGCCAGCTAATGTTTCCAGAGTTCTCAGTGAGACAAGACCAACTGCCAATATGCCAAAGAAAGCTGATTGTAGATCTCGTATTGTGGCTCCTTCTGACTCCTGATACAGTCAAGATGAAGAGTCTCGCCCGGAGCTACGTGTGGTGGCCAGAAGTGGATAAACAAATTGAAAACTTGGTCAAAAGCTGTTTGGGTGCCAGATTCAAAATGCACCCCCACAAGCACTCTTATACTCCAGGGAATGGCTATCATCAGCATGGCAAAGAGCATGGATTGACTACGCTGGGCCATTCATGGACTCCATGTTTCTGATTGCTGTGGATGCTTATTCAAAGTGGCCAGAGGTCAAACCAATGAAGTCAACCACCTCACCATAGACTGTCTTCATTGTGAGGACTATCTTTGCCAGAAATGGATTATCAGAACAAACTTGTGACAACAGACCACAAAGCATGTCAGAAGAATTCCGATTGTTCATGAAGAAAAATGGCCTCAGACATTTCAAGTCTGCTCCTCACCACCCAGCAACGAATGGGTTAACTGAAAGTTTTATCCAAACCTTCAAGAAGTCCATCAAACTGATGCATCATGAGGACATTTCTTTACGGCATAAGATGGACAAGTTCCTTTTTGTGATTCTGAACTCTGTTCATGAGATGACAAATCAAACACCTGGAATACTGTTCATGAACAGGAATCTGAGATCATGCATAAATCTCTAGAAACCAGATCTACGGAGGGAAGTACAGAATAATCAGTTCAGCCAGTTGCCAAGTGAAGCAGCAAGTAGTTTCAAGACTGGACAGGAAATCCTAGCGTGTGATTACCAAGACAACAAATGGACACCTAGTAGGATAGCTACAAGAATTGGAGCACTGATGCACACAGTGGATGTTGGAGATCAGAAACGGAGATGTCATGTGGACCAGACACTGGATGCTCAACTGAAGAACACACCTGAGTCGATTGGATCCAACAAGATGGACACATTACAGCCACCAGAATTATCTCTCAGTGTGATGTCACTGACAGCAACGTGAAACTGGAGACTGAGAACTTTGTCTTAGACAAGCCAAACCTGATGCCACTCCATAGGTCCAGAGGTGCTAATCCTGGAAGAAACAGAGCTACACCGAATAGACTGAACCTTTAGAACTGTGACTTTAGTTATGGGCTGTTTACTGTGAAGGCATGTTTATTTGGATTGCGGGTTTATGGAAGGGAAATTGAATGTTTTGTACAAATACAGTTTTATGTTGCATTAATCTAAAGATGGAGGAAGTGTAATGTATGGACCTATTTCTTCTAGAGCAGTGATGCCTCCCCCCAGCACTATGTATTGATCTGTTGTCTATGCAAGCACATTGTTCTCTCCCTCTCTCTCTTGTTTCAATGTGAATACACCAGTTAAAGCCATCTCCCGTGTGCGTGCTTTTATTTAATCAATAAGTAGTTGTGCATGAACACAACGGTATGTTGTCTAGTGATAAATTTAACTTTGAACTTTGAACGTTTTGAGGACCTTAGATATTGGTGACCTCCTAGGATTTTCACACCCGACAGTCTCTAGAGTTTACAGAGAATGGTGCAAAACAAAAAAAAACATCCATCGAGTGGCATTTCTCTGGACAAAAATGTCTTGTTAATGAGAGAGGCCACAGGAGAATGACCAGATTGGTTTAAACTGATAGGAAGGTGATAGTAATCAGTGCAAGAGGCCTCACACAGGTCTGGGAGTGAAAGATTTTAAAAAGGGGCTTTTGTGGGATTTCCAGTCTTTTTTGTCTATGCATTCATGATTCATTAGCAAAGGTAAATAAAAATAAGGCAGGAACAAGTGTGTGGCTTCTCCCCCTTTACTCTTCATTCTTTGTCTATTAGTGCCTAGTTAATGTGGTGAGGATGGCTAATGCAGGGCCTGTGTTGTGTTCTGTGTGTGAGCTGTGGGAACTCTGGGAGACCGCCAGCCTCTTGGACAACCACACCTGCACCAGGTGCTTCAAGCAGCAGCTCATCAGAGAACGTGTCAATGAAATGCAGCTGCAGCTCGATGACCTTTGGCTCATACGGGGAACTGAGGAGATAATAACTAGGAGCTACAGGGAGGTAGTCACCACTAAGTTGCAGGAGGCAGGTAGATGTGTGATTGTCAGAATAGGGAAAGGAAATGGGCAACCAGTATAGAATACCCCTGTGGCGATTCCCTTCAGTAATAATTGTACTCAACCGGATATTGTTGAGGGGAAGGAACAACTGGTGAGCGGGTGGTGGGGGGGGGGGGGGGGTTGCCGTAGCAACTGGGTCTTTGGCACTGAGTCTAGTGGTGTGGCTCAGAATGGAAGGGGGTAGAAGGAGGACTGCATTTAGTGATAGGGGATTCCATAGTTAGAAGAGTAAACATGAGAGTCTGTGAACAATATAGAAACTATTGAATGGTATATTGCCTCCCAGGGGCTAGGGTCATTGATGCCTCCAATTGAATCCTTGGCATTCTAGAGGGGGACAGTGAGCAGCCAGAAATCTTGGTACATATTGGCACTAATGACATAGATAGGGAAAGTGAGGAAGTGTTGAAGAGAGTATTTAAGGAGCTAGATAGAAAGCTGAAAAGCAGGACTGCCAGTGCAGCAATCTGTGCTCCACACCAGTGACAGCAAGAATGGAATGATTTAGTAGATGAATGCATGTGCACTGGGCAGGGTGTCGGATTTTTGGATCATTGGCGTCTTTTCTGGGGAATATATAACCTGTACAAAAGGGATGGGTTACACCTGAAATGAAGGGGGCCAATATCATTGCAGGTAGGTTAGAGCTGTTGGGGAGAGCTTAAACTAATTTGGCAGGAATAAGGAAACCAGAGTAATAGGGCTGTTGGTTTACAAGCAGAGGCAGTGTTTAGTGAGACTGTCAGGAAGGATGGGCAGATGATATGGCAAATTTGCAGTCACTGGGATGTTGTAGTGAAATAGAGGAATAAAATCAAAAGGGGTGACTGATATAGGACAGACGGTGTTATAATTGAATCCACACTGTATATAGGATAAGGTAGATAATTTTGTAGTGCAGTTAGAGATTGGAAGGTATGATATTCTGGGCATCACTGAGTAATGCCTGAAAGAAGATTATGGTTGGAAGCTTCATATCCAAGCATATACATTGTATCCAAAGGACAGGCAAATGGGCAGAGGGGGTGTCATGGCTCTGTTGGTAAAAAAATGAAACCAAATCATAGAATGATGTGACGTGGAGTCACAAGGATTTTAAAATCCTTGTGGGTAGAGATAAGAAACTGCAAGGGTAGAAAGACTCTGATGGGAGTTATATATACAGGCCTTCGAACAGAACGTGGGCTACAAATTACAGCGGGAGATAGAAAAGGCAGATCAAAAGAGCAAAGTTACGATAGTTGTGGGGATTTCAATATACAGGTAGATTGGGAAAATCAGATTTGTACTGGATCCCAAGAGAGAGAATTTGTAGAATGTCTACAAGATGGCTTTTTAGAACAGCTTGTTCTTCAGCCCACTCAGGGATCAGTTATTTTAGATTGGGTGCTGGGTAATGAACTAGATATGTAAAGGAACCCTTAGGAGACAGTGATCAGAATATCACACAAATTCACCTAGCAATTTGAGAGGGAGAAGCTAAAGTCAATGTATCAGTATTACAATGGAGTAAAGGGAATTACAGAGGCACGAGACAGAAGTTGGCCAAAGTTAATTGGAAGGTGGACTAGAAGGGATGATGGCAGAACAGCAATGGCTTGAGCTTCTGGGAGCAATTTGAAAGGTGCATATAGGTACATCCCAAAGAAGAAGAAGTATTCTAATGCAGAGTAATACAACCATGGCTGACAAGGAAATTTAAAGCCAACAACAGCAAAAGAGAGGGCAAATAATAGAACAAAAAATAGTGGGAATTTAGCAGATTAGGGGACTTTTAAAAACCAACAGAAGGCAACTAAAAAAACTATATGGGAGGAAAAGATGAAGTATGAAGGTAAGCGAGCCAACAATATCAAAGAAGATACCAAGCATTTTTAGATATATAATGAGTTAAAAGAGAAGCAAGAGTAGATATTGAATCACTGGAAAATGACGCAGGAGAGGTAGTAATGGATGACAAGGAAATGGCGAACTGAATATATATTTTGCATCTGTCTTCACTGTGGAAGACACTAACAGTATGCTATAGGTTCGAGAGTGTCAGGGGGCAGAAATGAGTGTAGTACTATTACTAGGGCGAAGATGCTTGGAAAGCTAAAATGTCTGAAGGTAGATAAGTCATGTGGACCAGATGGACTACATCAGAACAGAGTTCTGAAAGAGGTAGCTGAAGAGATTCTGAAAGCAATAGTAATGATCTTTCAAAACTCATTAGATTCTGGCATTATTCTGGAGGACTGAAAAATTGTAAATGTCACTCCGCCCTTCAAGAATGGAGCAAGCCAGAAGAAAGGAAGTTATAGGCCACTTAGTCTGATTTCAGGGGTTAGGAAGATGTTGGAGTCGATTGTTAAGGATGTGGTTTTGGGCTACTTGTACATCATAAAATTTTACATCATAAAATTGGTCAAAGTCAGCATGGCTTCCTCAAGGGAAAATCTTGCCTGGAAAACTTGTTTGAATTCTTTGAGAAAATAACAAGCAGGATAGACAGAGGAGAATTGGTGGATGTTGTGTTATTAGAATTTCAGAAGGCTTTTGATAAGAAGCTGCACAAAAGGCCACTTAACAAGATACCCACGGTATTACAGGAAAGATACTAGCATTGGCTGTTTGACAGGAAGCAAAGAGTGGAAATAAAGGGCACCTTTTCTGATTGGCTACCAGTGACTGGTAGTGTTCCATAGCAGTCAGTGTTTGTTTTTACATTGTATGTCAATGATTTCAGTAATGGAATTAATGGCTTTGTGGTCAAGTTTGTGGACAATACGAAGATGAGGGGCAGGTAGTGTTGAGGAAGGAGGGAAGCTGCAGAAAGATTTGGACAGATTAGGAGAATGGGCAAAGAAATGGTAGATGGAATTCAGTATCAGGAATTATATGGTCATACATTTTGGTAGAAGGAATAGGTGCATAGTTATTTTCTAAACAAGGAAAAATTCAAAAATCTGAGGTGCAAAGAACTTGGAAGTTCTTGTGCAGAATTCCCTAAAGGTTGATCTGCAGGTCCGATTAGTCATGAAGGGAGAAATCAGGAGAATGGATTGAACTGACTTGATGGGATGAGCGGCCTAATTCTGTTCTTACATCTTATGGTCTTACTGTATACCAGGAACATATAATCAGTGACCACTAGAACAAATTGAACATTTGTGGTGAGGGTTGACCATGTGTTCTCTCATTTTTCCTTGATTGTCTGTGACTGACCCACATGGGACCTAACAGAAATCATGGAAAATTACTGACAAGAAGAATCTATATAAGTAGGAATTGTAAGACTTGGTGGCGGGGGGGGGGGGGGGGTGCTGTTGAACTAGGTTTTGTGGAGAGCCCATAACTATTCCCCTTGCTAGCAAAATAATAAAGATGGATTTTGCTGTTAACTGTCAATGTGCTTGAGTTTCTTGCAACAGCAACAGTTCAGAGGCATTTAGACAGGCATGTGAATATGGTTATAGACCACACAGAGGCAGATGGGATTAGCTTAAATTCACATCGTGGTCAACACAGGCATTGCTGACTGAAGAGCCTGTTCTGTTGTCTACAAATCCGGCAAACAGAGAGTGGTAATTATGTGAACCACACTGCTCGGAGTGATGGTAGATATACAGTTTCTCATAACACTATGGGTGGAAAGGGATCTGTGCTGTACTGTTTTTATACTACATTTTCTATATGTTTCCATGTTGCTATAATTTCTGCTTCCTCTGATATCACATTGTAGGCACTACTACTCTACGTAAAAAAAAATTGTTGCCTCATAAATCTTCTTTCAACATCCCCCCTGTTACCTTAAAGCTGTGCCCTGCAGTGTTTGGCATTTTCACCCTGAGGAAAAGACTGTATCTGTCCTCTGCATAAACTTCCATTGGTCACACCTCAGCCTCTGGAGACAACAATCCAGTTTAATGCAATTTCATTTGAAGTTGGCTGAACCGAATTGAAATTTCCCTTGGTGCTTTGGTGGAATTTGAACTCTATCTTTGGTTATTTGTCCAAATGTTTGGAATGCTAGTCCAGCAACATGACCAGTAACAAGCTGTGCCTGAGCTAGTTACCTTGATCAGGTAGACCATTCTTTATTCTATCAGTGTCTCAAATGTTTCCAGGACTCTGAAAGAGAGACCCAGCTCCCTCAGTTGTATGACACTACTGATCTCTCCCCATTCTAACCAAAAGTTCAGTTAACTTTTCACACCACTTGGTTCACTACCTGTTGTGTGTAAACCTGCTCGTCCCATCACCCACTTTGGCATGGCCCCTGCACCTTTTCTCTACCTGCAATGCACCTTCTCTGTACGTAAACATGTTCTGCATTTTCTTGCTGCTTTTCCCTTGTACTTCAGATAACAATGAGTAGAGGAAGAACTTAGAAAGATGGTGTCATGCCAACAACCAGTAACTCAAAGTCAGCAAAGCAGAAGAGGTAGTCCCTGATTTCAGGAAAGGGGACAGTGCACATGCTCCTCTTTACATTGAGAGGATTGAAAGGGTTGAGAGCTTCACGTTCCAAGAGGTAAACATGAAATATAGACTGTCCTCCTCCAACTATGTTTATGCCATGGCCAAGAAAACTCACCAACATCTCTTTTTCTTCAGGAGGCAAAAGAAATTTGGCATGTCCCCATCAACAGTAATGAATTCTTATTGGTGCAGCATGGAAAGCACCCTATCTGGATACATCAGATTTATTTATGACATGTACATCGAAACATACATTGAAAGGAGTGATTTTTTCCAAAAATGTGCTGGGACCCAACACCATCATAATATGACTACTCTGTTCAGCATAACAATGCAACCAGCAACCACAACAACAACAAAATAAAACAAAAACAGCAAAACAAGCTCCCTTTCCCACACATCCACTCACACACGCATAGACAGTCTCATATCCCAAGGACAGGCCTCTTATCTTTGGCCCAGACTCTCAGACTTACCGGTATTGGGCTTCCAGCCTCCAGCCTATGCCATTTTACTCACTAACAGGTGCACATCAAGCCTTGAACTTCCAGACAAGCCAACCCAAGAGCTTCAACATTCAGGCCTCTTCCTTTGGACTTACTGACTTAGTTCTTTGACCTTTGGGCTTCTACATCCAGACAGACTACGCTCTGAACTTCACTGCTTGGCTTCCCTTGTCCAGACTTCACCAACCTCTGAATATCAAGCGAAGGACTTGCCAATCATGGGTTTGACCTTTGGACATCCAATTGCTCTACACGTGATTACTTGCAAGAAACTGCAAGTAATTATAGATCAGTAGATCAAGCAAACCACCCTGCCCTCCATGGACTCTGCCTATACTTCCCGCTGCCTCAGTAATGCAGCCAGCATAATCACGGACCCCACCTACCCTGGACATTCTCTCTTCTCCTCACTCTCATCGGGAAAAAGATACAACAGCCTGAAAGCATGTACCACCAGGATCAAGGACAACTTCTTACCCCACTGTTAGAAGAATATTGATTGGTCCCTAGTACAATAAAATGGACTCTTGCCCTGATAATCTACTTTGATATGACCTTGTACCTTATTGTCTATCTGCACTGCAGTTCCTCTGTAGGTGTTGCACTTTATTCTGTATTCTTTTACCTTGTGCTACCTCAACACACTGTATAATGATTTCATCTGTATGAACAGTAAGACGTTCATGGATCAAATCAAATGGTTCCATTTAAAGTCAGAGAGTGTATACAGTATACAAACCTGAAATTCTTACTCTTCACAAAACAAGAAACTCCAAAGAATGAATGATAGAAATGAAACACCCTGATTTCCTCAGCTGCATAAGTCCAGGGAAGACAATCTCCGGCCACGCCAAACTCGTGAGATGGAGGAGCGATCCCACCCAAACACCCTGTTTGTGTGGATGCTGTGTCACTCACTACCCTGTTACAAATTAGTGCCATGAATTACCAGACTCTACACTGCATAAAATTATCTTTATAATTCTTAAAGTGTTATTAAAGAAAATAGGCATCCATAAGTCTCACGAGGCCATGAATTTGTGCTTTGGAAAATTTCCAGGGCACAGGCCTGGGCAGGGTTGTATGGGAGATTGGCAGTTGCCCAAGCTGCAAGTCTCCCCTGTCTACGCCACTGATGTGGTCCAAGGGAAGGGTACTAGGACCCAAGCAGCTTGGCACCGGTGACGTCGCAGAGCAATGTGTTGTTAAGTGCCTTGCTCAAGGACACAAACACGCTGCCTCAGCTGAGGCTCGAACCAGTGACCTTCAGATCACTAGACTGATGTCTTATCCACCAGGCCACACGCCAACACTGTAAAGGAAAAAGTAAAGAAAATAACAAAGAAAAGAAAAAGGCCCATTTTAATGAAACAGGCTAATGTGCACAAGTTGGAGCTCACATGTTCCCTAAGTCACCAATCATCGATCGATCTCACCCCAGGCTTCATTGAATCACAGTCCCGCTCCAAGTCAAATCCTATGACCTCTTTTCTCCAGTGTCTACCCTCTTCATCCCCTCTCAAACAAAAAAAAAACCCAAGCCCACCTTTGTGTCACTCACCATAGAAACCTCCCCTTCAATTAGACCATCCTAATTGGATGGCAGACATTTCTCCTGTTCTCTTATCTTCAACAATAACCCAAACATCTGCTGAAAATAAGCTGCTTTCACAGAACTGCCAAAATGAAATACACAACAGCACAAAACGAAATACCTACAGCATAACAGTAAAATATGAACCAGGGCATTACAGAAACATCAAAACTCCAAAGCCCCCTTACCTCCCTATGCACAACCAGCAGCAGAATCATCAACCCTGCCCCGCTTGTGACAGCAGAAGCACCGACCCCCACCATGTGAGCAATAGCAGAAGCCCCCCAAAGAGACCTCGATCTAGAGACCATCGAAACTTAGCACTTCAGTATCCCCGACAGGCTCTCTCTCACCAACGAGGGGGAGAGAGGTCTCTCCTTCAATGATGAGAGTAAACCAACAACTCGGTGTTCCGATATTACGATCTCCCACATCACTTCTGCAAGCCGCCGACTCGAGGACTGACGGGTTGTCACTCTCCAACAAGAGAGAGAGTACAGGGAACTTCTTCCACTACCACTAGCTGTCCCAATGTTTCAGTCTCTCACAAAGCTTCAGTTGGTAAAATGGATGAGGAAGCGGGTCACCTGTGGGGCCACCTCCCGAAGGTGCAAGGCTCCCAGGCCATTCCTGGAGACGGCAAAGCGTCAAGCCGCACAGACAGTCTGAAAACCCACCACTAGTGAAGAACAGTAATTTGAGCCAGAACCCCAACCACCTGAAATACATAAGAGACGAAGAATAAGCTGTTTCATGGATGAACTGGAGGAAGTTGCTTGGGTCTGCAAATACCGCTGGTGCCATCTTCCCTAGCCCCTCCTTCCACAATAATAGACCGATTCCAATTCCAATTGATTTTCATTGTTTTGAAATTATCTGTACGGATACTATGCAAATCAAAGTCTTTCAGTATATCTTGGGGACATGTGATAATAATAAAACCAATTACCAAGAAAGGGTTTACCAGGATGCTGCCTGGATTACAGTATATGATTAGAGGAGAGGTTGGACAAACTTAGACTGTTTTCTCTGGAGCAGCTGAGGCTGAGGGGAGACCTGGTGGAGTTTATAAAATTATGAAAGATATGCATAGGGTAGACAAAATCATTTTCGGGGGGGGGGCAGCACAGTAACATAGTAGTTAGTACAATGCTTTACAGTATCAGCAACCTGGGTTCAGTTCCCACCACTGTCTGTACGGAGTTTGTATATTTTCCCTGTGACCACATGGGTTAGCTCCAGGTGCTCTGGTTTCCTTCCACAGTCCAATAACCTACCGGTTGGTAGTTGAATTGGTCATTGTAAATTATGCCATGAGTAGGCTATGGTTGCTGGATGATGTGGCTTGCTGTATCTCAATAAGTAAATAAATTAGAATTTTCCAGGGTAGGAATGTGAAATGCTGGATCTGTGAGGGAAGATGAAAAGGATCTAAGGTGAGGGAAGATGAAAAGCTTTTACCTGTTTTATTCTATGTTCTGAGTACTTGCTTTGATCTGTCATCTCCCAGAGATGTACAAGGCAATTCCATGGAGCAGCATCAGGCCATTCAACCCATCCAATCTGCTCTGTCATACCATCCTGGGTGATTTATTATCCCTCTCAATCCCATTCTCCTGCATTCTCCCTGTAAACTTTCACACACGGACTAATTAAGAATCTGTCAACTTCATCTTTAAATATATCCAACAACTTGGCCTCTACAGCAATCTGTGGCAATGAATTCCACTGATTCACCACCCTCTAGCTAAAGAAATTCCTCGTCATCTCTGTTCTAAAGGGATGTCCTTGTATTTGGAGGCTTTGCCCCCTGCTCCAAGACTCCACTGCTATTGGAAACATCCTCTTCACAGCCACTTTATACACACCAATCCCAACCTTACCATCAAACCTGCAAACAATGGGGTTTCTAATGTACTGTAATGGACTGATCTCTAACTTGCTGAGGCCAAGCGGCAACTCTCAGACACCCCATCAAACCCTCTGTACCCCTTGAAGATGACATCACTCCAGACCATCGGAAAACTGTCTCTGACACCATCACCGGCTGCATCAACACTGGAAAACTCCCTTCCACTGCCATCAAACTCATAGTTCCCTTTGCAGATTCAAGGGGTAGCCATAGGCACCTGCACAGACCTCAGCTATGCCTGCCTTTTCATTGGCTATGTACAACAGCCCAAGTTCCAAGCCTTACCGAGTAATGGTCCCCAATTCTTCCTCTGCTACAATGATGACTGCATTTGTTGCTATGGCATGCACCTATGCTAAGCTCATCAATTTCATCAGCTTTGCCTCCAACTTCCATCCTGCCCTTAAACTTACTTGGCCCATTTCTGACTCCTCCCTCCTCTTTCTCAATCTCTCTGGCTCCATCTCTGGAGACAAACTGTTGACTGGCATCTTTTATAAACTTACCAATTCCCACGGCTATCTTGACTAAATCTCTTCCCATCCTACTGCCTATAAAACTGCATTTCCCTTTTCTCAGTTTCTTCATCTCCATCACATCTGTTCACAGGATGAGGACCTCAGAGATGTCCTCCTTCTTCAAAGAATGGGGTTTTCTGTCCTCCACCATTGCTGCTGCCCTCACCTGCACCTCCTCCTTTCATAGACATCCGTGCTCACCCCCTCTTCCCACTGGCTTAACACTAAAAACTCTTGTCTTTACTTACCATCCCATAAGCTTTCACATTCAACACATCATACTCCGCAACTTCCGCCAGCTCCAAAGGGACCCTGCCACTTTACCTCCTCCACTAATTCCCGCTTTCTGTAGAGATTGCTCCCTTCATGATTCTCTTGTCCATTCGACCCTCCCCACTAATCTCCCTCTCAGCACTTACCTCTGCAAGTAGTCAAAGTGCTACACCTGCGCATCCACCTCCTCCCTCACCTCCATTGAGACAACACTTCCAGGTGAGACAACACCTCACTAGCGAATCTTCCGTGCCCTCTGCTCTACCTGGTGTTCCCGATGTGGCCTCCCGTTGAAATTGGGGCACAGCTTCACTGAGCACTTCTGCTCCATCCACCGAAAGCAGAATTCCTGGTGGCCGAACGCCCACTCTTGTTCCGAAGTGCCAGTCCAAGGCCTCCTCTTGTGCCACGATGAGGCCACCCTCAGGGTGGAGGAGCAACACCTTATAATCCTTCTGGGTAGCCTCCAACCTGGTCGCATGAATATTGATTTCTCCTTCCGGTAAAACTATTTTCCGTCCCCCTCCCCTCTTTTATTCCCCACTCTGACCTCTTACTTCTTCTGACCTGCTAATCACCTCCCCCGGTTCATCTCGTTTTCCTTGTCTCCTTCACCTCTTTCTCTTTACCTTCCCACCCACCCGGCTTCCTCTTTTACCTTCGAGCTATCCTTCCACTCTCCCCACCTTTTCATTCTGGCACCTTCCCCCTTCCCGTCCAGTCCTTAAGGGCTGTCTTCTTTGTTCAATTTCATGAATGCTTCCTGACCTGCTGAGTTCCTCCAGCACTTTTGTTTGTTCCTTTCAATATTCGATAGGTTTCAATGGCTCCCCCCCCCCCCCCCCCGTCATTCTTCTAAACTCCATTGAGTACAGGCCCAGAGCTGTCAAACGATCCTCATGTTAACCCTTTCATTCCTCTTCCAGATATTTTCTAAATTAATGTTCCACACGAACATAAGTTGGTGTCATTAGTGTTATTTGATTTCAGTAATTACAATTATTCCTATTGTGCATGATATTTTGTGAAAGAAGAATTCAAAATAAACTTGTTATAGCAAGTCCAAACGATGAATCTCATTTTTTTTTAGCATCAATGCAAGTTTTATTAAGTTTGCATCTCATTAGTTTGGTTGTAATTGAATATAAATTGCACCTTTGCACCTAAGGAGATTACTGTTGCATGTTATTACAGCAAAGGTGATCTCCATTCTAATCTCTTACAATCTTGGCTATGAACTTTGTTGTTCTTCATTGATTTTATTTTTTCTCACTAGTGTTTCTTTGCTTTAAGATAAAAGGGCCAATATATTGTAGCTGTGTTTGCTGATGACACAGAGATATGTGGAGAAGCAAGATGCAAAGTGAACGCTAAGATGCTGCAAGGAGATATAGATAAGTTATCGAGTACTGGAGTCATACAGCATGGAAACTAGCCCTTTAGTCCATATTGACTGTGTTGTCCCGAGGGCTGTGTTTGCATTAAACCTCCTTGATCCATGCACACTTATCCAAAGGATTTAGAAGTCACCAATATGTCCACCTCAACCATGTTTCTAGCAGCTCATTCAAAGTTTATCAGTCTTTATTTGTATGAAGTTTTTCAATTATTCTGCTGTATTTCATTCTTCACTGTGAATGCCACAAGAAAATGAATCTCAGAATATTATGTGGTGACTTAAATGTACTTTGATAATAAATTTACTTTGAACTTTGATGCACATCACCCCTAGCATGAAGAAGCTGCCCCTGCTGTTGCTTTTACATCTCTCGCCTTTGATTGTAAATATATGCTCCCTTGTTTCTCACACTCCCTCCTTTGGGAGGGGGGGAACACTCTGTGCCTTCACTATTCAATTGCTTTCATAATATCGTAGACCACCATCAGATCATCACTCATTTTCTTAGCTTCCGGGGAGTAAAGGGCTTGTCTATGCAACCTCTCCTTTTATCTTAGGCCCCCCAAGTCCAGGGATTTTCTTTTTTTTTTCACTTTTTGTAGTTCAATAATATCTTTATTCTAACAGTGTCACCAAAAATTAAATGACTGGACAAAAATTTACATCTTGAGTATAATGTAGGGAAATATAGACACTCCTTCCCTTCCCCCTCAGCTTCTTATTCTGGCTTGTGCCCCTTTCCTTACTAGACCTGATGAAGGATCTCAGCCTGAAAAATTGGCTCCATATTTCTCTGCATGGATCCTGCCTGACCTGCTGAGTTCCTCCAGCACTTCGTGTGTATAAAATTTTTGGCTTTGATAGGAAGAATAGGAAAGCAGGTTATTGTCTAAAAGGGGAGAGATGACAAAGTGCTGGGTACTGAATGATTTAATTGTCCTCAGATCTATATACATGCATGCACCATGAATATACATGAAAGCAAATTAAATAAAGATCAGCTTTATTTCTCACATATACAATAAAACGTTGAAGCATACAGTGAAATGCATTGTTTGTGTCAAATCAAATCAGTGAGGATGGGCTGGCGACAGCCCACAAATGTCACCATGCTTCTGGTGCCAACTTAGCATGCTCACAACTCACCAACCCTAAGCCATACGTTTTCGTAATGTGGGAAGAAACTGGAGTATCTGGAGGAAACACGTGCAGTCGCAGGGAAAAGGTAAAAGCTCCTTTCAGGCAGCAGCGGGAATCGAACCCTGATCTTACAGCTGGTCCTGTAATAGCATTACGCTAACCACTATGCTACCAAGCCACCCATGTGATATGTCGACCTTCTTTGAAAGGAAGATGGAGTACCCATAAGAAAGTCCTGCTGGACAGTTTTACACGATGTTGCTAAGACCCTGGAGTGCAGCAAACTGTTTTGTTCTCTTTATATCAAGAAAGATAAAGTAACTTATTTTCACACATATTTTATCATTGACAGCTCAAGGCAATTTTTTCCTGTAACTCATTAACTGTCTGTCCTGGCCTTTCAGTTTCTGGGTCCTCAGGCTCATATGAAGTTGAAACATCTTTTGGAAGACACTGAGCAGATTTCGTTTATCTGGTCAGTAGGGTGCGTCGAGTTTCCATGACACAAGTGTAACAAGCAGGGAAGTGCTCCTGGTGTCCTGGACGTTGCTTTTGGTAGCAATATCCTTCAGACAAGGATGTTTGAAAAGCATTTTTAACACAGCTGGTCAATTTCCTGACAGATTTAGATGGGGTACATGGAAGAAACTTAGATGAAGGGACAAAATGGATTGCATCAAAGTTTGCTGCTGGTGAGAGATTAGCGGGAGAGTACGTTGCGAGGGTGGCACGAAGAGGCAGCAGATTCAATAGGATAACTGATTAGGTAAAAATCACTGATGAGACGAGAATGAGGAAATAAAATCTTGATCTAGACACTGGTTATCATCCAGTACTCGCTATGTGTAGGGCCATGGAAACAGAAACAGTTTGGATTATTAATAAGGTATTACACTTGAGCAGTAGAAGATTGCAGGGCTATGAGAATAGAGTGAGGAAATAGGATTAACTGGGTTGCTGTACCATGAACCAGCAGGGGTTCCATGGGCCAAATAGACTCCTTCCAGATTGTGGCCATTCTGTCCTTCAGCCCTCAAGCAAAACTACTGGGCAAAGAGTTTATCAGGTTAGTTCATGAGCTGTTTGAATGAATTACAGATACATGAATATGATGTCCAAGAGTCAAAGGGGCTACAGCACAGAAACAGGCCCTTCGGTCCATCTAGTCTGTGTCAGCCAAGTTTTCAGCCTAGTATCACCTACCTCTGTCCAGTCCGTAGCCCTCCATAGCTCTCTCATCCATGTACAGTACTTACCTAAATTTCTCTTAAATGCTGCAATTAAACCTCTGTATACCACTTCCATGGGCTGCTCACTCCACACTCTCACCACCCACTGAGTGAAGTTTGTTCCCCTCAGGCTCCCCTTATGTATTTCACTTTTCACCCATAATCCATGGACTCTGGTTCTAGTCTCACCCAATCCCAGTGGAAATAAAACTGATGGTATTTAACCTAGCTAAATTTTGTATACCTGTATATTTTGTATACCTGTGTCAAATCTCCCCTCATTCTCCTATGCTCCAAGCAATAAAGCCCTAGCTTCAGTTAACCTATTCCTGTAACTTCGGTCCTCAAGTCCCGGCAACATCCTTGTAAATTTTCTCTGCAATCTTTTAATCTTATTGATCTTTCCTGGAGGGAGGTGACGAGAATTGCCCATAATATTCTAAGTTAGGTCTCAGCAAAGTTTTATGTAACTTCAACATAATGTTCCAACTCCTGTACTTAATATTGTTTATGAAGGCCTATGTGCCAAAAGCTCTCATTATGACTGTCCACCTGTGAGGCCATATTCAAGGTATTATAGATCTGTATTACTGTCACATTTTCTTCTCAATTGTAAGACCATAAGACCATAAGACATAGGAACAGAATCAGACCATTTGGTCCATCGAGTTTACTCTGCCATTTAATCATGGCTGATCCTTTTCTCACCTCGTCAGCGTCATTCCCAGCCTTTTATGCCATGTCCATTTAAGAACCATTACCTTAAATACATCTAATAGCTTGGCCTCCATAGCTGCCTGTGGTATAAAAATACCACAAATTCACCACCCTCTGACTAAAGTAATTACTCCGCATCTCTGCTTTATATGGACACCCCTCTACACTGATGCTGTGCCCTCTTGTCCTAGACTCCCCCATCATGGGAAACATCCTTTCCACGTCTACTCTGTTGAGGCCTTTCAACATTCAAAAGATTTCAATAAGATCTTCTCTCATCCTTCTAGATTCCAATGAGTACAGACCCAGAGCCATCAAACATTCCTTGTTTGATATCCCTTTCATTCCCTAAAGCTTCCTCATTACCTCTGGTTCATTACATAACACCCAGTCCAGTATAGCTGATCCCCCAGTAGGCTCAATGACAAACTGCTCTAAAAGGCTATCTCTTAGGCATTCAACAAACTCACTCTCTTGAGATACATTTCCAACCTGACTTTCCCAATCAACCTGCATGTTGAAATCTCTCATGACTATCATAACATTGCCCTTTTGACATACCTTTTCTATTTTCTCTTGTAATCTGTGGTTAATAACCCAGATATTGTTGGGTGACCTGTATATAACCACCATCAAGGTCCTTTTACCCTTAGTTTTTTAACTTAACCTACAAGGATCCAAAATTCTCTGATCCTATGTCACATCTTTCTACTGATCTGATGCTATCCCCTTTGTCTACATTCCCATCACTCTGATACAACGTGTAGCCTTAGACATTCAGCTCCCAACTACAACCAACCTTCAGCCACGATTCAGTGATGGCCACAACATCATACCTGACAATCTGTAATAGTGCAACAAGATCATCCACCTTATTTCTTATACTCTATGCACTGAGATATAACTTTTGGAATAATGTATTTGCTACCCTTTTTGATTCTGCATCCCTAATGCACTGATACTCACCCTGCTGTCTGCAATTTGTCCTATCATCTGCCTGCCCTTCTTGACAGTCTGACTGCACGCTATCTTTGCTTTTTTACCATCCATCCTATCCTGAGTCCCTTCACTCTGGTTCCCATTCCCCTGCCAAATTAGTTTAAACCCTGCACAACAGCTCCACCAAACCTGCCTGAGAGAATATTGGTTCCCCTTGGGTTCAGATGCAACCTGTCCCTTTTGAACAGATCATACTTCCTCCAGAAGAGATCCCAATGATTCCTGAAGCCCTGCCCCTGCACCAGCCTCTCAGCCACGCGTTAATCTGCCAAATCATCCTGTTTCTACCCTCACTGGCACGTGGCACAGGCAGCAATCCGGAAATTACTACCTGGGTGGTTCTGCTTCTCAGCTTTCTATGTAGCTGTTTAAATTCTCTTTTCAAGGCCTTTTTGCAATTCTTTCCTATGTCATTGGTACCAATATGTACCAAGACATCTGGCTGCTCTCCCTCCCTCTCCAAAATGCTGTGTATGTGATCTGAGACACCCCTGACCCTGGCACCTGGGAGACAACATACCATCCAGGTGACCCACTCACATTGACAGAATGAATCTCTTGTCTGTTCCTCTGACTACTGAGTCCCATATCACTACCACTCCCCTCTTATCTCTCTTTCCCTTCTGCACCACGGACCCATGCTCAGTGCCAGTAACTCAGTCTCTGTGGCATTCCCCTGGAAGATCATCCCCACAACAGTATCCAAAGCAGTATACTTATTATTGAGGGGAATGGCCACAGGGCGCTCTGCGCTTACTGGCTATTCAAGCTGAAAGTCATCCAGCTGCTGCTCCAGACCCCTAACACATCTTCAAGGAGCTGGAACTGCAGCTGGATGCACTACATGCAGATGTAGGTCTCTGGGTCTCTGGGTCTCCCTGGACTCCAAAGTCCAGCATGAAGCAACCATTTACTACACTAGGTACAGTAAGAGAAAACAAAAATGGAACCTTAACTAGCTTACCCACAGCCAACGCCTTTTGTGAGCTGAAGCCTACTTTGAGCCAAAGCTTGACACTCCTACTCTCACCACTGACCTGCCCCCAACAAAGGCCCTTCTGTGTCAAAGGTCGCCCACCTGTGAGGAACTGCGACACTGTGGTCTTCTTCTGCAGCTGATTGGACCATTGGAATGTCTTTGAAGATCTTTCAGAAGCTCTGAAGTTATAAAAGCTGCTATACAAATGCAAATCTTATCTTTCATGCACTCTGTCAAATTTTCCTATCCTCTTTTCTGTCTGCCACTGAAAGTATGTGTGATCATACTTTTAAATAGTGAAGTAAAATCAATTTTATGTCTCTCAGTAATAAACCACAAGCAGTGTGTTTTTGTTAAAATCGAACTTTAATTGGATGTCATATGTAACTGGAGGTACTAATACTGACAAAATCATCAAACGTAACATTGATGATTGGTTGGTTTGCAGGTGCAGCAAGTTATGCTCATGTAGTTCCGTTGTTTAAAAAAGGCTCAAAAAGTAAGCCGGGAAATTATAGGCCGGTAAGTTTGACATCAGTAGTAGGTAAATTATTGGAAGGAATACTGAGAGATAGGATCTACTTGTATTTGGATAGACAGGGACTTATTAGAAACAGTTAGCATGGCTTTGTGCATGGTAGATCATGTTTAACCAATCTATTAGAGTTTTTCAAGGAAGTTACCAGGAAAGTGGATGAAGGGAAGGCAGTGGATGTTGTATACATGGACTTCAGTAAGGCCTTTGACAAGGTCCCGCATGGAAGGTTAGTTAGGAAGATTCAGTCACTAGGTATACATGGAGAGGTAGTAAATAGGATTAGACATTGGCTCAATTGAAGAAGCCAGAGAGTGGTAGTGGAGGATTGCTACTCTGAGTGGAGGCCTGTGACTAGTGGTGTGCCACAGGGATCAGTGTTGGGTCCATTGTTATTTGTCATCTATATTCACTGCCTTGGAAGGCAGTGGAGGCCAATTCTCTGGATGCTTTCAAGAAGGAGCTAGATAGGTATCTTATGGATGGGGGAATCAAGGGATATGGGGACAAGGCAGGAACCGGGTATTGATAGTAGATGATCAGCCATGATCTCAAAATGGCGGTGCAGGCTCGAAGGGCCGAATGGTCTACTTCTGCACCTACAGTCTATTATCAATGATCTGGATGATATTATGGCAAATTGGATCAGCAAATTTGCTGATTATACAAAGATTGGAGGTGAAGTGGACAGTGAGGAAGGTTTTCAAAGCTTGCAGAGGGATTTGGACCAGTTAGAGGAATGGGCAGAAAAATGGCAGATGGAGTTTAATGCGGACAAGTGTGTGGTATTGCACTTTGGAAGGTCAAACCAAGGTAGAACATACAAGGTAAATGGTTGGACACTGAGGAGTACAGTAGAACAGAGGGATCTGGGAGTACAAATATATAATTCCCTAAAAGTGGTGTCATAACTAGATAGGGTTGTAAAGAAAGCTTTTGGTACATTGGCCTTTATAAATCAAAATATTGAGTATGAGAGTTGGAATGTAACGGTGAGGTTGTATAAGGCATTGGTGAGACCGAATTTGGAGTATTGTGTGCAGTTTTGGTCACCTAATTACAGGAAGGATATATAATAAGGTTGAAAGAGTGCAGAGAATGTTTACAAGGAAGTTGCCGGGACTTGAGAAACTGAGTTACAGAGAAAGGTTGAATAGGCTAGGACTTTATTCCCTGGAGCATAGGAGAATGAGGGGTGATTTGATAGAGGTGTATAAAATTATGATGGGTATAGATAGAGTGAATGCAAGCAGGCTTTTTCCACTGAGGCCAGGGGAGAAAAAAAAACAGAGGTCATGAGTTAAAGGTGAAGGGGAAAAGTTTAAAGGGAACATTGGTGGGGCTTCTTCATGCAGAGAGTGGTGGGAGTGTGGAATGAGCTGCCAGATGAAGTGGTATATGGATGAGAGGGGTTTGGAGGGCTATGGTCTAGGTGCAAGTCAGTGGAACTAGGCTAAAAAATGGTTCAGCACAGCCAAGAAGGGCCAAAAGGCCTGTTTCTGTGCTGCAATGTTCTATGGTTCTATGGTTGTCAATTATGCAAATGAAATATTTACCTTCATTGCAAGAGGGAATGAATTTAAAAGCAGTGATTACAAAGTACAGGTTCCTGATGAGGCCACACCTGGATTCCAGCAGGCAGTTCTGCTCTCCTTACATGATAAGCAATAGGCTTTGGAGGTGGCACAGAGGAGTTTCACAGGGTTGATTCTGGAGAGAAGGGGTTAGCTTATGAGGAGAGATTGAGGTGTCTTTACTGTACACTCCAGAATTCAGAAAATTGAGAGGTGAACTAGCAAAATCCAAGTTATGGAAGTGATAGAAAAATAAGATAGAGGCAGAAAAGTTGCTTCCGCTGGTAGGTAAGACTGAAATGAGAGGACATGGCTTCAAGACTTGGGGGAGTAGACTTAGGACAGAGAAGAGGAGAAACTGTTTTTCCCAGGGAATAGTGAAATCTGTAAAATTCTCTGCCTAGTGAAGCAGTAGAGGCTACCTCATTGTAGATTTTTTCACAATTCTAGTGAAAAAGTAAATAGATGAAAAAAGATGAACACAAAAGATTCTGCAGAGCTGGAAATCCAAAGCAGCAAGTCAGGCAGCATCTACAGAAATGAATAAGCAGTCAATAATTTGTGTTGTGACCCTTCATCAGGTCTGGAAAGGAAGAGGGAAAATGCCAGAATGTAAAGGTGCAGATGTTGAAGGAGTACAAGGTAAAAGGTGATAGGTGAGGCCAGGTGGATGGGAAAGGTAAAAAGGTTGGAGAAGAAGGAATCTTATAGGACAGGAGAGTGGGTCATGGGAGAAAGGGAAGGACGGGCACCAGGGGGAGGTGATGGGCTGGTGAAGAGAAGAGGTAAGGTCCATGGCCTCCTTTTCTGCCACAGTGAGATCCCCTCAGGGTGAAGGTTGTGTCACTTCATATCCCATCTAGGTAGCCTCCAATGATGGCATGAACATTGACTTCTCCTTCAATTTTCCTCCCTCTTTTTTTACTTTTCTCCTTCTTCCCTCTTCTTCGATTCCCCACTCTGCACTCTGCCTCTTACCTCTTCTCCTCACCTGTCTATCACTTCCCTTTGCTGCCCCTCCATCTTCCCTTTCTCCGATGGTCTACTCTCCTCTCCTATTAGATTCCTTCATCTTCAGCCCCTTACCTTTTCCACCTATCACCAACCAGCTTCTTACTTCATCCACCTTCCCCACTCACCTGTCTTCACCTATCACCTTCTAGCTTGTATTCCTTCCCCTCCCCCCACCTTCTTATCCTTTGCAGTCCTGATGAAGGGACTTGGCCCAAATCGTTGAGAGTTTATTCAATTCCATAGATGCCGCTTGTCCTGCTGAGATCCTCCAGCACTTGGTGTGCTTTGCTCTTGATAGCCAGCAGCTGCAATATCTCCTGTGTCGGTGTGTTCTCTGCACATCAAGCAGCACGGGTGGAGTGAAAAGCTCATGAAGCATCTTCATCCTGAAGTATTTTCTCTGTTTCTCATTCAGCAGTTTCTGCCTCACTTGCTGAGTGTTTTCAGCAAATTCTGGTTCTGTATTAAATTTACCTTCCTACATTGGTCATTATAGTTGAGAAATACTCTGCTGATAGTGAAACACTTTGGAAAATCCTCAAGTAGAGAAAGGTGCTATAAAGATTCAAGCCTTTCACTTGAATTTAATTTATAGTATCACAGCAAGTTAAATCAAGTGAATTCTGAATCATATGTGAGAGTTAGAGGATCTTAAATATTGCAAGCTTTCTACTTTCCAATGTTAGTTCCGTTTTGATCACAGTGGTCCTTTGATAAGATTTTTTTTCTTGCAGGACCCGTTTCTTCTCCTGCTTAAGAATAAACCACCCACTAACGGACTGACCTTGCTGAATATCCACCTCTCCTTCTCACCCTAGATGTCCGGTCACTTGCAGAATGCTGAGCCAGGGGATGGTAGATCTGTGGAAGTCATCGCCACACATGGCTGTGGAAGCCAAGTATTTGGGGATATTTAAAGCAGAAGCTGATAGATGCTTGATCAGCAAGGGTGTTAACGGTTACAGGGAGAAGGTAGGAGAATGGGGTTGAGAGGGAGTAGAAACACAGAAACATAGAAAACCTACAGCACAATACAGGCCCTTCAGCCCACAAAGCTGTGCCGAATATGTCCTTATCTAAGAACTACCTAGGCCCTCTATTTTTCTAAGCTCCATGTACCTATCCAGGAGTCTCTTAAAAAGCCCTATCGTTTCCACCTCCACTGTCACTGCCAGCATCCCATTCCATGCACTCACCACTATCAGTGTAAAACAACTTACCCCTGTCATCTCCTCTGTACCTACTTCCAAGCACCTTAATACTGTGCCCTCTCTTGCTAGCATTTCAGCCCTGGGAAAAAAGCCTCTGACTAGCCACACGATCAACACCTCTCATTATCTAATACACCTCTAATCAGTAATTAGCCATGATAGGATGCTGTAGCAGACTGGATAGGCTGAATGGCCTATTTCTGCTCCTATCTTTTTGGATATAATTTCCTGAATATAGCTGAGATAATACAGCATAAATAAGACATAAGGCCTTGAAGCTCACTTTCAGCCTATCTTCCTGCAGAAAACCTATATCCAGATATCCAAAAATTCTTTGATATGTATCTCAAATATACTTAGCAACTGAGTCTCCATAGCTCTCTTGATAGAGGTTTCCAATAACTTACCATCCTTGGGGTGAAGAAACTTCTTATCTCAGTCCCCAATGGCCTGTTGAGACAGTGCTGCTGTTTCCAAACACCCCATCATCCCAGAATCTATCCACTGAGCCTTGTAAGAATACGTGATGTTTCAGTTACATTGTCTCTCATTCTTCTAAACACTGTGCAGTTCAAAGCCAATATGCTCTGTCTCTCACTCTGCCAAGAAATAGTATGATAAACTTCTGTTCCATTCTCCCTCATAAATGTATATTGAGTTCAAATTCAAGTTAACATTCTGCCAAACAAATAATGTTCCTCCAGACCAAGGTGCTCAACACAATACATATAACTGACACACAATCATATAAAATATTCTGCCAAATGAAACAATGTTCCTCTGGACCAAAGTGCAGAACACAGTACACTTAGCACACACACAACCATATAATTTATTCTGCCAAATGAAACAGTATTCCTCCAGACTGAGGTGCACAACACAATACGTACATCTCATACATGTATCACATAAAGTAATACCACAAATAATAAGGTGCATCTACAGTACAAGTTTAAAAAAGTAAACAGTATAACATTACTGGTTCTTCATATGTGTCAAGACCATATGAAGAGCTACATACGTGGCAGCAGGGAGAACAGTACTCTCAAAGCCTCAGGGAAGAAGCTATTCCACATCCAAACAAATCCGGTCCTTATGCTACGGTACCTCCGGCCTGATGTCATTCCTTAGGTAGAGAGAACATATTTCTACATAATATAAAGCTATCAGAGATTCTTCTTGTACTCAAATTCTCTTGTAACAAAAAGTTTGCCTTCCTAATTGTATGCTAAACCTGCTAAATCAATTTCAGTATTTCATGAACAAGGACACCCAGATTCCTGTGAACACAAGCAATTTTCTATTTGCCATTTAAAAAAAAAGCTCCAGTTTTCTTTTTTTTTTGCTACCTATATCAAAATCTTTACATTCTTCTCACACTATACTCTATCTGACACGTCCTTGACTCTTTCCTTTGAAGCCACTCTGCATTTTCCTTGATACTCATTACAAGCGGTTAGTGCAATGCAATTACAGCTCAAGGTGCTAGGGTTCAGAGTTCATTTCCAATGTCAACTGTAAGGAGTCTGGACGTCCTCCATGTGGAATGTCTGGGTTTTCTCTGGGTGGTCAAGCTTGCCCCCACAGTCCAAAGGCATACCAGTTAGTAGGCTAATTAGTCATTGTAAATTGCCCTGTGATTAGCCTAGGGCAGGGGTCGGCAACCTTTACCACTGAAAGAGCCATATGGACCCGCTTCCCACAGAAAAGAAAACATTGGGAGCCACAAAACCCGTTTGACATTTAAAATGAAATAACACTGCATACATTTTTTTTTGCCTTTATGCTATGTATAAACAAACTATAATGTGTTGCATTTAGGAAATCGATGAACTCCTGCAGAGCAAACAAAATTACATTTCTGCATGCAACAAAAACATTTTGAACTCCGAAAAAAAGACGTTGGGTTGAAGGTTACTACATTGTTAGCCTACCTTGGATCGAAAAATTAAAAGAAATCGCGCACTGGCGGGTGTCAGGCATTGGCAGTGGTGACGTATATTAATAGCGATAAAAAAACACGTTGTAGCGGTGTGCTACACGCAGCGCTAAAATAACGACATGGAGCGGGTTAACTGCAGTCAAAGATAACTTTATTCAAACTACACAGCCTTGCTTTTAAGCATCTCTCAACCTGCCCCCCCGTAGGCACGGATGCTCCAAAAGACACATACTCACAAACCCCCGTAGGCTATCACCCTTAGCCGGAACGCTGGCAAATTGTGAGCCGGTTCGGATGTGCCAGGAAATGGGTCGCCACAACGTTTTATTTAGATTGTACAAGATCACCATAATCTTCAAATTCAGAATTACATTTCAAAAACTAACAAACTAACATAAAATACATTTTAATTAATATTCATTTATTTTCCAAAGCCACAGGGAGCCGCAGCACAGAGTTGAAAGAGCCGCGGGTTGCTGACCCCTGGCCTAGGGTTACTGGATGGAAGGGCCTATTCCAGCCTGTAGCTCAATAAATAAATGATATATACATCTGTCAAGTCAGAAGGACAGTTGATGTTCTCAAGTCCTGATGCTAATTGAATCACTGAATTCCTCCACAAGTTTGATTTTGCCCCTTACTTTGTAATTTTATGTGAGCATGTTATCAAAGACCTCCTGCGGTGACTAAGCAGTAGCAGTTAGCACATTGCTCTACAGTGCCAGCAACTGGGTTTCAATTCCCACTGCTGCTGTAAGGAGCTTGAACGTTCTCCTGATGAGCACATGGTTTTCTGTGAGTGCTCCAATTTTCTCCCACATTCCAAAGATACATGTGTTAGAAGGTCACATGGGTGCAATTGATCGGTGTGGGCTTGCCAGGCCAGCAGGGCCAGTAACTCTACTCTATTTAAAAAAATTAAAACAAAATTTTAAATTCTGAGAATCCAAACTCACAACAGCCATTAACTTGGCTCAATCTATTCTGATAGTTGAAATATGAAAAAACAGATTTGTCAACCATGAATCCAAGTTGATTCTGTCCATTCAGCATATTAAATTCACTACCAACCATTTCATAAAATCCACTCCAGGATGTTCTCTACAATTGATATAAAGCTGATTAGTTTGTAGTCCAAGTTTATATCTTTCCTCCTTTTACATTATGTCCTAGAAACAGTGGAATTAGAGAAGGTGACAGACAGAGCATATGATACCATACAACAATAAGACTAGGACTAGGAATTGGCCTGCTGGCCCATTGAGTCTGCTCCACCATTCCATCATGACTGATTTATTATCTTTCTCAACCCCATTCTCCTGGCTTATCCCTGTAACCTTTTACACCCTTACTAATCAACCTTACCTATCAATTACCATTTTAAATGTAACCAGCGACTTGGTCATCTGTGGCAATACATCCATGGCCAGCTCAGGACCTTCACATTCAAGTCAACAGGTCCTTGGATTCCCTTCAATTCCAAAATATGTTTTCAATTCTTTCTTTTGTGCTCATGTCACTTTTTCTGACCTCTTCATTCTCTCTAAAACGATTGTTCTCCAGTATTTCTTCAAGATTCATTGTGTGTTTTCTGCAAAGAAACACACAAAATATGTGTCGAATTTCTCTATTAATTTCTTATTCCTCATAATATATGTTTCTGTCTGCCTCCAACTGACTTATATTAGCATACAGATCTTTAACTCAAAGGATTTTGCAGATGCTGGAAATCCAGATCAACACAGAAAACCTGTTGGAGGAACTCAGCATCTATTTCTCACTTACTTCAGCTCATCAGCCCGACTGGGGCATAGGGTGGTGACAGCAGATCACCGGAGTCCTCTACCTTGGGCTGGTGCTCCAACTTATCTCCAGGTGTAGCTCATCCTCAAAGAGCACTCCTCCCCCAGGGATAAGGTTTTTAGAGCTACTGTTTCTATAGCTCTGGGTCTTTATGGGATGGAGTTGCGAGCCTCATGCCCAACCCTCCATTCTTAGCCAGACTTGGGACAGTCCATGGTGGAGTTGCATAATCTATGGAGAGGGATAAGCAAATGATTTTTCATGTATATTTGATTGTATTGCAATAAAGAAGATGAGTGGTGGCTCCATTTTGTCAATTTCTTTGTTTAATCACTAATATGGAAGGCAAGGTATAGAATTAACAGGGAAGCCTCTGGTTTAATAACTGACAACCTGAGCATTGAACAGAACTAACAGGAATTGATCAAAAGTCAGGGTGTTTATTTAGAACATTTGGTACTTGAAGCCGTTTTGGAAACTTTCCTAGGATTGATTGGATGCCTCAAAGGCTTCTAAGCCTGAACACTATATTAATTTAAATTATTCATGAGAAAATCAACCCAAAACTATTCTGCCAATGGTTTAGATGAGGAACACTTGTAGCTCTCTCTAAGCGCACCACCTCAGAGTACAGTTAAACGTTGCCACCTGTAAGGCAGACGCATTGATTATTCGTGTGTTAGCATTCCCAGACAATGATGGCTGTTTGCAGGTATTACTGAATCATTTCCACTTTCCCTTAGACACCATTTCTACATCTTCTTGTACATTCTTTCTCATTCAAACATGCTGAAAATTAAAAGTGGATCTCCCTTCTAGGCAGTGTCTTCCTCCTGACAGTCAACGACTAATAGCTTAGAAAGGATATTGAACACAACCAGTCTCCTCAGAGAAGACATTGTGCACCGCAGTCAGGAGGGAAATAGGTCAACACACACAGCTTAATAAAGATCTGCTCATCTTAATTGTCCAATTAACTGTTTTAAAAATCTTTTATGCCAATACTGAATGGGCTTTGATATTCACTAGAGAATTTAGAGAGAAAATGTAATGTTAAAGTGTTCTCTAGTTGTTACTTCTGCAAAGATTATCAACTTGTTGAGGTGGAGAGACTTGTGAGTTCCTGAGATGATGCCATCTGGAGCTTAGTTCCTAATAGGGTCACCGATTGCGGTAAGGTCAAAGGGGAGATTCTGTCAAAAGGCGATCCAATGAAGGCCTCAGTGGTGGAACTGGCAGAAGATGATGACACATCACAATGGCAGTGAAGAACAAGGAATGGTGCAGCAGTGAAAGGTCCCCAGTCATATTGCATGCCACTGGACCCTGACCTGGATCTGTCAAGGACCATGTAGTGGTTGCCCAGACATTAGCCTCCCCATATTAAACAAAGTCACTCACAGCATTCTCCATCAAGGGAATCTACCTAACTTGAGGACCCACCAGCAGACAATTCCTTAGGACAAGATCATACTTGACTCGGGTGCTCACATTACTAGTTGTTAGCAGTGTACAATATGCAAATGTTGCAATAGTTAGTTTCCTATCTTAATGAGAATTCCATTATTTTCATGGCTCTAGATTTTTTAATTAAATTCTAACATTCAATATCTTTCATGTAAAAATTGTATGTTAGATAATTAGACCATAAGACATAGGAGCATAATAAGGCCATTTGGCCCATTGAGTCTGCTCCATCATTTGATCATGGCTTATTTAATTTCTCTCATTCTCCTGGCTTCTCCCTGCAACATTTGATGCCCTGATGAGTAAGAGCCTCTGCTCTAACAACACCCAGTAACATAGCCTCCACAGCTGAATATAGCATTGAATTCCATAGATTCACCACCCTGTGGTTAAAGGAATTCCTCCTCCTCGTCATTCTAAATGGATGTCCTTCTATTCTGAGTCTGTGCCCTCTGGTCCTAGATTCTACTGCTATTTGAAACACCCCCTCCATGTCCACTCTATCTAGGCCTTTCAATATTTGGTAGGTTTTAATAAAATCTCCCCTTACTCTTTACGTTGGCTTTTACTAATATTCTGAATGAAAATCAATCTCTCAATCTTTATAGAGGATGCAAAGGTTTTGGAGGAGGTGCAGAAAGGATTTATTGAAATGGCTCAAGGAAAGAGAGGCTTCAATTATTTGGAGAGACTGGAGGCTGGAATTGTTTCTCTCAGAGCTGAGAAATGACAAAGGAAATTGACGAAAACCATGAATAATTTTGAGAGAACAACTAAGGAGACTCAGGGTGTGTCTTGTCGGGCTTTGCCTTACAGTAGCAGTGTTGTGGCACACACCTATTATCCCGTGGTTTCTATGTGGAGCTTGCACCTTTTCCCTGGTACTTGTTTATGTTTTCTCTCCCATCTGAAGAGCATTCATTTGTTGGGTTAATTGTCACTGAAAATTCCCATTAGTGGAATATGGGAGGAGCTGATGGAAATGGAATTTGTAAGGATTAGATAGGTGTACAGTATAAGATGAGAAGAGGCATAGATAGAGTGGACAGCAAGTGGCTTTTTCCCAGGGTAACAATGGCTAATATAAGGGAGATGTCAAAGGTAGGTTTTTCACACAGAGTAAAGGCATGGACATCCCGATCGGGGGGTGGTGGAGGCAAATACAGGAGGGAGATTTAAGAAACTCGTAGATTGGCTCATGGATGAAAGAAAAACAGTGCTTTGGAAAGAAGAGTGGATTGGTCTTAGAGTTGGTTAAAAGATCAGCACAACATTGTGGTACTGTTGCACTGTATGTACTGAAACCTTCATTAACTAAATCTGTAAGGTATAGAAGGACACAGGTCAGGTCTATATAAATGGAATTATCACCGATTTGTAGTTGATGGCCTTGGTGCGCTTAAGGGCCTTCTTCTGTCTACTGTGAATGACCACAAGAAAATGGGCCTCTATGTATCTGGCTAATTAATTTGCTTTGAACTCTGATTTCTGAAGACTGTCCTCAGTAACAGAAGTATCAGTTAATGAAGTATTCAGGCAGCACTAAGAGATGGCGTCGTTTGATTTTACAAAATAAGTTGTCATGACGGTATGGTGACAAAGGAAGCCGAGGGACAAGTTTGGAGGAGTCAGAATTAATTTGCATTAACTGAGTATGCAAGGAGAAATTATAATTGATTTAAAAAAAAACTGGATGCAGGCAGGAAAATGATTAGGACACGGATTATTGAGAAGTTTCTGCTTCCTCATAGGGGAGTAGGGATTTAGGTAAGTTTTAGTTTTGTAATCAAAAGAAGTATCAGTTGAACAAAGGATACTATGGAGCCATGAGGGAGGAGCTGGCCAAAGTTAACTGGACGGATATCCTAGCAGAAAAGACAGTGGAACAGCAATGGCAGGTATTCTTGGGAATAATGCACAACGTGCAAAATCAGTTCATCCCCTGGAAAAGGAAGGATTCAAAGGGGGGAAAGGGGCCACAGTGGTTGACAAAGGAAGTCAGAGATTGCATAGCATTAAAAAAAAGGAAGTATGACAGAGCTAAGGTGAGTGGGAGGACAGATGATTGGGAAATTTTTAAGGAACAACAGAACTTAACTAAAAAGGCAATACGGGGAGAAAAAATGAGGTACGAACGCAAGCTAGCCAGGAATATAAAGGAGGATAGCAAAAGCTTTTTTAGGCATGTGAAGAGTAAGAAGATAGTTAAGAACAACGTTGGACCCTTGAAGAATGAATTGGGTGAAATTGTTATGGGAGACAGAGAAATGGCAGAAGAATTTAATAAGTACTTTAGATCTGTCTTCACTAGGGCAGACGCAAGCAATCTCCCAGATGTATGGATGGGCCAAGGACATAGGATAACAGAGGAAATGAAATAGATTGACATTAGGAAGGAAATGGTGGTGAGTAGACTGATGGGACTGAAGGCTGACAAATCCCCAGGTCCAGATGGTCTGCATCCTAGGGTACTAAAGGAGGTGGCCCTGGAAATTGCAGATGCATTGGTAATCATTTTCCAATGTTCCTTAGATTCAGGATCAGTTCCTGAGGATTGGAGAATGGCTAATGTATCATTTTAAGAAATGAGGGAGGGAGAAAACAGAGAACTATCGTCCTGTCAGCCTAACATTAGTAGTGGGGAAGATGCTAGAGTCCATTATTAAAGATGAAATAGTGACATATCTAGATAGCAGTGATAGGATTGGGCCGAGCCAGCATGGATTTACCAAGGGCAAATCATGCTTGACTAATCTATTGGAGTTTTTCGAGGATGTAACCAGGAGATCCAAGGGATCTCAAGGGAGATCTCAAGGATAACAAGGGAGATCCAGTGGATGTAGTGTACCTCAATTTTCAGAAGGCATTTGATAAGGTCCCACATAGGAGATTGGTGGGTAAAATCAGAGCTCATGGCGTTGGGGGGAAGATATTGACATGGATAAAAAACTGGTTGGCAGATAGAAAGCAAAGGGTAATGGTGAATGGGTGTTTCTCGGAATGGCAGGTGGTGACTAGTGGGGTGCCATGGGGTTCGGTATTGGGACCACAGCTGTTTACAATTTACATCAACGATTTAGATGAAGGCATTGAGAATAACATCAGCAAGTTTGCTGATGATACTAAACTGGGTGGCAGTGTGACATGTGATGAGGATGTTAGGAGAATTCAGGGTGACTTGGATAGGCTGAGTGAGTGGGCAGATACTTGGCAGATGACGTTTAATGTGAATAAGTGTGAGGTTATCCACTTTGGAAGTAAGAACAGGAAGGCAGGTTATTACCTGAACAGTGTAGAGTTAGTTAAGGGAGAAATGCAAAGAAATCTAGGAGTCCTTGTTCATCAGTCACTGAAGGTGAATGAGCAAGTGCAGCAGGCAGTGAAGAAGGCTAATGGAATATTGGCCTTTATTACAAAGGGAATTGAGTACAAGAGCCAGGAAATTCTTTTGCATTTGTACAGAGTCCTGGTGAGACCACACCTGGAGTATTGTGTATAGTTTTGGTCTCCAGGGTTAAGTAAGGACATCTTGGCTGTAGAGGAAGTGCAGCGTAGATTCACAAGGCTAATTCCTGGGATGTCCGGACTGTCTTACGCATAGAGGTTAGAGAAACTGGGCTTGTACACGCTGGAATTAAGGAGATTGAGAGGGGCTCTGATTGCAACATATAAGATTATTAAGTGATTGGACAAGATAGAGGCAGGAAATATGCTCCAGATGCTGGGAGAGTCCAGTACCAGAGGGTATGGTTTGAGAATAAGGGGTAGGTCATTTAGGACAGAGTTAAGGAAAAACTTCTTCTCCCAGAGAGTTGTGGGGGTCTGGAATGCACTGCCTCAGAAGGCAGTGGAGGCCAATTCTCTGGATGCTTTCAAGAAGGAGCTAGATAGGTGACTTATGGATAGGGGAATCAAGGGATATGGGGACAAGGCAGGAACCAGGTATTGATAGTAGATGATCAGCCATGATCTCAGAATGGCAGTGCAGGCTCGAAGGGCCGAATGGTCTACTTCTGCACCTATTGTCTATTGTTTGAGCTTGATGCTTCAAGTTTGAAGATTCATGTATTATCTCTCCTGGACTTAGAGGAAGCATTAATATTCAGACTTGCAAAATTTCTTCTTCTGATAAAAATATAATTTCTGCAGATTTACAGAAAAAACATTTTGCTTTTCAAATTCATGCTGAAGTTTCAATCAAGTGTCGTGAAGTAGAATCTCACAAGCCTAAAAAGAAAACCCATCAGCCTATCAGCTAGTTAGCTTACAACATCCAGTGAGTCTGAACAACTTATCCCTATCAATCATGAGCTATCACTTGGTGATAACTTCCTTTCATGATCAATAAATGTCTGTTAATGAAGAATCATTTTATTGCACAACAAAAGAAGGTTGATTTTTCTAAAGATCTGATGGTGTGACAAAATTGCCATAGAAATGCAATGAAGAGTGTTGTATGTAATCATCGATTACTCTCACTGGCCACTTTTTTAGGTATATCCAATACCTAATAAAAAGCCCACTGATTATCAATGTCATCTTCTGCTGCTGTGGCCCATCCATTGCAAGGTTTGACGTGTTGTGTGTTCACAGATGTTCTACTGCACACCACTGTTGTATTGCATGGTTATTTGAATTACTATAGCCTTCCTGTCAGTTTTTGAACCAGTCTGGCCATTCTCCTATGACCTCTCTCATTAACAAGGCTTTTTCACCTACTTTCTCAAGTTTTTTTTTGCTTTTTGCATCATTCTCTGTAAACTCTAGAAACTGTTGTATGTGAAATTCCCAGGAGATCAGCACTTTCTGTCAAAGATCACATTTCTTTACCACTCTGACACCTGGCCTGAGCAACGACTGAGCCTGCTGCATGTTTTTCCCATCACAGGAAAAACCCACCTCACCACTGAACATATTTACAAAGAGTACTGCCACAAGAAAGCAGCATCCATCATCAAGGATCTTCACCATCCAGGTCATGCTTTCTTCACACTGCCACCATCAGGAAGGAGGCTCAGGACTCACAGCACCAGGTTCAAGAACAGTTATCACCCCTCAACCCTCAGGCTCCGGAACCAGCATGGATAATTTCCCTCATCCCAACATTGATTGGTTCCACAACCTATGGACTGACCACAAGGACTCTGCAATTCATATTCTCAATATTGTTTATTTTATTTATTATTTTTGTATTTGCACAGTTTGTCTTCTTTTGCATATTAGTTGCTTGTCAGTCTTTGTGAAAAGTTACTTTATTGATACCACTGTATTTCATTATTCTACTGTGAATGCTTTAAAGAAAATTGGTCTCTGTGTAGTACGTCGTGACATATATATACAGTTCTTCGATGGTATATTTGCTTTGAACTTTGAATTGAAGTGGGTGCATTCAATATGCCTGCTGCATTGCTCGGATGTAGGGGTCTGAGCCCTTTCCTCCCACAGATGTTGCTTGACCCTCTGAGTTCCTCCAGCACATTGCTTATTTCCTACTTTATGCTGTATATGTAAATCTCCCTACTGGAAAGTGCTATAGGGCTTTTAAAACAAAAACTTAAGTTTTTTTTCCCTCAGCCAGTTAATCTGATCAACCATTCTAGTCACCCCTCCACCTCCCTGTATTTATTACCCATCACTGCACTGTAAACACTTTAAACCATTTTCTACATTGTAAATACATGCTAATATTTATGTATTATTTAATCTCTACTTTGTATTTTATATAATTCTTTATTCTTCATAATGGTTGAATGTTTTAGCTTTGATTAAAGCTTGAAATGCTATTTATTATTTCTTCTGGACCTAGAGAAGGTATTAGTATTCAGACTTGCACATTTTTTTCCTCAGATAAAAGTATAATTTCTACTGATTTACAAAATAAACATTTTGCTCTTCTCACTCATACCAAAGGTTTAATCAAACTGACGGAAGATAGAATAGATAGAGCCCAAAATGTAACTCCTTCCACCCAAAGGCTAATTATCTGACAAATTCTATTGAGTTGAAACAGCTTATCCCATCAATCCTAGCCTATTGCTTAGTGATATCTTCCTTTCATGATCAATAAATGTCTTTAAACACACCACAGCAAATTCCTAATACATGTAAATGTCTATGGAAAATAAAATTGATCCTACATCCTTGATGTTACTTTTCAGGAGGTAGAGCTTGTGGATTTGAGAATTCCTCACAAAAATGCCTGAAGGATGAGGTTGTGAGTTAGTGACTGGAGAGTATACAGAAAAGATTTACCAGCACGTTGCCTGGACTTGGGGGCTTGGGTCACAATGACACATTTTAAGTTTTCGAATGTCATTCCCCGAGATGTAGAAGATTGATGGCTGTCCTGGTAAAGGGATATAAGTTCACGAGAAACATAGTTAGGGGTAACCACATCATCTTTCTCCCAGGGAGAGGGTGCGAATAACAAGAGGTCATAGGGATAACATCAGAGGCAACAGATTTAAAAGGGACATCAGGGGCATCTTCTTCAGACAACTGGTGGTGCGGATTTGGAATAAGCTGCCAGAAATGGTAGTTGAGGCAGGCACATGGGCAACATTTGAAAGCCACCTAGATGAGTACATGGGTAGGAGAGGTTTAGAGGCCATGGGCCAAATGTGAGCAGATGGGACTAAACTAGTTCACTGGGCAACACAGCCAGCATGAACAAGTTGGGCCAAAATTTGGGCCTGTTTCCATGCTGTATGTCTCTGTGACTTCAAATGTTGCTTAGCAACGTGCGATAGAATCTGGGCTGTGTGGTTGCAGCCATGGAGGAAATGAGGACATTAGGGTAGGCAGTGTAAGTTTCCAATGTGGCTCAATGGTTTTTCTCTTGTTTAATAATTCACTTCACAGTGTGGGCATTATAGTGTAACGGTTAAGTTAATGAACTAACAGAGTCAGAGATAATTGATACAGAGATGTAAGTTTAAATTTCAATATGACTTCTGTGGAATTTTAACTTAAGTAGTTAATTGACTCAGGAGTTAATAGCAACAATGCACATGAAAATAATGTCTGGGTTTAGAAACCCATCCGGCGCAGTAATGAAGGAAATTGGCATCCTTCCCTGGTCTGATCTTAGTTTTTCAAATGAGCTTTATTTGTCACATGTACATCAAAACGTAGAAACATACAATGAAATACACAATTCCTGTCAAATCAAATCAGCAAATATTGTACAAGCCTGCAGGTTTTGCCAGTCTTCCAGTGCCAACATAGCATGCCCACAACTCACTAACTCTAATCTCTATGTCTAACTCTAACTGTACATCTTTGGAATGTGGCAGGAAACCGGAGCACCCGGAGGTACCAATGCATACATAGGAATTGCGGGCATTTCAAGACAAATCCCTGTTTCAGAACTTGCTATCTAGTTGTCTCTGATACAGTGTTATTGACCTGAGATGATAGATCTATTTCTTTCTCTACATATTGAGTATTTGCTGCTTTCATTTTAGATTTCCAGCATCTACATTTTCATACAGACCATAAAACATAAAACAGTACAGGCTCTCCTACCTACATAACTGTTATGCTTTTGGTACAAGGAACCCCGGTGGCAGTGATCATCTGGGCTAATGGCTTCTACAAAAGCTTTTTGGAGTTAGATATTTTAGTCAATGAGACCAGGTTGGAGGTGTGGGTTGCTGAGGTGCCCTGCCCTATAAAAAAGACACACAAAGTCAGGTTACTGACAGGGCCTTGCTCTTCTTAAGAACGGTTTGTTTATGTGCACCATACCTTGATCAAAGCAACTTTCAGAGGACCTTAGAAGAATTGTAGAGATGAATGAAGCTGGAAAAGGCTAAGAAGTAATTCAAAATATCTGAGTGTTCATCAGTCCACAGTAAGATAAATTGTCTGCAAATGGAGGAAATTCAGTACTATTGCTGCTCTCCCTGGGAATGTTGTGCTCACACCAAGAGCACAACATGCATTGCTGAAGGAGGTGAGAAAGAACTCAGGAAAACAGCAAAAGACCTGCAGAAAACTCTAGAAATTGCTGAAATCTCTGTTCATGTGTCCACTATAAAAAAAACACTGAACAAGAATGGTGTTCATGAAAGGACACCATGGAGGAAACCATTGCTCCCCAAAACAGACATTGCTGCATGCCTGAAGTTTACAAAAGACCACCTGATGTTCTACAATGCTTCTGTGGACAGCTGAGCCAAAGGTTGAACTTTCTGACAGAAATGCACACTGCTATCTTTGGAGAAAAAAAGGCACTGCACACCAACACCAAAATCTCATAACAACTGTGAAGCATGGTGGAAGGAGCATCATGATTTAGGGGCTGCTTTGATGCCTCAGGGCCTGGACAGTTTGCAACCATTGTGGGTACAACAAATTCAAAATTGTTTCAAGACATTTTACAGGAGAGTATCAGAGTAGCAGTCCATCACCTGAAGCTTAATAAAAGTTGCTAAATGCAACAAGACAATTATCTGAAAGACAAGAGTAAATCAACAACAGAATGGTTTAAAAAGAAGAAAATCTGTGTTTTGGAATGGCCAAGTCAAAGTCCTGACCTTAATTCTATAGAAATGTTGTGGGAGGACCTGAAGCAAGCAGTTCATGCAAGGAAGCCCACCAACATCCCAGAGTTGAAGCTGTTTTGTAAGGAGGAATGGCCTAAAATTCCTCCAAGCTGATGTGCAGAACAGATCAACAATTACCGGAAATGTTTGGTTGAAGTTATTGCTGTCCAAGGGGATCACACCAGTTACTGAAAGCAAAGGTTTGCACACTTTTTCCGAAACATTCGTGTAATATTTGATCTTTTTCTCAATAAATAAATGAGCAAGTATAATGTTTATTGCGTTATTTATTTAATTGGGTTTTCTTTATCTAGTTAGAGGACTTGCATGGAGATCTGATTACGTTTAGGTCATATTTGTGCAGAAATATAGAAAATTATACAGAGTTCACAAACTTTCCAGCACTACTGTATGTCTTCATAAGGCTTATTGCCAGGCTTAGCACTACATAATAAATTGAATATTTTTGCACCCATCACAGTCAAAAAGGTTCAAACACAAATATTATCTGAAATCTGATTTGCTAGGGCAAGATATTCAAATCTTTCAGTGTACAAGCTCCATTGTTCTGTTGTTGCATCATCCTTCCAAATACTGTCACCATTCTCAAGCACAATCAGCTTCCAGAAAAATTAACTGGTCTTATCTGTCTGTCTGTCTGTCTCTCTCTCTTATTTGTTTTATTTAACTGTCCCTTTCTTGTTCTCATTCCTTGGATTCTTCACTCACCGCACTTCTTGCAGTCATTCAGTCACCATGCTTCTCATGGCCTGTGGCATCTTCTTTGTACTCACCTACTTTTCTTTCACTCGGATCTTTCTTGCCAAAGGGAACAGGACAATAAATATCATGTGAGGACTTGTCACCTCATTGCCAGTTGTTATGTTGGTGGTACAGTGAATCCAAGTGTCTGTGAACAACACACACCAGAGATGGAGATATGAGGAACTTTTGCTGCTGTTTACTTGTAAGTCTTCTCCCCAGAATGCCATCACACATTATGTTCAGTACGTAACACACAGGGACAGTTGACAGCAATCCATAATGGTAAAAATATTCATGAATACATAACAATAACCCTCCATTCTTCTGTCAGCCATGTCCCTATCTAATGTACTTGTTTAATTTCCAAAATTCAGTTCCATTGTCTTGCATGAAGCCAGGACGAGCCAGATACAGTTTAATGTGGATAAATGTGAGGTTATCCACTTTGGTGGCAGGAACAGGAAGGAAGATTACTATCTGAATGGTGTCAAGTTAGGAAAAGAGGAAGGACAACAAGATCTAGGTGTCTTTGTTCATCAGTCCCTTTTTCTGCAGCTGTCCAGGGCCCTGGTGAGACCAAACCTGGAGTATTGTGTGTAGTTTTGGTCTCCAAATTTGAGGAAGGACATTCTTGCTATTGAGGGAGTGCAGCGTAGGTTCATGAGGTTAATCCCTGGGATGGCAGGACTGTCATATGTTGGAAGATTGGCTTGTATGCACTGGAATTTAAAAGGATGAGAGGGGATCTGATTGAAACATTTAAGATTATTAAGGGATTGGACACACTAGAGGGAGGAAGAATGTTCCCGATGTTGGGGGAGTCCAGAACCAGAGGCCACAGTTTAAAAATAAGGGGCAGGCCATTTAGAACAGAGTTGAGGAAAAAAATTTTCACCCAGAAAGTTGTTGATCTGTGGAATGCTTTGCCTTAGAAGGCAGTGGAGGCCAATTCTCTGGTTGCTTTCAAGGAGTTAGGTAGAGCTCTTAAAGATAGTGGAGTCAAGGGATGTGGGGAGAAGGTAGGAATGGGGTACTGATTGTGTATGATCAGCCGTGATCACAGTGAATGGCAGTGCAGCTCGAAGGGCCGAATGGCCTACTCCTGCACCTATTGTCTATTGTCTATAATCAGATTTCGGAACCGTCCATAAGCACTACCTCACTATTCCTGTTTTCACTATTCATATATTTTAATTTTTATTGTAACTTAGTATAAATTTTTGTCTTGCACTGCTCTGCAGCCACAAAGCAAAAGATTTCATGATATATATCAATGATATTAAACTTGATTCTGATTCATTCAGCCAATCTTGTCCCTATCTGCTCTCTAACAGAGAATCTCAACAGTTTCACTATGGTTCATTTCCCTGTTGCCTTGTATATCTTACCCCACTATACATTTATCTGATTCCTCTAAAGGGTCATAAATGGAACTTGCCCACATGACATCTGCAGGCAATGTGTTTCAGATTTCACACCACACAAAATATTAGTTGCTTCATCACTCTTAACTATCTTGCCCGTTTTTACACCTCTAACTATTGAGTCTTCCACCTGAGGGAACATTCTCCACTGTCCTCTCAGTTTTGATTGTTATAGACAATCCATTCAAATCTCCTCCAACTAGCCTTATTGGAAGAATGTAGGCCCAGTCATACAAATCTGTCCTTGTAGTTATAGTCCCTTATTCCAAAAAATGGGTAGCAGTGTGGAGGGTCTCTACCAAAGGGAATATAAGGCACTCCTTCCCTCTGCTCGGCTGCTGGTTACCCTTAGAAAAGATGTAACACCTGCTTAGCCCCCCCCCCCCCACCCCACGATCAGAGTCATGTGAAGCCAAGGGAGTAGGTAGTGGACGGTCATATGAGAGTATGAGACCATAACAAGTCCTGGTTAAGTGACATTATACAGAAAGATTTGCCAAGAACAATCATGATCATGCAAAAACTGTGATCGCCCATATCATACAATATGGCATGTAATGAAGAAATGAAGGGCTCCAAAAATGTAAATCCTTTCTGGAGCCTCCATAACACCTTTGTATTCACCAATGATGTGGCCACCGAAATGAACGTGATAACCTGGTTGAGATTGGACCAGTATTAATGACAGAGTCATTGTAATCTAGCAGCCTCTTCAGCCCATCATCTCATGCTAACCCGTAAGTCCTTGTCTTAATCCCATTTTGCAGGAGTCTGCAAGAAAACAAAAACATAAAAATTAGGACTCTCTTCAAGCCTGTCCTGCATCCAATATGATCTATGTTCGTCTCAACTTCTCTTCTGTGTCAGCTCCCCATTACCTTCAGTTCAAAGTTCAAAGTAAATTTATTATCAACGTGTGTATATATATACCACCAGATATAATCCTGAGATTTATTTTCTTTCGGGCATTCACAGTAAATACAAGAAACACGATAGAATCAATGAAGGACAGCACCCAACTGGGTGGATGAGCAACCAATGTGCACAAGTCAACAAACTGTGTAAATACAAGAAGTAAATAAATAAATAAATAAATGGGTAAGTAAGTAAGTATCAAGAACATGAGATGAAGAGCCCCTGGAAGTGAGTCCATAGTGTGTTCAGTGATAGGGTGAATGAAGTTATCCCCTCTGGTTCGAGAGCCTAATGGCTGAGGGGTAATAACGTTTCCTGAACCTGGTGGTGTGTGTCCTGAGGCTCCTGTACCTTCTTCCTGATGGCAACAGCAAGAAGAGAGTATGACCTGGGTGGTAGGGGCCCTTGATGGTGGAGGCTGCTTTTCCTGCTGCAATAATCTGCATCAATCTGCTCAATGGTAGAAAGGCTTTTACTCATGATGGGCTGATATTATCAAGTTTGATCTATGCTTATTACAACTCCACTTCTGTGCTGGATCTCCATTACCCTCAATTCCACAGTCTTTCAAGTATCTATCGGTTTCTAAATTAAGTACTATTTGCCCTCCACCACCCTCGAGGGTAGAGGATTCCTATGATGTAATACCTTCTGAGAGAAGAAAATTCTATGCATAATTTTAAGGTGAGGAAATACAGTAACTTTAAGCTGACTGGGGAAAAGCACAGGGGATATGTCAGAGTTAGTTTTTTTTTCACACAGAGTGGTGTGTGCATGGAACGTACTGCCTGGGTGGTGGTAGAGGCAGATACAAAGGGGGACATTTAAGAGACTCTTAAATAGGTACATGGCTGAAAGAAAAATGAAGGATTTTGTAGAAGGAAGCAGACTAATCTTTCCACAGAAAATTATAGGCCAAAGGGGTCTGTAGCGTGTTGGAATTTTCAATAGACAGTACTTCAGTTTTAAATGACCAACCCTTTATAAATAATGGAATTAATATACGGATAGTGTAAATAGGCAGTCCAGGCAGATGGGGCTCATCAGCTCATCTAGGAGAAGAAAAACTCTGACCTCAAACCTCCGCTGCCTGTGGCAGTGCTGTATGGGGAAGGTTTCAGGAGTAAACCCTGAGAAAATACCTGGAGCTAGATCCCTTAAGGCAGTCATACTTTGAGTTCAACACTGACTGGCAACTCCTGCGAGACCACTAGTATCAAACTGTGTGACAAGTGGGAGCCTGCTGCATGGGCAATGGCTTGTTCTCCAAATCATACAATCCTGGCTTACGTACTGTCTTGCGTGTTGACTGAGCATAGACAGCGAAGAAACAACGTCCATGGTTGAACCTAAACAATGGAGGGCCTCGGCAAGTAGGCAATTGATGATTAGTACAGCTCAGTGGACTGGTTTTTATGTACATCTCTCCATCAATCTTAACTATAGCTGTACCTTCTTGCTCTGTTTGTCGTCTTTTGACAAATGATGTTTCAAATGGTCATCTAAACACTTCTTAAATGTTCTAATGTTCCGTGCTTCCTCTACATCCCAGATTTCAATCTCCATGTCACAAGAATACTGCCTCAAATCCTCTCTAAGTCTTTTTCCCATTTAACCTAAATCTTCTCACTCTATTTTTTAAGTGTCAGCATGACATTCTTGTTTTTACATCCTGAGCTGCTATTGATTAAAAAAGCAAACCTGTATGATATATTGTTTATTGTTAACTGCTTTCTCAACCCGCTTGCCACTTTAAGAGATTTGTGTACCCATATCCAAGTCTCCCTTGCCCCTACATTGCCTTTAGAACAATATCTTTTATTCTGAATTATTTTTCCTCTCCAGAATGTGCCAGCTCACACATCACTATGCTTAACTGCATCTGCCAAGTGACTGCCCATTCTGCAAGAATGGTAATCTTAACTGGATTTCCAAATGGCACTAAAGTCATCACAACCTGTCCTCTTGCCATACTGTGCATGACAAATCTACAGTAAAACATTTTTTTATTGTGGCTATGAGTGCAGTCCACTGATGAGGGACTCTTCATCTCATACTCTCGATGTTTATTGCTTATATATTTATTATTGTTATTTTGTTAGCTTTTTATTTTCCTTTTTGTATTTGAACAGTTTGTTGTCTTGTACATTGATTGTTTATCCATCTTGTGTGTGGTTTTCAATTGGTTCTGTTGTGTTTCTTTGTATTTATTGTGAATGCCCACAAGAAAATGAATCTCCAGGTGGTATACAGTGATATATAGTATGTATTTTGATAATAATTTACCTTGAACTTTCAAAATCAAGACAAGACTACACTCATAAACACTATGGAGGGATAGGGGCTTATGAGATTACAATATGTGGAATTAACATGGAAGCAATGGGTTAAAGGAGCTTACCCTGGGTGGTAACAAATATGCAGGCTTGTTTCTATGGTAGTTCAGTTAACGGCACAGTATATATAATAGGAAACAAACTAGGAACAAAGTTTACTGCACATTCTCGCCTCACACATCATAGAGTCATGGAGCACTACACCACAGAAACAAGACCCTTGACTCAGCTGGTCGGCACCAAGCTGTTACTCTGCACCTGGACTACAGTTCCCCATACCCCTCCCAATACACATTTTTATCCAAACTTATCTTAACTGTTGCAAATCAGACCTGCATCTTCCACTTCCCTGGCAACTTGTTCCACATGGTGCCACCTTCTGAGAGAAGAAGTTCCCCCTCAGGTATTTTATTGTTCACCCTTAGCTGATGACCTCTAGTTCCAGTCTCACACAACCTCAGAGGAAAATGCCTGCTTGCATTTATCCTACCTACACCCCCTCATAATTTTGTGTACCTCCAACAAATCTCCCCACATTCTCTTCCGCTCCAGGGAGTAACGTCCTAATGGATTCAGCCTTTCCCTATAACTCAAGTCCCAGCCACATCTGTGAAAGTTGTTGCCCTTTCCTCTATAAAGACAATGCTGCAGAATTCTTTATTAAGTTTATTGGTAAGTATTTCTTCCCACCCTGATCATTTCTACTTAGTCTTTTGAAGGTAAGAGACACAGTTTTAGTGTGTCTATCCTGCACCATGAGTCCTGCCACTCCTACTCCAAGGTGTAAGGATTGAAGTATGTGTGACTGCTGTTAACTTTATGCAATCAACAAGGACAGAAGTTTGGAGATGCGGTGGAGTGGGCAGTGGGACATGCTTCCAATTTATCTTTCTCCTCCAGGCCCATGGTGCATATGATGAGGGATGGCAGGGTTGTAAACATCTAACCATCCCACCTTCAATACCATTCATATACTCAAATTCTGCATGGGGCGTCTCTGACAAGCTCATGAGCATGTATCTGCACACTCACTATCAGCCGTGTAACCTTTTGCTGGCTTATATATCACAATAACTCCTGTAATGTCACAAATAGTAAGGTAATACATGCTGCTTAAATGGCAAGACAGAGGCTAGAGCCATTAATCAAAACGTACAGGCTCCTTGTCGCTGAGAGGGCTCCAAAACAAATTATTATATGAAACAAAGGCTGTTGCGAAGAAGTGTCCAAGGTTTTTTTTATGGGGCAGAAGGTGCACTCAGTAGCCACTTTACTAGGTACACCCGTACATCTACTCATTAACGCAAATATCCAATCATGTGGCAGCAACTCAATGCACAAAAGCACGCAGACATGGTCAAAAGGTTCAATCGTTGCTCAGATCAAACATCAGAAGGGGGAAGAAATGTGATCTAAGTGACTTTGACCATGGAATGACTGTTGGTGCCAGATGGTTTGGCTCTCTCAGAAACTACTGAACTCCTGGGATTTTTGCACACAACAGTCTCTAGCGGGAGTGACAGGTCTACGGGGAAAATGCCTCATTAATGAGCGAGGTCAGAGGAGATTGGACAGATCGGTTGAATCTGAGAGGAAGGCAACAGTAACTCAAATAACCACAACAGTGGTGTGCAGATGAGCATCTCCGAATGCACAACACATCGAACCTTGAAGTAGCTGGGCTACAGCAGCAGAAAAGCACACCGACTTCGCTTCCTGCACCTAATAAAGAGACCACTGAGTTTATTTGTTCGAGGGTGATTGAATCATGTTTCACAGAAATGGGTCCTTTGGATCATTATGCCCATGCCAGCAATCAACCATAAATCTATAATCATCCCATTTATTATCACCGACCTGACACCTTCTGTATCTTGCTGATTCAAGAGAGGGAGGTTATTTAACATAGAACAGCACACCACAGTACAGGCCCTTCAGTCAATGATTCAACCTGCCTCTACCACCATCCTTGACGATGTGTTCCATGCATTTACCCCCCCCCCCCGTGTAAGTAGCACTCTGACGTTCCCTGCTATACCTTCATCCAAACACCTTAAAAGTATGTCCTCTCATATTAGCTATTTTAGCCCTTAGATAAAGGTGGTCACTCAGTTGGTGGTGCCTGCACACTACATATCGACTAAATAAAAGCATGCCTGAGGGAGATGGCTTTAGCTGGTGTATTCATATTGAAATGAGAGAGAGAGAGAGAGAGAGAGAGAGAGAGAAAAAACAATGTGCAGGCATAGACAACACATCTTCTTCGGTTGTCCATTGAAATCTGATGGCATAGACATCAGCACATGCACAGACAATAGATCAATATGTAGTGCAGGGGGGAGGTGTCACTGCTCTAAAAGGAATAGATCCATACATTACATTTCCTCCCTCTTTAGTTTAATGCAACATAAAGCTGTATTTGTACAAAACATTCAATTTCCTTTTCATAAACCCATATTCTAAATAACCATACTTTCACAATAACAGCCCATAACTAACTTCACAGTTCCAAAGATCCAGTCTATTGGGTGTCGCTCCATTTCTTTCAGGATTAGCACCTCAGGTTTGGTAGGTGTCTTGTCTAAAGGCTGATTTATACTTCTGTGAGGCTCTGCGCTGTAGTCTACGCAAGTGGCCTATGCCGTTGTGTGTTGGTGTGTCTGTGTCACTCTGCAATTCACCGCCAAAACACTAGTTGGCGCTGGGGTTTCTAAATCACTGTGTATAGCTTCTTCGTGTTGAGTTTCTTTGTGTACTTCAAACAATGCCGACTTTAAACTGAGCGCATCATGTTGGAGTTGGAGCTAATAAATGTTGAATGAGAGTTACTTTTATTGAAATTACTGCAACGCAGAAAAGAGAGAAGACGTCGGAGGAGATGGTGTGTACAACCATTGAACGGATTGAGGCAGAAGGAGGGTGAATTTTCTGAACTTGTCTGGCCACTGAGAGACATGGACAAGGAAATGCATTTCAAATATTGGTGGAGAAGAAGAAGCAACCTGAAATGCGATGCTACCAAGTGAACCAATCACAGTTGTTGTGGGCTGCATCCTCGCGATACGTGGTTACATTTTTGTGTAGATTCAATGCAGAAGGATAGATTGGCTTTAAGACAAAGTTCTCGGCTTCCCGTGTCACATTTCTGTCAGTGACATGATCATCACTGAGAGGTAAGTCTGGTGATTGTACCGTGTCCGTCTTTTTTGACGGACCTGACTCAGGTGTGTTCTTCAGTTGAGCATCCAGTGTCTGGTCCACATGACATCTCCGTGTCTGATCTCCAACATCTACTGAGTACATCAGTGGTCCAGTTCTTGTAGCTATCCTACCAGGAGTCCACTTGTCTCCTTGCTAATCATGCACTAGGATTTCCTGTCCAATCTTAGAGCTCCTTGCTGCTTCACATGGCATCTGGCTGAACTATTTATTCTGCATTTCCCTCCATACATCTGGTTCAGGAGGACGGTGAGATCTCTCATTCCTGCTTATGAACAGCATTGCAGGTGTTTTTCATTTGTCATCACATGAACAGAGTTCCGATACACAAAAAAGAAATTGTTGACCTTGTGCTGTAGAGAAATGATCTCGTCCATCGCTTTAATGGACTTACTGAAGGTTTGAATAAAGCTTTCAGATAATGCATTTGTTGCTGGGTGGTGAGGAGCTGACTTGAAATATCTGATACCATTTTTCTTCATGACCAGTTGAATTTTTTATGACATGTATTGCGGTACGTTGTCACTTGCAATTTGTTCTGGTAAGCTGTTTCGAGGGAAGATAGTCCTCAGAGCAGAGACAGTCTTTGCTGAAGTGGTTGACTTCATTGGTATAAACTCCAGCCACTTCGAATGAGCATCCACGGCAATCAGAAACATGGAGTCCATGAATGGCCCAGCAAAGTCAATATGTTTCCTTTGTCGTGGTAGCAGGAGTCATTCCCATGGGTGTAATGGTGTCCGTGGGGTGCACTTTGAACTTCTTGGCATCCCAAACAGCCTTTGGCCAAATCTTCAATTTGTTTATCTATTGCCGGCCACTGCACATCGCTCTTCATCTTGGCTGTACCCAGGTGTCCTTCATGCAGATTCTCTAGCAATCTGATGCTAAGTTTAAAGGGAACAACAACACAAGATCCACATGTCAGCATTATTTTACATACCAACAGTTGCTCTCTTTTCTCTGAGTACTCAGGAAATACAGAGTCACCGTGAACTGGCTATCCTTGCATGTTGGGTCACTCTTTTTTTCCCTTTGTATTTCTGAATTTGTTACTAGTAACTTGTCCAGCAGTGGAACATTTCTACTGGGTCACAGTGTGAGGACTTTTCTTCTTTAGCTGTGAGTAGTGGAAGACGTGACAAGCCATCAGTGTTGCTGTGTTGTTTGGTCCCCTTGAACTCTATGTCATAAGAGTGGGCTTCTAGGAATATTGCCCAACGTTGTAACTGGGGAGTAGTCATCAGTGGAATTCCCTTCCTGCAGACACAAGGAGCTGATGATCTGTCGCTCGCATAAAGTTTTGTGCCTAGAGGTAGTGGTGGAACTTCTTTATTCCCCACACTGAACTGAGGGCCTCTCAGTTGATTTGTGTGTAGTTGCATTCTGCACTTGTCAATGATCTTGAAGCAAACACAATTGGGTGTTCAGATCCATCTTTCATAATGTATGACAAAATGGCTCCAATGCTGTAAGGGAACACATCATACACCAGACTGATGGGCAGGGGTGGGTCATAATGGGTGAGCAGTTCATCAGATGTTATTAGTCTCTTTGTTTCTCTTTCACATCTTTCTGACCATTCCCACTTTGCTCCTGTCTGTAACAGTGGATTCAATGGATGCAGCAATGTTTGTGAGAAACCAGTGGTAGCAGTTTATAAGGCCTGAGTTGTGTGACCTGAGTTGTGAGGCACCAGTTTGGGTGCCTGTCGCACTGCTTCAATCTTCTCATGTGAGTTGTGCAAGCCATGCTTGTCAATGACATGTCCACAATATGAGATTTAATTCTTGAAAAACTCACATTTCTCTCACTGTATGCACAGACCATACTCACTCAGTCTGTAAGCACTTTACCAAGAGGTGTTCTTCATCATTTTTGTCAGTCACTATGATATCATCAAGGTAACATTGTGTCAAATTGCTGGAGCTGATGTGACACTAAAGATGAGACAATTATACTGGAAGAATCCCTTGTGAACATCATTTGTGAGGAACTTCCTGCTTGATTCCTTAATCTCCATTTACAGACAGGCTTCTGTCAAGTCAATCCTTGAACACCTGTCCCCACCTGCCGAAGATCTTCTATTTGTGGCAGGAAATACTATACAGTTCACTGTCGCTGCTCACCTTGAAATCCCAAAATATGAGAACGGGTCCACCTTTTCCTTCTTCATCATCTGGACAATGGGCAAGGCTCAATCGCTCCTCTCAACCTTGGAGAGAATCTCAGATGGCTGCAAGCTCTGCAGTTCATCATCTACATTAGGACGTAATGCATAAGGAACAGGATGCATTTTATAGGATCTCGGTGTTGCTGTGTTCATCCAGTTCAGTTTTGGCTATCATGCCAATCCCCTTTCAACCACCTTCTCATCAGCATCAAGAAGCTATGCCAGTCTCTAGTTAGTGCTACCATTTGGGCTGTCATTGCCTAATGATGTCACACTGATAGCTTTGATTGAATGCCAGTCTAGTTGGATTTTTGTCAACCATTCAATTCTGAAAAGCTCTGGCCTTTCACTTTTCAATACATGAAGCTCTAACTGTTGTGTTTGGCCTCCATACATCACATTCACTTTCAGCTTGTCTTTGGGGAATGCTTTTTCACCTGTGTAGGTCTTTAGCATCACTGACATCTTTTCTAATGGTATCTTAGAAAACAGTTTGTGGTGGTCAGTCTCTGGAAATATAGAGAAAACTGACCTTGTATCCAGCTCCATTTTCGGTTTTACACCAGACACATATATTGCAATCCAGATGATTTTGAAATCTGCTTCAGTTATACTGTGTAGTTCTAGGCATGACAGTTCACTTTTGTCAGACTCTGTGCTGACTGTTTCTGTTTTACATTTAGTAACTTTATGCATTTGCTTAGTTTTGTGTTTGAAACATTTCACCCAGTTGTGTTTTTTGTCTGCCTTGCACACTCTCTCTATGTGACCTTGTCTGTGACACTTTCTACAGACCGTTTCTTTAAACCAACAGTCATTTGCATCAAGGGAGGATTTGCCACATCAATAACATCTTTAGCTTTTTTCACCACTCAGAGGCATTTTGTGCATTTCACATTCTAACCTCTTTTTCTGTAGTTTGCTGTATCCTTTGCTGCAGTCTCTAATGATATTGCAATTGTCAATGCCTGTTCTAAGGATAGGTCTCTTTCAGAAAGTAGTCTCACTTGAGTGCTTACACTATGAATGCCACATACAAGCCTGTCCCTTAATGCATCAGGAAGTCCATCTATGAAGTCACAGTACAGATAGCCCTCCTTATCCACGAGTTCCGCATGGGCAAATTCAACCAACCATGAATCGAGGAAACCCAGAGGTGCTCTTCCAGCACTTGTTGTTCGAGCATGTATAAACTTTTTTCCTTGTCATTATTCCCTAAACATTGCAGTATAACAACTATTTACATTGTATTAGGTATTATAAGTAATCTAGAGATGATTTAAAGTATATGGGAGGATGTGCATAGGTTACCGTGGATCAGGATCGAAGAAAACTGTAAGTTCTCTTACTAAGTAAGTTGCCACAGGTACTTCTGGTATTATTTCGTGTCAGTTAGTCAAACATTTGTCTTAGTACATAGTATATATTTTACCTTTCTGTGCATATAAAACACTTAAGAAACGTATGTATTTCAATAATTGAACCACAGCGTTGCTTAGTAATAATTGTAGCTTACATCGAGGCAGGGTCTTTCTCGCTTTATCCTTTAAAATTGTTCGGATCGTTGACCGACTGTAGCTTTTCCAATGACCGATGGCATTTCACTTCTTTCCGATCGCTTTATTATTTCCACTTTATTTTCAATCGTGATCATGATTCTTTTTGTGAACAGAAACACTGTGGATTCAGAGCTGTGCCGCCGGGTCCTAAAGACCACTGCACTGAGACTGGTTATATAAGGGACCTGAGCATCTGTGTTTTTTGGTATCCTCGAGGGGTCCCGGAACCAATCCCTCACGGATAAGGAGGGCCGACTGTACTGGGAAATTTTGCACAGTTCTGCAATATATTCAGAAATGCTTTCATCTTTTGACTGGTTCCTTTTGTAAAATCTAAATCTCTCAGCTATTACCAGCTGTTTAGGGCTCAAGGGGTTTTGTAAAGCTGTAACAATTTTGTCAAGCGTCTTGCTTGTTGGCTTTTCAGGGGTTTCTAGGCTGTGTCAGAGATTTTACGTTCTTGGACTCAGTAAGCTAAGAAGTGTAGTGGCTTTCTTTTGCTCCTCCACATTGTTTGTGTTAAAATACAATTCCACACTCTTGATAAACAACTCCCAGCCTTCATTAGTGCTATTGCCACATTACTTTCACTTCAAATTTAGCACAATTTTCACTGTTACTCATGGCTCCTTCAACTTTCTTATGCTGTTTAACCCTTGCTGTTTCATCCAATAGCTATCATTGCAGTTCGTAATATTTTCTGATATTCAGGTTCGTGCTTGTTGTCAATTTCTTATGAATGTGTGTGAGAGAGAGAGAGAAAACAATTTACATGCATAAAAACAGCTCATGCACAGATGACAGATCAATACGTAGAGTTAAGTGGGGGGGGGTGATTGCTTAAAGAGAGCTAGATCCATACATTGCACTATTTATGTCTTTTATCATTTTTAAACAGCTCTATCAAGTCTCCTTTCATCCTCCTTCACTCCAAGGGAAATAAAAGTCTTAGTTTGCTCAGCTCTTCCTCATAAGATATTAGAGTCAGACTCAGAATCAAGCTTAATATTGCTGATATTTTATTTTTGAGGTAGCAATACAGTCTAATACCAAAGTAAATACTATAAATTACAATAAAATACATACAGGGAGGAACGGTGCTTGTTTTGCTGTTATTGTTTCATTGGTTGGCGCGAGAGGTGTTCTGTTTTGATCTGAGCATTGTGGGCATGCTATGTTGGCACCGGACTGTGAGGTGACAATGTGTACTGTCCCTATCACATTGTTAAATTGTGCTGGTTGTTGACACAAACAATGCATTAGAGACAGTATGTTTCAATGTATATGTGATAAATAAATTGATCTCAATCAGAATAGCTGGAGGATTTAGGATTAAGGTGAAGAGGAAAGTCTTAAGAAGATCTGAGGGGAAGGTTCACACAGATTGTGGTGTATATATGAAACTGGAATTGTTTTGTTATTGTCACATGCATTATTGTCTCTTTATTTTACATGGGTAAAATAAGAGGTTAGCTTGATACTATTCCAACTTGATGCATCCTGGATTTAGAGTTCATTTCACGTGCCATTTGTAAGAAGTTTATAGATTCTACCCACGAACCATGTGGGTTTCTTTTGGGTTCTTTGGTTTTCTCCCACAGTCCAAAGATATATCAATTAGGTTAATTGGTCATTGTAAATTGTCCTGTGATTGGGGTATTGGGTTGCTAGGCAATTTAGCTCATTCAGCCAATTCAGCCAGAAGGGCTTGGACCATGCTGTATTGCTAAATAAATAAAGATATAGTACCAAGATCCAGTGCGAGGCTTGTCCGATGTACTGTTCACCTTGCGGAACCAGTTGCCAGAGAAAGTAGTCGAGGCAGGTATAATTGTAAGATTGAAAAGACATTTGGATAGGCAGTTGGAAGGTAAAGGTTTAGAGAGGTAAGGTCCAAATATGGGTAAAGGTGGGGAGGGTTAGCAACTTTAAATTAATCTGTGTTATAATTTCAGATGACCTGTCCTGGGACCAGCATGTAAGTGCATTAAGTAAGGAAGCATGGTAGCATCGCTGCTTAGGAGTTTCAGCATGAAACTTTGATAAACTTCTATAAATGTGCGGTGGAGAATATATTGACTAATTGCAGCACAGCCTGGTATGGAAACACCAATGCCATTGAAAGGAAAATCCTACAAAAAGTAATAGATATGGTCCTGTCTATCACAGGTAAAGCCCTCTCCAACACTTAGCACTTCTAAACAAAGTGTTGTCGCAAGAAAGCAGCATTCATCATCAGGGACTCCCACCACTCAGGCCATCCTCTCTTCTCGCTGCTGCCATCTGGAAGAAGGTAAAGGAGCCTCAAGACTCACACCATCAGGTTCAGGAACAGTTATTACCCCTTAGCCATCAGGTTTGTAAACTAGTGGGAATAACTTCTCTCAACTTCATTTGTCCTATCACTGAACTGTTCCCACAGCCTGTGGACTGTCATTAAAGGACTCTTCATCACATGTTGTTGATATTTATTACTTATTTAGTATTATTTATACAAATACATTGTTTTTCTGCTCAAGCTGGTAAAATCTGGGGTGCAGGCATGTTCATTTCTCAATTCCTAGGAACTTTCAGACTATACTCGTGGTGTTAACTATTGCAGATTTCTGAAGATTTACATAGATATTGCTGTGTAGCCCTAATTATGTAATGCTGTTGTGTGGTGCCTTTGGGATGATCCTGGTTGTAGATATTACTATCCGACAATGTATACCATGTTCATGTTAAACTTTAACTTTCATGGGAGCTATCAGTAGTTCTGAGTGATGTGGAATGGAATGGAATGAGAAATGGATTGGTATTCCCCAGTCAGGATGAACTAAATCAAAAGGCAGCCATGCCGCTTTTGACAAGCTGAAAAGTTACAAGCTGAAACTTACAATCACAGAATCATAGAATCTTGCAGCATGGACCAGGCCATTTGGCCCATTTCATCCATGGAGATTATTGGGCACCCTTCCATGCTAACCCAAGCACTTACCTCATTGCTGTCTATGCTTAAGCAGTTCTTGACAATTCTGAAATGCTGCCAATGACCCAGCTTCACCCATTCTCTCAGGGAGTGCAGTAGACTTACTTGCACTCTCTAGGTGAAGATGGTTTCACTCATATTCCCTTTGCATCTCTTTCCCTTTTCTCTAAACCTCTGTTCTGTGGTATTGTCTCACTCTGTGATGGGAAAACATTTACTCTAATCGACCTTAGCCATATCCCTTAGAATTTGAAATCCCTCAATCATGTCCCCACTCGTTTACTCCAGGGAAAAATGTTCATGCTTCTCAAGTCTATTCTCTTAGGTTAGCTGCTCTGCCACAGCTAACAGCCCAATGAATGCCCTTTGCACCCTCTCCATTGAGATTATGTCTCTACTGTATCTTGTTGACCAGAATTCCAGCTAAGTCTGACCAAGGTTTATAAAATTGGAGCAAAACATCCCTACATCCATACTCATTGTCCCAACCAATGAAAGCCAACTTCAGTGGTTGGTAAGTTGATGGAGAAGATCCTGAGAGGCAGGATTTATGAACATTTGGAGAGGCATAATATGATTAGGAATAGTCAGCATGGCTTTGTGAAAGGCAGGTCGTGCCTTAAGAGCCTGATTGAATTTTTGAGGATGTGACGAAATACATTGATAAAGGTGGAGCAGTAGATGTAGCATATATAGATTTCAACAAGGCATTTGCTGAAAGCCCATGCAAGGCTTATTGAGAAAGTAAGGAGGCATTGGATTCAAGGGGACATTGCTTTGTGGATCCAGAACAGGCTTGCCCACAGAAGGCAAAGAGTGGTTGTAGACGGGTCATATTCTGCATGGAGTTCAGTTACCAGTGGTGTACCTCAGGGATCTGTTCTGGAACCCCTACTCTTCGTGATTTTTATAAATGACCTGGATGAAGAAGTGGACAGATGGGTTAGTAAATTTACTGATAGCACAAAGATTGGAGGTGTTGTCGATAGTGTGGAGGGCTGTCAGAGGTTACAGTGGGACATTGATAGAATGCAAAACTGGGCTGAGAAGTGACAGATGGAGTTCAACCCAGATAAACGCGAGGTGGTTAATTTTGGTAGGTCAAATATGATGACAGAATATAGTATTAATGGTAAGACTCCTGGCAGTGTGGAGGATTAGAGGGATCTTGCATTTAAGTCCATAGGACACTCAAAGCTGCTGTATGGGTTGACTCTCCGGTTAAGAAGGCATATGGTGCATTGGCCTTCATCAATCATAGGATTGAGTTTAGGGCCCAAGAGGTAATGTTGCGGCTATATAACCCTGGCCAGACCCCACTTGGAGTACTGTGCTCAGTTCTGGTTGCCTCACTATAGGAAGGATGTGGAAACCATAGAAAGGGTGCGGAGGAGATTTACAATGATATCGCCTGGATTGGGGAGCATGCCTTATGAGAATAGGTTGAGTGAACTCGGCCTTTTACACTTGGAGTGATGGAGAATAAGAGAGACCTGATAGAGGTGTATAAGATGATGAGAGACATTGATTGTGTGGATAGGCAGAGGCTTTTTCCCAGGACTGAAATGGCTAGGATGAGAGGGCACAGTTTTAAGCTGCTTGGAAACAGGTACAGAGGAGATGTCAGGAGCAGGTTTTTAACGCAGAGAGTGGTGAGTGCATGGAAAGTACTGCCGGCAACAGTGGTGGAATCGGATATGATAGGGACTTTTAAGATTACTCCTGGACAGGTACATGGAGCTCAGAAAAATAGAGGGCTGTGGGTAACCATAGGTGATTTCTAGGGTAAGGACATGCTTGGCACAGCTTTGTGGGCCTACACTGTGCTGTAGGTTTTCTATGTTTCTATGTTTCTATATCTCATATACCTTCATAACAATACTGTCTACCTGTGTTACCAGTTTCATCATTCAAATAGTTGATTTAATCACAATTGGTACCAGATGGTAAAGTGCAGAGCTTTTTTTTAAATTAAACAGCTTGCTTATTTCTGTCCTTCCCATTAACCCAGTCAAAAACATTGTAAAATATTATTGGTTTTCATAGTCAGGTAATTGAAAGTATCCATCTGTATTCTCTACCCTTCAAAATGTGGTGAATGAAAACTTAGAATGTAAAATGATAAATTAGAACAACCCATGATCTTGTGCTGACTTATAAACCTACTTAATGAACAGTCTTAACCTTTCCTCCTACATAGCCCATTGACTTACATCTTCCTCTCATCCCTGTGCCTATGTAAGAGTCTTTTAAATAACCCTATTGTATCAGACTCTACCACCACCAACAGTGCATTCCAGATACCGGCTCCTCTCTGTGTAAAAAGCCAATTTCTACCATTTCCAAAACGTTGCTCCACTCACCTTAAACAGGTGCTCTTTGATATTGGTCATTGCCTGTCATGGTCAAAAGCCGTTGGATGTCGGCCCCAAACATCCTCCATTCTCCATTGCTCCAAAGAGAAGAATCCAAACTCATTTCACTTTCTCATCCAAATCTCCATAAAAATCAAAGGGAGTTGGGTCCTTGTGGAACAACACCACTCACTGACCTCCAGGCAGAATATGCTCCATCTGCTACCAGCCGCTACCCACAAGGTCAAGCTTCCAGTGAATCCATGCTTGTGGATGTGCCTACCATGGAGAAACTTGTTAAATGTGTTACTAGAATCCATATACACTACATCCACCATTCACCTTCAACAATTTGTTCTGTCACCTTCTTGAAAAGCACAACTAGGATCATAAGGTACAATCAGCCCCTCACAAACCCATGCTGACTATCCTTAATAAGATTATTTTTCTCCAAATGCTCATGAATTTTGTCCCTAAGACTCCTCTCCAATATTTTGCCTAACACTGATGGTTTATAATCTCTTAGATAAAACCCTTTGTTGTATGAAGTGAAAATTCATTGAATGAATGCTACAAACTAGAGAACTATTTAACAAATTCTGAAATAGAGACAGAAAATTCTGGAAATACACAATAGGGCAGGCAACATCTGTGAAGAGGTTACCTGGAGAGGAGATCCTGATAACTACGATCTGTCAATATTTGGAAAGTCAAGGACTTATTAATCAACATGGTTCTGTTTGTGGGAGATCATATCTCATAAATTTGATAAATATAAGAGATCCTGCAGATGCTGGAAATCCAGAGTAACACACACAAAATGCTGGAGGAAATCAGCAGGTCAGGCAGCATCCATGGAAAGGAATAGAGGAATATGGAAATAAAGGCAGTAGGGGACTCCATCGTGAGAGGTACAGAAACGGGTTACTGTGGCAACAGGCGGGATTTAAGGATGGTGCGTTGCCTCCCTGGTGCCAGGACCCAGAATGTCAAGGACCGATTGCAGGGCACCCTCAAGGGTGAAGGTGAACAGCTGGAAGTGGTAGTGCATGTCGGCACAAATGACGTCGGGAAGAAGAGGAAAGAAATTCTGCAGCGTGACTTCAGAGAACTCGGGAGAAGGCTGAAAAGCAGGACCTCCAGGGTGGTTAACTCCGGTTTGCTTCCAGGTCCTCGTGCTGTTGAGGGCAGGAAAAGGGAGATAGAAGATCTGAATGCGTGGCCGAGCAGCTGGTGCGGGAAGCAGGGATTTAGATTCTTAGACCACTGGGATCTGTTCTGGGGTAAGGATGAATTGTACAAAAGGGACAGGTTGCACTTTAACAGGCGGGGGACCAGCATTCTGGCAGGCAGGTTTGCCACTGCTACACGGGTGTGTTTAAACTAAGTAGTGGGGGGAGGAAACAAACTGGAAATATAAGGATGAAGTTTAAAAAAAAAGAGAGAATAAGAAAAGTTAAGAAAGACAACAGAATTAAAGGGGCAGAAAGCTCAGGAAGAGATCGGAGAGTATGGCCAAGTGCAATAGGGACCGAACTGAGAAGCGAGAGGAGTAATGGATTAAAAGTATTATATATGAATGCACGAAGTATAAGAAATAGAGTGGGTGAGCTTGAGGATCAGTTGGAAATTGGCAAATATGATGTTGTAGGAATAACAGAGACATGGCTGCAAGAGGACCAGGGCTGGGAAATGAATATTCAAGGGGTATATGTCCTATCGAAAGGACAGGCAGGTGGGTAGAGGGGGAGAGGTGGCTCTGTTGGTAAGGAATGAAATTCAGTCCCTTGCAAGGGATGACATAGAATCAGGAGATGTAGAGTCAGTATGGATAGAACTGAAATATTGTAAGGGCAAAAAGACCCCAAAGGGAGTTATCTAGAGGCCCCCAAATGATAGCCTGGATATAGGGTGCAAATTGAATCAAGAGTTAAAATTGGCTTGTCGTAAAGGTAATGGTACGATTGTTATGGGGGATTTCAACATACAGGTAGACTGGGAAAATCAGGTTGGTACTGGACCCCAAGAAAAGGAGTTTGTGGAGTGCCTCCGAGATGGATTCTTAGAGTAGCTTGTACTGGAGCCTACCAGGGAGAAGGCAATTCTGGATCTAGTGTTGTGTAATGAACCAGATTTGATAAGGGAACTCGAGGTAAAGGAGCCATTAGGAGGTAGTGACCATAATATGGTAAAGTTTAATCTACAACTTGAGAGGGAGAAAGGAAAATCAGTAGTATCAGTATTACAGTTGAACAAAGGGGACTATGGAGCCATGAGGGAGGAGCTCAGCAAAGTTGACTGGAAAGATACCCTAGCAGGGATGACAGTGGAACAACAATGGCAGGTATTTCTGGGAATAATACAGAATGTGCAGGATCAGTTCATTCCAAGGAGAGTAAGGGGTGACCATGGCTGACAAGGGAAGTCAAGGACAGTATAAAAATAAAAGAGAAGAGGAATAACATAGCAAAGATAAGTGGGAAGCCAGAGGATTGGGAAACTTTGAAAGAGCAACAGAAGATAACTAAAAAGGCAATACAGGGAGAAAAGGTAAGGTACAAAGGGAAGCTAGCCAATAATATAAAGGAGGATAGTAAAAGCTTCTTTGGGTATGTGAAGAGGAAAAAAAATAATTAATACCAAAGTTGGGCCCTTGAAGACAGAAATGGGTGAATTTTTTATGGGGAACAAGGAAATGGCAGTCAGGTTGAACAGATACGTTTGATCTGTCTTCACTAGGGAAGACACAAACAATCTCCCAGATGTAATAGTGGCCAGAGGACCTAGAATAACGGAGGAACTGAAGGAACTTCACATTAGGCAGAAAATGGTGTTGGGTGGACTGATGGGACTGAAGGCTAATAAATCCCCAGGGCCTGATGGTCTGCATCCCAGGGTACTTAAGGAGGTGGCTCTAGAAATCGTGGATGCATTAGTAATCATTTTCCAATGTTCTATAGATTCAGGATCAGTTCCTGTGGATTAGAGGGTGGCTAATGTTATCCCACTTTTTAAGAAAGGAGGGAGAGAGAAAACAGGGAATTATAGACCAGTTAGCCTGATATCATTGGTGGGGAAGATGCTGGAGTCAATTATAAAAGATGAAATAGCGGCACATTTGGATAGCAGTAACAGGATTGGTCAAGGCAGCATGGATTTTCGAAGGGGAAATCATACTTGACAAATCTTCTGTAATTTTTTGAGGATGTAACTATGAAAATGGACAAGGAGTGAGCCAGTGGATGTAGTGTATCTGGATTTTCAGAAAGCCTTTGATAAGATCCCACTTAGGAGATTAGTGGACAAAATTAGAGCACATGATATTGGGGTAGGGTACTGACATGATAGAAAATTGGTTGGCAGACTGTAAACGAAGAGTAGGGATTAACGGGTCCCTTTCAGAATGGCAGGCAGTGACTAGTGGGGTACCGCAAGGCTGGGTGCTGGGATCACAGCTATTTGCAATATACATTAATGATTTAGATGAAGGGATTAAAAGTAACATTAGCAAATTTGCAGATGACACAAAGCTGTGTGGCAGTGTGAAATATCAGGAAGATGTTATGAGAATGCAGGGTGACTTGGACAGGTTGGGTGAGTGGGCAGATGCAAGGCAGTTGCAGTTTAATGTGGATAAATGTGAGGTTATCCAATTTGGTGGCAAGAACAGGAAGGCAGATTACTATCTGAATGGTGTCAAGTTAGGAAAAGGGGAAGTACAATGAGATCTAGGTGTCCTTGTTCATCAGTCACTGAAAGTAAGCATGCAGGTACAGCAGGCAGTGAAGAAAGCTAACGGCATGTTGGCCTTCATAACAAGGGGAGTTGCGTATAGGAGTAAAGAGGTCCTTCTGCAGTTGTATAGGGCAATGGTGAGACCACATCTGGAGTATTGTGTGCAGTTTTGGTCTCCAATTTTGAGCAAGGCCATTCTTGCTGTTGAAAGAGTGCAGCATAGGTTTACAAGGTTAATTCCTGGGATAGTGAGACTATTATATGTTGAAAGATTGAAGCAACTGGGCTTGTATACACTGGGATTTAGAAGGATGAGAGGGGATTGGATTGAAACATATAAGATTGTTAAGGGATTGGACACGCAGGTGGCAGGAAACATGTTCCTGATGTTGGGGGAGTCCAGAACCAGAGGCCACAGTTTAAGAATAAGGGGTAGGCCATTTAGAATGGAGCTGAGGAAATACCTTTTCACTCAGAAAGTTGTGGATCTGTGGAATGCTCTGCCTCAGAAGGCAGTGGAGACCAATTTTCTGGATGCTTTCAAGAAAGAGTTAGATAGAGCTCTTAAAGATAGCAGAGTCAAGGGATATGGGGAAAAGGCAGGAACAGGGTATTGATTGTGGATGATCAGCCATGATCACAATGAATGGTGGTGCTAGCTCAAAGGGCCGAATGGCCTACTCCTGCACCTATTGTCTATTGTCTAAACAGTTTGCAGACAGGAAGTACATGTGTGAGGCTGGTGTTCTGTGCTCAGTGTCAGATGTGGAAAGTCCAGGAGACTCCCAAACTCGGGACTCACATCTGCACCAGGTGCGTCAAGCTGCAGCTCCTTAGGGATCTGGAGATGCAGATCAATGACGCGTCTGGTCAGGGGAAGTGAGGAGGTGTTAGAGAGGAGCTATAGGCAGGTGGTCACACCAGGGCCTGGAGAGACAGATAAGTGGGTAACAGTCAGGAGAGGGAAGGGCAGGAGTCAGAGGCTAGAGAGTACACCAGTGGCTGTACCCTTTGACAATAAGTACTCCTGCTTGAGTACTGTTGGGGGGGGCTGCCTGGGTGAAGCAACACTGGCTGCATCTCTGGCACAGAGTCTGGCCCTGTGGCTTAGAAGGGTAGGGAAAGGAAGAGGATGGCAACAGTGATAGGGTTCTCTATAGTCAGGGGGTCAGACAGGCGATTCTGTGGACGCAGGAAAGAAGCACAGATGGTAGTTTGCCTCCCAGGTGCAAGGGTCCGGGATGTTTCTGATCATGTCTGTGATATCCTGAAGTGGGAAGGAGAACAGCCAGAGGTTGTGGTACATATTGGTACCAACGATATAGGCAGGAAAGGGGAGGAGGTCCTGAAAGCAGACTACAGGGAGTTAGGAAGGAAGTTGAGAAGCAGGACCACAAAGGTGGTCGTCTCGGGGGTGACAGTGTGTATAGGAATAGAGTGAGGTGGAGGATAAATGTGTGGCTGAAGGATTGGAGCAGGGGGCAGGGATTCAGATTTCTGGATCGTTGGGACCCCTTTTGGGGCAGGTGTGACCTGTACATAAAGGACAGGTTGCACTTGAATCCCAGGGGGACCAATATCCTGGCAGGGAGGTTTGCTAAGGCTAACCAAACTGAAGAGACAGAGGAAGAGGTGGTTGGCTCACAAATAGAGAAAGCTTGGAGACAATGCAAGTGGGAGGATAGACAGGTGATAGAGAAGGGACGCGCTCAGACCGAAGGTTTGAGATGTGTTTATTTTAATGCAAGGAGTATTATGAACAAAGTGGATGAGCTTAGAGCATGGATCGGCACTTGGATCTATGATGCTGTGGCCATTACTGAGAATTTGATGGCTCAGGGGCAGGAATGGTTACTTCAAGTGCCAGGTTTTAGATCTTTCAGAAAGGACAGGGAGAGAGGCAAAAGAGGTAGGGCATGGCACTGTTAATCAGAGATAGTGTCACGGCTGCAGAAAAGGAGGAAGACATGGAGGTGTTGTCTATGGAGTTTCTGTGAGTGGAAATTAGGAACAGAAAGGGGTCAATAACTCTACTAGGTGTTTTTTATAGAACACCCAACAGTAACAGGGACATTGAGGAGCAGATAGGGAGACAGATTCGGGAAAAGTGTAATAATAATAGGTGGGTCATGGTGGGAGTTTTTAACTTCACAATTATCGATTGGCATGTTCCTAGAGCGAGGGGTTTAGATGGGGTGGAGTTTGTTAGTGTGTTCAGGAAGGTTCCTTGACACAAAATGTAGATTAGCCTACAAGAGGAAAGGCTGTACTTGATCTGGTATCTGGGAAACGAACCTGGCCAGGTGTCAGATCTCTCAGTGGGAGTGCATTTTGGAGATAGTGATCACAATTCCATCTCCTTTACCATAGCATTGGAGAGGGATAGGACTAAACAAGTTAAGAAAGCATTTAATTGGAGTAAGGGGAAATATGAGGCTATCAGGCAGGAACTTGGAAGCATAAACTGGGAACAGATGTTCTCAGGGAAATGCACGGAAGAAATGTGGTAAATGTCCAAGGGATATTTCTGTGGAGATCTGCATAGGTACGTTCCAATGAGACAAGGAAAGGATGGTAGGGTACAGCAACCGTGGTGTACAAAGGCTGTTGTAAATGAGAAGAGCTTACAATAGATTCAAAAAGCTAGGTAATGATAGTGATCTGGAAGTCTATAAGGCAACAGGAAGGAGCTTAAGAAAGAAATCAGGAGAGCCAGAATGGGTCCTGAGAAGGCCTTGGTGGACAGGATTAAGGAAAACCCTAAGGCATTCTACAGGTATGTGAAGAGCAAGAGAATAAGACGTAAGAGAATAGGACCTATCAAGTGTGACAGTGGGAAAGTGTGTAGGGAACTGGAGGAGTTAGAAGAGGTACTTAATGATTACTTTACTTCAGTATTCACTACGGAAAAGGATCTTGGTGATTGAAGGGATGACTTACAGCAGACTGAAATGCATGAGCATGTAGATATTAAGGAAGAGGATGTGCAGGAGCTTTTGAAAGCATCAAGTTGGATAAGTCACCGGGACCAGACGAGATGTACCCCAGGTTACTGTGGGAGGTGAGTGAGGAGATTGCTGAGCCTCTGGTGATGACCTTTGCATCATCAATGAGGATGGGAGAAGTTCTGGAGGATCAGAGGGATGCAGAATCTTACTTCAGTGGTCGGTAAGTTGATGGAGAAGATCCTGAGAGGCAGGATTTATGAACATTTGGAGAGGCATAATATGATTAGGAATAGTCAACATGGCTTTGTGAAAGGCAGGTTGTGCCTTACAAGCCTGATTGAATTTTTTGAGGATGTGGCAGTAGATGTAGTGAATATGGATTTCAAAAAGGCATTTGCTGAAAGCCCATGCAAGGCTTATTGAGGAAGTAAGAAGGCATGGGATCCAAGGAGACATTGCTCTGTGGATCTAGAACTGATTTGCACACAGAAGGCAAAGAGTGGTTGTAGATGGGTCATATTCTGCGTGGAGGTTGGTCATCGGTGGAGTGCCTCAGGGATCTGTTCTGGGACCCCTACTCTTTGTGATTTTTATAAATAACTTGGATGAAGAATTGGACAGATGGGTTAGTACTTTTGCTGATGACACAAAGTTTGGAGGTGTTGTGGATAGTGTGGAGGGCTGTCAGAGGTTACAGTGGGACATTGGTAGGATGCAAAACTGGTCTGAGAAGTGACAGATGGAGTTCAACCCAGATAAATGTGAGGTTGTTCATTTTGGTAGGTCAAATATGATGGCAGAATATAGTATTAATGGTAGGACTCTTGGCAGTGAGGAGGATCAGAGGGATCTTGGGGTTCGAGTCCATAGGACACTCAAAGCTCCTGCACAGGTTGACTCTGTGGTTAAAAAGGCATACAGTGCATTGGCCTTCATCAATCATGGGATTGAGTTTAGGAGCCGAGAGGTAATGTTGCAGCTATATAGGACCCTGGTCAGACCCCACTTTGAGTACTGTGCTCAGTTCTGGTCGCTTCACTATAGGAAGGATGTGGAAACCATAGAAAGGGTACAGAGGAGATTTATAAGGATGTTGCCTGGATTGGGGAGCATGCCTTATGAGAATAGTTTGAGTGAACTCGGCCTTTTCTCCTTGGAACGACAGAGAATGAGAGGGACCTGATAGAGGTGTATAAAATGATGATGAGAGGCATTGATCACGTGGATAGGCAGAGGCTTTTTCCCCAGGGCTGAAATGGCTAGCAGGAGAGGGCATAGTTTTAAGGTGCTTGGAAGTAGGTACAGAGGAAATGTCAGGGGTAAGTTTTTTACGCAGAGTGGTGAGTGCGTGGCATGGGCTGCCAGCGACGGTAGTGGAGGTGGATGCAATAGAGTATTTTAAGAGACTCCTGGATAGGTACATGGAGCTTAGAAAAATCAAGGCTATTGGTAACCCTCAGTAATTTCATAGTTCACGTCATGTTCGGCACAGCTTTGTGGGCCAAAGGGCCTGTATTGTGTGTAGGTTTTCTGTGTTTCTATGTTCTATATCCTGATGAAGGGTCTCAGCCATAAATATCAACTAATTATTCATTTCCACAGATGCTGCCTAACCTGCTGAGTTCCTCCAGCATTTTGTATGTCTCATAAATTTGATTGAGATTTTTGAAGAGGTAAATGTGTGGGGGCAGGCAGTGCATATTGTTTACGTATGAACTTTCACAAGGCCTTTTACCAGGCCCCACATGGCAGGTTGATCCAAAATATGGGACAGTAAATTGGATACAAATTTTTGGCAGAAAGTGGAGATGTGGACCCGTTGGTATACCGTAGGGTGTGGTGCTTGGCCCTTTGTTGTTCTAATTAATCATCTGGAAGAGGGAGTGCAAATGGCATCAATTGTACATTTGCAAATGACAACAATGTTGGTGGTCTACTGGACAGTGAAGGGTGATTCAGGTTATAACAAGCTCTTGATCAGCTAGGAAAGTGGACTGAATGGTTGGTAAATGTGATGAGGCATCTTCTGGGAAGTTAAACCAGTCCAGGACATACACTGTGTGTGGCACTATGGAGTGTCACTGAACTGAGAGACCACTTGGTACAAGTACATAATTCCCTGTCAGTGATGACACAGGTAAATGTTGTGCTGTAGAAGGAAGGAATGTGATGTGCTTGCTTTCATTGGTGGGGCCATTAAGTACATTGGCCAGGTCATACCTGAAGTACAGTGTACAGGTCTGTTTGCTGCACTGTGGGAAAGATTGGAATACGTAAAGGATATTTACCAGGATATATCCTGGATTGGAGGATTTTTGTTATGGGGAGTGAATAGACAGGGTGGTCTTGTTTTTCCTGGAGTGAGGGAGGCTGGGGTGGTACCCTGAGAGAATTTAAATATTTACTGTATAGACTTTATAAAAATCATCAATTGAGTTGATATTCCCCACCCCCCCACCAGATATAGGATCTCAAAGTCATAAGCTTAAGTTTGGAGGAAGGAGCTTTTGTGGGGAACTGCAGGGGTTGATCCATTCTGCAGAGAATAGTTGGTATATGGAGTGAATTAGCAGAAGGAGTGGTGGATCTGATACAATTACTATAATTGTGGTTGATCAGATTCAGTTACTGTGTATTAGACTGGTTTATGCAGATATTTAAATACGAACCATCTAGGACATCTTCAAATAGCAGTGCCTCAAAATGGTGGCATCCATCATTAAAACTCCCCTACCACATTACTCTTTTCATTACTTCCATCAGAGTGGGAGTGCAGAAACCTGAAGACCTACACTCAATGTATTAGGAACGGTTCATTTCCCGCCAGCAGTGATTTTTAAAGATTTATTTGGAGATACAGCACACTGACAGGCACTTCCAGACCAATGAGCCCTTGGCATCCAAATATACCCACGTGACAAACGAATCTACTAACCCAAAAATTATTGGAATGTGTGAGGAAACCAGAGTACACAATGGAAACACATACAGTCATGACATGAGGAGAATGTACAAACTCCTTACAGACAGACATCTTTTGGAAGATTCCTGATGAAGGGTCTCGGCCCGAAACATTGGCTACTCTTTTCTCACAGATGCTGCCTGACCTGCTGAGATTTTCCAGCATTGTGTACATATTCCTTACAGACAGCACAGGAATTGAACCCAGGTCACTGGTGCTGTAATGGCAGTATGCTAACTGCTAAGCTAGGGTGCCACCCTGTAAGAGCACAAATGATGGCGTAGTGTTTATGGATTCATTGTCTGAATGGACAATAAACCCTTGAACAGGACCTCTCTACCTTTGCTCTCTACTTGCACTATGTATTCAAGATTTAAAATTCAAGGTTGTTTAATGTTATTTCCTGTACAGAATTGAAAAGAGAATGCAATAATTGTTAATACAGATCCAAATGCAGCAGAAAAAACACACAAAAGGCAAAGAACACAACTACAATAATAAAACACAATACTGTAAATATAAATACATAAGGTAGCTTCTACACATTGATTGTCCATAAAGTGACGCTAAGCTGTAGATAAGGGGACTGACAGGAAATAATAAAGTAATGGTGAAGTTATTGGGTTGAAGAGTTGATCAGTCTTACTGCTTGGAGGAAGTATCTGTTTTTGAGTCTGATTGTCCTGCTGGATGCTACATAGCCTCCAACCTGATATAGTTGGACAAACAGTCCAGCAGCAGGGTATGTAAGATCCTTCATGATGGTCCAGGCCCTTCTCCAGCATTTTTCTCTATGTACGTCTTTGATGGTGGGTAGGATTGTGTCAGTGATGTTTTGGGCAGTTTTGGCCACACGTTGTGGAGTCAGTTCGGTTTCCGTACCAAGCTGTGATGCAGATCCGGTGCCTAATAAAGTGGCTACTGAGCGTATGTTTGTAGCCTTCTACGTCAGTAGCTCATCTACTTCTACGTATGTTATGTGTTCAGAGATGCACTTCTACACACCTCTGTTATAATATGTCGTTATTTGAGTCACTGCCACCTTTTGATCAGCTTGAATCACTCTGGCCATTCTCCTCTGACCTCTCTCAATAACAAAGCATCTCACCCACAGAACTGTTGCTCATTGGATTTGTTTTCGTTGTTTTTGCACCATTCTCTGTGGAGACTGTTGTGTGTGAAAATAACAGGAAATAAATAGTTTCTGAGATAGTCAAATTATCAAACTATCACTTGCACCAACAGTTATTCTACAGTCAGAATCACTTAGATCACATTTCTTTTCCATTCTGATATTTGACCTGAATAACAGCTTAACCTCTTGACAATGTCCTGCTGCCACATGATTGGCTGCTTAGATATTTACATTAATGAGCATGTGTACCTAATAAAGTGGCCATCGAGTGTAAATATAATTCTTATTGTAACTGATAGCATATTTTATATATTGCACTGTACTGCTGCCACAAAATAATAACATTCTACGGCAAATGTTGGTAACAATATACCTAACTCTGATTCAGATAGGCAAGGTACAGAAGGATTACAATCCTAATGTGGGCAAATTGGAATAGTGTAAATTATAAGTGGCAGAAGCAGGAAGGGTAGAAGATCCATTTTTGTGCTGTATGATTCTTTGACCTTAAACGTTTATGATATTGGGACTGCCCAGGACAGCAGGGTGAAATAAAAGCTGTAAGTGCCAAAGGCTCTCAGCAGGTTAGGCAGCATTTGCAGATAGAGAGAGACACACACACACACAGTCAGTATTTCTGCTCAGTGATTCTTTAGGCCAACGGGAGTGAATTGCTTGCCTACCCTTCACATTAATGCTGTGGAACTGGTATTTCTTTTAACCATTACCTTGTAAACATCTGGTTTTAACTTATCCAAAATCAGCCTAAGAAGATTCCTTCGCTTGGAGACAAATTAACCTTTTATGTTATAAAGACAAGAGATTCTGCAGGTGCTGGAAATCCAGACACACAAAATGCAGCATCTAGGAAAATATATAAAACAGTTGATGTTTTGGGCCAAGACCATTCACCATGACTGGAAAGTAAGGTGGAAGATGTCAGAATAAAAAATGTTTGGGGAGGGGAAGGAGGACAAGCTAGAAGATGATCTGTGAATCCAGGTGTGTGAGAAAGGTAAAGGGCTGGGCAAGAAGTAATCTGATAGGACAGGAAAGTGAATCATGGGAGAAAGGGAAGAAAGTGGGGCACCACGTGGAGGTGATAGGCAGGCGACAAGAAGATGTAAGAGACCAGAGTGGGGAATCGAAGAAGAGGGAAGGGGAGGAAAAAGAAAAACTGAGAAGAAAGATCAATGTTCATGCCATCATGTTGGAGGCTACACAGATGGAATACCCTGAGTGCGGCCTCATCGTGGCAGAAGAGGAGGCCATGGACTGACATGTTGAATGGAATGTAGATAGGAATTAAAATCACTGGCCACAGGAAATTCCACTTTTACTTTATAGTTGCTTTCCAAAAACATTTTTATATCCATTTCAGTGCTTGCTCTGTTAGGATTTGAACTCATTGACCTCTTGCTCAGTCCCATAACCACAGGCTACAGCAGCTGCACAGAACATTTTGTAGTCACTGATTTCAATCTGAGTTGATCTGCTGCCATTACGAGCTGATGTAAAAGGTGGTGCGTCTGACCCTGCGGAACAATTGACTCGCTTTGGCTCCTTACCTTCCAGATTGACAATCAAAGCAAATGACTGCGCATGAGACGGTAGAGTATTAGCCTGGCCATGCAGTCTGAGAACTGAAAATGGGAAATAAACAGGCACAAGGTAAAGTGAATTAGTACAACTGCAGAATGTGGAATCTCAAACATAAACAGAAGGCTACAGATAGTCGTATTTGTGGAGGCAAGAGATGATAATTTGGTTGAGACTGGATCAGGACTGAGAGAGAACGGGAAAGATCGCTAATGTATAAATGTATGTGTCTGAAGTAGGGCAGAGGCTGTAGGTGATAGGTGGAAACAACTGGGGTGGGGGTGATAGGAAGATGAAAGCATGCATATGGGGGTGCAGTGCAGGATAGGAGGCTGATAGGTGGCGCTAGAGGAGAGGGATAATAGGCACTTTTTCTAGCAGACGGAGCGTAGGTACTCAACGAAGCAGTCTCCGAATCTACAGGAGGCCACATCAGGAGCAGCAGAATTCAGGGCCCTAAATAGTCCTTCCAGTTGAGGCAGCTCTCACCTATGAGTCTTTTGGGTCCCATACAATGTCCAGTGCCTCTGGTGTGGCCTCGATGAGATCCGACATAGATTTGTACATGTTGATTTGACCACAGCATCTGCCGTGTATTTTGTGTTTATAGATTTGGAAATTGCTTCACAGAGCACCTATGCTCTGTCTGCCAGTGGTCATCCATTTTAATAGTCTTCCCATTCCCATTCCGATATGTCCATCCATGGCCTCCTCCACTGTCGTGATGAGACCACTCTCAGGTTGGAGGAACAATGCCTCATATTCCGTCTGGGTAGTTTCCAACCTGATAGCATTTACATTGAATTCTCAAGCTTCTGGTTATTGCCCCACCCCACCCCCCTCTCCTCCACCATTTCCCATTCCCTTTTCCCTCTCTCACCTTATATCATCACTTCCCTCTGCTATTCCACCCCTCCTTTCTTTCTTCCATGGCTTTCTGTCTTTTTTACCAATTTACTTACCAGCTCTTTACTTCATCCCTCCCCTGTCACCTGGTGTTTCTCTCTTCCCTCCCCCACCCTTTAACTCTACTCCTCAGCTTTTTTACTTCAGTCCTGCTAAAGGGTTTTGGCCCAAAACATTGACTGTACTATTTTTTGTAGATGCTACCAGGAAAGCATGGCTGTGTCTTTAATTTTCTCAGCAAGATATCATCAAGAGCCTTATCTAAAAGCACTCTTAATAATAAGTTTCTGCAGATGTACTGTTGAAAGTATCCTGATAGCACCAGTGCAAGGACTAATACAGCAATTTGAATGCACAGGGACATAAAAAGCTTTAGAGAGAAGTGGGCTCTGTCCAATATATCACAGCCACACCCTCCCCACCTGTGGTGATACCTACAGGAGACACTGCTTCAAGAAGGCACCAGCTATCGTCAATGATCCCCACCATCTCTCCATTCCATCTTCTTGCAGCTACCATCAGGCAGGAAGTACAGAAACGTGAAGTCCCACATCACCGGCTTCAAGAATGGCTACTTCCCTTCAACCATTCTGTTGTTGAACTGACTGACAAAACACTAATCACTGCTAAGCAACACTGGCCATTTTAACCATTTTACCTTTATTTTATTCTAATTGTTTACTTTCTTGTAATAATATTGTGCATGATTTATGTTTAATTGATTTGTTTTTTGTGAATGCTGCTTATGTGATGCCATAAGTTGGTAAAGCTACTGAAAATATGTTTTTCATTGCATCTACACATGCATGCGTTTGTACTTATGACAATGGAACATGGAGCATAGAACATTGCACTATTGTAAAGGTCCTTCAGCCCACAGTGTTTTGCCAGCCTTTTAACCCATTCCAAGATGAATCTAACCCTTCCCTTTCACACAGCCCTCTATTTTTCTCATATCCATGTGTCTATTTAAGTGTCTCTTAAATGCCCCTAATGTATCTGCCTCCAAGTCGACTTTGACTTTGGAGAAGTCTGTATTTACCAGCAACAGCCCCGATTTAACCCTAACCTAATCATAGAACAATTTACAATGACGAATGAACCTGCCTGATACATCTCTGGACTGTGGGAAGAAACTGCAGCAGCTGGAGTAAATACATGAGGAGGCTGTACAGAGACTCCTTGCGGAGGACACCATGATTTTCTACCCCTTCTTTGCTTCTATGCCCCACATCATGTTATAAGCTCTATAATGTTACCTGCTAATCTTCTTTGATCGAGTGAAAGGAGTCCCTGCCTATTCAATCCCTTTCAACTCAAGCTGTTATGCCCTTTTAATATTAAAGTAGTGACCATGGAGAAGAGACACTTGAACAGGCAATGATTATAATTTCTTACAGAGACACAGTTCACAACAGTTAGAACTCACACTGTGACTGGCACAGCAGAAGTGTGATGTTAAGGCTTACTCCCTCCCTTTGCCATTGACACATGCTGAAACCTGCTTTGATATCTGTTGGAGACAACTGAAAGATCACATGTCGGTGGTCAAAATAGTGAGTGATTTATTAAAAACTGGCGTTCACCTGTAGGACCAGTCAAAGCTGATACCTACCCTGAGTGTGAGTTTGTTAGAGCTTTTACTTTCTCAGTAGTGAGATTATCAGTAAAATTACAGAGACAGTCCAGTGCTGAGGTGAGTAATGCAGGTCCAGGAGCTGCACATCAGCTGGCTATGTGTGACCCAAGGCTCCTGCTCCTTCCGCCCGATGGTCAAATACAGGCAGATGGTGGGGGAATTGTCTCAGCTGGGGGGTCCTGGCTGACACAGACAAGTGAGCTTTCCGCTTTTAGGCCTCGAAAAGTTAATCTGGCTTGATTGGCATGGAAAAGTGAGGCTAAATATCAGTTCAATAAATAATACTGAGAAGATGAGTTGCAGAGTCCCCAATTGAAGTATTGGCATTGGTTTATACAGTTGAAATCAGAAGTTTATATACACTTAGGTTGAAGTCAATAAAACACATTGTTCAACCACTCCACAGATTTCATATTAGCAAACTATAGTTTTGGCAAGACGTTGAGGACATCTACTTTGTGTGTGACAGGAGTAATGTTTCCAACAATTGTTTACAGACAGATTATTTCACTTTTAATCGACTATATCAAAATTCCAGTGGGTCAGAAGTTTACAAACAAAACCAAAAGAAACCAGCCAAGACCTCAGAAAAAAAGAATTGTGGACCTCCTCAAGTCTGGTTCATTCTTGGGAGCAATTTCCAAACACCTGAAGGTACCACGTTCATCTGTACAAACAATAGTACACAAGTATAAAACACCACGGGACCACGCAGGAAGGAGACGCATTCTGTCTCCTAGAGGTGAACGTACTTTTGCACGAAAAGTGCAAATCAATCCCAGAACAACAGCAAAGGACATTGCGAAGATGCTGGAGGAAACAGGTAGACAAGTATCTATATCCATAGTAAAACGAGTTTTGTATCAACATAACCTGAAAGGCTGCTCAGCAAGGATGAAGCCACTGCTCCAAAACCACCATAAAAAAGCCAGTCAAGTGCACATGGGGACAAAGATCTTACTTTTTCAAGAAATGTCCTCTGGTCTGATGAAACAAAAATTGAACTGTTTGACCAAAATGGCCATCATTATGTTTGGAAGAAAAAGGGTGAGGTATGCAAGGTGAAGAACATCATCCCAACCGTGAAGCATGGGAGTGGCAGCATCATGTTGTGGGGGTGCTTTGCTGCAGAAGGGACTGGTGCACTTCACAAAATAGATGGCACCATGAAGAAGAAAAATTATGTGGATATATTGAAGCAACATCTCAAGACATCAGCCAGGAAGTTAAAGCTTGGTCGCAAATGGGTCTTCCAAATGGACAATGAGCCCAAGCATACCTCCAAAGTTGTGGCAAAATTGCTTAAGGACAACAAAGTCAAGGTATTGGAGTGGCCATCACAAAGCCCTGACCTCAACCTGATAGAAAATGTTTTGGCAGACCTGAACAAGCGTGTGCGGCCAAGGAGGCCTACACCTTACACAAGTTCTGTCTGGAGGAATGGAACACAATTCCAGAAACTTATTGTGAGAAGCTTGTGGAAGGCTACCCAAAACATTTGACGCAAATTAAACAACATAAAGGCAATGCTACCGAATACTAGCAAAGTGTATGTAAACTTATAACCCACTGGGAATGTGATGAAACAAATAAAAACTGAAATAAATCATTCTCTCTACTATTTTTCTAACATTTCACATTCTTAAGATAAAGTAGTGATCCTAACTGACCTAAGGCAGGGGATGTTTTCTAGGATTAAATGTCAGGAATTGTGAAAAACTGAGTTTAAATATATTAGGCTAAGCTAAGGCAGGGGTGGGCAAACTTTTTGACTTGTGGGCCACAAAGGGTTCTAAAATTTGACAGGGGGGCTGGACCAGGAAAAGATGGACGGAGTGTTTTGGTAATACACCTCATAAGAGAAAATAAAATATCATGGGATATGTAGAAAACATGTGCTTTAATTTCAATTGAAAATGAACAAATGCATTACAACAAAATGGGTCTTTGAAGTCCCATGGTATTTAGCTATTTATTGAAATGACTTTTAAAACACTGAAAATTAAATGAATAAAATACAGCTTTTTTAATAGTAACAGTTATTATTTTAAAGCACTGAAAATTCTGTTATCCTTCAAGATATTATCATCATCACTCTCCTCCTGACTGTCTTTATTTCAAAAACGGTAGGAGATGCAGGTCTACTTGTCCTGCTCCTTCTTATTCAATTGTCCCCTGTGCCAAACTCAACAACGATCAGCACAAGGACAGAACACTGACAGCGTGCCAGTATGCGGAGCGCGTTATTTGATCTGGAGCGCATTTTTTATTTTGAGAACGTACGTGCACCTGCGCACTACTCATGTCCATCACTTAACAGAAATAACATGTAACATGTAAAACTTATTGAAAAAAAAAATTCAAATGCATTTCTTACATAACACAACGAAGAAACTTATTTTTAATTTCAGTGGGAACAGTGTTGTTGGTCTCCCTTTTTAGCCAGCACATCAAAGTCTGGATTTAGTTTTGTTGTGGCGATTCTCAGGATGGATCTGAGGTGTTGGTCAGTTAACTTGGATCTGTGGCTGGCTTTGTTGATGTTCATGACACTGAACGCCTGTTCACACAAGTAGGTCGAGCCGAACAAAGAGTAAAGCGCAAATGTGGAGTAATACGCTGCACCTCAACAAAGGTCAATGTATATAGAGTGCGTCATCTATTGGGAAAATGCCAGAATTGCGGGGAAAAGACATTAACAAGGTTTATTAATATAATTACATCAAGTTCTGCAGGCCGGATTAAAAAGCTTAACGGGCCGCATATGGCCCCCGGGCCGTAGTTTGCCCATGCCTGGGCTAAGGTGTATGTAAACTTATGACTTCAACTGTACGTACCAAGATACAGTGAAAAGCTTGTATTGCACACTGCTCATAGAGATCAAATCATCACACATTGCATGGAGTTAGAATAAAGTAAACAATGTCAATGCAGAATAAAGTATAAAAGCTATCAAAAGAAGTGTAGTGCAGGTAAATGATAAATTGTACAATCATAACAATGTAGATCATGAGACCAACAGTCTATCTTATCAAACAAGAGGTACATTCAAGAGTTTTATAACAGTGGGGTCCTCTAAGCTGTCCTTGAGCCTGGTAGTACATGCTTTCAAGCTTTTGTATCTTCTGCCTGAGGGGAGAGGGGGAATGAGAGAATGTCTGGGGTGGATAAGGTTTTGCTGACTGCTTTGCTGTGGCAGCAAGAAGTGTACTCTGAGTCCGTGGAGGGAGCTGGTTCCCGTGATGTGCAGAGTAGTTTCCATAACTCTCTGCAGTTTTGTATGGTCCCATGTAGAGCAGTTACCGTTCCAAACAGAAGACTCAAGATCGTTTAATATAATTTTCTGTAGACAAGTGTAAAAAGGAATGAAATAATCATTACTCCAGACCTGGTGCAGCACAAAATAACTCAACAGGTAAAGAACACACCAATAATAAAAAAACTCAATAAATATAAACACATAAGTTAACTTATACACACAGATTGGTTGTGTGTCCATAAACTGATGCTAGGCTGTATTTAATGTAACTGATGGAAAATAATCAAGTGCTGGTGTAGTCAGTGGGTGGAGGTGTTGATCACTCTTACTGCTTGGGGAAAGTGACTGTTGTGGAGTCTGGTGGTCCAGGCATGGATGCTGCATAGCCTTCTCCTTGTTGGGACTGGGACAAGAAGTCAGGAAAACAATTTTTTCTGGTACTTGTGAAATAGTACAAACATGATAAAGAACAGTGACCTGTGCCCATCAAACATGTTCAACATCATCACAGAGGGGGAGTCACAGTGATGCAAAATATGGAAGCAGCCTCATTGATTCTATGCTGTCCATGAACAATCCTTTTACACTGTTCCTACATTAATCACATCTTTAATATCATTTCTTTCCCTTCAGATATAGACTGTGCAAAACCACAGTAAGCTAAAACTTCAGAAATATTATTTCAGTCAGTCAAATTGCTATTATGACTGGACCTCTTAATTAGTCACCTTTGCCGATTAGTGCAGATAGAAACACTCTGTTTCAATGCTTCTGAAGCAAGAGGTTAATTAAAAACATTATATCATATTTCCCTGAGTTTTAAATCTCCCTGCCCTTATCTAATTTGAGATCTATTAGACTGATTCCTTGTGGCTTAGGTTTTCAAAGTGAAAGGGCATTGAATTGAAATATTAACTCTATTTCTTCTTCCATTGTTGCTGCTTTACCAGCTGATTATTTCCAGCATGTTTATTTCAGATGTCCTCTATCTGGAGCTTTTATATTTTCTGGGTGGTATCTATGTTAGAATGATCTGCGAGAGGAAGTGGTTGAGACAGATACAATAACATTGTATATTTCAATTTCAAGTTCGAGTTGAATTATCATTCAACCATACACTTGAATACAGCCAAACGAAACATGGTTCTTGTGGGGCCAAGGTGCAAAACACAATACCAGCAGTCATACACAGCACACAGCAAATATAGCACAGATAATTATGATAGCAGAAAAACATAGTTACAAAATAAAATTAAAAATAATAATATAGCCCAGGCCAGCTGGTGGTGTAGGGACATCAGCACTGGACTTCAATGTTGATCATCTTTAGTTCAAACCCAGCTGGGTCCCAACCTGGGCGGCAGCAGCATCTGTGCAGAAGAAAAGCCTGACAATCTACTTCCGTGTCTTGCCATGGAAACCCTCCGGACAACTAAACTATCCACAGGGTTACCATGAGTCGACGATGACTCAACGGTACTCAACAGCAGCACAGCCCAAATCCCTGAGCCTATGGATTGATGGCGCATGCAGCCTCATTTGTTTCTGCAAGAGTAGCCCACAGCAGTTCCTCATATCTTGCAGTGCAGCCGCAGACAAATGTGATGCAGCTTGTCTTGAACCGAGCGAACACTGGAGGGCAGCACCAACGGGAGGGCCAGTCTCCAGCTCAGCATGAAATCCAGTAGCAAACAGCTCGCTCTTCCGTCTCCATCGCCAATGGATGCAGCACTCTACGGAATGAATGGTACATACTTCAACTGATGCTACGCAGCTCCTCTCGCCATCACCTTTGCAAATAAACTAGTGAATCAGACTCATGGTATTCTATATTACCAATGTCCAACAGAGTCTTGCAATTGCAACAGAAATGTCCAAGACAATCACACGCATTTTCCATTAGATAATGCACCACATTTGCCTTCTTCCCTGGGCGGCTGTGGAAGGCTGCAAAATGAAGCACACCAAGTACAGTCCACCGCTCTCCCTAACACATGAGTTAGGTAGACATGTAGTACTTGATGTTCTTGATAACCAGCAGTGTCCTGTGACCATGAAAAGGACATGAAGGACAAACAATTGCGTCTTTGTTTGGCTCCAGAGAGGCCACTGCATCCAAGCGTGCCAACCATCTACCAGAAACTTATAACTGACATCTGGGTAGGCACATGGATTGGAAAGTTTAGAAGGTTGTGGTCTAAGCACTGGCAAATAGCTTGGAAGGTGCATTTTTGTCAGTATTGACCAGCTGGGCCGAAACTACTGGAAGTAGTGCTTTGGGTTCAGTTTCAACATTTAAGATTTATATTTGGATCAGTGCATGGGTGGGAGGGCTCTGGTTGATGGGACTGGGCAGAATACCAGTCTGGCACCGACCGGATGGGTTGAAGTGTCTGGTTCTGTGCTGTAGCGGGTGTCAGAATGCACCTCCTTAGTGGACAATGCCTGTATGTGGTTTGTATATTGTGATGAGGCTGCTGCATGGGCAGCCTAGGGTTAGAGCCCAGAGGCATGGAGTCCAAAATGACTGGGGACCCTTCACTGCTGCAGCCTTCCCCCGCCTTCACTGCCATTGTTACGAGTCATTATCTTCTGCCAGCTCCACCGCTGAGTTCCTGGTTGAATCGCTCCTTCTCTGGAACCTCCCCTTGACATTCCTGCAAGGTTGACCCTCTCAGGATCTCAGGAACTCACAAGCCTCTCCAGCACAAAAAGGTGACGATCCTTTGTGCCGTGGTGTTCTATGACTCTCAGAGCCGGTTGCCATAACTCACATCCCCAGAGATACTCCACCCACTGCCCACCTTCAACAGGCTCTTCGCTCTGCAACATCAGCCTTCATCATAAGTCCAGCCATCTCTCAGCTTTGAATCTCAATGTAGTCAACTCATATAGCCTTCCAGACTCCCAAGTGTAGAACAACACTGAAGAATTGCCACAACTTTTCAAAACATTGCTCTCAGGTGAAGGCAACAGGTCCAGAACCATCCCTATTGGTCAGGGAAATCAGACTCTTACATAGCCTTTACATCTGCACTTAACTGCCTTTAGGCCTCCCTTAGCTGAGCAGAAATAGGATATGAGTCCACAGCAGAGCAGTTACCCTGCCAAGCCGCGGTAGGATGCTTTCTAGGCAGCATCGATAACAACTGGTTCAAACTGGGTCAAAGCTGATGTGCCAATTCTGAGGAAGTAGAGGCACAGGTGAGCTTTCTTGGCCATGTTTGGACCAGGATAGGCTATTTGTGGTGTTCCGTCCAAGGAACTTGGAGCTGTAAATTTTAATTCATTCATAATTTAGTTCATTTGAGATTATTTTAAGTGCTTCTGACTTCAGAAGCTTCAAAGTTATTGACATTGAAAGTGAAAATACCAGAGTCATTCAGAACAATGTAGTTATCCAGTATCTCAGGCAGAGCACCCTGTATTCATTTCTGCACCTTATATTCTGCCTGGGTAGCCTACAATCTGATGGCATGAACATCAAATTCTATAATCTCCGGTAACTGCCCTCTCTCTGTCGCATTTCTCTCTCCCTCTGATCTATCTAACTCCCTTCCCCATCCCTTTCTCATTTTCTCTCTCTCATTCACATACATACACCTCCCACTGGATCCAATCGCCTTCTAGTCCTCTCTGCCCCTCCCACTGCCCTCACATTATTCCATTGTCCATTTTTCCCTTCTATCAGATTCCATCATCTTCCGCTCTTTGTCACTTCCAACTATCTCTCCCCAGCTTCTGATCTCATTCTCATCCTCTTCTCCTCCATTTGTCTATCGACCATCACCTGCATCCTTCAGTAAGTGCCCTTTCACCCAGCCCATACCCTTAGCTCATTGCTACCGTTAATGAGGGGGTATGCCTGAAAGCACACACTCAACATCTCAGGAGCCGCTTCTTCCCCTCCGCCACCAGATTTCTGAATGGACAATGAACCCATGAACACCAGCTCACTCTGTTTTCTCCTTTCTTTTGCACTAATTTATTTTAATTATATATACCATATGTACACTAATCGTAATTTATGGTTATTATTATTATGTATACTGTTGCCTCAAAGCATCAAATTTCATGACAAATAGCACTAATATTAAAACTGATTCTGATTCCACCCCATCCCTTCACCTCACCTTTCAATGCCTATTTCCGACTTGCCCTCAATCACTCAATTCAGATGAAGGCTCTCAACCCGAAACATTGACTGTCCATTGATGCTGCCTGACCTGTTGGGTTTGTCTGAATTAATGCAAATTAATAATTTTTACCATACATTTTGTGAATCATTTTACCGATGGCAGCTTTATATTTGATAAAACTTAACACCATCAAATATATCTTCCTTTTATTAAACCAATACACAACATTAAGTGGAAAGGTCCAGGCCTAAGATTGGAAAATGAACCAAGCACTGAGCCAGATTAAAAAGATCAAGGAGTTGATGCCGCTGATGAAGGCCAAACTGATGTTCAGCTCACAACTCTGAGAGGCATTACTCACCTCAGCACAGAACTGGCTCTGTGACTGAGGCTTGCAGCCCTGGAACGGCAACGATATTGAACTGGTTCTGTGACTGTGGCCTGCAGCCATCAGGGCCCTGGACTGGCTCTGTGACTGGGGCCTGCAGCCATTGGGGCCCTGAACTGGCTCTGTGACTGTGGCCTGCAGCCATCGGGGCCCTGGACTGGCTCTGTGACTGGGGCCTGCAGCCATCGGGGCCCTGGACTGGCTCTGTGACTGTGGCCTGCAGCCATTGGGGCCCTGAACTGGCTCTGTGACTGTGGCTTGCAGCCATCGGGGCCCTGGACTGGCTCTGTGACTGGGGCCTGCATCCATCAGGGCCCTAGGCTGGCAGCAATGCTGAGCTGGCTGCAGAGATGTGAACACAAGGAAATCTGCAGATGCTGGAAATTCAAGCAACACACACAAAATGCTGGTGGAACACAGCAGGTATGGCAGCATCTACAGGAAGAAGTACAGTCGAAGTTTCAGACCGAGACCCTTCAACTAATGCTGCCTGGCCTGCTGCATTCCATCAGCATTTTGTGTGTGTTGCAGTGATGCGGACTCACTTTCAGGAACTCTGTTATACACATTCTCTGTATTTTTGTTTAGTTTTTTGCATGATTTGATTTTTTTTGCACATTTGACAGTTTTTGTTCTATGGGAATTTTCATGGATTTTATTGTTTTTCCTTATTTTGTGGCTGCATGTAAGGAGATTGATCTCAAGGTTGTATATGGTATATACAACCATTATAAATATATTTTGAGCTTTGAATGTTGAACTTAAAGTTACTTCACTTTTAATGAAAAGTGTCTTGGCCTGCTTAGACATTCATGACAGATATTCACCCCTTGGTCTTACACCTGCCCCTCTTCCTCTATATTCTATTGAATTTGTGCCTTTAAGCACTGAAGATCATGCATCATAGGCAGATATAGTAACAATTAAACTCACGCTCAGGAGGCATCATTTTATACTCTGGTATTTGTCTGGGATTGCAGAGATGTTGCAAAACCTCCAGCCTTTGTGAACCCAAGTGCTTATTATCATCAGACAGTTCTCTTACAGATGTCTCACTCTCCCTTTACCAGACTCCCTGTAATTTTGTATTGCATAATTATAGAAAGGTGAAAGGAGAATGTATATTTCATCTCCTATCAAAAGGTTTCTTTACTTAATATGATCTGCAGTGTATAAAATACAATCCCTTTCTCCTTTGTCTTTTCAATGCTTTTCTTGTCACATGCGGCTGCTGTTCTAGCAAGTGTCTTTCCTTCAGATTCATTCCGTACCAAGCTGCTTCTTCAGAAAGCCTGGTTATGATACACTAACTTAGCCAACAGTTTTCCTGGAAAGTTTTTCAAAAGATTCAATGACAAATTCTAATTCAGTCTCTCTGTCAAGGAACTGAGCATTGCTGCAACAGACATTTAAAAGTTCAGAGTTCAAAGTAAATTTATTATCAAGGTATAAATATGTCATTATATTCGACCCTGAGATTCATTTTCTTGAAGGTGTTCACAGTCGAACAAAGAAATACAAGAGAATGAATGAAAACCTATCAAAAAGACTTCCAACCAAAGTGCAAAAGAAGCCAAGCCGTGGAAATACAACCATACATACATACATAAATAAATAAATAAATAAGCATGCAGATACATAAATCCATACATTGTTTGAAGGGTGGGAGCCATTGTTTAAAGTAGCGAGGAAGAGGGAGACACCTTGCAGGGTAGGAGCCATTTGAAAACTACAAGTCTCATTGGGATTGAACCTTATTTGAGCCAGTAGAAAGACATGCAAGTGGAGCAGCCATCGTGGGAATAGCCTTTGTTGGAGAGGGCAAGTGTTAGAGTGGTCAGGCTTTGGCTGAACAGGTTTCAATGAGAGCTTTTAGAGGCTAGAGGTGCTGAGTCTTTTGGAGTCATTCAGTTGATTGTAGAATTTAAGTTTAGGAAGTAGAGCCAAAGGTCTAACTTTTAAGCAGAATAGTAGTTAAAGATGCTCCTCCTATAAGATGTGGGATTTCAGGGTGCATACAACCAATAAAACAGATGAGGGAGCGCAGTGGCATAGTTAGTTGAGCTGATACCTGACAGCATGAGAGATCAAATCTGACTTCAGCTGCTGTTTATTATTACTCCACTTTTGCATTATTTCTTATTTTTGTAACTTAGTCTTGCATTGTACTGCTGCTGCAAAGCAACAAAATTCATGACTTATGTCAGTGATAGTCATGTTCTGATTACATAGCTTTCTTTATGTGCTCCAGTTTCCTTCCACATCCCAAGGACCCATTAGTCTCTCAGTAAATTTCTCCTGCTATGTAAAACCAGTGCGGAACAGGCCTTTTCGGCCCTCTGAACCATGCCCCGCAGAAACCCACCGATTTAACCCCAGTCTAATCACCAGGTCAGTTTACAATCACCTACTCACCTGTACATCTTTGGATTGTGGGAGGACACTGGTGCACCCCAAGGAAGCCCTTGGACACACAGGAAGGACGTACAAAAACTCTGTTACAAAAGGACACCGGAATTGATTCTCAAAATCTGACTGTAATGGTGCCACTGTGCCTTTGAGGTGAAATTAGGGGGGCACTCATCAGGAACATGAGGAGAATGGAAGGCACATGAAGTGTTGAGGTGTATAAAATTGAGAGGTATTGACAGATTCAGAATCTGTTTCTAGAGTGGAAATGTCAAATACAAGGGAGGCAGAACTGTAATGTGAAAGGAGGAAAGTTTAAATGAGATTTATGAGGCAAGGTTTATTACAGATAGAGTGCTTAAGGTAGGGACTTGAGCAGGCCATGCTTGCAGAAATATAGACCAAAGGAAGACAGAATTTGTTTCATTTGGCACCACGATTGGCTCAGACATCATGGGCCAAGAGGCCTGTTCCTGGGCTGTCCTGAGAAAAGAGTACAGTTGACATTTCTTGCCGAAACCCTTCGGCAGAACTGGAGAACACAAAGCTGAGCAGTAGACTTAAAAGGTGGGGGATGGGAGAGAGAAACACCAGTAGATAGGTGAAACCTGGAGGGGAGGGATGAAGTAAAAAGCTGGGAAGTTGATTGGTGACAGAGACAGAAGGCCCTGGAAGAAAGAAAAGGAGGAAGGAGCACCAGAGGGAGGCGATGGGTAGGCAAGGAGATAAGGTGAAAGAGCGAAAAGGGGACTGGAAACGGTGAAAGGGGGGGTGGGTGCATTACCAGACGTTTCACTTTTCACCCTGTTTTCTCTCTCCCCTCCCTCCACCTTTTAAATCCACTCCTCAGTTTTTTCCTGCAGTCCTGCCAAAGGATTTCGACTTGAAACGTTGACTGTACTCTATTCCTAGATGCTGCCTGGCCTGCTGAGTTCCTCCAGCATTTTGGTGCTACACCTTTCCCTTGTAGGATAGTGTAAGGAAGGAGCACCTTACATCTCGTTTGGTGAAGATGTATCTCCACCTCACCACCCTAGATTGGTAAGGGAAGAAACTGCTTTGCGGGTTGGCATATACTTGATGAGCCAAATGGCTTTTCCCAATATGTTATGGAAAGGACTATACACCAAGGCTTTTAGCTTTTGCATCTTTTCCTCTGTACCATACTGCTAATCCACCATGAAAATGACACTCCTGGAAGATGCTGCATCGGGAACTAACGGGGTATCTTTGGAATCTGTATCTCAGCAGCTTCAGGCTGGGGACAGAGTTCACTCATAGTTATTCCCATCCTATGGACATGGAAAGGTGCTTGAGTACCCTGCAAATGCCCTGATACTGTCCATCTCTTTAAATGGCAACAGAAGTCTCAAGTTAGCAGGATGTGCTCCTAGTTCTAGTGACATCACTAAGTGTAAAGATCAAGTCCCTAGGTGTAAACACAAACAAGAGAAAATCTGAAGAAGCTGGAAATCGAAGCAACCACACAAAATGCTGGAGGAACGCAGAAGAACAAGCATTATCTAAGGAAAACAGTACACTTGACTTTTTGGGCCGAGACCCTTCAGCAGGACTGGAGTAAAAAATAAATGAGGAGTAGATTTAAATGGTTGGGGGAGGAGAGGGAAATACACAAGGTGATAGGTGAAATTGGGAGGGGGAAGGGGTGAAGTAAAGAACTGGAAAGTTCACTGGTGAAAGAGATACAGGATTGGGGAAGGGAAAATCTAATAGCAGAGGACAAAAGGTCATGGATGATCATGTGGGGGCACTTTACCAAGTACTTACACTCCATCCGCCAGAGGAAGCAGGATCTCCCAAAGGCCACCTATTTTAATTCCACCTCCTATTCCCATTCCAGTATATCTATCCATGGCCTCCTCCACTATCGTGATGAGGCCACACTCAGGTTGGAGAAAGAACACCCTATATTTCTGGGTAGTCTCCATCCTGATGTCATGAACATCGATTCCTCGAGCTTCTGTGTGTGTTCCCTAGGTGTAAACATCACCAACAACTTTTCTTAGCCCAGCCAGGAAAGCACACCAATGTCTCTACTTCCTCAGAAGGTAAATGGAATTCACCATGTTACCAATGACCCTCGGCACATCTTAACAGATGCACCATCCCATCTGATTTAAGTCTTTGGTCAGGAAGTAAGAGATATATGGGGCATCACAGTGGTGTAAGGGCAAGTGTTACGCTTTACAGAATCAGCAATTGGGGTTTAATTTGTACCACTACTGTACGTAGTTTGTATGTTCTCCCCATGACCGCGTGTGTTTTTGTTTCTTCCAAGTGATCTAGTTTCCTTTCACATTCCAAAGATGTTTGGGTTAGTAAGTTGTGGATATTCTGTGTTAGCACCAGAAGCATGCTTGTACTTAAACGCTGCCCCCAGTACATCATGACTGTTGACCTAATATTAAGCATTTCACTGCATGCTTCAATGGTTCAATGTACATTTCAAATAAAACTAATCTTTTTTTCCCTCTTTAAATTATTCAATTTCAAAGGAAGGTGCTGAGGTCTTGATCTAGGAGTTTGGAGACAAATTTTTTTTGGTATTATGGCCTTTGAAGGGAGCTGTACTCAATAAATAATAGTCTGACATAAGGTGTCTTTGTTATCCAGATGCTCTAGAGATGAGTGAAGTGCCAGGGAGATGGTGTCTGCCATTGACTAGTTTCAGTGGAAGGCAAATTGCAGTTGGCCAAGGTTGTCTAGGAGGTTGGCGTTGATGGTTATAATGACAGACTCTCAAAGCTTATCGTGACAGCAGATGTCAAAGCTGCTAGGTGATAATCATTTAGGCAAGTCACCTGATTTGGGACTGGAAACGGTTATTACTATTACGTGTACTAAGATACAGTATTTTCTTTTGGCACTGGGAAAATAGTGATCTTCTTAAAGCAGGTGGGTACCTCATCCTAGAGCAGAGACTAGTTGAAATGGTACACACGAGTCCAGGGATATTTCAGATTGTGCCTACATGAATAGCACTAGGAAATAGTTCGTCCAATTCTGCATTAGTTATGATTATACCCAGAAATGATTGGCAGCGTGGAAACACAAGAGTGGAAAAACAAAATCTGGAGCAAAAGATAATCTGCTGGAGAATCTCAGTGGGTCAAGTGGTATCTGAGGGAGGAATGGAACACTGAAATGTCGGCAGTCCCTCTCTTCTCACACAAGCTGCGATCCTCCAGCATTTTGGTAAATTGCTTTATTATTGTCACATGTACTGAGGTGCAGTGAAAAACTTGTCTTGGACAACATTCATACAAGTTAATTCCTTGCACAGTGTATTGAGGTAGTACCAGGGAAAACATTAACAGAATACAGTTACAGAGAAAGTGCTCTGCAGGCTGACAACAAGAAGCAAGGTCATAACTATGTACGGTATATTTGAGGACAAGAATCCATTTCAAGGTTTCAGGTACATTCAATGTCAGAGAAATGTATACAATATACATCCTGAAATGCTTTTTCTTCACAGCCATCCATGAAAACCGAGAAATGACCCCAAAGAATGAATGACAGTTAAAATGTTAGAACCCCAAAGTCCCCCTCCCCAGCTCCGCTCCCTCCTGCACATAAGTGGCAGCAAGCAACAATCCCCCCCTCCCCCCACCGGCAAAACAAAATGCATTGGCACCCACCACCAAGCACTCAAGCATGAGCAAAGCAACAGCAAAGACCCAGACTTGCAGTTACCCCAAAGACTAATTGTTCACCTGGTATTGAACACACCACAGACTCTCTCTCTCTCCCTAATAAGGGAGAAGGAGGCGTCTCCATTTTCCAGTGAGCGGGGAGACATAACTAACAACTCGCTGGCTTGCGATGTTAGAAGTCCATTGTGTCCCTTTTTCTGAGCTCTGTACCCAAAGATCTTGGGTCTCTGGGGACTCAGTGTTAGACCTTCCATCTCCCACGACACACTGATCTTTTGCCGGGACACCGACCTCCGATCCTCCCGTCTCCAGAGCCATGAGATCTTGGCCCTCCGAAGGCGAGCTGAGCTCATAGGCTGAGCCCTTGGCGTGTTGAACAACGGCCACTCCTGAAACCACGAGAACGGGTCCCATTCCCGCAAGGAACCGATGTCAGCGTGTAACTCCAGGTCAGGGTCTTCAAAAGAACCCTGAAAGGGAAAAACAGAGATATTAAAGATGGAAATAGAGCAGTTTCCAAAGATGCAAGCAAAGGAGTCAACGTTAGGTGCCATTAATCCTCCTAAGCTCCTATTGATCCTCCTATATAATATTTATTATATATGAGGTCAATTCAATAACCTTAAAACAATAGGATAGATGTTGTCCTTCAGCCTGGTTGTGCGTGCCTTCAAGCTTTTGCATCTGTCTGATGGAAGGGGGTAAAGAGAAGATGTGCAGGGTGAGAGTGGTCTTTGATTATGCTGAATCTGAATCAGAATCAGTTTAATATCAATGGCCTGAATTGTGAAATACGCTATCTTGCAGCAGTAGTACAGCAGAATGCATTAAGAAAACCATAAGTTACAGTATTTCATCTGCAGTAGTCCTGAAAAGGAATATTTGATGACCTCCTTTGGAGCTGCATGCTACTTTCTGGTGCTGTCTTACACAAGTCTGCCTTACTGAGGCAAAGGGAGGTTCAGAGAGAGTGCATGGAGTGAGGCTGGTTTCCATGATTCAATGAGCAGTGTACACAACTCCCTAAGGTCATGAGCAGAGCAGGCACCATACCAAGTCAAGATACATCTGGATAGGATGCTTCCTATGGTGCATCAATGAAAAAAAGGGAATATTTGATGATATCTAGTATGATCTACTTCACTAATTCAGGTCACAATGGCCTAAATTGGAGTGATCACATTTCTTGAACCAATTTTATATTGTCTTCTTTTGTAGGCTTGAAAATCTCCACTCAGCGATTTCTCAACCAAATCCTATTTGGTCTTCTGAAATGAGATTTCCTAAAATACTTGCTGGAAATAGAACAAAACTGTTTTTCTAAAGCAATTGAAATTTAACTTAGCATGCAACATTTCCTTTTTATCAGAGTAGGCAATGGGCACTTGTAATTCAATCTGTTTAAATACTGCACATTTGATTCATTGCATTGACGATACGTTATGACTGGGTATGGTGCTGCAGAAAGTGGCAAACTCAGCCAGCTCCATCGTGGTGATCAGCCTGCCCAGCATCAAGGATTGCTTCAAAAGGCAGCATCCACCTGTACGTACCCTGATCACCCGGGACATGCCCTCTTCTCATTGCTACCATCAAGGAGGATGTACAGAAGCCTGAAGACACACACTCAATCTTTCAGGAACAGATTATTCCCCTCCTCCATCAGATCTCTGTATGGACAATGAAACCATGAAAACCACCTCGCTTTTCCCCCCTCTCTTTTTGCATTGTTTATTTAATTTATTTTTTGATATATGCAGTATCTACTTCTTATTATAGTTTATAGTTTTTGTTGTTGCATACTGCTGCTGCAGAACAATGAGAATGTTTGCTGAACTGGTCAGTTTTAGCCATGAGGAACATTTCTTAATCTGAGTCCTGAAGAAAGGTCTTAGACTGAAACAACGACTGTTTTTTCATTTCCATAGACGCTACCTGACCTCCAGCATTTTGGGTGTGTTGCACTAGAATGGGGAAGAAATGTGATCTAAGTGGCTTTGAGCATGGAATGATTGTTTCTGCAAATCAGGGTGGTTTGAGTATCTCAGAAACTGATGATCTCTTGGGATTCTCATGCACAACAATTTCTAGAGTTTACAGAGAATGGTGTGAAAAACAAAAACACAGCCAGTGAGCAGCAGTTCTTTGGATGAAAATGCCTTGTTAATGAGAGAGGTCAGAGGAGAATGGCCAGACTGGTTCAAGCTGACAGGAAGGTGACTAACTCAAATAACTAAGTTTGTACATGTTACGACAGTTGTGTGCAAAAGAGCTTCTCTGAATGCATAGCACACTGAACATTGAAGTAGATGGTCTACAGCAGCAGAAGACCACAGCAGGTTTCACTCCTGTACCTGATAAAATGGTCACTCTGTTTATAACCATTATCTGAATGAGCAATCAATTTTACTGACAATTTAGATTGCAAACTGAGCTGAGAAATGGAGCCCATTTGGAGAGATTCTTCCATACACATAGATGTGATGGATCAAATGACATACATGATGCAAAATTTCTACCAGGTTGAACATACTAGGGTAGATTTCCAGGGGTAGTGGAGGATGAGAAGAGACTCTAAAGAACTTATAAGATTATGAGAGACATGCATGGAGTAGAGATACAGCATGGTAACATGACTCAATTACACCCTTGTGACCGATTAACCTGTTAACACATATGTTTTTGGAATTGGAGCACCTAGAGGGAACCCACTGGTTCACAAGGAAAACCTCCTGTAGTTATTTTTGCTCCCTCTTCTCTCTTCTTTATTTCCTCACTCTGGAGTCTCTTACCTTTTCTTACTTGACATTCATCTCCCCCAACCCCCCACCCTCCAGTGTCCTTCTTCATTCCCTTTCTCCCATGAATTTATTCTCCTCTCCTATCAGATTCCTTCTTCTCCAGCACTCTGCCTTTTCCACTTTTCGTCTCCCAACTTCTTATTTAATTCCCCCTCCCCATCCACACAGCCTCCCCTATCATCTTCCAGCTTGTACTCCTTCCCTTCCCCACACCTTCTAATTCTGGCTTCTTTCCCCCTCCTTACCAGTCCTGAAGATGGACCTTGACACAGAACGTTGACACTTTGCTCATTTCCATAGATGCTGCCTGGCCTGCTGAGTTCCTCCGGCATTTCATGTGTGTTGCTTTGGATTTCCTCCAGCAGGATCTCCCGTGTTTATGATTTCCAGCATTTTGCATTTGTATCTTCTACATTCTAATTTTTGATGATTCAGTTATTATCACTTAGCCATCTGTGGGAGATTGGTGAACACAAATTCACTGTCTTGTTTTCTATGTTACTTTAAATGATGATACTTCCGAGCTGCACTGGAAGTGGTGGATGTGGGTTCACATCTACAGGATCTCTTGTTTTTATCACATATAAGCAGGCTTTTTCCACTGAGGCTAGGGGAAAAAGTTGAAGGGGGAGAAGTTTCAAGGGAACATTAAGTGGGGCTTCTTCACACAGAGAGTGGTGGGAGTGTGGAATGAGCTGCCAGATGAAGTGGTAAATGTCGGCTCAGTTTTAACATTTAAGAAAAACTTGGACAGGTACATGGATGAGAGGGGTATGGAGGGATATGGGCCGGGTGCAGGTCAATGGGACTAGGCAGGAAAATGGTTCAGCAGAGCCAAGAAGTGCCAAAAGGCCTGTTTCTGTGCTGTAACGTTCTATGGTTCTATAACCTCCTTACCGACAGTGATGGAACTGAACACAGGTCGCTGGTGCTGTAATAGCGTTACACGAACTGCTGAACTACCCTGCTGCCTCTTCACAGCTAGTACTTTTTTCAAAATCTTGTTCAGCTGTTGAAAATGTCTAATACTGGGAAGCATGTGTTTGACAGGGAAAGTTCAAAGGGCATGTTTCTTTACACAGAAAACGGTGGGCACATGGAATACGTTGCCTGGGGTGGAGGTACAGAGGGATACATTAAAGCCATTTAAGAGACTGGTAGATAAGCACATGAATATGCAGAGGATGTAGAGATGTAGACCATATGCAGGCAGAGGGTGTCAGCAGCTTAATTAAATTGGCACAACGTAGTGCGCTGAAGGGTCTGCCCTATGCTGAAATTTCATGTTGCTTTCATCTTGCTGCCCAACATTTAGATGGAAAACGGGGAGTCTAGGACCAGAGGGCACAGACTCAGAATAGAAGGATGTCCCTTTAGAACAGAGATGTGGAGGAATTTCTTTAGCCAGAAGGTAGTTAATCTGTGGAATTCATTGCCACAGATGACTGTCAAGGCTAAGTCACTGGGTATATTTAAAGTAGAAGTTGGTAGGGTTTTGATTAGTAAGAATGACGAAGGTTATGGGAAAATGCTGGAGGATGAAGTTGAGAAAGAAAATACATCAGCCATGATGGAATGGTAGAGAAAACTCAATGGGCTGAATGTCTTAATTCTGCTCCTATTTCTTATGGTCCACTCTGACGTGTTCAATGCAATGCCTAATAATCTAAAAATAAAATCTGTTCCGTCAAGTTTACCACACACCACTGGTCCTGATAATGATATATATACACAGCAATCAGTAATCATAAACTGAAATCCTGCGGACATGTTTGGTTTCAATTTAGATTCGATTTCAGATCAGCACGGATCAAAATGAAATGTCACTGCTTGCCCAATGAGGCTCAAGTTAATTTGAATTTTAGCCTAATGAATCACTTTATTATGGTCCTCAAGGAAATCTCAGGAGTGTTTTATACTTCTGTCACCAATTTAGAGTGTTTGTATGTTGCTGACTTATTTTAATAATGCAACATTACCAGCAAATCAATCATGTGGACCAGTAATGTTGAAGTGAAGCTATAGGATATACACTCAGCGGCCAATTTATTAGGTACACCTGTAAACCTGCCCATTAAAGCAAATATCTAATCAGCCAATCATGTGGCAGCATCTCAATACATAAAAGCATGCAAACATGGTCAAGAAGCTTCAATGCACAGGATCAAAAGTAGCTGCAGAGGGTTGTAGACAAAGTTAGTTCTATCATTGGCACTTGGCACTGTCCTCCCCACACCTTCAAAAGTCAGTCCTCAGGAATGTGGTAGCCATCATTAAGTGCTCTTCCCATGGAGAATATGCCTTCTTCTCATTGCTACCCTTGAGGTGGATGTACAAGAGCTTGAGGACCCACACTCAATGCTTTAGGAATAGCTTCTTCTCCGCCCCACCATCAGACTTATAGGACGTGAAATACTACAGCTTAGAACAGGCCCTTCAGCCCACATATTATGTTAACCTTATAACTTTCTCTAGGATCAATCTACACACAAAATCCTAGAGAACTCAGCAGGCCAAGCCGCATCTATGGAAAAGAGTACAGTTGACTTTTGGGTGGGACTCTTCAGCAGAAGAAAAACTGAGATGAGAGTAGATTTAAATGGTGGTGGGGGGGGGGGAGTTGGAGAAGGAGAAACACAAGGTGATAGGTGAAACCAGGAGGGGGAGGGGTGAGGTAAAGAGCTGAAAATTTGATTGGTGGAAGAGATACAGGGCTGAAGAAGAGGGAATCTAATAGGAGAGGACAGAAGGCCATGGAGAAAGAAAAAGGGAAGGGGGTGATAGGCAGGTAAGGAGATAAGGAGAGAGCAGAAAAAATGGGAAGGGAGAATGATTTTGTGGAGGCATGGGGGCATTTCTGCAAGTTTGATAAATCAATGTTGGCATGCATTATCACTAATTTCTCAACCTTCTGGTAATGCCCCCATCCCTCTCTTTCTCCATTCCCTGTTCCCTTTCCCCTGTCTCACCTTATCTCCTTACATGCCCATCATCTCACTCTAGTGCTCCTCCTCCTTTCCTTTCTTCTATGGCCCACTGAGTTCATCCAGCATTTTGTGTGTGTTGCTTGGATTTCCTGCATTTGCAGATCTTTATTTGATTATGCAAAGATCAATCTAACCTTTCCCTTCTACAGAGACCTCCAGTTTGCTGTCATCCATGTGTCTATCTAAGAGTTTCCTAAATGTCCCTAATGTATCTGCCCCATCACCAAAACTGGTAGGATATTCTACACACCCACCACTCCCAGTTTCAAAATACTTTTGTCCAATCACCTCACAATAATGACCTTAGTATTAAGCATTTCCATCCTGGGATAAAGTCTCTGGTTATCAGCTCAGTCTAGGCCTCTTATCACCGTGTGCGCCTCTATCAAGTCACTTTTCATCCTCTTTCACTCCAAAGAGAAAAGCCCTACCTCGCTCAGCCTATCCTTATAAAACATACTCTCTAGTCCTGGTAAATCTGCTCTGCACCCTCTCTAAAGCTTTTACATCCTTTGTATAATGAAGTGACAATTTCTGAGTAGTCTATGAGCCCATAAACACTACCACACTATTTTGCTGCCTTTTGCACTATTTATTACTGTTTTATAAATTTTTTGTAACATATAGTACTTTTTTTATGTATTGCACTGTACTGCAACCCCAAAACGACAAATTTCATGACATATGTCAGTGGTTATAGGCCCGATTCTGATCAGGAAGTAGACAGCAATGTGTAGTTGCTATGATATTGTGACTGAGAAAGAATTGCTACTCCACTAGTCTTCCAAACAGTAATTGCAGGCTACATTGAGTGAGACAGAGCTGCAGTGCCATTGTTTCCCTGCTCAAAGGAAACACCACAACTGTTTTCTTGCATCTAGTCACTCCCCGCTAGTAAAGCCCAGTCTCAGGAGTACAGCAAGTCTCTTGTTGCTCCCACTTGTTTTATCGTCTTGCATTAATTTCTGTCGCACCCCAGCAAGAATTGACAGGATGTCAGAGGATAAGTGACATCAGGCTGCTGTTCTATCACATCTAAAATCAACTGCATCTGAAACCCAACAGAGCTCAAACGATTATTTATTGATCATCTGCCCATCATTGCTGGTTACATGCTCCAGATATTCATACCTCATTAAAGTCCACAAAATGTCAACCTTGTCATCCTGAAAATAAAGCCATTCTCGGTGGTATATTGTTACTGAACTTCGATCGTTTGAAGGAAAAACATTTTATTTAGATTTTAAACAATTTTTCTGTGTTAAGAAAATAACATGAAAGCTTAACTTGATTTTCATATTGATTCACATAGCACAAAGCACAGAAATTGGCTCTTTGGCCCATCTCGTCCATGCCAAGTGGTTATTCTGGCTAGTTTCATCAACCCGTACCATAGCTAATTATAACCCTCCAATCCATGTAGCTATCCAAACTATTGTTGACTGCAACAATCGAACCCACCTCCACCAATTCCACAAGCAAACACGAGGAAATCTGCAGATGCTGGAAATTCAAGCAACACACACAAAATGCTGGTGGAAGGGTCTTGGCCTGAAACGTCGACAGTGCTTCTCCTTATAGATGCTGCCTGTTGTGTTCCACCAGCATCTTGTGTGCATTGTCCTCCAGTTCCACACTTGCTCCGACTTGTTCCACACTCACACTACCCTCTAAGTTTCCTTTTATGTACTGTACTACCATTCCCCTGAAGTTTCTGATAAGCTGGTAGAATGCTCCTCAGTTTAAACAGGTCCCTGGTGACTGAGTTTCTTCTTTGAAAGGGGTATCCAATTATCTCACACACTTCTTCCTTTCCCATAGCCCTGCAATTTCTTTCCACCTTTATCTATTTAATTACCTTACCTTCATTTTCCCCAGACATTTACACAGTCTCCAACAACGTACTGTTGTTGTGGCTTTTGGCAACTATGGTGGTACACCATGGCCCAGGCGGTATCTGTGGTGGGAACCTTTAGAATTTTCTCTATTTCTGCATAAATATGACCTAAAACATGTTCAGATATTCATATGTCCTAAAGCTAGATAATGAGAAAACAATTGAATAAATTACACAAAAACTATTATACTTGTTTATTTATTTATTGAGAAATATTACATGTATTTATTGGAAGAAGTATGTGCACCTTTGCTTTCAGTCCCCTTGTACAGAAATAACTTCAACAAAACGTTTCCAGTGACTGTTGATCAGTCCTGCACATCGGCTTGGCTGAATTTTAGGCCGATCTTCCTTACAAAACTGCTTCAACTGGGATGTTGGTGGGCTTCCTTACGTGATCTGCTTGCTTCAGGTCCTCCCACAACATTTCTATAGGATTAAGGTCAGGACTTTGACTTGGCCATTCCAAAACATGAAATTTCCTCTGCTTTAACCATTCTTTGGTAAACTAACTTGTGTGTTTAAGGTCGTTGTCTTGCTGCATGACCCACTTTCTCTTGAGCTTCAGTTCACCGACAGTTCCCTGACAGTTTCCTGTAGAGTTTGCGGGTACAATTCAGAATACACAGTTCCATCAATGATGGCAAGCCATCCTGGTCCCAAGGCAGTAAAGCAGGCTCGAACCGTGACACTGCCACCACCCTGTTTCACAGATGGGATGAGGATCTTATGATGGAATGCAGAATTTGCTTTTCACCCAACATTCTGCTTCTCATTTAAGCCAAAATGTTCTATTTTGGACTCATCCATCCACAGCACATTCTTCCAATACCATTCTGGCTTATTCACATGGTCTTTAGCAAACTTTAGACAGGCAGCCATGTATTTCTTGGAGAGCAGCAGCTTTCACCTTGCAACCCTGCCATGCACATCATTGTTGTTCAATTTGCCTGATGGTAGACTCGTGAACACTGACATGAGCCAATGCAAGAGAGACCTGTAGCTCTTTAAATGATACCCTGGGGTTCTTCGTGACCTCCTGGAATATTACACGCCATGCTCTTGAAGTGCTGTTGAAATGTTGACCATTACTGGGGAGCATAACAGCGGTACTGAATTTCCTCCATTGTACACCATCTGCCTAACTGTGGATTGGTGGAGCCCAAACCTTTTAAGAAAAGGTTTTAATGGTTTTATATCCTTTTCTGGCTTGGTGAGCATCAACAACTTTTCCCCTCAGAAAACTCCTTTGATCGAGGCATGGAACACTTCTGAAAAACTGTGTGGTGAAGACCCAGTTTTAAGTTTTTTAAATAGGACAGGGCCCGCCACACTCACACCTGACTGTAATCCCATTGATTGAAACACCTGACTCTAATTTCCCCTTTAAATAAACTGATAATCCTAGAGGTTCACATATTTTTTCCATCAAATACATGTAATACTGAATCATTTTTCTCAATAAATAAATGAGCAAGTATAATATTTTTGTGATATTTATTTAATTGGGTTTTCTTTATCTAGCTTTAGGACTTGCATGAAGATCTGATCACATTTTAGGTCATATTTATGCAGAAATAGAAAAAAATTCTGAAGGGTTCACAGACTTTCTAGCACCACTATATATATACTTCAGTATAACAACCAAGAAAAAGTAGATTAGCTTTATTTGTTACATGTATATCTAAGCATAAAGTGAAACACATTGTTTGCATCGATGACCGGCACAGTCCAATGATGTGCTGGGGGCAGCCCACAAGTATTGCCATGCCTCCAGCCCACAACCTACTATCCCTAACCTGCATGGTTTTGGAACGTGGGAGGAAACTGGAGCACCTGGAGGAAACTCACACTGTCACAGCCCATAGAGTTTGTTTCAAGATCCTCTCCCAAACCCATGACCTTTCTGGAGACAAAAAGTGATGGCAGATGCTAGAATCTGAAGCAAAAAATTTGCATCTGCGGTACACCATGGCCCAGGCGGTATCTGTGGTGGGAAATGGGTAGTTAATCCTTCAGGCCTTGCAGATCTCAACCAAGTCTATTGTGATTGGGAAGATCTGAGATGCTGATTGTCCTTTATCCCCCAAAGTTACTGCCTGACCTGTTGAGTTCCTCCTGCAGCTTGCTTTTTTGCTCCATTAAGTTTACAGCCCAGAAACACTTGGCAGCAGGTATATGGGAAATTCAGAATATAAACAGAAAAATATATAGTAAGAGGAGTCCTCCTTGCTTCTCGCCTCAGTTGCTAACCTGTACCTCCCAGCTTCACATTTCATTCTCCCCCTGCCATCCACGTTCCTCCTCCCTCATGTGGCTTCACCTATCACTTTCTAGTTTGTACTGCATTCCTTCCCCCCAGCTTCTTACTCTGACTTTTTCCCTCTTCCTTTCCACTCTTGATGAGGGGACCCAGTCCAAAAAGTAGACTCTTTATTCTTCTCCTAGATTCTGCCTGACCTGCTGAGTTCCTCAGGCATTTTGCTTGTGTTGCTCTGGATTTGCAACATCTGCAGCTTCTCTCGTGTTGATGATGGCTGACTTGGTGATCAGTTTAAATCTGCAATCCCCACACTATCCTTTCACCATCTTGCTTATGGACTATCTACCACTGCCTTACATATTCAAAGATTCTGTTCCCATCTTCCCATGAGGAAGAAAATTCCACAGACTCCCAGTTTAACCTGTTTTGCATTGCCAGTCCCTTATTTGAACCCCCAGTTCTATATTCTCCCAAGAGGAATCTTCATTTTTATGCCCACCTTGTTAAGATCCCATCCATGTACTCATTAAAGCTACCCTCAAATATTGAAATCGAGCCTACATCCGCCACTTCAGCTGGCAGCTTGTTCCACATTCTTACCAGCCTTTGGATGAAAATGTTCCCCTTCATATTCCCCCTTATGTTTAACATTTCAGCTTTCACTCTTAACCCATGACCTCCAGCTCTAGTCTCCAACCTCAGGTGAAAATGCCTGCTTGCATTTACCCTATCTAAGTACCTTATAATTTTGTTACTAGCAGTACAGTACAGTACAGGAACAGGCCCTTCAGCCCATGATATTTTGCTGAATCTATTAGGTTAGTGGCTTCTAATCCCTTCTGCCTGCACATGGCCCATTCCTTCCATTCTCTGCAAATTCTTGTGCCTATCTACGAGTCTCTCAAATGTTTCTATTATATCTGTCTCCACCACCACCCCTGGCAGTATGTTCCAGGCACCCATCACTCGCTTTGCCTGAGATATCTTTCAATGTTCTCCCTCTCATTCTAAACATAATCCTCTGGTAATAGACATATAGATCTCTGTTACCTACATGATCTATACCTCTCATGATTCTGTACACCTGTTATCAGGTCCTTCAGCTCCCCTCTGACTTTCCCCTTCGTCAGTAAAGCATAATTTCAAGTTCAAGTTCAAGTTTTTTTTTGTCATTCTACTGTACACATTCAAGCGAAACAATGTTCCTCTGGACCAAGGTGCACAGGACCTGTAACTCGCACACATACTGTAACAGTTAAAGTGAAGTACCACAAATAAATGAAGAAATAATGAGCTGCGTATGGAATACAAGTTAAAAAGTAAACAGTATAAGGATACTGGTGTTTCATACGCGATGAGAGCTGGGTGGCAGCAGGGGCTTCAGTAGTCCTACAGCCTGAGGGAAGAAGCTGTGTTCTCTGCCTAACAGTTCTTGTCCTAATGATATGGTACCTCCTGTCCGATGGTCAGGGTCAAAGAGATTGTTGGACAGATGGGAGGCATCGTTGACAATGATAAGGGCCCTGCGTAAGCACTGCTCCTGACAAACATCCCAAGTGGGTGGAAGAGAGAACTTGATGTTCTCTCTGCAGTCCTCACAATCCTTGGTAACCACAGTACAGTTAATTACAGGTCCATGACTGACTGCTGGAGAGGCTTTGACTTTGCAATACACTCCGAAAGTCGTTTTGGATGTTTGTGGCTGTGTTCACTTAGGAGAAAATTCTGCAGTGCCCTGGCCCTGTTTGCCTAAGCTCTGTGGAAATAAATGGACTTGGTATGCAGAATGTTACTCTTTGCATTATGTTATTTCTCTGATTGTTTCCATTTATCCTGATAGCAGTTCCTTTATCTGAAGCAGAATTCATTGGTTTGATCTTCATAGGGGCTAACTTATACTTTAACAAGAGAATAAAAATGCTGTGATCACAGAGTCCATGTTGGGTCAGTGACTTGCATCTCTCTGATAGTTGTAGTTCAGGAGACCAGCACTGATCCCAGAACGGTATTTAGCCTGACAATCCTGTGTGGTACTGAGTTAACACATTCCGTTTTTGGATGAGTCATTAGATTCTGCCTTTGTGTCTCCTTCTAGGTAATAGGAATTTGAAAGCTTGGTCTTCTGCCTCTGCAGGGCAGATCTCTTAAGGAAAAGCAGCTTTAAACTTTTTTTCCTTAGGCAGTCTGATTGACTAACAGTAAAATTATTCTGAAAAGCAGTTCTTTGATATTAGACCATCATTAAAAATATAGAAACCCAAAGCCTGTGTTGGCTTTATTTTAACTGGTATAATCCACAAGGTGTAAAGCTGGGGAGGGTTGGATAAATTGATGGTCGGAGATTGTGACAACTGTATCAAGCATTTTTGATACCTAAACCTGTGAGAAAAGCAATTATGCCCAGATTGGGCCAGCACAGCAGTGTAACAGCTAGTGTAACACTATATACAGCACCAGCAAACTGGGGTTCAATTCCTGCGTCTGTCTAGAAGAAGTTTGTATGTTTTCCCTGTGATTGACTGGGTTTCCTCCCACATTCCAAAGATGTATGGGTTAGTAGGTTAATTAGTTACATGGGTGTAATTGTGTGGTATTGGCAAAGCCTGTTATAGTGTTGTATCTAAAATTCAAAATGCTAGCAAAACACGGCTTCAATGGAGAGAAATAAGCAGTGATGTTCCGCCCCAAGACTTGAGAGAAAAGGGGCAGAAGCCAAAATGAGAAGGGAAAGGAACGTAGTCTGGCAGGTGATAAGTGAGGCTGGGTGAGCGGAAAGGTGTGTGAGTGGGGGAGTGAAAAGCTAGAAGGTGATAGGTGGAAAAGGTAAAGGACTGAAAAAGAAGCAGTCTAGCAAGAGTGGACAGTGGACCATGGAAGAAAGGGGAGAAGGAGGAAGCTAGGGAAAGGTGAAGGAAAGGTGAGGGGGAAGAGAAGTGGTGAGAGAGTAAGTGGAAAGAGAAATGGAAAAAGAGATTTGGAAATGAGTAATTACCAGAAGCTGGAAAAATCAATGTTCAAGCCATCAGGCTGGAGGCTACCCAGGTGGAATATAAAGTGTTGCTCCTCCACCCTGATTTTCATAATCTACAGAATCTCTTGTCATTATGTTTGGCCACATTGATTAATTTTGTAAAGAAGCTGCTCAGATTAGGATATGTAGATAAGGTTAGGGTGTATGTTTACAGCATGAGTCTGCCTCTGAAATATTATTGGTTTTATCTATGTAATTTTAGCGTTGAACTCAGTCATAATGCTTGAGTTGTAAAAAATACAGGTCCAGGGAGACTTGTGTATCCTTATATCTACTGCAGAGTTCATTTAAGATTCTGAGAGTACAGCATTCACTTTGCAGTAGACATGCATGTTTAATAAACCATTTCCCCTTGTATGGGATATGCACAGATGAAAAATAATCCCACACAAAAGACAAAAAGGTGAAATCCTTTAGTCTTCATGCGGCCTATTCAGTCATCTCCAGTAATCAGTTATTGAATTGCAAGGAAAAAAAGACATTTGCAGCAGCCCCTCATGCACCTAGTATCAGAATGACGTTGTGATCAATTCGATATGCCTGTGTTGCTGCTACAACTAAGTATCTCATTGCACCTGTGCATACATGTACATGTGCCTGACAGTAAACTTGACTGTCAGTTTGATTTTGGAGTTATAGTTCCACTGTATCATGCCTATGTTATACTGAAAAATATTTGTTTATGCATTAAGTGAGTTTCCTGTGAGTTTCATAGAACAGCACAGCACAGAAACAGGTCATTGTTGTGCCAATCACCTAAAAAGCAAATCAAAAATATCCCAACACCAAGCCCTCCGACATACACAATGTTAATGTTTGATTGTCACTAACAAATCATCAAGAGTCATTGAATCCCACAGTGTAGAAGCAAGCACTTCAGCACATCCAGTCCATGCTGACCCAACAGATTACATCCTCTAAACCCCTTTCATCTACATTCCTATCCAAACTTCTCTTTCATGTTACAATTGAATCTGTATCTATCATTTCCACTTGCAGCTTGTTCCATTTTTGCACCATCTTCTAAGTGAAGGTGCTTCTTCTCAGATTCCCATTGAATATTTCGCTTTTCACCCTAAACCTATGACCTCTAGTTCTAGTCTCAGCCAACATAGGAGGAAAAAGCCTGTACGTATCCACTCTATCTACACCCCACGTAATTTTGTATGCCTCTCTAAGATCTGGGCTTGTCTAAGTGCAATGGTAATATGCAATTGCCAACAATACCTGGACAGCTAAACACCAAGGATCTGCATTTGAAATTCAACCAAGATTGAAGTAGTGTGTTATGTTGAAAAGAATAAAGGGGTTTCAGTGCTTTTCAAGGAACTGTAGTAGATCTGGGAGCACAGCTATATATATCACTATTAATTTAGATAGAGCAATAACAAAGGACGTGAATGTCTGATCAGGAATAAAAGGAATATGACACAGGTATAGACATCTGAGATCAAGAAAGTCTCTTGAGGAATGTAGTGTGTCTAGGGGAGAACTTTAAAAAGGAATTGGAAGGGTGCAAAGTGGTCATGAAACATCCTTGGCGAGCAAGAGTAAAGAATTGGAGTTGAAATAGGTTTATTATTGTCTCATGTTACCAAGATACAGTGCTGTCTTGCACACTGCTCATACAGATCAGGTCATTGTGGTGGAACAAGATAAAGCACTAGTAGAGTGTAGAATAAAGTGTAACAGCTACAGAAAAGGTGCAGTGCAAGTAAACAAGAAGGTGCAAGCTCTTCATGAGGTAGATTGTGAGGTCAGGAGTCCCATTTATTGTACTAGGGGATTCTTATATACAGCAGTATAGAAGTTGTCCTTGAGCCTGGTGGAACGTGCTTTTAGGCTTTTGTATCTTCTGCCCGATTGAAGACGGGAGAAGAGAAAACTAAAAATAAATTACTGATGCAAAATTGTGTGTCTGTAGCAAACCTGGTAAGCAACAGGCTAATTTACTGCAAAGAAAATTTGTGGGTCAATTATCTCAAGCTCATATGTTTTTCTGTGATTATTGTTTGGAAATACTGAATCCCCTAGATGGAGAGAGTCCTCATGTCCTTGAATAGAATAAATTGCGGGTCCAGATTGATACAACTATTGCATGTGTGGGAAGAGATTACTTATTTTGAATGGAAGGTTACTAAATAGTTGTTGTTTATAGACTACCAGATAACTAATATGGCCTTCAATTATACTGTCCTCTATAATGTCCACTCTTCTATCTTCAATCAAATCTTCCTCAATTTCTCTCTTTTTGACATTTATGCTTCTGTGAAATTATTTTTTTCTTGATTTATTACAGTAAAATTCTACATGTTCAATTATGTCACTATTTATGATACTATTGTTAAAAAGTATTAAGTTTAGAAACAGGAATAAGGCATTTGAGCTCTCAAAACTTTCCTACTAATTAACTAACTCGTGACTAATCTTAACATCAATTCCATTTTCCTGCTGATGTTTCATCTCCATATAGATCCCTGTCCACAATTGCAGTTCTTCAATATCAAATTCCTTTAATGTTTTAGCCTCAATTAGTTACCTCTCATTCCTCTGAACTCAATACATGTTGATATGACGTTCCTCACATTTTATCCCACAGAGCCCTGGTATTTACACAAAAGAAATAATTGCTTAATTGATGAGAAAAAGAATTGATTTCTTCTTGGCATTTTAAATTGTATCCAAAACCCATATTTTGTGGAGCAAATAGTCAATAGCTTCAGAAGCATCCACCAATCCATACATAGGATATTAGCCTTAAATCTCAAGTAATAAATATTTTGATTTCTTCCTGCTCTGCAAGATATGATTGTTTATTATATATGCAATTCTCAGAGGCACTCCTGTAACCAATCACGCCCCCCCTTTACATTGGCTGCACAACAGTGGAAACCGCAAGTAGTTTCAAGCTCCTGGGAGTGTGCGTCACACACAACCCCTCATGGTCCCAGGACATATCCTACACAGCTAAGAAAGCTGATCGATGCCTCTACTTTCTGAGGAGGCTGACGAGAGATGTGCTATGCACATCCATACTCATGTCATTCCACAGATGAACAGTAGAGTGCATCCTAACAAGGCACATCACTGCACGGTACGGTAATGGCACTGGGGCAGGCAGGAAGTCTCTACAATGGGCGGTCCAAACAGCCTAAGTCATCACTGGCACCAGCCTACCTACCATTTAGCACATAGATACAGAAAGGTGCTGGCACATAGCCAGTAACAGCATGAAGGATCCCACACACCCTGCTCATGGACTGTTTATTTCACTCCCATCATGGAAGATGCTACAGTATGTAGCTACCACCAGACTCAAAAACAGATACTTTCCCCAAGCAGTAAGGCTGATCAACACTTCCACCCACTAACTCCGCCATTACTTTATTAATTCCCATCAGTCACATTATGTGTCACTTTATGGACACAATCAATCTACATACATAAACCATCTTATGTATTTATATTTATTTTGTTCTTGATCTTTTGTGTTTTTTTGTGCTACATTGGATCTGCAGAAACAAGTCTTTCATTCTCCTTACACTTGTCGATAGGAAGTAACATTAACCAATCTTGAAGCTTAAACTGTGAATTGAATGGAGTGATTATTAATGTGGTTATATTGGAGTGGTCCACACCTGAATTTATTTTCCTTCCCCTACTTACAGGCCTTCACGGGAAATTCCAACGCAGACACTGTAGTGCACCACAAGCTGCAAAACCCAATCAAAGCCAGATTCCTTCGTTTCATTCCTCTGGACTGGAATCCCAATGGAAGAATCGGAATGCGGGTTGAACTTTACGGCTGCTCATACAGTAAGTATTGAGCTTTGAAACCAAGTGGTTGTACATTGGCATCGGCAAAGGCACTTTAGCAATCATAGGCTCAAGTTGCCTGGTATTCACTAAGTGAATGGAGCTCCAGAGTAATAAGACCATAAGACATAGGAACAAAATTGGGACATTTTGCCCATCAAGTCTGCTCCACCTTTCTATCATGGCTGTCCATTATCCCTTTCAATCCTATTCTCTTGCCTTCTCCCCGTAATCTCTGACACCATGACTAAACAGGAAACTATCAACCTCTGCTTTAAATATACTCAATGACTTGGCTTCATTAGCTGTTTGTGCATTGAATTCCACAGATTCAGTACCCTCTGACTAAAGAAATTCCTCCACATTTTTGTTCAAAATGGCCATTCTTCTAATCTAAGGCTGCTCCTTCTGGTCCTAGACTCATCCACTATAGGAAATATCCTCTCCACATCCACTCTATCTGGGCCTTTCTTTATTCGATAGGTCTCCCCCATCATTCTTCTAAACCGGGGGTTCCCAACCTGGGTCCATAGACCCCCTGGTTAATGGTAGAGTTCCATGGCATAAAACAGATTAGTAACTCCTGTTCTAAACTTGAGCAAGTACAGGCCCAGAGCTATAAAGTGCTTATCATATGTTAACGCCTTCCTTCCTGGAATCATCCTCGTGAATCTCCTCTGGAATGTCTCCAATGCCAGCGTAACAACTTAATTTGAAGTAGTGAGTAAGAAGCAGGTGTTGTAAGAAGCAAGTAAGAAGCAAGAGCTATTTGAAAAGAGCAAGTCTTAATGGAAGTGAATCATGATTTGAAGTATCGAGTGAGAGAGAGACATCACTGTAAAGTGGGAGCCATTGAAAAAGAACAGGTCTCAACAGGAGTGAGTTATGATTTGAAGTAGAGACTGAGAGAGAGACATCATTGTTAAGCGGGAGCCATTTGAAAAGGACAGGTCTGAACGGGAGTAAGTTTTATTTGAGCCCATGAAAAGAAGGGAGGTGTAAGTGGAGCAGCCACTTTTGGAGTAGATCAGTGTTGGCATAGAAGTCTTTCGCGAGATCAGACAGAGAGGTTCTAAACAAGTTTCCAGTAAGTTTTTTCTCCTCTCTTCTGTCATCAGTACATGGCTAGCGTGCTGATAATGGGTGCTGAGTTAATGGTTTGCTCTTGGTGTGAAACAGCCAATCTCCCTGATAAATACATCTGCATGAAGTACATCAAGTTGCAGCTTCTTATAAACCTTGTTAAGGAACTAGAGCTGCAGTTCGATGACAGCTGTTATGGGAGAACGAGGATGAACGATAGATAGGAGCTACAGGGAGGTATTCACATAAGTTGCAAGAGGCAGGTACCTGGATGATTGTCGGGAAACAGACAGGCCAGTGCAGTGTATCTCCTTGGCCCTTTCCCTCAATAATAAGTATACCATTTTGGATACTGTTGAGGGGGATGACATAATAGGCGGGAACCACAGTCTTCAGGTCCATGGCACTAAGATGGGATCTGTGGCTCAGAATGCAATTGGAGAGAAGAATAATGCAATCGTGATAGGCGACTATATAGTTAGAGGAGCAGACAGGAGATTCTGTGGATGTCGAAAAGACACCCAGGTGGTATTTTGCCTCTCAGGTGCCAGGGTCAGCAATATCTCAGATTTGGTCTACAGCATTCTAAAGGAGCTGTTATGAGATGCTTCGAGTCCTGACGAAGGGTCTCGGCCTGAAATGTCGACAGAGATTCTCCTTATAGATGCTGCCTGGCCTGCTGTGTTCCACCAGCATTTTGTGTGTGTTGTTGTTTGTATTTCCAGCATCTGCAGATTTCCTCGTGTTTGCTTCCAGCTATGCCGGCTTTTGAGATTTCAACGCTCTAACTCTCCAGAGCACAGAGAGCCCTCTTTAAGGGCTTAGGATGTTCCCGTTAATTGATAATCATGGGTTAGGTGCCTAGAATTCTAGAATTAGGTGCCTGCTGTTCTCCCTCTACACCAATGACTGCACCTCCTCCAACCCCTATGTGAAGTTTGCAGACGACACCACCGTCATCGGACTCATCCAGAACAGTGATGAGTCTGCATATCGACAGCAGGTGGACCAACTGGCGCTCTGGTGCAGTCGGAACAATCTGGAGCTGAACACGCTCAAGGCAAAGGTGATGATAGTGGATTTCAGGAGACATCCCCTCATTATGTCCCCCCTCACAGTCCTCGGCAGCCTTGTGTCCACCGTGGAGAACTTCGGGTTCCTGGGAACCACCATCTCTCAGGATCTGAAGTGGGAGCAGAACATCAGCTCCATCCTGAAGAAGGCCCAGCAGTGGATGTACTTCCTGTGGCTCTTGAGGAAATATGGTCTGCCTCAGGAATTGCTGCTGCAGTTCTACACTGCAGTCATTGAGTCTGTCCTGTGCACCTCCATCACTGTGTGGTTTGGAGCCGCCACCAAGCAGGATAGAACCAGACTACAGCGCACAGTGAGGACTGCCGAGTGCATCATTGGAGCCTCCCTGCCCTCTATTGTGGACCTGTACTCTTCCAGGTTGAAGAAGAGGTCGGGGAACATCATAAAGGACTCCTTCCATCCTGCGCACAGACTGTTTGAACTGCTTCTGTCTGGTACGCGCTTCAGATCCCTCCAGACTAAGACTAATAGGCACTGGAGAATTTTTTTCCCTACTGCGGTCACTTTGCTGAACAGTTAACTGCCGGTTAACTGTCGGCTAACTATTACTTGGATTGCACTACTTGTATGTATAATCTATATTTTCATTTATATTTATCATTATTATTGTTATGAGCAGAGAGACAACATCTGCTGGAAGTAAGTTCCTTGTATGTGCACAGGTACTTGGCTATTAAAGTCTGATTCTGATTCTGAATTGAGTATTTAATGGGTTCAGTGCTCAATCGTACGCCTACCAGTGATTTTGTCTAGTGTTTGTTTTGTGCTCAGTGTCTCGATCCCTGCCTTGGAAACTCCAGCATTTGCTTCCAATCCATCTTCATCAAGGACTCTCATTACACGGGAAGAGTGAATAGTCAGAAGTTGTGTTACATTGGTATCTGCAACATAGGTAGGACGAGGAAAGAGGTCCTGTAGAGAGAATATAGGGAGTTAGGTAGAAAGCTGAAAAGCAGGACCTCCAGGGTAATAATACTTGGATTACTGCCCATCCCATGCATCAGTGAGGGCAAGATTAGGATTTGCCAGAGTAATGCATGGTTGAGGAATTGGTGCAGGGGCAAGGATCATTGGAATATTTCCTGAGGAGGGTACGACCTGTACAAAAAGGATGGGTTACACCTGAACCTGAAAGAGACCAATATCCTTGTAGACAGGTTGGCTAGAGCTATTAGTTAGGCAGGGGGATGGAAACTGGAGTGGCAGGGCTGAAGATGAGGTAGTTGGTATACAGGTAGATGCAGTGTGTAGTGAAATTGTAATGAAGGACAGAGAGATTAAAGGGAAAAATTGCAGTTAGTTGGATGAGTTGAAGAATTACATAGGGGCAAATTCGAAAAGAGTGATGAATATAGAACTGGAGATGTTATATTTGAATGCTTGTAATATACGGAATAAGGCAGTTAGTGATTGACAGGTATGATGTTGTGGGCATTACTCAGATGTGGCTGAAAGAAGATCATAGTTGGGAGGTTAATAGCAGGGATACACATTGTATCAAAAGGACAGGCAGCTAAGCTGAAGTCAGAACATACAGAATCCTTGTAGATAGAGTTAAGAAACTGCAAGGTTTAAAAACCCTGATGAATGTTATACCCAGGCCTCCAAACAGCTGACAGACTGTGAGATACAAATTACAAAGGGTGATAGAAAAGGCATGTAAAAAGGACAACGTTATGATAGTGACGTGGGGATTTCATAATGCAAGTAGATTGGGAAAATCAGATTTGTGCCAGATCCCAAGAGAGGTAATTCGTAGAATGCCTATCAGATAGTTTTTTACAGCAGGTTGTGGTTCAGCCCATTAGGGAAAAGGAAATTCTGGATGGTGTTATGTAATGAACCAGCTTTAATTAGGGAGCTTAAGATAAAGGAACCATAGAAACATAGAAAGCATAAAGCACAAGACAGGCCCTTTGGCCCACCAAGCTGTGCCAGACATGTCCCTACCTTAGAACTACCTAGGCTTTACCCATAACCCTCTATTTTTCTAAGCTCCATGTAGCCATCCTGGAGTCTCTTAAAAGACCCTATCGTTTCTACTTCTACCACCACCACTGGCAGCCCATTCCACGCACTCAGCACACTCTGTGTAAAAACCATACCCCTGACATCTACTCTGTAACTGCTTCCAAGCACCTTAAAACTATGCCCTCTCATGCTAGCCAATACAGCCCTGGGGAAAAGCCTCTGACTATCCACACGATCATTGCCTCTGATTATCTTGTAAACCTCTATCAAGTCTCCTCTCATCCTCCGTTGCTCCAAGGAGAACAGGCCAAGTTCACTCAATCTATTCTCATGAGGCATGCTCCCTAATCCAGGCAATATCCTTGTAAATCTCCTCTACACCCTTTCCATGGTGTCCACGTCCTTCCTGTAGTGAGGCGACCAGAATTGAGCACAGTACTCCAAGTGGGGTCTGACCTTGGTGCTATATAGCTGCAACATTACGTCTCACCTCTTAAAATTAATCCCACAATTGATGAAGGCCAATGCACAGTATCCTTCTTAACCACAAAGTCAACCTGCGTAGTAGCTTTGAGTGTCCTATGGACTCGGACCCCAAGATCCCTCTGATTTTCCACATTGCCAAGAGTCTTATCATTAATACTATATTCTGACATCATATTTGACCTACCAAAATGAACCACCTCACTCTTATCTGGATTAAACTCCATCTGCCACTTCTCAGTGCAGTTTTGCATCCTATCAATGTCCCGTTGTAAACTCTGACAGCCCTCCACAATATTCACAACACATCCAACCTTTGTGTCATCAGCATATTTATTATCCAAACCCTCCACTTCCTCATCCCGGTCATTTATAAAAATCACGAAGAGTAGGAGTCCCATATCAGATCCCTGAGGCACACCACTGGTCACTGGCCTCCATGCAGAATATGACCAGTCTACAACCACTTTTTGCCTTCTTTGGGCAAGCCAGTTGTAGATCCACAAAGCAATGTCCTCTTGGATCCCATGCCTCCTTAGCTTCTCAATAAGCCTTGCAATGGCTTTCAGCAAATGCCTTGCTGGAATCCATATACACTACATCTCCTGCCACATGCTCAAAAAATTCAATCAGGCTCATAAGGCACAACCTGCCTTTGACAAAGCCATGTTGACTATTCCTAATCATATTATGCCTCTACAAATGTTCAGAAATCCTGCCTCTCAGGATCTTCTCCTTTAACTTACCAACCAATCCTCCGGAACCTCTCCCGTCCTTATTGATGATGCAGAGATCATTGCCAGAGGCACAGCAATCTCCTCCCTCACTTCCCACAGTAGCGTGGGGTACATCCCGTCTGGTCCCAGTGACTTATCCAAATTGATGCTTTCCAAAACCTCCAGCACATCCTCTTTCTTAATATCTACATTCTCAAGCTTTTCAGTACGCTGTAAGTCATCCCTACAATCGCCAAGATCCTTTTCCATAGTGAATACTGAAGCAAAGTATTTATTAAGTATCTCCACTATTTCCTCCGGTTCCATACACACTTTTCCATTGTCACACTTGATTGGTCCTATTCTCTCGTATCTTGACTTCTTGCTCTTCACATACTTGCAGAATGCCTTGGGATTTTCCTTAATCCTGTCCACCAAGGCTTTCTCATGGCCTCTTCTGGCTCTCCTAATTTCCTTCTTAAGCTCCTTCCTAGTAGCCTTATAATCTTCTAGATCTCTAACATTACCTAGCTCTCTGAATTTTCTGTAAGCTGTTCTTTTCTTCTTGACTAGATTTATTACAGCCTTTTTACACCACAGTTCCTGTACCCTACCATAATTTCCCGGTCTCATTGGAACGTACCTATACAGAGCTCTACACAAATATTCCTGAATGTTTGCCATATTTCTTCGGTATGTTTCCCTGAGAACATCTATTTCCAATTTATGCTTCCAAGTTCCTGCCTGATAGCCTCATAGTTCCCCTTACTCTAATTAAATGTTTCCCTAACTTGTCTGTTCCTATCCCTCTCCAATGCTATGGTAAAGGAGATAAAATTATAATCACTATCTCCAAAATGCTCTCCCACTGAGAGACCTGACACCTGACCAGGTTCATTTCCCAATACCAGATCAATTACAGCCTCTCCTCTTGTAGGCTTTTCTACATATTGTGTCAAGAAACCTTCCAGAACACACCTAGCAAACTCTACCCCATCAAAACCCCTAACTCTAGGGAGATGCCAATCAATATTTGGCTAATTAAAATCTCCCACCACAACAACATTGTTATTATTACTCCTTTCCAGAATCTGTCTCCCTATCTGCTCCTCGATGTCCCTGTTAATATTGGCTGGTCCATAAAAAACACCCAGTAGATTTATTAACCCCTTCCTATTCCTAACCTCCTAACACAGAGACTCTGTAGGCAACCCCTCCATGACTTCCTCCTTTTTTGCAGCCCTGACATTGTCTCTGATTAGCAGTGCCATGCCCCTACCTCTTTTGCCTCTCTCCCTATCCTTTCTGAAGCATCTAAAGCCTGGCACTTAAAGTAGCCATTCCTGCCCCTACACCATCCAAGTCTCTGTAATGGCCAAAACATCATAGCTCCAAGTGCTGATCCACGCTCTAAGCTCATCCACTTTATTCATGATACTCCTTGCATTAAAATAGACACATCTCAAACCATCGAACTTAGCGCGTCCCTTCGCTATCACTTTTATCTATCCCTTTTGTACTGTCTCCAAACTTTCTCTATTTGTGAGCCAACCTCCCTTTCCTCTGTCACTCAGTTTGGTTCCCACCCGCCCCCCAGCAATTCTAGTTTAAACTCCCCCCAATAGCCATAGCAAACCTCCCCACCAGGTTACTGGTCCCCCTGGGATTCAAGTGCAACCCGTACTTTTTGTACAGGTCACACCTGCCCCCAAAGAGGTCCCAATGATCCAGAAATCCGAATCCCTGCCTCCTGCTCCAATCCCTCAGCCACATTTATCCTCCACCTCATTCTATTCCTATACTCACTGTTGTGTGGCACAGGCAGTAACCCAGAGATTACTACCTTTGCTCTCCTGCTTCTCAACTTCTTTCCTAACTCCCTGTATTCTTTTTTCAGAACCTCCTCCCTTTTCCTACCTGTATCGTTGGTACCAATATGTACCACAACCTCTGGCTGTTCTCCTTCCCACTTCAAGATATCATGGACACAATCAGAAACATCCCGTTAGGAGACATTGATTACAACATGATAGAATTCACCCTACAGTTTGACAGGGAGGTTAAAGTCAGGTGTAACTGTATTAGAGTGTAATAAAGGAAATTGTGGAGACTTGAGAATGGAGCTAGCTAACCTTGATTGGAAGAAGACTCTAGCAGTGATGATAGCAGAACAACAATGGTTGGAGTTTGGAGGACAATTCATAAGGCGGAGGATAAATACATCCCAAAGATGAAGTATTCTAAAGTGAAGATGAGGCAACTGTGGCCAACAAGGGAAGTCAAAAACAGTAAAAAAGCAAAAAAGAGGGTGTATAATATCCTACGGTTGTCAAGCTGAGGAGTGGTAGTGGGGACAAGCTCCCATTACCTAAAAGTGCTCCTCACAGTATGCAGCTCAAATAGCCGCTGACAACCACATCCCACTCCTGGCTTTCTCGTATGGCTTAGCCTCTATGCCCAGTAGAACTGTTTCTACTGACAGGAGAAGGGGCGAAGGCAAGTCCTAGTGCCTTAAAACCAGTGCTTCAGGTAGGTGGAGCTCATCAGCCTGGGAAGGTAGTCCAGCTAAGAGAGGGAAAACTCTGATTTCAAACCTCCGCTGCCTTGTGGCCATACCCACTCATGGGAAAGGCTTCGGGAATAAACCCTGAGGACAAACCCGGAGCTGGAGCCCCTAAGGCAGTCTGACGTTGTCTTCAACCTCATTCTGGCAACTCCTGCGACAACACTAATGCCAAGCTGTACCGGCCCTTGCCCTTCCCTTGGACAACATTGGTAGCATGGAGAGGGGAGACTTGCTGCATGGGCAAATGCCAATCTTCCATACAACCTTGGCCAGGCCTGCGCCCTGGAGACTTCCCAGATCCATGGTCTCACAAGATGCCATCACCATAATATAGCCAAAAGTAATGAGAAATTAGAGGACTGGGAAGCTTTTAAAAACCAGCAGAAGGCAACTAAAAAACCATAAGGAGAGAAAAGATGAAATATGAAGGAAAGATAGCAAATAAAAAAGAGGATGCCAAAAGTTTTTCAGATATACATGTATAATGTGATATGAAAACAAAGCCCTTCAGCACAACTTGCCATGCTAATCAAGGTGCCCACCTAAGCTACTCCCATTTTCCTCAGTTTGGCCCATATTCTTCTAAACCTTTTCTATTGAATTGAATTAAATTGACTTTCTTACTTACATCCTTCATGTACATGAGGAGCAAAAATCTTTATGTTATGTTTTTGTCTAAGTGTGGAATTTATAGTAATTTATAATAAATTATATGTAAAATAGGATAGTCAATATAACATAGAAATACAGTTGTGTCAGCAAGAACTAATCAGTCTGATGGCCTGGTGGAAGAAGCTGTCCTGGAGCCTGTTGGTCCTGTCTTTTATGCTGTGGTACTGTTTCCCGGATGGTAGCAGCTAGAACAGTTTGTGGTTGGGGTGACTCAGGTCCCCAATGATCCTTCGGGCCCTTTCTGCACACCTGTCTTTGTAAATGTCCTGAATTGTGGGAAGTTCAAATCTACAGGTGCGCTGTGCTGTCCGCACCACTCTCTGCAGAGTCCTGCAATTGAGAGAAGTACAGTTCCCATGCCAGGCACCTTACTTTTGCCCCTATGGAAAGTTCTTAAGATTTGGGGGTCCATACCAAACTTCTTCAACCATCTGAGGTGAAGGAGGTGCTGCTGTGCCTTTTTCACCACACAGCTGGTATATACAGACCACGTGAGATCCTCATTGAAAAGCCTTTTGAATGCTGTCAGTGTACTTGTCTCTGTGACGAGAGATCTTGACTAAGATGGTTAGGACCTGAATGCTGGAGTATCCAAAAACAAGGATGGAGACACGGTATAAAGCTGCAACAAGAACGGAGCAAAAACAAAGCACGAGATGATATCTCCAGTTAGGCTTATGACTGAGCTCTGAGGGTCTGTTCAGGTGCTCTTTAAATACTCAATTCTTGGCATGAAAACATACTAGCCAATTAGTGGGACAGGCCTGAACCATGAAAGGGGATGCTCCAGCTGCCTGTACTCCAAGGAATTAGTGTGTCGAAACCCAGAAACTGGAGCAGTTAGGAGCGTCTCGTAGCAATCTTAAATACTTTATCTAGCAGCTCCTTTCTTATGTTTACCACCCTCTGCATGACTTTATTGCCCTTCAGGCCCCTTTTAAATCAATACACCATCACTTTAAATCTATGCCCTCTTATTTTTGGTTTGATTTCTCCGGGAAATAAGACTATGCATTTTCCCTCTCTATGCCCCTGATGACTTCATATTCTTTTGTTATGTCAGCTGTTCAGTCTGCTACATTCTACTGAATAAAGGCTTGCCCAACCTCTCCCTTTCCCTCTGGTCCCCCAGTCCTGATAACTCACTCATAAATCATCCTTTCACTCTTTCCAGCTTACTGTCCTCTTGCCTATAAAACAGGACCAAATGTCTTGTGGATGGCTGATCTACTTGTTATGTTAAGAGATTGAAGGTGTGGTGATGAAGAATGCAGGTTCCCATTTCCCTGTGAGAAAAACAGTGTGCTTTCTCTACCCGTCATGATTTTATATGCCTCTATGACATCGACCCCGTGTTTCCAAAGTTCCAAAGAGTAAATTCCTAGCCTGCCCGACATCTCAGGCCGTTGAGTATTGGCAAAATTCTTGGAAATCTTCTCTGCATACTTTCCAGCTTAATGACCTCCTCCCTCTAATGGGGCAACCAAAACTGTGCACAGTGCTCCACGTGCGGTCTCACTGATGTCTTGTACAACTGCAATATAATGTTACAACATGCACACTTATTCAGTAGAATACCGGCTCATTCATTAAGAATATGGTTTTCCTCTATTAAACTTAGCGTGGCACTTTTAATTGGCTGCCTAGGATATCATTGTGCTCTGGAATGTTTCTTCTGATAAGATGGCGATATGTTTGAATGCTGCAGCCTTTATGGGGTCAACTAAAGGTGTTACTGCCTTTTTAAAATGTCATTTTTATGTTTGTTGGATGCTAAGAACTTCAATTACTACCACATCAGCGATTTCCTCGATGACAGATTTGGTGCAGACCACATTGCTGCGTGCTACCTGGTATAAGGCCTTGGAGTCAGTATGTGAGGGCAGTGTGCAGTGTGCCTCTCTTAGTCATTTTTCTTGTGATCGCAGGACCCTGTTGGACATTGAAAATGTGGAATGCTGTAAGTCTGGAAGTCTGGTTCGCTAATTTATTGACGATACCAATGGCAGGGGAGCTGCACGGCTCTGGTTGAAGTGAGGAATAGGCCTCATGTTGCGGTGTCACCTGTTGTAGCCACCTGGGAGAAAGGCATTGGGGTTGGTGCCCGGAGGTAGTGTAGCACGGTATCCACGCCGGTGTTGGTGCTGCCTTCCAGTGTTTGCTTAGTGGAAGGCAAGCTGGATTGCATTTGACTGCTGTGGGCTTGCTTTTGTTGACAACATTCATTAACTCAGGGAAGTGGGCTATCTTTTTTCTGTATGACTGTACAGTACATTTACTGCTATCTTATACAATGTGTGCCTTATGCTATGTATGACTGTTGGCATTGTATTTTGCACCTTGTTAAATTTGGTTGCATGTGTGGCTGAAAGACAATTAAACCTGAACTTCATAAGCTCCAGCTGAACTTTTCATCACTGAGAAGGCTGGTTTCCTCAATTCGAAATGGCATTGTAGAATTCCCCTTCACCAATTTCCCCATCATCAATCAAACAGAGGAAGAATAAAGAGATTTTAAAGAGATTAGTTTAATTTCTTAATCTAAATATAGATTAAGGAGTGGTGCTCCAGAAAGGTGGTGTCCATTATTAACCATCATCCAGAACATGCCCATTTCTCATTGTTACCGTCAGGAAGGAGGTACAGAAGCCTGAAGGCACTCACTCAGCAATTCAAAAACAGCTTCTTCGCCCTACCATCCGATTCCTAATTAAACTCATGAATACTACCTCACTTTTTTATCAATTACTTCTGTTTTACACTTTTTTTGATCTAACTGTTTAATGTTCATATATATACTTAATGTAATTGAATTATTTATTTTTTTCTGTGTATTCTTGTTTGAAGCTTCTGAACAATTTTCTTTATGTTGCTTAGTGACTAAGATCATAGAAACTTCGAAAATGAGAGTAGGAATTGGAATTTGGTTTATTATTGTCATTTGGTCTGTTAATGGTAGGATTTTTAGCAGTGTAGAGGAACAGGTGTCTGTCCATCGGTTGCTCCATATTTGCCATGTTAGGGATAGCATAATGAAGAAGCCATATGGAGTGTTGGCATTCATTAGTCAGTGGATAAGTTCAAGAGCCATGAGGTAATGTTGCAACTCTAAAACACCCTGCTTAGACTACACTTGGAACATTGTGTTTATTTGTGGCCCCCTCATTTTGGGAGGGATGTGGAAGCTTTAGAGATGGTGCAGAGGAAATTTACCAGGATGTTGCCTGGATTAGAGAGCATGTGTTATAAGGAGAGATTGAGTGAGTTATGGCTTTGTCTTTGGAGTAAAGAAGAATGAGAGGTGATCTGTTAGAGGTGTACAAAATTGTAAGAGGCATAGATATAGCGGATGGCCAGAGACTTTTTCCCAGGGTGGAAATGGCTAATATGAGAGAGCATAATTGTAATGAAATTGGAGGGAAGTATTGGGGGGGGATGCCAGAGGTAAGTTTTTTGTTTACACGGAGTGTTAGGTGCTGTCAGGGGTGATGGTGAGACAGTTACATTAGAGACATCTCAAAGTTCAAAGTAAATTTTATTATCAAAGTACCTATATGTTACCATATACCACCCAGAGATTCATTTTCCTGTGGGCATACTCAGCAAATCTATAGAATAGTAACTGTAACAGGATCAATGAAAAATCAACCAGAGTGCAGAAAACAACAAACTGTGTAAGTGCAAATATAAGTAAATAGCAATAAATAATGACAGCATAAGATAACAAAATCAAGGGTCCTAAAGTAAAATCATTTGTTGTGGGATCATCTCAGCAGATGGGCAAGTGAGTGTAGTTATCCCATTTTGTTCAAGAGCCTGATGGTTGTGGGGTAGTAACTGTTACTGAACTGTGTGGTGTGAGTCCTGAGCTCTTGTACTTTCCATCTGCTGGCAGCAGTGAGGAAAGAGCATGGCCTTGGTGGTGGGGATCTCTGATGATGGATAATGCTCTCCTATGACAGTGTTTCATGTAGATATGCTCATTGGTTGAGATAGCTTTACCCATGATGTACTGTTCCAAATCCACTAACTTTTGTAGGATTTTCTGTTCAAAGGCATTGGTGTTTTCATACCAGGCCATGATGTAGCCAGTCAATACGCTCTCCACTGCACATCTATGGACGTTTGGCAAAGTTTCAGACATTATGCCAAATCTCTGCAGACTCCCAAGGAAGTAGAAATGCTGCTGTTTAAGATATTTCACACTTAAGAAACTTTTAGACAGGCAAATGGATGAAGTAAAAATGGAGGTCTATGGAGAGTAAAGTATTAGATGGACCCTAGAGAAGGTTAAAAGATCAGCACAACATTGTGGGCCAAAGATTTTTGTGCAGTACTCTTCTATATTCTAAGTACTAAGACACAGTTCAGGCAGTTTATTCAATGTAGAATACAGTGTTATATTTATAGAGAAAGGGCAGATCGATAAATACAGTTGAAGTCAGAAGTTTACATACACCTTAACCAAATACTCAGTTTTCCACAATTCCTGACATTTAATCCTAGAAAACGTTCCCTGTATTAGGTCAGCTAGGATCACTACTTTATCTTAAGAATGTGAAATGTCAGAATAATAGTAGAGAAAATGATTTATTTCAGTTTTTATTCCTTACATCACATTCCAGGTGGGTTATAAGTTTACACACACTTTGTTAGTATTTGGTAGCATTGCCTTTAAATGGTTTAACTTGGGTCAAACATTTTGGGTAGCCTTCCACAAGCTTCTCACAATAAGTTGCTGTAATTTTGTTCCATTCCTCCAGACAGAACTGATGTAACTGAGTCAGGTTTGTAGGCCTCCTTGCTCGCACATGCTTTTTCAGTTCTACCCACAAATTTTCTATCAGGTTGAGGTCAGGGCTTTGCGATGGCCACTCCAATACCTTGACTTTATTGGCCTTAAGCAATTTTGCCACAACTTTGGAGGTATGCTTGGGGTCTTTGTCCATTTGGAAGACCCATTTGCGACCGAGCTTTAACTTCCTGGCTGATGTTTTGAGATGTTGCTTCAATATATCCACATAATTTTTGTTCTTCATGGTGCCATCTATTTTGTGAAGTGCACCAGTCCCTTCTGCAGCAAAGCACCCCCACAACATGATGCTGCCACCCCCATGCTTCACAGTTGGGATGGTGCTCTTCAGCTTGCAAGCCTCACCCTTTTTCCTCCAAACATAATGATGGTCATTATGGCCAAACAGTTCAATTTTTGTTTCATCAGACCAGAGGACATTTCTTGAAAAAGTAAGATCTTTGTCCCCATGTGCACTTGCAAACTGTAGATTGGCTTTTTTATGGCGGTTTTGGAACAGTGGCTTCTTCCTTGCTGTGCAGCCTTTCAGGTTATGTTGATACAGGACTCGTTTTACTGTGGATATAGATACTTGTCTACCTGTTTCCTCCAGCATCTTCACCAGGTCCTTTGCTGCTGTTCTGGGATTGATTTGCACTTTTCGTGCAATAGTACGTTCACCTCTAGGAGACAGAATGTGTCTTCTTCCTGAGCGGAACGATGGCTGCGTGGTCCCGTGGTGTTTTATACTTGCATACTATTGTTTGTACAGATGAACGTGGTACCTTCAGGTGTTTGGAAATTGCTCCCAAGAATGAACCAGACTTGAGGAGGTCCACAATTTTATTTTTCTGAGGTCTTGGCTGGTTTCTTTTGATTTTGTTTGTAAACTTCTAACCCACTGGAATTGTGACATAGTTGATTAAAAGTGAAATAATCAATCTGTAATCAATTATTGGAAAAATTACTCACATCATGCACAAAGTAGATATCCTCAACGTCGTGACAAAACTATAGCTTGCTAATATGAAATCTGTGGCGTGGTTAAACAATGAGTTTTAATAACTTCAACCTATGTGTATGTAAACTTCTGATTTCAAATGCAATTTGCTATGGCCATGATGAGGTAGATGGGAGATAAGGAGTTTATGGAGATAAGGAGTTTATATATTTGCATTTGAGAGTCTGATAATAATGGGATAAAAGTTATCCTTGAGTCTGCTGGTCTGTGGTTTCACTCCTGAAGTGGGGTCTCAGCCCAAGAATTTGACTGTTTACTCTTTTCCATTGATGCAGCCTGACCTGTTGAGTTTCTCCAGTGTTTTGTTTTGGATTTTCAGTATCTACAGACTTCCTTGTATTTGTATTTTCTGACAGACGGGAGAGGGGAGAAGAGAGAATGATGGGCGGTGACTTTGCTTATGCTGGCTGCTCTGCTGAGACAGGGAAATGTGTAGATAGAGTCCTTAATCTGATTCTGTGATGTGCTGAACTTGTTGCAGTTTCTTGTAGTTGTGTACAGGACCATTGCCATACCAAGCATCTACATGGTCACGTAAATGTTGGAGTGTCCCATTAGGAACAGGATAGAAGATACAAAACCCTGAATGCATGTACGACCTGCTTCTTTGCCACAACTATTGAATCGTACCCCAGTACAATAAGATGGACTATTGACGTCACAATCTACCTCATTATAACTTTGCACCTTATTATCTGCTCACGCTGCACTTTCTCTGTAATGCTTTATTCTGCATTTTATATTGTTTTCCCTGTACTACCTCAATGCACTGTTGTGATGACATGGTCTATATAGATCGCATGTAAAACTAAGTTTTTCATTATATCTCAGTACATGTTACAATAATAAATCTATTTATCAACTTACAAGTTCAAAGAGGTCAAGTTTATTATCATGAGCATGCCATGAAAATTAGGTTTTTTTTGTAGTACATTATGAGCATAAATTATACATGGATGATCACCCAAATTAGGAAATACTTTTAGGAGTGGGGGACACTTGAATCTCTGCTTCCTAATGAAGGCTAGAAAGAAACTTTAAAACTGAGAGGTGCAAATGTTTATTCACTAAGGCAAATTAAGCTGTAGTTCTAAAAGAACATTGGGCTAGGACTGAGGGAACAAATTGCCTCCTGTTTCTGTAATAATCCAATCTGGCGTGGGAAGAAATAAAACACTCTGTTACTTCCGATTTGCGTCAATTTAGTTTCCTCTAATTCTGCAAGAATCTGATAAACGTCGCCTTGGACACAGTCTTATTAAAGCATAATTGAAAGGCAGTTGTTTATATCATCATTGACAGAATCAAATATGTTCTTCAGTGAAGGTCACAGGAAAATCAACTAATCCTCCTTATCGGTCTTAGTGCCAGTAACAAGGTTACAGAAAGCAAAGGATATGGGATAAGCTCTCCTGAATGGGAGATAATGATCTGAGCCCCACAGTGGCCTCAGGATGATATTCTCTTGGTGTGCAAAAGGAATGGTTCAGGCACAAGTAGAAACCTCCTTTTTCCTCACTCTTAAACTCACTTTCTAGAGGGACTCTGCATCAGAGCTATAAAGCATTGTGTAAATGCTGCTAGACCATATTAAAACAAGTTCACTTATGAACAGGGCTGTTCATAGAGCATAGAACAGACCCCTCAGCCCATCAAATCTGTGCTAACCAATAAACATTCATTTACATTAATCCTACATTAATTCCATTTTAACCTCTCTGTACCAGATCCATATACCAGATCTCACCAATACATGAGACTATTAAGCAATAGGGCAGAACCATTCAGCCCATTGAGTCTGCTCCGCCATTTTATCATGATGTCAACCCCATTATACTGCCTTCTCCCTTACCAATCTCCCTTTGACAACCTTACTAATCAAGAACCCATCAGCCTCCGCTTTAAAGATACCCAGAGTCTTGTCCTTTGCATCTGTCTGTGGCAATGAATTGCACATATTCATTACCTCTAGCCAAAGGAATTTCTCTTCATCCCAGTTCTAAATGGATGTCTCTCTATTCTGAGGCAGTGCCCTTTGCTGTGAGATTCACCACTATCGGAAACAATCTATGGGAAGCAATTTATATTGGCCAATTGACTAACCCACACATCTTTATGAATATGTCACTGAGTCTTCATCCTGCTATATCCTGAGGAATCTCTTGTCAGATCATTCTTCCTTCCTCCTCTGCTATCCCAGTGCAGCCAGTTATTCTTTCTCTGGCTCTGTCTGTCCCAATACTATTCCTGTATAGCGTTATAGAGTTATATGGTAGCAGGCCATGCCATCGTCCCTGATAGTCCTAGACACCCATGTTTGTCCCATAAACTTTCAAGTTCCTCCCCTCCATGTACCTGTCCAAATGGCTCCAAACATTGCAACCTGACCACTTGCTCTGGCAGTTCGTTCTACGTACTCACTGCCCTTTGTGTGAGGAAGTCCCCCTCAGGTCCTTTTAAAATCTCTCCACTCCTTTGGAAAAGACTTTGCCTGCGCACCTAATCTATACCCCTCATAAGATCACCCGTCATACTCTTGCACTACAACGAATAAAGATTCAGCACGGAAATCCTCTCCCTGTGACTCAGGCAGCATCTTCATTAATCTCTTGCATACATCATTTGTGTCAACACCAACACAAGCTGAAGATGTGCTGATGGCAGCCCACAAGTGTTGTCTTGCTTCTGGCACCAACATATCATGACCACAACTTACTAATCTTAACTTTAACCGTAACAATTACATTTTTGTAACATTGGAAAAAGCTAGATTAAACCCATATGGTTAGGGAGAATGTGCATATTCCTTACAGACAATGGCAGAAACTAAACCTCAATCTTTTAATCATTGGCACTGCAAAACATTATGCTAGTGACTATGCTACCTTGCCATCCTCTATGCCAGTGTGCTGCTCTTTATGTCTTCTACCCAATGGAAAGGGGGAAGGAGGGAATGGTCAGAATGGGAGGGGACACTAATAATGTTGTCTGCTCATTCAGAGCAGTTGATTTAATCCAACTTCATTCTAATCCTGGTAAACCAGTGCTTATAATAATGGTTATTATCCTTCATTGACAAAACCCTTAGTTCCCATACCACTAGGTTCATGAACAGTTAATACCTAACAAACATCATGTTTTTGAACGAGCATGGATAACTTCTTTCATCTGTTCTCGGAATTGATTTTATGACTTTTCGATTCACTTTCGAGGACTCCTCATGTCCTCTGTATTATACTTATTTACACAGTTTTTCTTAATTTGAAAATTAGCTGTTTGTCAGTCTTTGTCTATTTATGTATAATTTGTTTGTAAAATTATATTGTATTTCTTGTTTTGCTATAAATGTCTGTGAGAAAATGAATCTCAGGATAATATATGGTAAAATATAGGTACTTAGATAATAAATATAGCTAATTTCAACTTTGAAGTCTTTGGAGTTAAAAGCATGGACAGTAAGGGTGGGGAGAGTTAACCATGGATAACCAAGAAATTAAAGGAAGGCATCAAGCTAAAATTGTGTGTGTATAAAAAGAGTAGTGGGAAAACTAAAAAGCAACAAAGAAACACTGAGTGAGCAATAAAGAAAGGGAAGATAGATTATGAAAATAATCTAGCACAAAATGTAAGTCAAGTCAAGTCACTTCTATTGTCATTTCAACCATAACTGCTGGTACAATACACAGTAAAAATGAAACAACATTTTTTCAGGACCATGGTGTTACATGACACAGTACAAAAACTGGACTGAACTATGTAAAAAACAACACAGAAAAAACTACATTAACTACAGACCTACCCAGGACTGCGTAAAGTGCACAAAAGAGTGCAGGCATTACAATAAATAATAAACAGGACAATAGGGCAAGGTGTCAGTCCAGACTTCGGGTATTAAGGAGTCTGATAGCTTGGGGGAAGAAACTGTTACATAGTCTGACCGTGAGAGCCCGAATGCTTCGGAGCCTTTTCCCAGACGGCAGAAGGGAGAAGAGATTGTATGAGGGGTGCGTGGGGTTCTTCATTATGCAGTTTACTTTGCGGATGCAGCGTATAGTGTAAATGTCCGTGATGGCTGGAAGAGAGACCCCGATGATCTTCTCAGCTGACCTCACTATCCGCTGCAGGGTCTTGTAATCCGAGATGGTACAATTTCCAAACCAGGCAGTGATGCAGCTGCTCAGGATGCTCTCAATACAACCCCTGTAGAATGTGATGAGGATGGGGGGTGGGAGATGGACTTTCCTCAGCATTCACAAAAAGTAGAGATGCTGCTGGGCTTTCTTTGCTATGGAGCTGGTGTTGAGGGACCAGGTGAGATTCTCCGTCAGGTGAACACCAAGAAATTTGGTGCTCTTTACGATCTCTACCAAGGAGCCGTCAATGTTCAGCGGGGAGTGGTCACTCCGTGCCCTTCTGAAGTCAACAACCATCTCTTTTGTTTTGTTCACATTAAGAGACAGGTTGTTTGCTCTGCACCAGTCTGTTAGCCGCTGCACCTCCTCTCTGTAAGCTGACTTGTTCTTGCTGTTGAGACCCACCACGGTCGTGTCGTCAGCGAACTTGATGATATGGTTCGAGCTGTGTGTTGCAGCACAATCGTGGGTCAGCAGAGTGAACAGCAGTGGACTGAGCATGCAACCCTGGGGAGCCCCCATGCTTAGTGTGATGGTGTTGGAGATGCTGCTCCTGATCCGGACTGACTGAGGTCTCCCAGTCAGGAAGTCTAGGATCCAGTTGCAGAGGGAGGTGTTCAGGTCCAGTAGGCTCAGCTTTCCAATCAACTTCTGAGGGATGATTGTGTTGAATGCTGAACTGAAGTCTATGAACAGCATCCGAACGTATGTGTCTTTTTTGTCCAGGTGGGTTAGGGCCAGGTGGGGGGTGGTGGCAATGGTGTCATCTGTTGAGCAGTTGGGGCGGTACACAAACTGCAGGGGGTCCAGTGAAGGGGGCAGCAGGGTCTTGATATGCCTCATGACGAGCCTCTCGAAACACTTCATGATGATGGATGTAAGTGCAATGGGACGGTAGTCATTTAGGCAGGACACTGAAGACTTCTTCAGCACGGGGACGATGGTGGTGGCCTTGAAGCACGTTGGAATGGTGGTGCTGCTCAGGGAGATGTTGAAGATGTCAGTGAGAACATCTGCTAGCTGGTCTGCACATCCTCTGAGCACTCTACCAGGGATGTTGTCTGGTCCAGCGGCCTTCCGTGGGTTGACCCTGCACAGGGTTCTTCTCACGTTGGCCACGGAGAGAGACAGCACCTGGTCATTTGTAGGAGGGGTGGACTTCCTCGCCGCCACATCATTTTCCATCTCAAACCGGGCGTAGAAGTTATTCAGCGTATCTGGGAGGGAGCCATCACCTGCAGAGTCAGGTGATGTTGTCCTGTCATTGGTGATGTCCTGGATGCCCTTCCACATGCGTCTCGTGTTGCCGGTGTCCTGGAAGTGGCTGTGGATTCGCTGGGCGTGTGCACGCTTTGCCCCTCTGATGGCTCGGGACAGTTTGGCCCTTGCTGTTGTTAGAGCTGCCTTGTCGCCTGATCTGAAGGCGGAGTTGCGGGTCCTCAGCAGCGCACGCACCTCTGCGCTCATCCATGGCTTCTGGTTAGCGTGTATAGTGATGGTCTTGGATAGAGTAACATCATCAATGCACTTGCTGATGTAGCTGGTCACTGATGCTGTGTACTCCTCTAAGCTGGTAGAGTCGCCATCGGTTGCAGCCTCCCTGAACATGTGTCAGTCAGTGTGCTCAAAGCAGACTTGAAGAGCAGAGATGGCTCCTGCTGGCCAGCTTAAAAATTGATAGTATAAGTTTCTATAATTATATAAAGTAGAAAAGGATGGCCAAAGTGAATGTAGTTCCCTTGGAGGACAAGAAGGTGGAATTGATATTGGGTAATGAGGAAATGGCTGAGGCTTTGAATCACTATTTTGTGTCGGCTTTCACAGTGGAGGACACATCTAACATGCCAAAGACAGATGACACGGAAGCAATGAGAGGTGAGGACCTCAATCCAACAGCTATCACTAAATAGATAGTGCTGAGCAAACTTGATAGACAAGATAGACAAATCCCCTAGTTCTGATGGAATGCATCCCACAGTACTGAAAAAATTGGTAGGGGTTATAGTTGAGGCTTTGGTGATAATTTACCAGAATTCTCTGGACTCTGGGCAGGTCCTGACAGATTGGAAGAAGGCAAATGTCTCACCACTGTTTAAAGAAGGATGTTTAAAATGCAGGTAACTATAGGCCAGTTAGTTTAACATCTGTAGTTGGGGAGATGCTTGAAGTTATCATTAAAGAAGAAATAGTGAGGCATCTGGAAATAAATGCATCCATCAGGCAGATGCAGCATGGATTCAGCAAAGGCAGGTCCTGTTTGACAAACTTACTGGAGTTCTTTGAGGATATAACATGAGCAGTGGACAGAGGGGAACAGATGGACTTTATTTACTTAGATTTCCAGAAGGCTTCAATAAGGTGCTACATAAAAGACTTATCCATAAGATAAGGATGCAAAGAGCTGGGGGTGATGTATTAGCATGGATAGAGGATTAGTTTACCAATAGAAAGCAGAGAGTTGAGACACATGGGTGTTTCTCTATACGGCAATCAGTGGTAAGTGGTGTGTCGCAGAGGTCAGTGCTGGGACCACAACTGTTCACAATATGCATTTACGATCTGGAAGACGGGACTGAGTGTTAAGTTTACTGACAACACTAAATTGAGTGTAAAAGAAAACTGTGCAGGGGATACAGAGAGTCTGCAGAAGGATATAGATAGGTTAAGTGAGTGGGCAAGGGTCTGGCAGATGGAGTACAATGTTGGTAAATGCAATGTCATCCACTTTGAAAGGAAAAATGGAAGCACAGATTATTATTTAAGTAGAAAAAGATTGCAGCACGCTGCTGCGCAGAAGGATTTGGTAGTGCTTGTGCATGAATCACTAAAGGCTGGTTTGCATGTGCATCAGGCTATCAAGCAGGCAAATGGAATGTTGACCTTCATTGCTCGAGGGATTGAATTTAAGAGCAGGGAGATTATGCTGCAACTGTACAGGGTACTGGTGAGGCTGCATCTAGAGTTCTGCATGCAGTTCTGGTCTCCCTACTTGAGAAAGGGTATACTGGCTTCGGAGAAGGTGCAGAGGAGGTTCACCAGGTTGATTTCAGAGATGAGGGGTTAGACTATGAGAAGAGATTGAGTCGCCTGGAACTGTATTCACTGGAATTTAGAAGGATGAAAGGAGTTCTTATAGAAACATATAAAATTATGAAAAGGGATAGATAAGATAGAGGCAGGAAAGTTGTTTCCACTGGTAGATGAAACTAAGAACTAGGGGACAAAGCCTGAAGAATTGGGGGAGTAGATTTAGGACAGATATGAGGAGGAGCTGCTTTTGTTGGTGAATCTGTGGAATTCTCTGCCTAATGAACCAGTGGAGGCTACCTCCGTAAATATATTTAAGATAAGGTTGGACAGATTTTTGCATAGTAGGGGAATTAAGGGTTATGTGGAAAAGACAGGTAGGTGGAGATGAGTCCCTGGGCAGATCAGCCATGATCTTATTGAATGGTGGAGCAGTCTCCACGGGCCAAGTGGCTGACTCCTGCTCCTATTTCTTATGCTCTTATATGTATCTGCTCCACCATTTCTGTGCTACTCTATAATCTTCATCAGCTCTGGCAGCTATTTCCTCATCTGCTGGTAAATTCAGGAATTCCTCCTCTCGATCGCTCCATCTTTGTTCCCCACTTGGCATTTCTTAAAACAATTCTTTGGCAATGTTTTCCTGGAGTCTTGTGCAACTCATCGTCAAATTCTCTCTTAAAATATTCCAACAAAGTGACATGGGGTGCATTGTATTGTATACAAGTGGCTTGTTGTGCTCTGAAGGATCGAGCATTGCAGCTGGTGCAGTCTGAAGCACCAAAACAAATGCAGGAAGAGCTCATCCTGTCAGTCGGCATTTGTGGAAGCAAAAAGTCTAAGTTGATGTTTCAGATGAAGGCTCTACATTAAGAGTCAGAACCATAATCAAAATCAGGTTTGTCATCACAGATACACAGTATGTCATGAAACTTGTTGTATTGCAGCTGCAGTCGTGTGCAAAGACATAAAAATCTATAGATTACAAAAAATGACTAAATTGTGCAAAATAATGGGATAATGAGGTAGTGTTCATTGGTTCGTGGGCCGTTCAGAAATCTGATGATGGAGGGGAATAAGCTGTTACTAAATCATGGTTTATAGGTTCTTGTGTCTCCTCCCTGATGGTAGTAATGAGAGCAGGGCATGGCCCAGATAGTGAAGGACATTAATGAAGGATGCAACCTTCCTCAGGCACTAGGCTTTGAAGATCTCCTTGATGGTGGAAGGGTTGGAACTTTTACGGCAAAAAGCAAAACAATGCTGGTAATTTCAAAGTCAAAGTCATGTTTATTGTCAAGTGCACAAGTGCAATGGAAAACTTACTGGCAGTGGCACCACATTGTAGGCAGCCGTCAATCCCGGGGATCATGGGTTTGCACCTCTGGTGGACTGGATCCTCTCCGGGGCGCAAGCCTGGCTGGGTAGATTTGAAGAACCGGCTGTTGCCCATGCAGCGGGTTCCCCCTTTCCATGTCACTGATGTAGTCCAAGGGAAGGGCAAGCGCCGATACAGCTTGGCACCAGTGTTGTCGCAGAGGTTGCCAGAGTGAAGTTATAAACAACATCAAACTGCCTCAGGGGCCCCTAAAGATTTCTTCTTTAGGATTTATTCCTGAAGCCTTTCCCATGGGTGGGTATGGCCACAAGGCAGTGGAGGTTTAAAATCAGAATTTTCCACCTCCTAGGCGGACTGCTGTCCAAGGCTGACGAGCCCCACCTGCCAAAGCAACTGCTTTGGAGCCATCAGTAGTCCACCTTTGCCCCTTCTCTTGTCAGTAGGAACAGTTCCACCGGGCCTGGTTGCTAAGCCACACACAAAGGCCAGGAGTTGGATTTGGTTGTCAGAGGCTGTTGGAGTCACACGCCATTTGGAACTTATCCCCACTACCATACCAGCTATGACAACCTTAGGAAGCAGCATCACATTAAAGACACAGCATTCACAAGAAAGTATTGGTTCAACATAAATCATACAAGAAAGAACACTTAAGAAAAATCCCAAAGCTTTCTACCTGTGTGTGAAAAACTGGAGGATGACTGGACTGCTCGGGGAAAAAGGCAGAAACATGATGCTACAGGTGGAGGAGATGGGGAGACCTCAATCAATACTTTGTTTCAGCGCTCAGAAGAGAGAGGGCTTTGATGATGAACAGGTCAGACAGGAACTACCTCAGGTACCTGGGGAAGTGACAGAAGAGACTGCTGTGCCTGTGGCAATGATTTCCCTGGCTACAGAAGCAGTACCAGAGAACTGGAGGATGACAAATGATATTCCTTGGTTGAAGAAAGGTAATGAGGATAATCCTGGTAAGTGTAGACCAGCAAGTCTTACATCAGTGGTGGGCAAACTATTAGAAAGGATTTGGGAGGATTTGGGAAGCAGAGCCAGACTAGGGCTAGTGAGGGGCAGGTCATGCCTCTGAGCCAGATTCACTTTTTGGGGGAAGTAGAGTGATGGATGTGGTGTACATGGATTTTAATAAGGGGCTTGATTAGGTTCCCCATGCTAAGCTAATTCAGAAAGTCAGGAGGCATGGGATCCAGGGAAACTTTGCTGTGTGGACACAGACTTGGGTTGCCCACATAAGGCAGAGCATATAGAGAGATAGAGAGTATTCTGCCTCAAGGTCAGTGACCAGTGGTGTTCAGCAGGGATATTTTCTGGGACCCCTACTTTTTGTGATTTTTATAAATGGGATGTTTGAGGAAGTGGAAGGGTGGGCTAATAGGTTTGCAAATGACATGAATATTGGTGGCATTGTGGATGGTGTAGAATGTTGCCATAGGTTGTAATGGATAATAGGCAGGATTCAGTGTTGGGTAGTGGAATGCCAGATAGAGTTCAATCCAGAAAAGTGTGAATGCACTTTGGAAGATCAAACTTGGCAGGCAGAGTACAAAGTTAGTGCCAGGATTCTTAGCAATGTGGAGGAATGGAGGGATCTTGAGGTCATATCACAGATCCCCAAAATTGCCACACAAGTTGAGTGGGTAGTTAAGAAAATATATGGTACATTGGCCTTTGTTAGTCTGGGGATTGAGTTCAAGTGCCATGATGTAATGTTCCAACTCTATAAAACTCATTGGATTACACTTAGAATACTGTGACAGTTCTGTTTGCTTCATTATAAGAAGGATGTGGAAGCTTTAGAGAAGGTGCAGAGGAGATTTGATTAGAAAATATGTCTAATGAGGAATGGTTGAGTGAAGTAGGGACTTACACTTTGGAACAAAGAGGGATGACTTGATAGAGGAATATAAGATCATGCGAACAACCAGCACCTTTTTTCCAAATGTGGCAATGGCGAATACCAGAGGACATGATTAGATAAGATGCAACTTTATTGTCATTGTGCTGAGTACAGAGACAAAGCCAAATGAAATGCAGTTAGTATCTCATGAGAAATGCAAAGAATAGTGTTATTTACAAAATAACTGTGAATAAAAAGTAAGTGCTACAGCACACAAATATAAAAGTACTGAGACAGTACAATGTGGGTGCAATACTGCTTAGTGATGTGATGTGAGGTTCAGCAGCATCACAGCCTCAGGGAAGAAGCTCTTCCTGTGCCTGCTGGTGTGGGAGCGGAGGTTTCTGTAGCACCTACTGGATGGGAGGAGAATAAAAAAATCCATGGTTAGGGTGAGATGTATCCTTGATAATACTTTTTGCCCTGTCCAGGCAAAACTTAGGCAGACAAAACTTCTTTTCAGAATTCCAATGCTTTTAAGCAGCTTGATATAGTAATTCCAAGTCTTAGAAGCTTATAAATGAGTAGGGATCAATGTCCTGTAGACCAGGACGGGGAGATTTGACTGTTATCTTACATGATAACTTATGGTTTCCTGATTTAACATACCCAATGTCATTTCAATAATACATTTCATGCTTTATTCATCATCTACCGTGTATCTTCTCTCACAGATTGAACTATTCTCTTATCATCCCGGTTCACTCTGTTGTAGACTCAGCTGTTCCTTTTCTGGGACTCTCACACTGATTGTCTTGCATTGTGTTTCAAACATCTTCTACTTCAGCAAGAAGGTTTTTTATATATATGTTACAACCCTCATTTGTCCTCTCTATCACTTAATCTGTATTCTGTCCCTAAGTTACTTGTTTCGAGTCATTAGGACGTTCCTGTATGTAACCCCCTGGGTCGCCTCAGGCTTGCTCAGCTCGTTCTCGTCTAGGGGGAGCAGCCTTCGGCCCCGCCAAACTGGGTAATCAGCTGGTGTGGATGCTGTGTGATGTCCCCGCCTCGCCAAAAAACAGACAGTACACCATAAGCGATTAAATGAGTACAATTTATAAAGGTTACTATAACTAAGTGATTAATAATGATACAGTATATATGAAGAGAAAAAAATAAAGAAAAGGCGCCAAACTTATCAAAGTCCAAACCACTTCATGCACAACCGTTGGAGCTCAATTACTGAAGTCTTCTGGCCACCATTCGATCTCCTCCGAACTCCTCGACTCGCAGCTCAGGACCATCCGAGTGGTCAACCAAGCACATCTAGCTTCATCCCCCCTCCTTGGAGAACCTCCTGGCCTCGGACTCCCGCTTGGGGTCCGTTCCTCGCCCAGCTTACAGCATTTCGTCCTCTCTCTAAACACCCCCCCCCCCACCGCGCCGATCTCCCCAAAAGCCCGTCAACAAAAACTTACAGACTCAGAAGAAAGAACATTAATCCCCATTTGGTTTACAAAGGAATACAATTCTCCCAGCACTCTCTCGCAACAAAGAAACATTCCTGCTTTTAACAAAACAAAGAAACCCTTTCCCAACAGTAACAAAGAAGAGTCATTAGCACGTTCCTGTATATTTCAGATACCACCCTTTGTTAGCACATTCTTGCTTGATTTAATGTAACTGTTCTGACCCTGCTTGTCTATTGGTTTCAATCATAAGACCCAGGAGCAGAAACTCAGCCCTGCAATTTTAATGTGTGGCCTGACCATTACAGGCTGCAGGTTGTAAATTGCTTCTGCATACTTTTTGCCATTAATATACACAATGGCTACCTTATTAGGTACCTGCTGTGTAATGATAATGAACAAATAAGCAATAGATATTGAGAATATGGGATGACAAGTCCTTGAAGGAGAGTCCAGAGATCATGGGAGCAGTGTAGTGATGGGACTAGTAAAGTTGAATAAAGTTATCCCCTCTGGTTCAGGAGCCTGATGGTTGAGGGGTAATAACTGTTCCAGGTGCTGGATGTCCTGAGGCTCCTGTATCTTCTTTCTGATGGCAAAGAGCATGGCCTGAATGGTGGGGATCCTTGATGAAGGATGTCACTTTCCTGTGACAGTGCTCTGCGTAGGTAAGCTCAATGGTGGTGAGGGCTTTACCCTGATGGACTGGGCTGCATCCACTACTCTCTGTTTGCTTTTCTGTTCAAGAACATTGTGTCCATAACCCTCCATTTTCTGCCTATCTGACAGTTTCTTTAACTCCCTGTCTTATTTGTCTCCTCTTCTACCCCTGGCAGCACATTCTAGGCACCCACCTCTCTCTGTGTAAAAAAAAATGCCCCCTCATCTCTTTTGAACTTACCCTCTCTCCCCTTAATAGTAGGCCCCCTGGTAATAGACATTTCAACCCAGGGAAAAAAAATATCAGCTGAATAGCTTATTTATGTCTGTCATAATCCTATAAACTTCTATTTGCTCTTCCATCAGCCCCCATCACTCCAGAGAAAACAACACAAGTTTTCCCAATCTCTTGTTATAGCACATGCCTTCAAAACCAGGCAGAGTCCTGCACACACTCCAAAGCCTCCATATCCTTCTTACCACTATAGCAATCCCAGCCTGGGTGAAAATAAATCACTAAAACTAAACAAAATGGAATAAAATCTTAAAAACCTACCAACTGGTCAAATAGGTCATGATCATGTCAAATGTTTCTACAAGTTTAAACCTGCTCTCCAAATCTGAGAGTAAATATAGAACAATACAACAGGAACAGACTATTTGGCACACAATGTCTGTGTTAATACCAAATTAAACTAATCGCCTCTGCCCGCTCATGGTCTATTTCCTTCCGTTCCCTACTTATTCATGAACCTATCAAAAAAGCTCCTGAATACCACTCTGTTAAATAAACTTACCCTTTAAGCTTTGCCCCTCACCTAAGAAAACTGCCCGCTAGTGTTAGACATTCTTACCCTGAGATAAAGATTATGGCTTCCTTTGAAATGTATGCTTCTAGCACCCCAGAGAAAACTTTCCAAGTATGCCCTTGACAATCTAGGTTTGTCAATTGCTTTGGAATAGGAATTGGATTTGCAAGATTTATTATTGTCACACATATCGAGGTACAGCAAAAAGCTTGTCTTGCAAATTGTTCATACAGATCAGTGCATTGAGGCTGAACAAGGTAAAAAGATAACACTGCAGAGTAAATACAGCAGCTATAAGGAAATTGCTGTGCAGGTTAGACAATAAGTTACAAGATCATATCTAGGTAGATTGTGAGGTCAAGTGTCTAACTTACCATTCTAGGGAACCATTTAATAGTTTTATAATAGCTTTTACATATACTATTTCTTTGGCACTCTGGCAATGAGAGAGCGTCATTGGTGCTTGGCAAATGAGAGTGCAGTATGTAATAACTTGCTTACAGCAGATTCAGATACTGCTCTCATTCCAGGGTATGCATATTTCATACTATGTGAAGTTGTAGTCTAGAGGAGACAGGGTGCGGGAGTGATAGATGTTAGATCGAGCTGGAGTGCTCAGGCTTGATAGAATCCCATCAGCACAGAGAAGTGTCTGGATATTGATGCCTGTAATGCCTTCTCATTCTTTTTGAATACAGTGACTGCTTGGAGCACTTTCCTTGACATGCCTGACATGAAAATCAGACAAGCCCCAAGCTCTGATGAAAGCATTCAAGGTGATTATGAAAGACAGATCCAAACACCAAATCTGATGCCAATCTCATTGCTTCATAGCGCTGAGCAAATTCCCTTTTAACCTCCTCTCACATATCAAATGAACTAAGTCTTACTCACTTCTTTTCTTTTATTGAAGGAACTGAATATTATTAATAAATTTTGTTGTGATTTATCCATTGGTTGTCAATTTGTCATATTTTTCCTGCTTGCTGGAAGAGGTTTTTATCTACAATCTAGTTAAAATGCAGAAAGACATGTCAGAAATTTTCTTAAACTTACTGAATGATTGGGTGAGCTGATAAAAAAGAAATTTGGGCATTTGATGCTTAACTGATGTAAAATAAACAGTATAATTAACCTCGACAGATGTTCTGTTGAAAAAATTCTGCCTTGATGAATCATGGTCTGGTATGGCAGTTCAAGTATGCACAGAGTAGTGGACTCAGTCTAATATATCATGGGCTTATCCCTTGCCACCATTCATAGATTATACAGGAGGGACTGCCACAAGAAAGCAACATCTGCATCATCAAAGATGCCTACCATCCATGCCACCCCAGCTTCTTGCAACTGCCATCAGATAGGGGGTACAGAAGCCTGAAGCCTCACACCACCGGCAAGAGGATAATCTGCAGATGATGGAAATCCAAACAGCACATGCAAAATGCTGGAAGAACTCAGCACTTCAGGCAGCATCTATGGAAAAAAGTACAGTCGGCATTTCGGGTGAAGACCCTTTGGCAGGATTGGAGAAAGAAAGCTGAGGAGTGAATTTAAAAGATGGGGGGAGGGGAGAGAGAAACACAGGTGATTAGTGAAACCGTGAGGGGGATGGGTGAAGTAAAGAGGTAGGAAGTTGATTGGTGAAAGAGATACAGGACTGGAGAAGGGGGAGTCTGATAGGAGAGGGCAGAAGGTAGTGGAAGAAAGAAAAGGGATGAGGAGCAGCAGGGGGAGATGATGGGCAGAATAGAAGATAGAGTAAGAGAGGAAAAGGGGTTGGCAAATGGTGAAGGTGTGTGGGGGGGGGGGAGTAGCATTACTGAAAGTTCGAGAAATCAATGTTCATGCCATCAGGTAGAAGCTACCCAGATGGAATATAAGGTGTTGTCCCTCCAACCTGAGTGTGCCCTCATCCCAACAGTAGAGGAAGACATGGATGGACGTATCAGAATGGGAAGTGGAATTAAAATGGGTGGCCAGTAGGAAATCCCACTTCTTCTGACCAAAGGAACGTAGATGCTCGACAAAGTAGTGCCCCAATCAATGTTGGGTCTCACTGATATACAGAAGGCCACACTGGGAGCACCAGACACAGTAGTTGACCCCAACAGACTCACAGGTGAAGGACTGTTTGCAGCCCTGAATGGTAGTGAGGAAGGAGGTGTAGGGGCAGGTGTAGCACTTGTTCTGCTTGCAAAGATAAGTGCCAGGAGGGAGCTCAGTGGGGAGGGATAAATGGACATTGAGTCACATAGGGAGTAATCCTTGCTGAAAGCAGAAAGTGGGGGGGGGGGGGGTAGATGTGCTTGGTGGTGGGATCCTGTTGGAGAAGGCAGTAGTTCCAAAGAACTATGTACCACATCTTTTCCATTTCACACGTGTCTGCTCTTACCCCATCCTCCCACCACCCTACCAGGGATAGGGCTCCTCTTGCCCTCATCTACTATCCCACCAGGCTCCGCGTCCAGCATATAATTCCCTGAAACCTATCACCTTGTGTTTCTCTCTCCCCTTCCCCACCTTTCAAATATACTCCTCATCTTTTTCTCCCCCGTCCTGCCAAAGGGTCTCAGTCCAAAACATCAACTGTACTTCTATCCATGGATGCTGCCAGGCCTGCTGAGTTCCTCCAGTATTTTATGTGTGTCACTCACACCACCAGGTTCAGGAAAAGCCATTTCCTTTCAACCATTCAGTTCTTGAACCAACCAGCAAAACCCTAAACTAGAGTTTAGCAACACCGATTAGACTGCTAACTGCTCCATCTTTTGGACTATGGGAGTAAACTGAGGTACCGGAGAAAATCCATACATTCCACAGGAAGACCGTGCGGACTCCATGTGGATGATGGTGGAAGTGAAGTTTGAGCACCAAGCTGAAATAACATCATGTTGACCAGTATGCTCCCTTGGTGCCCTTTCCCAAAGAGGGAAAGGAAAAAAGAGAAAAGGAAAAGAAGCTGAACCAATATTGCAGAGTGGTGCAGATCAAAATCAAGTTCCCTGAAGTTGTAGATGTCCATAAGGTTGTAAGATGCCTAGACAGAAGATGAGGTGCTGATTCTTAAGCTTGCCATGGGCCATACTGTGAGATTACAGGAGGCCACAGACCAATAGGTCAGAGTGGAGTGGTGAACTAAGGTGGCAGACAACTAGAAGCTCAGGGCCACCCCTGCCCACTGAATGCCAGATACGCTGCAAAATGATCACCCAGTCTGGGTTTGTTTTCTCCAATCGTGGAATGACCACATAAGAAATTTCATTATCCCCTATCCCATGATGGACGGATCACACAAGTCTTCTGTTGGCTGTCTATTTGGTATTTTACAATTCATATTCTTAATATTATTTTTATTTGAGCAGTATTCTTTTGCACATTGGTTGTTTGTCAGACTTTGTTCATGCAGAGTTTTTTCATAAAATTCGATTGTATTTCTTTTTTCCTGCAAATGCCTGTAAGAAATTGAATCACAAGGAAGTATATGATGATATATGCATACTTTGATAATATACATGACACTACCTACTCGTGTCCACACTGCACCAAAATATGCAGGTCCCAGGTCAACCTCTGCAGCCACCTGAAGGCCCACCAATAGACAATCCCTTGCAGAACATTCTACTCGACTCGAATGATCGCACTACTACTACTCCGATTAATAGATTTACTTCACACATTCAACTTTTGAACTTTGGAAATTGCACAGTGGGTATAGCAGTGTTGAGAACTTAAAACGTGAGAGAACAGGGAAAATTGAAAATCAAAATCAGCTTGATCATCTCATCTGGATTAAAATGTACCAGCGTTCCTTGTGCTGCTGATCAGAGATCAGAGAGGGTTTACGGTGCTTATATTTATCTCCTTGCATGACACACCTTCTTAGGAGAAGAAGGATAACCACCTTAATATCACCTTGTCAGTGATGCTGTTCCCTTAGCCATTTAATTATCCAGAACAGTGATGCCTGCAATGGGGCATCCTTCACCCATTCTGGGTTGCACGCTTTTCTGTTCACAGGTGACATCACTGAATGGCTGTGCAGGCTTGCAGACTACATACGTCATAAGAAACATGAAACAATGCAGCAGCCCCAGAGAGTACATGAAACTATTAGTCTAGATGTGGGATTCAACATCTAAAGGTTAGCTTCTTACGAGATTAGCTTTATTTGTCTCATGGATATCTATAGCAAAACGTACAGTATCATACAGCTTCCAATCAAACCAGTGAAGGTTGTGCTGGTCAACCCCAAAGTGTTGCCGTACTTCCACCCAGAACTCAATAAACCTTAACTTTATGTCTATGGAATGTAGGAGGATACAAGCACCCAGAGGAAATCCACACAGTGACTGGGAAAACATACAAACTCCTTACAGACAGCTGTGGGAATCAAACACCTATAGTACTAGTGTTACACTAACCGTTGCTCTACCATGCCATTCTTTTGGGAGTTGAACTCCTGATTTTCTCCTATATGACTTTGTTTCTCAGAGTTCCACAGACTGAACCCCATTAATGTTTAAGCAATGAAGGAAGTGCATTGGAGGGGAATCGAGACTTTCACTGTCATTGTGTACAATTCAACTGGATAATAATGCATGAGCTCACTCTCAGGATGGCAGCATTACTGATAAGATCCACGTTAAGAGGGTTTTCCTTCATCACCTAAGATGTGTTGGTTTGCCTTCTGAAATTTCAAGTAGATATTTGGAACAATCAAGAGGACTAGAATATAAAAACAACTAAGTACTGTTGAGCCTTTATAAAGTGTTGCTCAGAATTTGGAATATTATGAGCAATCTTGGGCCTCATATCCAAGGAAGGATTGGTTGGCCCTGGAGAGGGCGCAAAGAAGGTTTGCAAGAATGATCCCAAGAATGAAAAGCTAAACATATGAGGAGCATTTGATGCCTCTATGGAGGAGTTTGGAAGGCTGAGGGGGCTCCCATTGAAATCTACTGTTTTATATTTGGAGGAGATTCTCAAGATAAAGCAATTTCCTTTTCACATAGAGATGAAGAGGGTGTTGAATCTGTGGAATGAGTTACCACAGAGGGCTGTGCAAGGCGAGTCATTGTTGTATTTAAGCAGAAAGTGATAGGATTTTGATTGGTAAAGCGTTTAAGGATTACAGGGAGAAGGCTGGAGAATGGAATTGAAAAAAGAAATTAGCCTTGCTTAAATAGTTTAGCAGACTCAATAAGCCAAATGACTTAATTTAGCTCCTATATCTTATGGTCTAATTGAGAGGCCTCTTGCAACCACCACATTCTTAACAGTGAGGAGGAACAAAAGAGTCTTGGGGTCCAAGTCTATAGATCCCTCATAGTTGCTGCACAAGTTGATAAGGTGGCTAAGCGTGCATATAGTGTATTAGCATACATTGGTCAGGATATTGAATTCAAGAACTAGGAGGCAAAACTCTGGTTACACCACGTTTGGCAAATGGTGTTCAGATTTAGTTAGTTCATTATATGAAGGAGGTGGGAGCCTTAGAGAGGGTTCAGAAAGGGTTTACCAGGCTGCTGGCTAGATAATGTTGTACATGTTGTACGAGAAGGGACTGAAGGAGCTAAGACTTTTCTCCTTGGAGCAAAGAAGGTAGAGAGGTAACTTGATAGAGCTGTGTAAGATTATGAGAGGAAGAGATGGATAGACAGTGCCTTTCATGCAAAGCAATGATGACCGATACCAGAGTACCTCCTTTTAAAGTCAAAGGTGGAAATTTTAGAAGAAATATCAGAGAGAGGTTTGTTACACAGATTATTGTGGGCCTGAAGTATGTTTGTAAAATGACAGGTGCGGTGGTAGAGGCTGAGGTGAAAGGGGTATTTAAAAACCTCTTAGAAAGGCATATGGATGTAAGAAGAATTGAAGGTTATAGTTCTGGAGGAGGCAAGGGTAGAAGTTGGTACCAGATTCGGATATGGCCCAAGTTCAGAGTGAGGGACACTGAAGCAGTTTGATAGTTCACAGACTTTAATACGAACAGTGTTAAAAGGAAAATAAAACAATAAACACTAGGCCAAACAGGGCCATTAACTAAAACTCTCAAAAGGAAAACGAAGTCTACACTGCGGCTGAAGAAACATCTAAACATTAAACAAATACCGCGAGTCTTTAGAGTCAGTTGATTTTGGAAGTCCAATATCTCAGGGAAGGTCGTAAGCAAGACAGCAGCAAAGCATTGCTTTGTCCAAGTCTTGCCAAGCACTATGTCCACAAGTATGGAGTTAAATACTATCATGATTAAATAATAATTAACTGACATGTGCAAATTCACAAGTACAATTGTATCTACTGAATCTGTGGTTGTGACAGGAGCAGGTTAAAAGATTTGTATAACTCTTATAAGGCCTATACTGTGTTGTGATGTTCTTTGTTTTGTGTTATATTTTCTGACAAGTATGTCAGGTTTTCTTCTCAACAGGATGCTAGTGTACCACTTGATCTCTTTTATAATTACAGTTCACCTGCTTCTTGATCACTTTTACCAAAACTGCAACTTCCAGTAATTTCCCCCCTTTCACTTCACCATTCCCCATTTTTGTTTCTCTCTCTCACCTTATCTTCTTATCTGCCCCTTACCTCCTTCTGGTGCTCCTCCTCCTTCTCTTACTTCCATGGTCTCTGTCCTCTCCTATCAGATTATCCCTCCTCCAGCCTTTTCTCTCTTTCATGAACCAACTTCCCAGCTCTTTACTTCACCCCTCCCCCTCTCCCGGTTTCGCATATCACCTACCAGCTTGTACTTCTTCCTCCCCTCAACCACCTTCTTACTCTGACCTCATCTTTTTCTCCAGTCCTGTTGAAGAGTCTTGGCCTGAAATGTCTGTTTACTCTGTTTTTAAGCAATCAATCCAGCCCCTGTGTTGTAAACCCACCAACATAACTGATTTGTAAAAAGCTAAAATTTAATCCTATAGATGCTAGAGGCCTGAAATAAAAGTTAAGGTCAAAGTTGAGTTTACTGTCATTTGCACGAGTACGTGTATATACAGTTGCAATACAAACTTACAGACACAGAATATTATATAAACAGCATTCACAAGCAAACCATACATTAATGTTAATTATACCATTTTTTTACAAGAAAGAACACAATTAGAATTCAAATAAAAACACAAAGTCTATTTTATTGCAAGTGACCAAGGTAGTCATAGTGTTGCTGAACTGAAGTGACAGGGATTGCACTGGATGGTTCAAGAACCAATCGGTTGAATGGAAATAGTTGTGATATTGAACATGGATATTGAACATTGAATGGCCAGATAGAGTGGACATAGAAAGGATGTTTTCAATAATGGGGGACTCTAGAACCAGAGGGCACAGCCTCAGAATAGAAGGACATCCTTTCAGAACAAGAATGAAGAGGAATTTCTTTAGCCAGAGTGTGGTGAATCTGTGGAATTTGTTGTCACAGACTGCTATGGAAGCCAAGTCATTGGGTATATTTAACGTGGAGACTGATAGGCTCTTGATTAGTAAGGGAATTAAAGATTACAGAGGAAGGCACAGGAGAATGGGATTAAGGGGGATAATAAATCAGCCATCATGGAATATCAGAGCAGACTTGATGGCAGAATGGCCTAATTCTGCTCCTAAGTCCTATGGTATTATAGTCTTATGGTGAGATGGTGTTCAAATAAAATCTGTTTTTATAATTATTCCTTTGCTTTTGTTACATTAGGTTTGTACAGCATACCTTGTGCTCTTTGATTGTCCGCATTGTCATTGTGAAACACCCATGCTGGGTAATGAAATGACTGAGAAGGCATTCCCATATCAATAAAGAAAAAAGCAATGGCTTCAGGCTCAGCCTCCTTGAGATCAGAATGAAGAGAGTGATGCATAACCTGCCATCCACTGCAATTGGTTCAAAAATTATTCTACATTGCATTAGGGAAAGCCATTTCTTCACATTCAGAGCATATCATCTGTCAGCATTTCCACTGCCCATGGGGGATTTCAATGTAAATTATGATAAATTTACCAGGATGCTGTCTTGATAAGAGGGCATGTGATATAACAAGAGTTTGGACAAACTTGGGTTATTTTCCCTAGAGCAGCAGAGGTTGAGGGAAGATCTGATACAGGTTTATATGATTATGAGAGGCATAGATAGAGTAGACAAACAGCACTTTATTCCCAGGGTGGAAATGCCTAAAGCACACACGTTTAAGGTGAGAGGGTGCAATTTCAATGAAGATCTGAGGGGAAAGTTGTTCACACAGAGAGTGGTGCGTGACTGATATGTGCTGCATGGGGTTGTGGTGGAGGTAGATACTTTGGGGAAATTTAAGAGATGTTTGGATAGGCACAAGAATGTGAGGAAAGTAGAAGGATATGGACATGGTGTGGCTCTAAGGGTTGGTTGTTTATGTATTCGGTTCAGCACTGTATTATGGATTGAAGGGGCCTGACCCTGAGCTCTACTGTTCTATATTTTATGTTCTGTACTACTCATACAGTCTTCAATTGCAGATAATGCCATAAATCTCTTATCAATGTTACCTGACAATTAGTACCTTACTTCTCCCCATGACTTTCAGTCAGTACAGCTTTATGATTTTAATAAGTCATTTACTTTACTGCTCTTGTATCCATTATCAGTTATATCTGCTGCATGGTGGTGAATCTGTGGAATTGATTGCCACAGAAGGCTGTGGAGGCTAAGTCACTGGGTTTACTTAAAGCAGAAGTTGATAGGTTCTTGCTTAGTCAGGATGTCAAAGGTTACGGGGAGAAGGCAGGAGAATGGAGTTGAGAGGGATAATAAATCAGCCATGATGAAATGATAGAATCAGACTTTAATCGCCAGTGCACAATTTACCTGTGCACATACAAGGAATTTACTTCCGGCAGATGTTGTCTCTCTGCTCATAACAGATGATAAATATAAATGAAAATATAGATTACACATACAAGTAGTGCAATCCAAGTAATAGTTAGCCGACAGTTAACCGGCAGTTAACTGTTCAGTAAAGTGACCGCAGTAGGGAAAAAAATTCTCCAGTGCCTATTAGTCTTAGTCTAGAGGGATCTGAAGTGCGTACCAGACGGAAGCAGTTCAAACAGTCCATGCGCAGGATGGGAGGAGTCCTTTATGATGTTCCCCGCCCTCTTCTTCAACCTGGAAGAGTACAGGTCCACAATAGAGGGCAGGGAGGCTCCAATGATGCGCTCGACAGTCCTCACTGTGCACTGTAGTCTGGTTCTATCCTGCTTGGTGGCGGCTCCAAACCACACAGTGATGGAGGTGCACAGGACAGACTCAATGACTGCAGTGTAGAACAGCAGCAACAATTCCTGAGGCAGACCATATTTCCTCAAGAGCCGCAGGAAGTACATCCGCTGCTGGGCCTTCTTCAGGATGGAGCTGATGTTCTGCTCCCACTTCAGATCCTGAGAGATGGTGGTTCCCAGGAACCTGAAGTTCTCCACGGTGGACACAGGGCTGCCGAGGACTGTGAGGGGGACATAACGAGGGGATGTCTCCTGAAATCCACTATCATTTAGGCTGAATTACCTAACTCTGCTCCTATGCCTCATGTTCTTAAGGTCTTAGGTCAAAGACATCTTGGGGACTAGTGCTGTCTATTTGGTCACCTATGCAACACACACAAAAGATGCCAAAGGTGCTACAGGAACCCAGCAGGTCAGGCAGCATCTAGGCAACATTTCAGGTTGAGACCCTTCACCATGGCCTCAGGGTCCGTCTCCAACATAGGATACATTTGTGGCTAATCTGTTCTTCAATTCCATTTATACACCTTTGCACTTGATCCAGATATTGACTTACATAACCAAAGTATTTAGTTTGTGTTTTGAAAAGTTCACTTGATTCGGATCGACAATCTTTAAATAGAGGCAGGTCCTGACATGTCTAGGTATTAACGTGAAAATGCTGTGCTCATTTCTTTGACCTGCATGAAATATTTATTACCATCCATCCTTTAAATCAATCAAAGGACATCAATCAGTTTGTTCCCCAGTCTAATATACTTACATGATTGCAAATTGCTTATCTATATGCAGCTTACAAGGAAGGGGGCAGAGGGTTCAAAGTTCAAAGTGAATTTATTATCAAAGTTACTTACATATCACTATATACTACCCTCAGATTTATTTCCTTGTTAGCATTTGCAGCACAACAAAAAATACAGTTATGTTAATGGAAAAAAGAACTATGCACAAAGATTGACAAACAACCAATGTGCAAAGGACAAACGTGCAAATACGAAAACCTAAGAATAACTAAAGAAGTAAATAATACTGAGAACATGAGTTGTAGAGTCCTTGAAAGTGAGTGTGTCCAGTAGGTTGTGAAACTGGTTCAGGGTTAAGGTGAGTGGTTAAGGGTTAAGGCTTGTTTAGGAACCTGAATCTGGTGGTGTGGCTCCTAAGGCTCCTGTACCCTCTCCCCAATGGCAGCAGCAAGAAAAGAGCATGAAGTGAATGAGGAGGTTCTTGATGATGGATGCTGCTTTCCTGTGGTAGCCCTTCTTGTAGAAGTTGAGAGAAGGGGAAGCAGTAAAATCTGGCAGGAATGGGTGAAACCAAAGAAGGGGGAAGGAGTGTGCATGGAGGAGGCTGGCTCATTAACCACTGAAAATCCTTTACATTACAATCCTTTACAGGAGGTGACCAGGCATATAGATGAGGGTAGTGTAGTGGATGTGATCAACATGGATTTTAGTAAGGCATTTGACAAGGTTCCACATGGTAGGCTTATTCAGAAAGTCATAAAGCATGGGATCCAGGGAAATTTGTCCAGGTGGATTCAGAATTCGCTTGCCTGCAGAAGGCAGAGGGTTGTGGTGGAGGGAGTACATTCAGATTGGAGATTGTGACTAGTGGTGTCCTACAAGGATCTGTTCTGAAACCTCTACTTTTTGTGATTTTTATTAATGACCCGGTTGTGGGGGTAGAAGGGTGGGTTGGCAAGTTTGCAGATGACACAAAGGTTGGTGGTGTTGTAGATAGTATACAGGATTGTCGAAGATTGCAGAGAGACATTGATAGGATGCAGAAGTGGGCTGAGAAGTGGCAGATGGAGTTCAACCCAGAGAAGTGTGAACTTTGGAAGGACAAACTCCAAGGCAGAATACAAAGTAAATGGCAGGATACTTGGTAGTGTGGAGGAGCAGAGGGATCCCCAAAAGTTGCCTCACAGGTAGATAGGGTAGTTAAGAAAGCTTATGGGGTGTTAGCTTTCATAAGTCAAGGGATAGGGTTTAAGAGTTGCGATGTAATGATGCAGCTCTATAAAACTCTAGTTAGGCCACACTTGAGTACTGTGTCCAGTTCTGGTCACCTCAGTATAGGAAAGATGTGGAAGCATTGGAAAGAGTACAGAGGAGATTTACCAGGATGCTGCCTGGTTTAGAGAGTATGGATAATGATTGAAGATTAAGGGAGCTAGGGCTTTACTCTTTGAAGAGAACGAGGATGAGAGGAGACATGATAGAGGTGTACAAGATATTAAGAGGAATAGACAGAGTGGACAGCCAGCATCTCTTCCCCAGGGCACCACTGCTCAGTACATGAGGACATGGCTTTAAGGTAAGGGGAGGGAAGTTCAAGGGGGATATTAGAGGAAAGTTTTTAAGTCAGAGAGTGGTTGGTGTGTGGAATGCACTGCCTGAGTCAGTGGTGGAGGCAGATACACTAGTGAAGTTTAAGAGATTACCAGGCAGGTATATGGAGGAATTTAAGGTGGGGGGTTATATGGGAGGCAGGGTTTGAGGGTCACAACAACATTGTGGGCTGAAGGGCTTGTAATGTGCTGTACTGTTCTATGTTCTATCTATTTTGTTTTTCCACTAAAATGTATTTCTGGGTCTGTTAGAGCTTGCGATTTACAGTTTGGAGATCATTTGAGTCATACAGTGTTTTACTGGCTCCAAAAAGATTCCATACCCAGATGGCTTTGTTGCAATGAAACTGAGATTGGGCATGAGCTGATGTTCAATTCCATTTCACTGTTTAAAGCGTCCATTAATTGCTGATTAATGTGTCAAGGAAGAGTGCAGTAGGTGAGTAAGTCTTTTGATCTCTGCCGGAGAAGGAGTCGGTGAGTGGCCTATTGCTGTCTGGTTCCTGTGGCAGACGGGTAGGCCTCTCTGCCTCATATGGTGTCCCTCTCCGTCGATGAATGTCAGTGGTGTCAGAAGATGGTACTGTGGTTCTGTATTTATGGATTGGACTATTTCACTTGTGGACTGTGGACATTTTCACACTTATGGTTTTTATATTCTGTATTTTTTATTGCCAGTTCCTTTTCTGTTTTGCTGTGTGAGGGGAGGGGTTTTGTGGGTTGATGTTCTGTTCGTGTTTTGTGAGGAGAAGGGGTTGTGTTTTGGGGGTCAAAGTTCCTGTTCCATTTTGTGTGGGGAAAGGGTGTTTTTTTGGGGGGGGGGGGGGGGTTGATGATTAGAATGCTGTTCTTTTTTGTCGGTGGGGTGTGGATTTGAAGTTTCTGCCTCAATGACTGTCTTCATTTTGTTGTCATCTGGAGAAATACAAGTTCCAGGGTTGTATACGGATACCTGCTTTGATGATAAATGGACCCTTGCACCTTTGAATTGAAGTGGTGTTAAAACTCAGCACTTAAAGTCAGTATATCAATTACAAATCAAAAGTTGGTTTTAGCACAAAATAGACATGATGAGACTAGAGTCTAAAGACTAACATGTTCACTGAAGCTTCAGAATACTAAGGAATTCTCATCCTTATGTAACATCAGTTTGAATTTTTTATATATAGGTACACTCAGTGGCGCTTTATTAGGTGCACATGTACATTTGCTCATTAATGCAAATATCTAATTAGCCAATCATGTGGCAGCAACTCAATGGCCATGCAGACATAGTCAAGAGCTCATTTGTTGTTCAGACCAAAGACCAGAATCAGGAAGAAATAGGATCTAGGTGATTTTGAACATGGAATGATTGGGGGTAGTTTGAGTATCCTAGAAACTGCTGATCTTCTGGGGTTCTCACGCACAATAGTCCAGTGTTTACAGAGAATGGTGTGAGTGGCAGCTTTGTGGCCAGAAATGACTTGTTAAAGTGAGAGGTGGGAGGAGAATAGCCAGAGAGGTTCAAGCTGGCAGAAAGGTGATAATCATGCCTAACAACACTGGTCAGCAGAAGAGCACATCTGAATATACAGCACATCAAACCTTGAAGCAGATAAGCTGCTGCAGCAGAAGACCATGAACATGCACTCAGGAACTAACTAATAAAGTGGCCACCCATTGTAAACTTAAATCTTTTAAAAAAGTATTTACAAGAATCTCTTTCACTATTACATTCATTGCCAATGGCACAGCCTCAGAATACAAGGACGTCCCTTCAGAAAAGATTCTGATTCTGCTCCAATGTCTTATGATCTAATGGTTTTTAATACTATTCTATTGCAATTCTTTAAACCAATAAGACTGTTGAGATTCATGTGGTCCCCTTGATGGTACACTAAAACAATAACTGACAGGCTTCCAATCTGCACAATCTTTTTCAATTGCTAATAGTATCTCCTCCTTGCTGACAATCAACACAGGCACACCTCACAGCTGTGTGCTTAGCCCACTGCTCTACTCATGCTATACCCATGACTGTGTGGCTAGGCACAGCTCAAATACCATCTACAAATTTGCTGATGATATAACTGTTGTTGGTAGTATCTCAAATGGAGATGAGAGAATGTACAGCAGCAAGATATACCAGTGAGATAAGTGGTGTCACAGCAACAACCTTGCACTCAATGTCAGTTAGATGATAGAACTGATTGTGGACTTCAGGAAGGGTAAGATCAGGGAACACAAACCAATTCTCATAGAGGGATCAAAATGGAGAGGATGAGCAATTTCAAGTTCCTATGTGTCAAGATCTCTGAGGATCTAACCTGGTCCCAACACATCGATGCAACTATAAAGAAGGCAAGACAGTGACTATACTTCATTAGGAGTTTGAAGAGATTAGGTACATCAACAAATACACTCAAAAACTTCTATAGTACTGTGGAGAGCATTCTGACAGGCGGCATCACTATCTGGTAAAGGGGGTAGGGGTGGGAGGGTGGGGGCTACTGCACAGGACTGAAAGAAGCTGCGGAGGATTGTAAATTTTGTCAGCTCTATCTTGGGTACTGGCCTACAAAGTACCCAGGACATCTTCAAGGAACAGTGACTCAGAAATGCAGTGTCCATTACTAAGGACCCCCAGCACCCAGAGCATGGCCTTTTTTTTTATTGTTACCATCAGGTAGGAGGAACAGAAGCCTGAAGGCACACACTCAGTGATTCAGGAACAGCTTCTTTCCCTCTGACATGAGTCCTAAATGGACATTGAACCCATGAACAATACCACACTTTTTTAATGTACATTATTTCTGTTTTTACAATATTTTTGATTGATTCAATATACATATATATACTTACTATAACTGATTTACTTATTTTTTCATTTGTTCTTATTTCTATATTATCATGTACTGCATTGAACTGCTGCCACTAAGTTAACAAATTTCATGACACTTGCCGGTGATAATAAACCCAATTCTGATTCCACACTCAACACAGTGCGTCTTTCTCCAGAAGCAGAAAAACCCAATACTCTGTCCTTCCCCACCAAGGCAGCTGATCGTGATCTCCTGTATTAGAGCAAGCCAGCTAAATATGTCAAACCATTGACCAGAATCAGTTTTATTTTATCTTATTTAGAGATAGAACTCAGAATTCTGGCCCAACGAGCCGCACCACCGAACAAGACACAATTTAACCCCAGCCTAATCATGGAAAAATTTGCAATGACCAATTAACCTACTAGCCAATATGTTTTTAGACTGTGGGAGGAAACCCTCTCATTCTGCAGGGAGGACATCGGAACTGATCTCCGAACTCCGAGCTGTAATGGCGTTGTAATATTAGAATTGATCTCCGAACTCCCAACCTGTCAGTGCTAACATGGCACCCGACACCTTGGCTTTCAGGATTCACCCTAGCATGACTAACCCTTCTTAATTAATGGATTCAAAGTTGTGAAAAATTGTAGCCCCAATATCAAATGAGGTATTAAACAAATAATGTGGGTTGCAGGCAAAACCTGAGCTTACAAGCACATAAGGTAAAATAAGGAATGAAGGGGACTGATGACTTTTGTTATTGATTTTAATGAAAAAAGTCAGTCAGGTGAATAATAACTTCATTTATTGTTGGTATTTCTTTACATCTTCATTTAGCAGCTGAATCCATCGTGACAGAGTAATTACCCATTCCTCTTGTTAGTACTGAGCGTGATTAGTGAGCTTGTCAAGATACGGTAACAGAACAGTTCATTCATTTTATACCGCCTCAGCTCCTTCATGCTGCTTATGGTCTTTGTGCTGTTGACAGATACCTTGGGCCGTGATGTTCTTCAGAACCAAGTTAAAATGGGGCTTTCTCTTTTTCATTTTCAACATAAAATCGCTGCTAAATTCAAAAAGGTAATTATATCACAGACAGATGTCAAGCCCCTCCTGAGTGCAGAGCTCTGATTCATCCAATTTAAGTACTGATTGTCAAGGCAACATCAAAAAAGCTTTTATGATGGAGAGAGGTGGGATAGGAGGATTATCTTTGTGCACTGTGTGTAACAAAATCCCAACCTTTCACAGAATTACTCCATATGGCTAGGCAGAAGGAAATTTAACCTGTTCTAAGAAGAAGATACAAATATAGAACTTGGAGATTGGGTTTTGGATGAAAGATTTGGAGAAATCTTATAAGAAGGAGATTAAATATCTTGCTGAATAGTGCCACAACAATAACCTCTCACTCAATGTCAGCAAAATCAAGGAGCTGACAATTGATTACAGGAGGAAGGAAACGGTGGTCCGTGAGATGGACTTCATCAGGGGATCAGAAGTGAAGAGAGTCCTTGACATTATAGTATTAGAGGATCTGTCCTATTACAAAGATGATCTAACAGCACCTCTACTTTCAAAGTTCAAAATTCAATATAAATTTATTATCATTATAATACCATAACACCATAAGCCATAGGAGCAGAATTAGGCCATTCAGGCCATCGAGTCTGCTTCGCCATTCCATCATGGCTGATCCCGGATCCCACTCAATCCCATTCACCTGCCTTCTCCCCATATCCTTTGATGCCCTGACCAATCAGGAAACTATCAACTTCCACTTTAAATATACCTGCAGCCTCTGCCTCCACCGGAGTCTGTGGCAGACCATGCCACAGATTCACTACTCACTGGCTAAAAAGATCCCTCCTTACCTCTGTTCTAAAGGGTTGCCCCTCAATTTTGAAGCTGTGCCTTCCAGTTCTGGATATCCCCACCATAGGAGACATCCTCTCCACATCCACACTTCTAGTCTTCTCAACATTGGGTAGTGATGCACCATCAATAACTCTCTGTGATGTGAGGCAAGATATCAGCTTTTATTGACTGGAAGAAAGAACAAGCAGCAATTGACCACCATGCTACATCCTGGAGACTGAGGGCAGGGCTCAGGCCTTAGGCCTCAATTGCCTTTATACAGGGGCCTGTGGGAGGAGCCACAGGAACAGTCAGCAGGGGGCGTGTCCAGACAGGTATATGTAGTTCACCACAGGTAGGTTTCAGATCTACCCACATTCTTCTGAATTCCAGTGAGTACAGGCCCAAAGCTGCCAAACACTCCTCATATGTTAACCCCTTCATTCCTGGAATCATCATCGTGAACCTCTTCTGAACTCTCTCCAATGACAACACATCCTATCTGAGATATGAGGCCCAAAACTGTTGATGATACTCCAAGTGTGCCCAGTCTAGTGTCTTATAAAGGTCCAGCATTATTTCCCTGCTTTTATATTTTATTCCCCTTGAAAGAACTGCCAACATTGTATTTGCCTTCTTTCCCACAGACACAACCTGTGAATTAACCTTCTTGGTGTCTTGCACAAGGACTCCTAAGTCCTTCTGCCCCTCTGATGTTTGAACCTTCTCCCCATTTAGACAATAGTCTGCGCTATTGTTCCTTTTACCAAAATGCATTATCATACATTTCCCAACACTGTATTCCATCTGCCATTTTTTTGCCCATTCTTCCAAGTTGACAAGGCCTGCTGCAATTGCATTGCTTCCTCAGCACTATCTACCCCTCCATCTATCTTTGTATCATCCAGAAACTTTGCCACAAAGCCATCAATTCTATTCATCCAAATTATCAGCAAACAATGAGAAAAGTACCAGTCCCAATACTGACCCCTGAGGAACACCACTAGTCCCTGCAGCCAACCAGAAAAGGCCCCCTTTATTCCCATTCACTGCCTCTATCCATGTCGGTATTTTTCCTGTAACACCAAAGGATTTTATCTTTTAAGCAGCCTCATGTGTGGCACCTTATCAAATGCTTTCTGAATATTTAAGTAAATGATTCCACCGCCTCTCCTTTGTCCACCTGCTTGTTACTTCCTCAAAGAACTCTTAACAGATTTGTCAGGCAAGATTTCCTTTCACAGAAACCATGCTGACGTTGACTTTTTTATCATTAGTCTCCAAGTGCATTATCCTTAATAATAGACTCCTACACTTTCCCAACCACCGACGATAGGCTAGCTGGCCTCTAATTTCCTTTCTTTTGCCCCTTTTTAAAGTGGAATGATATTTGCAATCTTCCAGTCCTCCAGAACAATGTCAGAATCAAGTGATTTTTGAAAGCTCATGAACAAAGCATCCATTATCTCTTCAGCAACCTCTCTCAGGACTCTGTGATGTAGTCCATCTGGTCCAGGTGACTTATCCACCTTAAGACCTTTCAGTTTGCCTGGCACTTTTTCCTTTGTAATGGCACTCACTCCTGCTCCCTGACACTCACAGACCTCTGGCACACTGCTAGTGTCTTCCACTGTGAAGAAAGATACAAAGTACCCATTAAGTTCATCTGCCATTTCCTTGTCCCCCATTACTAGCTCACCAGCATCATTTTCCAGTGGTCCAATGTCAACTCTCATCTCCATTCTACTCTTTATATAACTGAAAAAGAAGTTGTATACTGCTTTATATTATTGGCTAGTTTGCCCTCATATTCCATCTTTTCCCTTCTTGTAGCTTTTTCAGTTGTCAACATTTTAATTTTCTTCCAGGGCAATCACAGTAAATACACAATAAAATCAATGAAAGACTGTACCCAGTAGGATGGGGCAACAACCAATGTGGGAAATAAAATAAAACAACAAACTCAGCAAATGCAAGAAGAAAGAGAAAAACTAATAACAATAAATAAATTCTTCCTGATGGTGGCAGCAAGAAAAGAGCATGATTAGGATGATGGAGGTCCTTGATGATGGATGTTTCTTTCTTGCCACGTGCTCCATGTAGATGTGCTCAATGGTGGGGAGGGATCCAATACTTTTTGTATGCTTTTCCAAACAAGGGCACTGGCATTTCTAAATCAGGCCATGATGCAACAAGTCATTATACTCTCCACCACACATTTATCAAAGTTTTAGATGGCATGCCAAATCTTAGCAAAACTTCTTAAAAAAAGATAAAAGTGCTGTGATGTTTTCTTTATGATGGCACTAATGTGCTGGACACAGAACAGATCTTCTGCTATGATAACACGGAGGAATTTAAAGTTACTGACCATCTCCACCTCTGATCCCCCGATGAGGACTGGCTCATGGACCTCCTGAAGTTAATAATCATCTCCTTAGTCTTAGAAGTTCACACAGATTTGGCATGTCATTTTAAACTTCTATAGATTGTTGATAGCTGTGCATGGTAGTAGGAATAACCTCCCAGTACCTATTAAATGCTCTCAATGGCATGCATCTCAAATAGCCTCTGACAAACATATGGGGCTTAGCTCCGATGCATGGTGGAACCATTTCTATCGACAGGAGAAGGGGCAAAGGTGAGTTACCGGTGCCTTAAAAGCAGTTGCTTTGGGCAGATGTGTGTGGTTGACAGCTCATTGAGGAGAAGGAAAATTCTGATCTCAAACTTCACTGCCTTGAGGCTAAGCCCATTCATGGAGAAGGCTTCAGAAGTAAAGCTGAGGAAAAATCCAGAGCCGGGATCCCTAAGTCAGCCCAGCGTCGAGTTCAGTGCTGACTGCCAGCTTCTACAATGTCGCTGGTGGCAAATTGTATCAGTCACTGATGTTCCTTTGGATTCATCTGCTGCAAAGAGCAGGGGACCCTGCTGCATACCATACATGTCTTGTGTATCATGAAGACGGCTGGAATGCAGCAGCCATGGTCAACAAGCAGAGGGCCTCATAGTGCACAGTGAAGTGTACACTTACTGACTGCAAACCCAAGAATGGAAACTCAGACCGAAAGAGATGGACGACCTAGTCCATCACATGCAAAGCCTTTCCCACCCTTGAGCACTGTGACACGACAGCACCATCCATCATCAATGGGACCCACCATCCAGGTACTGCTCTCTTCTCACTGCCACCATCAGGAAGGAGGTACAGGAGCCTCTGGTCACACACCACCAGGTTCAGGAAAAATTATTACCCCTCAACCTTCAAGTTATTGAGCCAGCATGGATAACTTAACTCACCTCAACTCTGAACTGATGCCACAATCTATTGACTCACTTTTAAGAACTCTACAACTCATGTTCTCAGTATTATTTATTTAGTACTTGCATAGATTGTCTTGTACACTTCGGTAATTTTACAGTCTTTTTTGTGTGTAGTTTTTCATTGCTTCTATTGAACTTCTTTGTGCTGCTGTTAATGTCACGCAGGAAAATGAATCTCAGTATGGTAAATGGTGACATATATGTACTTTATAATAATTTTAACTTAAATTCATAACTTTGAAATATTTGCATTTGCATTGCTTTTAAAAAACACTCAATATTCACACATTGAGACCATAGACTATAAGATGAAGGAGCAGAATTAGGCCAGTTAGCCCATTGAGACTGCTTTGCCATTTCATCATGGCTGATCCATTTCCCTCACATGCCCTGACTAATCATAAATCTATTAACCTCCACTTTAAATATACCCGATAACTTGTCCCGCACAATCATCTGGCAAAAAATTCCATAAATTCACCACTCTCTGACTGAAGAAATTCCTCTTCATCTGTGTTCTAAAAGAATGTCCAATTCTGAGGCTCCGTCTCTGGCTTTAGACTCCCACAAGATACGAAGCATCCCCTCCACATCCATTCTATCAACATTTTTCAACATTCAATAGATTTCAATAAGATCCCCCTCCATACTTCTGAATTCCAGTGAGTACTGGCCCAGAGCCATCAAACACTCCTCATATGATAAGCCTTTCAATCCCAGAATCATTTTTATGAACTTCCTTTGAATGTCTCCAATGTCAGTACATCATCATTGAGATGCAGTCACTAATTTTGCATAGGTGATTGCAACAGCCATTTTATATTGTATGTGTTGTGAACAAGGGAAGGGATAGCTGCTGGATTCTCACTTTGCTTGTGCCACCTGAGAAGAATATTTTCAACCAGAATATCTCCTTTTTCATCTTTATGAAGTCAATATCATACAAGCAAGTGAGCGGAATTTCAATTGGTTGATTAATGTCACATATGCCGAGATACAATGAACCACTTGACTTGCATACAGTTCATGAAGATCATATTGCAGAATGCAGTGAGGTATATTGGTACAAAGGAAAACAGCAACAAAATGCAGAATAAAGCGCAGCATCTGCAGAGAAAGTGCAGTGCATGTAAACAAAAGATGAAAAATCATTTCATTAATTTTTAAAATTTTATTTAGAGACATAGCATGGTTACAGGTCCTTCTGGCCCAATGTAGCTGTATTGCCCTATTTCACCCCTGTGACCAGTTAACCTACTAACCCATGAAAGACCACGTTATGTCCTTGGTATGTGAGAAGAAACTGGAGCACTTAGAGGAAACCCACCTGTTCATGGGGAGAACGTACATACTCCTCACAGACAACAGTGGGAATTGAACCATGTCACTGCCTCTGTAAGAGTGTTATGCTAACCACTATGCTATTACAGCACAGTGGGCCAAAGACTGTCCTTAAGCTGGCGGCACATGCCTTCAAGCTATTGTACCTTCAGGAGAAAGGAGAAAATACTTGGGGCAGGTGAGATATTTGATTATGCTGACTGCCTTAGCTAGCTGGCATTTACACATTTTCTGTCACAGCTTCATCAGTCTTGCTTCACCTGCAGAGATCAAGTGGCTATGTGTAATGTAGAAACACAGAAGCTAATTTTCACAGAGTGAAGTGGGCGTTGACTTGGCACAGCTGTAGAGCCAATGACTGACAGTGCCAGGAACCCCAACCTTTTATTCGGTAAGTTATGAGGCATGGGATCTGTAGAAACTTGGCAGTGTGGATTTGGAATTGGTTAGCCCACCGAATGCAGAGTTTGGTGGTAGATGGATTGTATTCTGCCTGGTCATCAGTGACCAGTGGTGCTCCACTGGAATCTGTTATGGAACCCTTGTGATTTTTATAAGTCGCTTAGATGAGAAAGTAGAAAGGTCGGTTAATAAGTTTGCAGGTGACATGAAGGTTGGTGTTATAGAAAATCAAGAAGATTGTCATAGGTTATAACCAGACAATAATAGGATGCAGAGCTGCAGAGCTAGGCTGAGAAGTGACAGATGGGGTTCAATCCAGAATAGTGAGAAGTGATATACTTCAGAAGATCAAAGTTCAAGGAGGGTACAAGGTTAATGTCCAAATTCTTAACAGTGTGAAGGAACAGAGCCACCACACAGGTTGATAGGTTTGTTAAAAAGTCACATGGTGTGTTGGCCTTCATTTGTCAGGGGACTGAGTCCAAGATCTGCGAGGCTATGTTGCAACTCTATAAAACTCTGGTTAGACCAAAATTGGAGTATTGCGTTCAGTTCTGGTCACCTCATTATAGGGAGGATGTGGAAGCTTTAGAGAGGACGCAGTGGAGATTTACCAAGATGCTTCCTGGATGAGATTATATGTCTAACAAGGAAAAGTTGAGAGAGCTAGGGATTTCCTCTTTGGAGTACAGCAAAATGAAAGGTGTATGATTGTAGGTTGCATAGATAGCATGGACAGACAGTGCTGCTTTCCCAGAGGACAACAATGGCTAATACCAGAGGACAGCCTTTTAAAGCAAGTGGAACAAAGTTGAGGGTGTTTGTCAGAGAAATGTTTTTACACTGAGAATTGGAAGTGGCTGTCAGAGGGGAAGAGGGAAGAAGCCGTTCCTAAAATATTGAGTGTGGGTCTTTGGGTTTGTGCCTCTCCTTCCTGATGGTAGTGTCGATGCCCCGGTGAGTTCAAAAGTACAGCGTTGGCTCTCGAACTACAATGGAACATACTGACTGTTCTCTCTCCTGTCTAACTTTTCTTCTCTTTCTTGCCTTCCCCTTCTCTCTGTCTCTTTCTCTCCATCCCCTCTGCTCATTTTTTGCAGAAGAAGGTGAGAAGTAAAGGGTAATCTCCAGGCAAAGACTTTCTAGGCTTGGTCAGGGTTTGGTTGGCAGTGCTTGAGAAATAGCGATTAGCACACTCCTGTGTCTGGATAACATAATGACACTCACACAAAAGGATTAATGGCCACAGAGGACATGGCTGCATGTTTATTGAAAAACAATTTGCAGTAGATTACTGTGGAAGGCTGTGTCTGGTGTATATCTTGAGTGCCCAGGATGCAAATGTTATGAGGTGACAGTGTACTGGAAATTATGTAGACTATTGGTCACTATAGCAACTTTGTGGTGATGCCTTATTTTCAATAAAATTTTCCTCTTCCCCCAAGGGAACTTTCCCAGATTTATTTTACCAAGAAAAGCTTGATATGTTGTCCTTGGTTGGTCATCTGCATAACTTTAGCTTCTGGATTTGCAAAGGCAAGGTGGGTGATGTATATTATTTGTTGGGTTTGACAAGGAACAGATTCCTGTTGCCTTTCACTCTCATTTTGAAATGTTTAATAATTTAGTACACAAATGGGAGATTTACTTAACCTGGAATTTCGGGTAAGAAAAATAAAACTAACATTAATAATGATAACCACAAAACTCATGATTGTTGTAAATGCAGATCTGGTTCACCAATAATCTTCAGAGTAGTAACTACAAAATCCCTACAAAGGATTGCAAGGACTGCTGAGCATCAGTGTATCCCTTTAACAGTTGCTATTATTATTATTATTATTAATAATAATAATAATAATTTTAATTCTGAAAATGCTTAGTAAATCCATACCTGTAGGCTGAAATTGTATGTTTTTTTTGCTTAAGTGAGCAGTCAATTTTATCCAGAACTGGAACTGCCCCAGTAATACACAGAGGGTCAAGCAATCGAGCTGATCCTTACAGGTCTGGTAAAAAAGAATGGGATTTAGAACAGAGCTAATTAAAAGTTCAGACTATCCTGAACTTTAATAAAATCACAGAATCAGAAAACAGTTGCAGTATAGATGGAATTCCATGCAGCCCTTTGAGATTACACTAACATTGTAAAACATTGTCTCCCCACTCCTTCCCCATTTCACTGAGTATTCTCCATTTCTTTGATACCTCCTTCCCTTCAGAGATATTACAAGCTCCTTTTAAAAAAACAGCAGTTTATTCTGTCTCCACTGTTTGTTCCACTCCCATCATGGAGGATGCTACGTAGCTACCATCAGCCTCAAAAACAGTTACTTACCCCAAGCAGTAAGGCTGATCAACACCTCCACCCACTAACTTCACCACTACTTTATCAGTCACTTTATGTACAGTCTAGGATCACTTTATGGACATACAATCAATGTGTCTAAGCTATCTAATGTATTTATGAACATTTATTGTGTGTTCATTATTATTATTGCTTTCTTTTTTATTTGTGCTACATTGGACCTGAAGTAACCTGAAGTTCTTTTGTTCTCCTTACTTTGTGTACAGGACATCATATCAAACAGTATTGATATCAGTTTTGTTTCCTTTGCCAATCATTTTTACGTTATGTCCTTGGTTTCTGACTTCTTGTTGTAACCTCTGACAGCCCTCCACACTATCCACAACACCTCCGACCTTTGTGTCATTAGCAAACTTACTAACCCATCCCTCCACTTCCTCATCCAGGTTATTTATAAAAATCACGAAGAATAAGGGTTCCAGGACAGATCCCTGAGGTACACCACTGGTCACCGACCTCCATGTAGAATATGACCCATCTACAACCACTCTTTGCCTTCTTTCTACCCATTCTGCATTTTCCTATAACGATTTCAAATATCTCTTTCAGATCTGCACATAAACACTCCTATTCTGAAGGGAATGACTCCACCTTATGGATATGTGCACCCAGAAACATGTCTGATAGGGTGAAGTAGAACGATTAAGTAGAACAGTACAGTTGGGCTGGTGTATGGTAATAAATAGATTAAGAGGAGATATAACTATGAGAGAAGATGAATACTTAACAGATCTTATCCAGGGATAAAATAAAACTGCAAAAGGTGGAAACATGAGATACAAGGTCTTGAACTGCTGATTATCTGAAATCATTGATTTTTTTTTAAAGTGTTGAGTCTGGAAAGCTGTAATGTTTCTAATCACAAAGTGGGTTATTGTTGCTTGAGTTGTATTTAAGCTTGTTTAAAACACTGGAGGAGGTCATTGACAGAGAGGGTAGAGTGGGAATGGGATGTAGGATTAAAATGACAGGCAACTGAGGTCTCCGGGTTGTACCAGCCTGTAGCAGTTAGTGCAATTCTTGGGGTTCTATTCCCTTTGCTGTCTTTGTCACATATATATTGAAACATATATAAAAAAAATAAATAAAACACAAAATGCTGGCAGAACTCAGAAGGCCAGACAGCATCTATGGGAGGAGGTAATAACGATATTTCGGGCCGAAACCCTTCATCAGGAGTGAAGTAACATGGGATGGCCGAGGGGGGATAAGAAGTGGGGGAGGGATAAAGTAGAGAGCTGGGAAGTGATAGGCTGGAGGGAAATGGGCTGGGGGGGGGGGGAAGGTGGAGAATTATGGGAAATAAAAGAGAAAGAAAGGTCGGGCTGGGGGGAGAGATTATAGTGAGGGGGGAGAAAAGAGAGAAAGAGAACCAGACTAAAATAATAGATAGGGATGGGGGGCGGGGTATCAACGGAGGTCAGTTTCAGTCCTACTGAAGGGTCTTGACCTGAAATGTCAACTGTACTTTTTTCCATGGATGCTGCCTGGCTTGCTGAGTTCCTCCAGCATTTTGTGTGTGTTACTTTGCAGTTGTCTCTGTATTGCTTGGCAGTAAGCCAGGTGTAATTGTGTGCAGGTACACCTATGTATGGATTTAGTTCAGCTAAATAGGTTCTCTCATGACTCAGTGATTGTTCCTAGGTATTTGGTTCCCTGTACTTCTCCAGCAATACACATTCTCATTTCTCACCCATTGCTCCCTTACTCATGCCACCCTCAATACTTGCCCTGTTATCCCATCTCCTTTCCAAGGTATGCCATCACATTTTCTTTGTTCCAATGACACCCAATTTACTTGCATTTCCTCCAGTTCAGTGCACCACACTCACTGTTTGTGATGTGGACTCTGCTACAACAAAGAAGTTGAAGTTTAAGATTACATCTTTTGCAGCCGTGTCATGGTTTATTACAAATATGACAAACATAAGTTAACATATACTTAAATTAACATAAATCAGCTATGAGGAATCCAAACACTACTTGAGAGACCATTTGGCAGAACCCTCTGTTCAAGCCCACAGGTAAAGATAAAGATTACCTTTATTTGTAATGTGTACGTTGAAACATGCAGTGAAATGTGTCAGTGTTTGGTCATATCCTTCTAAAGCTTTTCTATGCATGCACCTGTCTCAATGTCTTTAAACATTGTAATTATACCCTTAGAGAGGTCTTTTTTTTTAATTTCATCGGATAAAAATGCTCCAGGCAACTCTACCATTTAAAGTCCATGCACACTTGCATTTAAACTGAAGAAGATGTTGAAATTCAACTCTACTTCAAGAGTCATCCTGAATCACTGAAAATAACTTCAGGACTTCCATGTGAAACTGTTGCAATTATCCCCAATGTGAGAAATTACCAATTCTAGATTAATTCGATATTAGCTTTATTTATCACATGTCCTTTGAAATTTACAGTGAAATGCATTGTTTGCATCAAATCAAATCAGAAGAGATTGAGTCACCATGTTCCCAGCATGCCCACAACTCACGAACCCTAACCCTAAGCTGTACATCTTTGAAACGTGGGAGGAAAGTGGGGAAAATGTACAGACCCCAATCTTACAGCTGCAATAGCGTTTTAAAAATTTCCATTCCTGAGGCCCTTTAAAATGGCATTGCCCATGAGGGAATTATTGCTGATAGGTGATAATTTTTTTTACTGTAAAATTGCATCCATTAGGAAGTAGTTGAGACCATCCAAGTTAATTTAGCTTATGATCCTTGAACTCTGAGATAAAGAAGCTTTAACCAAAGCGATTGGTGTAGGATTTGAAGCAGGTTGATGGCAATGAAGAAGGCTGCACACTAATCCAAGGTGTCTCCAAGTATCAAATTATATTTGATCACCTCATTCACATGAGCTGGCTCCATTGGCAGTGCAAAGAGCTGTTCTAATCAATAGTGTCATTCTGCAATGTAGAACCAGTTCTGTCTTTGAACGCTAATAATTTCTCATGTTAACCACGGCTTGCAGCATTTATATTAAGAGAGAGTGAACCAGGAAGATCTCAATTCTTATTTTTGTTTTACTTTATTTAGTATTTCTGTGCATAATAGGCCCACCTTGACCTTTGAGTCACACCACCCAGCAGCCCCTGACAAAACCAATTAACCCTAACTTAACCAATTTGACAATTTACGAGACAATTTACAATGAGCAAATAACCTACCCGGTACATCTTTGGACTGTGTGAGTAACCCCGAGGACACAGAGAAAACCCACACATTCCACGTACAGAGTCTGCTTACAGAACAGCACCGGAATTGAACTCCGAACTCTGGAATGCCCCGAGCTGTCACCGCTACAATGTTGTGGTGCCTGTGTCCTTTGTGTTCTGGGGTTTATGAAAACTACTGATTACACAGTCGTGCGTTCCACCCAGCTGCAGTCAGAATTTTTATTCTCACTATTCTCTGTAAACTCTGGAGAGAGTATCTGTGAAAATTCCAGGGGAACAGTTGTTTCTGAAATACTCAGACCACCCTGTCTGGCACCAACAATGATTCCACAGTAAAAGTCACTTAGATCACATTTCTTCCCTATTCTGATGTTTGGTCTGAACAACAACTGAACCTCTTGACCATATTGTATGCATTGCATTGCTGATTGGCTGATTAAATATTTGCATTAATGAGCAGGTGTACAGGTTTAATTAATAAAATGGCTGCTGAGTGTAAAACATGAAGGGTGACCTTATAGAAGTCTATAAGATCATGAGCTGATGAGGGTAAATGATAGGGTAAACACACATAGTCTTGATGAAGGTCTTGGCCTGAAATGTCGACAGTTTACTGGTTGCCACAGATGTGCCTGATTTGCTGAGTTCCTCCAGCATTTAGTGTGTATTGCTTTGAATTTTCAGCATCTGCAGATTTCTTCATGTTTATGACACATAGTCTTTTTCCCAGAGAATGGTAACTATAAAAGTACTAGACGGCATTGGTGAGAGTTGAAATGTTATAAAGGCATCTGAAAGGCAACTTCTTCAAACAGAGTGTGGTGCATACATGGAATGAGCTACCAGAGGAAGTGGTTAAGACTAGTATAATACCAACATTTAAGAGATGTTTGGATGATACTTGCTTTCAGGATGCAAAAGCTTAAAAGTATTTACCACCAAGGTCTGGGCTAGTTCAATCCCACTGTTAATAGACCATTGAATAGAATTCCTGTACATTAAAAGGGGCTTTTGCCCTCACAATCTATCACATCATGGCTCTAAACCTTATGGTCTGCCTGCACTGCGATTTCTCTGTAAACTCTGTATTCTGCAGTTTGTTTTTGCTTCTCCGTTACACCTGTGACTCTAAACTTGTACAAACTGGAAACAGAATTAGGCCGTTTAATCCATTGAGACTGCACGGCCATTCCATCATGGCTGATTAATTATCCCTCTAACCCTATTCTCCTGTCTTCTCCACATAACCTTTGATACCCTGACTAATCAAGAACCTATCAGCCTCCACTTTAAACATACCCAATGACTTGGGCTCCACAGCCATCTGTGGCAATGAATTCCACAGATTCACCACCCTCTGACTGAAGAAATTACTCCTCATTTCTGTTCTAAAGGGATGTCCTTCTATTCAAGGCCTACTATGGAAAACATTCTCTCCACATCCACTCCATCTAGGCCTTTAAATATTCAATCGGTTTCAATGAGAAACCTTATTCCCTCATATTTCTAAACTCCAGTAAGTGCAGGCCCAGAGCCACCAACACTTCTGATACACTAATCCTTTGATTATAGTCAATGATATACACAAAACGAGGCCACTTGGTCAGCCTCTCTATACTAGCTGTTTGAAAGAATAGTCCAACAAATCCCTCTGTCCGTCTGTTTTCCCCTGAGGGAGCCTGACAATTGCAGTGAGCACCATAGTAGTGTAGCGGTTAGTGTGACACTTTTACAACTTGTGGTGTTGGAGTTTGGAGTCAAATTCTGGTCACCTATATAAGGAGTCTCCATGTTCCTTCCCCTGTGCATGTGCGTTTCCTCTGGTTTTCTCCCATAGTCCAGTGACGTAGCCGTTGGCAGGTGATAGGTCCTGCGATTGGGCTAAGTTTAACCGGTGGGTTGCTGGGAGGTGCAGCTCCACTGGCCCAGAAGGGCTTGTTCTGTGCTGTGTCTCGAAATAAATAAATAAGTATAGCTTCCTTAAAGTAGCTATCTAATCTCTGTATCAATGTTACTGCTGATTCAGCTTTCACCATCCGTTCAGGCAAAACCTTTTAGATCGTGACTGTTTAAAAAACAACCTCCTTGTTTTTGCCTCTGGTTCTTTATGTCTGTGACCAACAAAGGCCTATCCATATCTGGAAATCAGCAATGCTGCCTGGAGTTTGCTCTTGTTATCTGAGATGAGATCCTGGCTGGAACCACTCTCCTGAAGCCAACAGCACGTGCAGGAAAATAATTCCCAGGGATGGTAAACAATTGTGGAGCCATAGACTTTACCACTAGCAAACCTAATATTGCAAAGAAACCTGTTGAATATTGAAGGGCCATATAGAGTGGTTTGGGTAGATGGAGCTCGTCAGCCTGGGAAGGCAGTCTCTAGGAGAGGGAAAACTCTGATTTCAAACTTCCTTTGCCTTGTGGCCATACCCACTCATGGGAAAGGCTTCAGGAGTAAACCCTGAGGACAAATCCGGAGCTGGAGTCCCTAAGGCAGTCCAACGTTGCCTTCAACCTCACTGATTGCCCAAAGATACTGACACTGGTGCCAAGCTGTATTGGCCCTTGCCCTTCCTTTGGACAACATCTGTGTCGTGGAGAGGGGAGACTTGCTGCATGGGCAACAACCTGTCTTCCATACAACCCTGCCCAGACCTGTGCCCTGGAGAAGACTTTTCAGGCACAGATCCATGGTCTTGTGAGACTAACAGATGCCATACATATAGAGTGGACATAGAAAGGATGTTTCCAATAATGGGGAAGTCTAGGATGAGAGGGCACAGCTTCAAAATAGAAGGACATCTCTTTAGAAAGGGATAATTCTTTTAGCCAGAGGTTGGTGAATCTGGGGAATTTGTTACCAGAGGTGGCTATGGAAGCCAAGTTATTTGTTATATTTAATGTGGAAGTTTTTAGGTTATATATTAGTCATTGAGTCAAAAGTTATGGGAAGAAGGCAGGAGAATGGGGTTGAGACAGAGAATGAATCAGCCATGATAGAATGGTGGAGCAGACTCAATGAGTCGAATGGCCTAATTCTGCTCCTATGCCTTATGGTCTTATGGTCTGATGTCTCCCTAACCCACATTTTGTACAATAAAATCCTTTCTTTTTAATGCTTTCTTAGAACTGTTCGAGAGTGGCACAAGATGTGTTGGTACAAGATCGGAATCTATTAGGCTCTACCTGAATGCAAGCAACGCATGGTGCGCAGAGGGGTGATGTTCTCATAGCACAGGATCTGGGCGTAACTGTAATCAAAGTAGATAACTGCTACTTTCTCAAACAAGTGACATTCGCAAACTAAATTGCTTAACATTTGGGAGTTTGATCTTCCAGTTACGTTCCTGAAAAGTCTGAAAGTCACAGCCAGGATTTGTTTTTACAGAATCTGATGTTGCTGACTTCGATGGAATGAGTTCGATGTTCTACAGATTCAACCAAAAGAGCATGTCCACGTTGAAGGACGCGGTCTTCTTGAAGTTTAAGACGATGAGAAGTGACGGTGTGGTTCTGCATGGTGAGGGACAACAGGGAGACCACATCACTCTGGAGCTAAAGAAAGGCAAGCTCTCACTGGAGATTAATTTAGGTATGAGATCTTGTTCATTTCTGTCTTACTGTAACTGTGAACATCTGGTGAAGTTCTATTGAAGAGTTTGTTCCATTCCTCTCTCTTCAGATGCTGCCTGATCTAATGAGTCTTTTCAGCATTCTTTGTTATTATTTCAGATTTCCACTATTTCCAAATTTTTTTTGTATACAACAGAGCAAAAATTTTAATTATATGTATGTGGCAGTGTTAAATTAAAAACAAGTGATTATTTCTTACAGCTAGGGTATTTTGATGTTGTGATCATATTATTGGACTTACAATCCAAAGAAGTTAGTTCAAATCTCATTTCAGCAGTCTGAGAAATCCAGATTTAATTCAAGTTGATATTTGGTTATGGGTAGTCAGATACATGGTGGGAGGGGGTTGGTGAAGAACTGATTTACTCATCTCCGTTAGATAAGAAATAATCCATTCTTACCTAATCTGTTCATTCTATGACACCATCACATCTAAATTGCCCAAAGAAACTGCTGCCTTGAAGTGAATTCAGAGCTGGAAAATAAAATCCAGAGCCATTAAACACTCATATGTTAATCCTTTGGTTGGAGTGTTCTTTTGTCTTCACGGTGTAGTTTTTGCCAGGATACTGACTCACCAGCAATTGGACCTTCCAGATACAGGTGTATTTTTACTACAATCAATTGAAGCACCTTGACTGCACACAGGTGTCAAAAAACAGTTCTTCATTTAACTAAGGCTATGTCCACTCTACACCGGATAAATCTGTAACCGAAGCTTTTTCTCTTCGTTTTTACCCTCAGTCCACACTAAAATGGCGTTCTCATCCCCCAAAACCAGAGCATTTCAGAAACGCTTTCCAGGGTGGGTATTTTTGAAAACATTGCTCGGGCAGATCAGTGTGGACGGGGTAACCGGAGACTTCTGAAAACGCTATCAGACGACAACGCGCTATTTCATTGTTTTCTTGAACACAACCTAACAATTTCAGAACAGATGGCAACGAGACTGAAGCCAGAAGAGTTAGAAAGTACTCACCAAATACTTTGACCCATTACTTACTGAATAAATAAGTACACTCAGTTTGCCTTTTTCTGTCCTTGCTTGTATGAAGGTGGTTTACCTATTTATGCAAGTACTTCTCTGACAATAGATGTGTAACAGCCTAATGTAACATTGTATGGAAATACAAGATAACACTGATGCAGACATGTTTTATACATTTAACAATGTGCTTTATTAATGCATCAGAGTTAGTCAATTTTTCAATGTTTGTCATCAGCCGGGTCAATCTGTCCGCGAACTCCCTGTCGGTTGCCTCCGTAAGCTCCAGTATTTGTTTTTTTTTTACTTTTAAGTTCTCCTGCACGAAAGCTAACAGCTGTCCGTCGTTGTAAGTTTTTCTAGTCTGTAACTACACAAACGCGCACTTTTATGGCGAGATTCGACACCAAACACATTGCTTGTTTTCAGTAGATGTGTCCTGCGCATGCCCAGTAAGAGGAGGTTCACCGAAATCTCCATTTCAATATGGATGGAGATATTTTCAAAAATGCATAGTGTGGACGCCTATTGTTTTTACATGAAATCGGCATTTTCAAAATTATCCGGTCTAGTGTGGACGGAGCCTAATTATGTGACTTCTAAGTCAAATTGGCTGCACCAGTGATGACTTGGTGTGACATGTAAAAGGAGGGGATGGGGTGAAATTCTTAGGCAATCAATTATCTTGTTTTTTTTTATTTGTAATTAATTTCAATCACTTTGTAGACATTCGTTTTCATCTTGACAGAAAAGAGTTTTTATTCTGTTGATCACTGTCCGAAAGGCCAAATTAAATCCACTGTGACTCAATGTTGTAAAACGATAAAACATGAAAACTTCCAAGGGGGTTGTGAATACTTTTTATAGGCATTGTGTACATATAGTATGCACAATATACTATATAATACAACTACTCTATAGACATCCACAGTATGTTATTGTCCCATTCAGGCCTAAAGATTTGATCAGTGTGGAGAATTTCTTACACTTGTGGGATAACAGCTTTCCTGACACTCTGCTTAACTATGAAGACTGGTAGCTGTGAAACATTCTCAGGTTCTGGGGTCCCATCCGTGGTAATTGTAGGAGTTGACTCTGGGACTGCAGGAAGTGGTTGTGAGAGCTCCGAACACTGTTCCTCTGAACGTGTTGGCATCCCAAACAATGCATGGCAAGCTGTTCGATACTTTGATCTACCTCAGGCCACCAGTTGAAGCTTTGAGCCAATGCTTTCACTTTGACCATGCCTAGATGATCAGCATTTAGATCTCAGCTTGATGGTACAACAATCCCCACATAAGGCAACCACTGTTAAGGGGAGGTTCATCCTGGCACTGCTAAAAATGGAGGAACTGGAATTTCTGATGCACATTCCTGCCATTTTGGGTTGCCATGCAGACCTGAGACAAGAGAATACGTCAAGAGGGGTGTTCTCTTTTGTGAATTCCTCAGGTACAGTATTTCCTTTTCAAAGGTAAACAGGACAATTGCATCAGAATTTCCACAACTCGCTGTCCTTTTGAATTCAGTCTCGTAATTGAGTCATCTGAGAAACAGGTCCCACCTTCGCATTCATGCTATTGTTTATAGCAGTATACTCGTCTGTTGACGGAAAATGGACGTCTGTGGTTGCTGATTAGTAATGAAGGTAAACTCTCTCCCAGACGAATACTGGATAAAACGGTTTTCATCCAAGATTGTACAAAGTCAAGGCCTCTCTGACAATCTGTGTACAATTTTTCACTGCAATGGTAAGGGAACGAGATGCTATGGGGAGATCAATTACATCACTCCTCACATGTGACATGACTTCACAGACTGTATACAATAGGGCAAGGCAATACTGGCAAGCCTCACTGAATGATGTGGATCATAATGTGGAACAGTGTCTGATGTCGCCATTTCCTTTGTCCATTGGAAAGCCACCTCACACTGCTTTGTCCATCCTGATCTGAAGAAATTAGTTCAAGGGTGGTGCACAGTAACGAGGTTTGGCAGGAACCTGTTATAGTGATTGACAAATCCTAAAAAGTACCACACTATGACATGTCCTTTGGCTTTGGGCCATCCACCATTGTTTGAATTTTCTCAGCGCACATCTGCAAATTCTTGTGTATCAATGGTATGATGGTAGTAGGTGATTCTTGATTTAAAGTATTCATACTTGTTGCATCATGTTCTAATCTTCTAATTATTTTAAAACTGTCTTGAGATTTTGGAGATGATCCTTGTCATCCTCACTGGTATCAATAATGTCCTCTAGGTCACTCTGAGTGCCTGGGTAGTCTTGCAGCACCTGGTCCATAGCTTTCCACCAGAGTGCAGGTGCAGATGCCACTCCAAAAATAAGCCGATTTTAGTGATAAAGCCCTCAGTGAGTGTTCATGGTGAGGAACACTTTGGACTCTTCTTCCATCTTCATCTGTAGGTAGGCCTTAGCTATATCCCTTTTGCTGAAGTGTTTCCATCTAGAAGTTTTGCAAAGATATCCTCTATCCTGGGCAGATGATAATGATCTACAGTATTTCCAGTGACCTTAAAATCACTACAGATCCTGACAGACCCATTCTTCTTGGCCATTGGGACCACTGGCATTGCCCATGGGCTCCAAACAAACTTGGAAAGAAGTCCTTCATCCTCCATGCAATCTAGCACACTGACTACTTTGTCACAGATGGTATTAGGAACCAGATGGGCTTTGTAAAGCTTGGGTCTGGCATTTAACATGATTTTACCCTTGATATCTTTGAGTTTTCCCGTGCTATTCTGGAACAATGCTGTGGCATCATCCAGTACCTTTTTTAGTTCACTTTCAGTTGACTCTGTTGCAGGGAATGTGGCATGCAAATGGTGGATGGATCTCTGACCAATTTGTAGTTGCCTGAGCCAACCATGGTCCTGCAACACTGGCTCCCCTGTTTTTTTTTACCACATACAAGCACAAAGTAGCTTGCTAGTTGTTGTATTTCACAGTTACAAATGCCATTATCAAAGGAGCTATCTTTTCTTCAGTGAAGTTTTTAGTTGGATATCTGCAGGCTCAGTTCAGTATATCTGAGATGCTGTTCAAACTCATTTTGTTGAATAACTGAAACAGTTGAGCCAGTGTCCAATTCCAATTTTGTTATTTTGCTGTTCACTTTATTGGTTGTCGCTTGTTAGTTTTCACACCATAAATCTACTCAGTCCTGTGTCACTCTCATTATTAGAATTTTTCACCAACAGTATGTAGATTAGTGCTCTTTATGAAACTGTAATTTTTATCCTTTTCTCTTCCTTGTGCAACCCATTAATTTTTGCCTGCCTGACATGCTCTTTGTATGTGTCCTACTTTGTAGTATGTTCTGCAAGTTTCACCCTTAAACCTGCATTGGCCTGGTGTATGTGAGCCCCTGACATAATGGCAACACAATTTGTTTAGTCTGGCAGATTTCTGTTTAGATGTTATAATTTTGTTCACACTCACCCTCATTGATACAATGATTTCAACTGCTCTTTTAGATGTAAGTTGTCTAGCCAGGACCCATTTCTGAATGCTTTCTTATAAGATTCCAGAAAATAAACAATTCTCTCAGTGCATCATTAAGTTCATCACTGAACTGAGAATGCTCTGACAATTTCTTCAATTCAACCAGATAAGCTGAAATGGCCTCACCTTCCTTCCTTTACTATGTTCTGCAAATCAACAATGGTTTCGGTTCTAAATGTTAATCCATTACGTTCATGATATCAGCAAAGCTCATCTTAGCTGTTTTGGTTGGAGCAGTCAAACTTCAAAGCAAACTATATCCTTTTCCACCTATTACTCGCTGCAAAACTGGCACTCCTTTTTCATTAGCTATTTCACTTGCTTCAAAATTCTGTTCAATTTATTCAATATACATCACCCAGTTAACTGTTATGCAATCAAACATGTCTAATTTTCTGATGTATCCAACCATTCCTACTTTTTTTTTAAAGTTCTTATCACCCAGTACTTACTGCTTGTGAAGCCATGAATTTTGTCCATTTTTTGCCATTTTTTAACTCAACCATGTCTCTCTCTCCATGAGAAGAAGAGAAAAAAACTTCTTATGCTTGATTTTTGTAACTGAAAGGATTAAGATTAAGTAGAAAGATTTAGATTAATCTGGCCATGCGTTTGGAACAGAATTGTGAGCCAAAGAGCCTGTCCCTGTGCTGTACTGCTTTATATTCATTGTTCCTTGTCAGTTTCTTCAATTGTGAAGAAAACAAAAAGGAAAATCATGAGTGGTGTTGAGTTATAATCCCCCTTAAAGAGGTATTTTCACAATTACAGGTACCTGTCTTTCAATGTATCCCAGTGTCATAGTGAATTATGTTTATGGTGGTTATTGCAATGTACAATATGATTTACCTCCTTCTTTGTTTCCTAGGTAACACAGCTCAACAGGACGTTAGTGACCATTCCTCTGTTACACTGGGCAGTCTTCTTGATGATCAGCAATGGCATTACATTGCAGTTGAACGCAATAAGAAGCAAGTGAACTTCACTGTCGATTCAGACACACAGCAATTTCAGATTAAAGGAGAGTCTGATCTCTTGGATCTTGACTATGAGGTAAACAGCTCACTGTGAAACTTAGTCATATCAATCAAAAATATGGAGGTAAGGTTATGCTATTGAATGCTTGACCTTTGTCATATTTTTGATAAGATGAAAGAGTAGAGGAAATGCACAATGGCTGCAACATGAAGACTGTGTTCATTATTAGAAAGCCTGAGAAAGAAATATGGTTCTTTGAGAAAAGAAAGATCATCAGTCACAGGCCAGCCTATTGCTTCTTAATGGGCAAACAGTGCTTTCCCAGTTTCCAAACATATCCCTCAATGTCTTCTCTTTTCCGAAGACTATCCTATTTTTTTCTTCAACTGTCTATTTCAATTACTCTAATGGCCTTCTGTAGTAACCTCATCCTGAAGGTTTATTACTCATTGTCTGAAAAATACCAATTGGCATTTTGTTTGATTCCTTTGGGCCAATTATCTGTAGTTGCTCTGTTTCTGTGGAAAAGGTTGTAGCTCAGGGAACAGAGCCTCATTGAAATCTGAGACTCTAAAGTAAATTATCTGGTCATGGTCTCATTTCCTCATATGGGATCTTGTTGTGCATAAACCTGTTTTCCCATTTCTTAAGTACCTGATATGAAGAATGACAAAAGTAGGAAGTCAGAAACAAAATCAATGTCAGAAAATTAAAAAAAAATCCCTTCAGACTGCCACACTAACACATTTGTTCTTACGCAGTCATAGACATTCCCTTTCTTCTACCCCACCTTCTCTGCTACCGAAAACTACTAATTTCCTCTTTCTGATTTCTGACTGTCAGACCTGAAATGCCATTTGTCTCTCTTTCAACAAATGCTGTCTGACCTGCTGAGTGTTTTCAGCACATCCTGCTTTTGTTTCAGAAAGTATCAGAAGCCCTTGGCATGTCAGGTAGGATCTGTGGAGAGAAGAATAAGTAATTCAAAGTTTCAGATCTTCTGAACATATCTGACAATTTCTAATTTTTGCTTTGTCCACGCTTCAGAGGCTGGAAGACATAATGAGATATTCTGAGATTAAAAATATATATCATAGCAACTCCTTGCTCTAAGTTCAAGTGGGTTCTTTATGCTAGATATGGAGGTTCACCAAATAATGTCTCTAACATTTTCAATTTCTAACATTTAACGTTTTCAATTCTGGTCTGTGTGTTTGCTATAATGATTAATTGGTCCCAATCAAACTTTACAAGTCCTTTTGTAATCTCAAAAACTTCAAATGAATCACTTTGAAATTAACTCCAAAGCAAATAAATTTCCCATGGACTCACAAAACCAAATACAGACAACTGAGATGAGTACAGGAAACTACAACTCTGTGCATGGACATGAAGGGCCAATTTCTGTGGTTAATGACTCTGTCATTCTAAACTCCTAACACTGCAAAGCACATTCTTTGTTTGTTTCTCAAGGGCTCAGCCTCCTGATTATAAAGTGATCCGACCCATGTTTCATGGATTCAGCTTTTCTCTGTCCCTCGCATATATAAAAATGTATGTAATGCAAAAATTGCAGGACATTCGATACCAATTCCTTCTCATTTTAATTATTCTATTTCTTTAACTGGGTACAGACCAAAACATATGCACTAATTCGAAGTCTTGACTTTCAGTGCTGAGGATAATGGACAACTGCCCATCTCCCCACCTCTGGTGCCCCTTTTTGTTCCCTTTCTTCCATGGTCCGCTGTCCCATGATTCTTTCTTTTTCAGTCCTTTACCTCTTCCACCTATCAGCTTCCGCCTGATGAATGGTCTCAACTGGAAATGATGATTGTTTATTCCCCTCCATAGATGCTGTGTGGCCTGCTGAGTTCCTTCAGCATTTTCTATGTGTTGTTAATGGACAACAGATGTCCCTTTACTATCCACACCCTTTTCACTTGGTGCACATCGAAGCTATGTCCTATCTTGATCAGCATTTGTAATGCTGATTGATATTGTACGCATTTATGAGGAGAGACTGGTTTTGTTTCCCTCAGATCAGGTGTACGTAATTATGAGAGGCAGAGACATCTCGGAAACTTCTCCAATAGCAGAGTAAGGAGAAATGAAATAGTATTCATGGGTTCATGAACTGTTCAAGCATCTGATGGCAGAGGGGGGAAGAAGTTGTTTCCGAGTTACTACCAAAGATAGTAACGAGAAGTGGGCATGACCCAGGTCAAGTGATGCTTGGCACCTTTTTGAGATGCCCTCAATGATGGGGGTATGGGTGGTGGTGCCCATGATGGAGCTGGCTGCAAACTTTTGCAACATCTTGAAATCCTGTACATTGGCTTCTCTACACCAAGCTCTGAATCAACCAGTCAGAATACTCTCCACCACACATCTCCAGAAATTTACCACACTTCCTACTTTCATTTCTGATTTTCAGCAAAAGGAGTTAGATTGTTGATTTTCTATTATACTATTGGCTTAGAAGAGTTGAGTTAGGAGCAAACTTGGGACACATTTCTGCACATTAACATTGCGTCTGCACATCAATGCCATTTGCACACTTATTTCCAGTAACCTATTCCCTGTCATGTGCCCATCAACTCCCCTCTGAATCGCTTGCAACCCACCTACCCAAGGGATGTTACAGCAGCCAGTTAACCGACGAAACCTGCACATCTTCAGGATGTGTAAGGAACCCGAGTCCCCGGAGGAAGTTTACGCATCACAGGGAGAGTGTACAAAATCTGGGTGACCGGAACCACCTGTTGCATCAGTGCCATGACAATCTCTGTCAGTTAGCTACTATCTAGTGTATGGTCTCAAAAGAGAGCGAGGATCTTCCACAGAATTGACACACTTAATATTCTATACAAGAAGTCTAGGTAGTACATCTGTGCTACGCTTTGGCCATGTCTTCCTTTAGCCAAGCCATTTGAAACAGCCCCTTGCTGGACAAACAGTTGGAATGAAGGAATTTCCCATAACAATTCTGAAAAGGAATGGTGTCCTTCACTCTCATAATATCAGTAAGAATGTTTTGACGTTGAAGCATGTCAGCTTCTCTCTGAGTGGTGACTTGGATCTGCTCCAATGCGCCTACCGTAGCAACAGGTCTACAGCAGATGGTATCTTGTTGGCTCTTCGCACAACCCTGGAACATCTGTACAGCAAAAATGCATAGATCAGGATGCTCTTTGTCGATTACAGCTTGGCATTTAACACCATCATCCCCACAAAACAAATCAGTAAACTCCAAGACCTGGGCCTCAATATCCCCTTGTGCAATTGGATCTTGGATTTCCTCACTTGTAGAGCCCAGTCAGTTTGGATTGGTAAAAGCTTCTCCTCCATGATCTCCATCAGCATAGGAGCACTACAGGGATGTGTACTTAGCTCCCTGCTCTGCTTGCTTTTCACCTGTGACTGTGTGGCTACATACAAGTTTGCTGATGACACCACAATTGTGGGCTGTATTAAAGGTGGTGATGAATCAGCATACAGGAGGAAGATTGAAAACTTGGCTGAGTGGTTTAACAACATCAACCTCTCACTCAATGCCAATAAGACCAAGAAACTGATAGTAGAACAGGTGAGGAAAACCACAGGTCCATGATCTAGAAATCATCAGAGGTGGAGAGAGTCAGTAACTTTAAATTCCTGGGTGTCACTATCTCAGAGGACCTGTCCTGGCCTATCATATAAATGTTATTGCAGAGAAGGCACAATAGCACCTCTACTTCCTCATGAGGGAGTGAAGGTTCAGCATGTCATTGAAAACCTTGGTAGACTTCTGTAGATGAGTAGTGGAAAATGTGCTGACGGGCTGCATTATGGCCTGGTATGGGAACAACAATGCCTTTGAAAAGAAAATCCTACAAAAGGTAGTGGATTTGACCCAGTACATCACAGGAAAAACCACAGGTAAAAACCATGGGTACCACACCCCCCTGGTTCCCCCCTTCCCTTTCTCTTTTTGTTCACTCTCCTCTCCTATCAGACTCCTTCTTCCTCAGCCCTTTGGCTTTTCCACCTATCATCTCCCATCTTCTCATTTCCACCCAACTCCCCCACTCAACTGGCCTCAAACTTTCTAGTTTGTCCTCCTTCTCCTCACCCTGCCTTCTTCCCCCTTCCATTCCAGTACTGATGAAGGATCTGAGCCCAAAACATCGACTGTTTATTCCTCTCCATAGATGCTGCCTGACCTGCTAAGTTCCTCCAGCATTTTTGTGTGTGTTACTTTAAATTATCCATTTAGGTTTTTTTTTGTCTCTTGACACTAAAAGGCTGATGTGTATGTATGCATTTACATTTCAGACCTAAATCAGTGAGTTTATGTTGTTGAGTTTTATATCCTGAGCAGCTGTTATGCCATCTGGCCCATCCTGGGCCTCAGTAGCGCTAGTGTTCAGCTCAATTCATCAAAGTGCGGAGAAGTAAATTTCTGGATATTTTCACCATTATGTTTGGAAGAAAAATCAAAGAGATTTGAAGAAGAATTGTAGCTGGCTTATCAACATCACTGAGCAACAGAATTAAAGATGTGGTTAAGAAAAGATACCATGCAGTACCTTCAGGGTATATGAGAGATTAGGGAAAAGATAATTTCCGGATCAGTAAATAACCATACTGCTATTAGGAGAAAGTAATTAGTTTTCTCTCTCTCTAAGTTTTGTTTTTTTTTAAAGTAAATGACATTGATCAATACCCAATTATAACCAGAATGTTACAAGAATCTGACAGATTACGTACCAGCCTGTGCTAATGCTTTCTATGCAGTCACACACATTGTGTTTATTTAACATCAGATTGACCCTGAGATGCTACGTGAAAAGTCAGGAAAATTTCTCACAACTCCTCCAAATGTATCATGTAGGAATCCAAGAACTTTCAATATTCTGTAAATGCCTGCAAGAAAATGAATCTCAAGGTCATGTATGATGACATATATGCTCAGTGGCTAGTTTATTAAGTAAAGGAGGTACCTAATGAAGTGGCCACTGTGTGTATGTACTTTGATAATAGTGTTATTATCATGGTGCCCTTACATCATAACTAAGAGTATCTCATTGTTGAAGATTTAATTAATTACTTGTCCCACTTGCTGTGGTGTGGGTGATTTCTCTGACTGTGCACATTGTAATATAATTGAACCCTCTAAAGGAAATGGAATGCAGAGTTCTATTTGAAAAGATAAAAGAGTGTTAGTGTGGTCGTCTTATTGAAATTCTACAAGACTTGGAGGGATGACAATATAATCACAAGAAATGCTGTATATCCTGAATAACACACACAAAATGCTGAGGGCTCTCTATGGAAATGAATAAACAGTCAATTTCTTAGTCTCAGCTCAAAACATCAACAGTTTATTCCTTTCCGTAGATGCTGAGTTCCTCCAATGTTTCGTGTGTGTTATTAGAGAGTTGACACTTGCATTCATCTTTTAAATGGCATACACAATTCTGTATGAGGCAGTGGGGGGGGCGGATGGGTTGTTCACTGGGATGAAAATTTTGACATCTTGTCTTGTAAGGATTGATTGAGCAAGACACAACACGAAAGACTGTAAATGCTGGAATCAGGAGCCACAAGCAAGTTACTGGAGGAAATCAGCAGCACTTATGGGAGGAAAGGAATTGTTGACAGCTTGGGTCAAAACCCTACAGTTGCTGCTCCCCCCACTAAGTTCCTCCAGCAGACTGTTTTTTGATTGACTGAGCAAGTTAGTTGTAGAGTCTGTTTTGTGTCATCGAAGTCACAGCTGTACAGAAATAGGAATTTCACCCCATCTACAAATGGACATCATGCCAAACAATTAATCTGCTTAGTCCTGCACGTGAACAATATCCCCCCATACCCCTCCCATCTATGTACCTATGCAAATACCCCTTAAATGTTGAAATTGAACTTGCCTTCACTACTTCTGCTGGTAGCTCGTTCTCCATTCTCACAACCCTTTGAGTGAAGAAGTTCCTCCTCACGTTCCCCTTATATATTTCATCTTTCAGCCTTAACCCATGACCTCCTGTTCACTTCTCACCTAATTTTAGAGAAAAAAGTCTGCTTGCATTTATCTACCTTTATCCTTCATAATTTTGTACACCTTTATCAAATCTCCCCTCATTCTCCTGCACTGCTGGAATGCAGTCCTAACCTATTGAACCATTCCCTGTAACAAAAGTCCTCAAGTCTCAAAACAACTTTGTAACTTTTCTCTGCACTCTTTCAGTCTTACTGATATCCCTCCTGGTGGTAGGTGACCAGAACTGCACAGTTTACGTCTCACATAATTTTATTAGGTTTTTGCTGCACCTATTTGCGGCCTGCAGTGTTTTAAGCAACTTAACGGTAAAGAGATAAGCTTTATTTATCACTTACAGTGAGATGTGTCGGTTTCATGAAATCAAATTTAATTAGTGAGAATTGTGCTGGGTGCAGGTGTCACTACACATTCAGCACCAACATAACATGCACACAACTTACTGCCACTAACTGTACATCTTTGGGATGTGGGAAGATCCAACGCAGCCATGGGGAGCACATACAAACTGCTCACAGGCAGCAGCAGGAATTGACCCTCAATCGGTGATGGCTGGCTGACTCTGTAAAGTAATGTGTAACTTAATAGCTAATGAAGAACTTCTGAAATACTGTCATGAATAATGTGGATAAGCACAGTCAATTTGTACGCAGTAAGCTCCTGAAAACAATGATGCAATAATGATTCCAGTCATCTCCTTTAGTGCTGACGATTGAAGGAACACTTTTGCCCAAGAGCAAAGTCGTTATGTTTGTTACATTTATATATCCCACTTAGGAGTTTAAATTACTGGGCTGCAGCTCTTGAGTGGATCACTCGGGAGCTGTGGAAGATGAGAGATTGATGATCTAAATTAATTTTGTTTAATTTTGGAAACCTCTGTAGTGAAGCAGAAGAAAGAACCCAAGTAGAATTTAATTGCCAAGTTGTGCAAAAAAACTTAAGGTGTGCAGGATCTAGCTGCTGATTTACCAGCCACTCAGAGTTATGGTAAACCCACGATATTAGATCGATTTAAAAATGGTAAATTGGTTTATTATTGTCACATGTATTGAACTACAGTAACAAACTTTGTTCTGCATGTCATCCAAAAAGATCATTTCATTACATCAGTACCCTGAGGCAGTACAAGGTAAAACAATAACAGAATGCAAAGTAAAGTGTTACAGTTTTATTGAAAATACAGTGCAGGCAAACAATAAGGTGTAAAGTCATAATCAGGTAGGTTGTGAGGTCAAGCATCCATTTTATCATACTAGGGGACCATCTTAAAATAGCAGGATAGAAGCTGTCCTTGAAACTGGTGGTATAAACTTTCAGCTTTCGTATCTTCCGCTCTATGGGTGCGGGGAGAAGAGAAAATGTCTGGTATGGATGGCACAGCTCAACTGTTAATTCTTTCTATTTTTGTCTTTACTTGTGTGTTGTCTGTATCTACCTAGCCTAGATGAAAGGTTTTGAACCAAAAACCTCATCTGTTCATTTCCCTACCCAGCATGGAGTTCCTCCAGTAGTTGGTTTCACTTCTGATCTGCAGTCTTTTGCGTTTCTCCCTTTATCTATCTAGCCATCTATCCATGCATCTGTCATCTATCTAGTCATCTAACCATGCATAACCATTATGTATCTTCTATTTCTGCTTCCATCACTATAGTTTTTACACTATCTCTCTCCCCCCTCTTTTATTTTCCCACCCCACTTTCTTTACCCTTATCCTTATCTATGTTCCACTCTTCCTCTGTCCATCTGTTCCTCTAACTTTGAGGAAGAAACAAGATGCATATTGAATGAAAAAGGTTTGGAGTAGTGTGGAGCATACTTGTGGAGCATAACCATTGTCATGGACCTATTAATCTGAAAGGCCAGCTTTCTATGTCCTTTCATAGAAACTTCATCCACAGATAGCCACTTCTATTTTTCTTTTAGCAGTGAAACTTGTTCCCAACATGTTGATTACCACAGTAGTTAGCAGTTGAGCCAGGTAACTAAGAAGCATTATCAGACCTTTGACAACAAGGGTGAATGCGATTTGTACCTTGCAGAGCTGACGGGCACTCGAAGAGCAGTTAGCATGTCAACTGAGAATAACCAACTGCACAGATACCTTTTCCTAGAAGAGGTTATCTTCCCCATTCATATTGCAGGATGAATAAAGGAAGTCAGAGACAGTGATCATTGATTTCCTGCTGAGTTATGCCTGCATTTCACAACTATCATATAGATGACTTGGGTTGGCAATGCATTTACCAGACTACATTAGTCGTTTAACATACCCCCCTGCTTTCAATAATCACGTCGAGCTTTCACTTCACTGGGCTAAGGAACCATTAACATCTGATGTAATATGTTTACATTGTTGGCTTGAAAGCATTTTAAAGGGACATGTTGACTGCAAGAGTAGTACTGTTTGTAAAGTGATAGAGATAGAGGGAAGGGTACAGAGAAGGAGCAGTGTAGGCAGACAATAAGGCACAAGCCCTAAATGAAATACATTATGAGGTTATGAGTCCATTTTATTGTTCTCAGTAGTCTTATAACAGTGGGATAGAAGCTGTTCTTGAGCCTGGAGGCACGTGTTTTCAGATTTTTGTACCTCCTGCCCAATGGGTGGGAGAGAAGAGAGAATGTCCTGGCTGGATGGGGTATTTCATTACGTTGCTGCTTGACTGAGGCAGCAAGAAGTGTAGACAGAGTAGATTAGATTAGATAAGCTTTATTTGTCACATGTACATTGAAACAGCACACCAAACAGTGAAATACATTGTGTCAACAAGGAACACAGTCTGGGGATGCACTGTAGGCAAGCCCATACGTGTCATCGGGCTTCTGGAGTCAACATAGCTTATGAAACCACATGTCTTTGAATGTGGGAAGAAAACAAAACATCTGAAGGAAATGCATGCAGGCATGGAGAGAACGTACAAGCTCCTCACAGACCAGGGAAGGAAATGAACCCCGATCAATGGCGCTGTAAAGTTTTATGCTAACCGCTGCACTACCATGCTTCCCTATCCATGGAGGGGACATTGGTTTCTGTGATGTGCTGAGCTGTGTCCACAACTCCGGTTTCTTACAATCAAGTGCAGATCAGTTTCCATACCAAACCGAGATGCATACAGATAAAATGCTTTCTATGGTGCATCTATAAAAATTGGTGAGGGTCAAAGGTGACGTGCCAAATTTCTTTAACTTCCTGAGGAAGTAGAGGCCAGCAATGGTGTGCTTTCTTAGTCACACCTTCTGCATAGTTGGACCATGAGGGTTCTAGAAACATAGAAAACCTACAGCACAATACAGGCCCTTCGGCCCACAATGCTGTGCCAAACATGTACATACTTTAGAAATTACCTAGCTTACCCATAGCCCTTGGCGTTGGGGCTGTTATCATGACACCATGTCTGTAGGCTCTCTATCTGCCTCCCATGCTCCAGCTTGAAATGCAGCCCACTACAGCGGTGTAGATGGAACCAGAGCAGAATCTGGTCAAGCAGTCATCAGTATAGAGGGAGAGTTACAAGGCACCATTGTCGAGGATAAGTACCATTTGAGAGCTGGGCAGGAGAGAGAAAAAAGAGATAGTGATAGATCGATAGATAGATCTGCCAGTGGTAGTGATGGACGTGAGTCCAATTGCAACATTTAAGGGAAGTTTGGAGAAGTACACAGATGGGAGGGATATGGAGGGATATGGTCAAAGTGCGGGTTGATGGGACTAGGAAGAGTAGTTCTGCATAGATGAGATGGGCCGAAAGGACTGTCTTATTACTGTATGACTCCATGGTTCTATAGGTGTGGATGAGCAAATGGATGAAAGGACAAACAGATGTGTAAGATTGGAAAATGAACTGAATACCAGAAAGGTATGTGTTGGAAGTGTGACATCTGTGTGTAATTTTTCAACATAAATTTGAATGAAAAAACAAAATCACAATTAGGCCAACCACAATCAGGATTAGTCCACCTGAATGAAAAGCGGCCCAGTGTAGGATGTTTCTGAAGATTAAACATGTTTAACTGAAAAGTAGGTCAACCCATGAAATGGGCTTACTCACATAAATTATCGCTTAACGGCATTGTCGAAATTATACATAAACGAGCCCATCAAATTGAATATTTCCTCTAAGAAACTCTGAATCAAAGTGCAGTCAAAATCAATCATGCCAATAAATTAGAATTCAGATCTTTGGTGTTTGTTTATTGATTGTGTTCCATACTGAAACTAAATTGGGCATCCTGCAAAGAAAAGAAACAATTACAGAGTTAGCCAGAGTCCAATATGAAGAGACTTCCCCTCAGAAACAAGTGTGGGAACAAGACTGGTGGGAATGTTCAATTGCAGGATAAAATCTGGATTAAACTAAATTCTATTGAATCAGCGGTTAAAAAAATGGTCTCCAAACTATCCAGTTTCCAGAGACCAAAGTATCTTTTGTCTCCGCTAAATCCATATGACATGAATATACGCCCATAGCATTGGCTTCCTGCTCACCACTGATCAAGCAAGCGTGAGGGCGGGATTTGGGGAATAAGTGACACTACTCCCCAGAGGTTATGCTTCTTGTGGTTTATGATCTTAGGGAAGTTAAAGGGACCTTTCAAAAGGGATCTGAAAACAAAGAAAAACACCTGGTTAGTTCTGGCACCAAAACAGCATGCCCACAACTTACTAACCCTAACCCGTACATCTTTGGAAGAAGAAAAGTCTCTTCTTTGGAAGGTGGGAGGAAAACAGAGCACCCAGAGGAAAGCAATGGGTTCAGAGGGAGTACATACAAACTCCTTACCAAAAGGGGAGGGAATTGAACCCCAAATGCCAATCACTGGCACTGTAATAGCATTGCGTTAGCTCCCACACTACTGTAGTATCTGTGCCAGTATGATAAATATGATGTGTTGAAGGACCTGTTTAGAGCCATGTTCAATGAAAGAACAACAATTGACCAAATGGAATGAATGACTGCCTTCCATAGGAGCCTAAGACATAGGAGCATTATTAGGCCATTCAGCCCATTGAGTCTGCGCTGTCATTCCATCATGTCTGATTTATTACTCACCTCAACCCCAGTCTCTGGCCTTCTCCTCCTAACCTTTGACACCCCTACTAATCAAGAACATATCAACCTCCACTTTATGCATATCTAATGATTTGGCCTCCAAAGTCATCTGTGGCAATGAATTCCACAGATCCACCACTCTCTGGTGCATGAAATTTCCTCTCATCTGTTCTGAAAGGACACCTCTCTATACTGAGAATCTGCACTCTGGTCATAGTCTAGGCTTTGCAATATTCTATAGGTTCAGAGGTTCAAAAGGTACATTTCATGTCAGAGAAATGTATACAATATACATACTGAAATGTTTTTCTTTGTAACCATCCACAAAAACAGTGGAGTGGCCCCGAAGAATGGGAAACAATTAAATGTTAGAACCCCAAAGCCAACCCCTACCCCAGTTCCCCTCCCTCCCGTGTGTAAGCGGCAGCAAGCAACAATCCCCCCTCCCCCAGCGATAAACAAAGTAGCATCAGCACTGCCACTGAGCAAAGTATGAGCAAAGCAACAGCAAAGACACAGAAAGACTCTGCTGTGGACAGTCAAAACTGCCCATTGCATCACTGGCATCAGCCTACCCACCATCAATGACATATATATGGAAAGGTGCCAGAAAATGGCCAGTAACCATAAAGGATCCCACACATCCTGCTCATCGACTGTCAGTCTCACTCCCAATAGGAAGGAGCTATACAGCATCCATGTTAGGCCCACCAGACTCCAAAACAGTCCCCAAGTCCCCAAGCAATAAAGCTGATCACCACCTCCACCCATCCACATCCCCAACCACAACTACTTTATCATTTCCTGTCAGTCACCTTATGTACAGACTATTCTGTGCCAAACAGGGCTTTAGGGACATGCTGTACAATCAATCTATGCATATAAGCTATCTTGTTATATTTACATTTATTGTTTTTTTAATTACTATTGTGTTTTTTTATCTTATGGTGTTCCTTTCTGTACTGCACAGCCTGAAGTAACAATTATTTTGTTTTTGTTTACACTTGTGTATTGCAAATAACATTAACCAATCTTGAATCTTGAGCAATGCCTTATAAAGTTTCACTCTTTTTATCCTTTCATCCACTTACCATTTTTCATAGCTTTATCTTGTTGATATATTGGGATAAAGAACTGATGGTAGGTGAAGGCAGTTTAATTAACAATGATGACAGACATGGAAGTACTCTTGATTAACAGCTGAAAGCCTGGCTGAAACAACCTCATCTCCCTCACACTGGTGGGCTCAGCAAGACATCTGTATGTTGTCAACTGCATTATTTAAACAAAACCATTTTTTTCTGATGGAATCACTATATCTTCTCAATAGATTGGTTTACTTTTTGAAGAAGGATCTTGATTTTGTAAGCAGTCCTTTAAGAAATTAAAGCTTATTATAGAGCACGTGCCTAAGGCGTTTATTTCAGCTTATTTAGACAGTTGTTTAGCACTAGCCTAAGCCTACTTGAAGCAAAGGAGCTACCGCTGCTGCTAAGTTAATGAAGGTTCATAAGTCTCAATGATGATGATGCCAGACAGGCTTAAATTTCTCTCATAATGCTCAATAGTTACATTTTAAGTTCAAGCTCAGATACAAGTTTAATTATTATTCATTCATATATAAATAGAGCCAAATGTCCTCCAGGACCAAGGTACAAAACACAGTAAAACAGTCATGCACAACATAAGACACATATAGCAACACACACACACACCATAAGTTATAATATAGCCCAAGTTCTTGACTGACAAGTCCTGTAAATTGATGGCACATTGATGCTGTGGGCAAGAACAAGCCCTGGTCAGTTCACAGACACACACTTGCACACAATTAGCTTGTCCTCTACCGAGCAAATACTGGACACCAGCACCAATGGAAGGGGTCAGCCTCCAATGCATCATGGAAGTCGCGCCAAAGGGCTCCAGCTCTCCTCTCCTGGGCAGCTGCAATAGGCGAGCCTGCGATATGAAGCTTGGTCTGCGCTACAACTGAGGTCTCACAGCTCCCCCCACCATTGGTCTTGCCAAAAATCCAGTCAACTGGACACACAGAGGTCTACAATGTCCAACAGAGCCTTGCAATTACAAGAAATATGTCCAAGACAATCACTCACTGTTACACTGCACACCACCTTCTCCAATGGCTTTCTAGAGCAGACAACAATAATGTCCTGCTCTTCAGCTGCTCCACCAACAGCAACTTGCTGATTGGATAGACTTGAAGTTCTTTATGTCCATCAGTGTCTTGCAATCAAAACAAAGACTTAAACAATACACTTCTGGTTGGCCCCGGTGAAGCTGCAGTGTTTGAGCGTGCCACCGAATTCATCTTCATTAACGAGGCATGAATAGATTGTGCTAACATACTTTTGATTTTTATTTTAATCATTGAAACAATGGAATTGTTCTACTGAAAATCATAGAAGTCACTTGATGTTATTTAACATGGAGCACAAGTAAACAGGAGTAAGCCACTGGACCCTCAAGGGACCTCAAGATATGTCTTGCAATATGTCAGGGCTAAGCTGGCCACAAGCTTCCCCTCTGTGTCAGTTCCCCATAAGCCTCAATCCCTTGACCTTTCAAACACTCATTTATTATTTGTTTATTTAATTATTTATTTAGAGATCCAGCACAGAGCAGGCCCTTCCGGCCCAACAAATTGCACCGCCCAACTGTCCACCTATTTAACACCAGCCTCATCACAGAACAATCTACAATGACAAAGTAATCTACTAACCAGTACGTCTTTGGAGTGTGGGAGCATCTGGGGGAAGCTCATCTAATTTTACAAGTATATCTCATCCTCTGGCTTCCACCATCATCAGAGGCAGAGAATTCCTGAGATTCACTACCCTCTGAGAAGAGGCATATTCTGTAGCTGTCTCCTTAATTGTGTTTTGTATCATAACATCATATCCTGAACTTTATATCAAGAAGCTTTCTATTATTTCTTCTTTACATTCCAAATATTTTATTTCACAGCATAGTTCAGAATTTCCAGTGTGAGGACATTCATAGCTTGAATTATGTCATCATGTCAAAGCATACACCATGAGTGCCTTACTCTTCCAATTGTACTTTTTATTCCCTCTCTCCTTGATCTAGGCAAAGACATTCCCTGAAGTTGCTGACACATTGAAGTTCAATGTAAATTTGTTATCAAACTATGTATATGTCAGCAACTACCTCGAGACTCATTTCATTGTGGGCATCCACAGAAGACACAAAGAAACACAATAGAACCAATGAGACAGTATACACAAACAAAGATGGACTAACAGCCAATGTACTGTACATAAGGCAAACTGGGCAATTACTGAATCATCAAATAATAACAAATAAATAAGTAATAAATGATTACTTAAGGCTTACATTTTAAGATGAGAGAGGGTTCGTACCAGGAAGACAGAGATACATTAAAGACTTTGAAGAGATGTTTAGATAGGCACATGAATGTGAGGAAAATGGAAGGATATGGACGTTATGTAGGTGGAAAATAGTTTAGCTGGCCATTTGATTATTAATGTAATTGGTTTGGCACAACATTGTGGGCAGAAGGGACTGCTCCTGTGTTGCACTGTTTTATGTTCTATGTTCTATCATTGACAGCATTAGCTATCAATCGCCTCCTTTTTTAAGTTGTTGAGGGCCTGTTTCTAAGTCTCTGAATTGTCGGCAGATACAGTATCTTAATCAGTGTGATTATGACTGTGATTTTACGTGTCTTTTCACTTGCAGCTCAGCATTGGAGGGATGCCAATTCCGCAAAAGTCGATGCCATCTCCAAGGAAGAACTTCCACGGCTGTATTGAAAATCTCTATTACAATGGAGTGAACATTATTGATCTGGCCAAGCGACACAAACCTCAGATACACATTGTGGTAAGATCTTAGAAACAATGATAACTGTGAAGGATAGTGGAGATAGAATCAGCTGGCTAAGTGCGTGGATGGATTTGTGATCCAGTGAAATAAGATCAATGCCTTGCCTAACTGTCTCACATTATAATTGCCTCCTTAATTGAAAATTTATTGAAGGCCATTTTGCACAATTAACTTGTTCCTTTATGAAAGATATTGTTCTCACCTACCTCTTATAGATAGATACTTTATTGATCCCAAAGGAAATTACAGTGTGACAGTAGCATTACAAGTGCACAGATGTACAAATATTAGAAAAGAAGTAAGAAAGAATAAAAAATAAGTTACCTCAAGCAGTCTAACAGGAAGGGGTCATCACTTCCTGGCTACAGGTTGACTCATTATAGAGCCTAATGGCCGAGGGTAAGAATGACCTCATACAGTGGATTTTGGAGCAGCGCAGTTATCTTAGTCTATTACCACAAGTGCTCCTCTGTTCAGCCAAGATGGCATGCAGAGGGTGAGAAACATTGTCCAGAATTGCCAGGAATTTGGGTAGAGTCCTTTGTTCTACCAAAGCCTCCAGTGTGTCCAGTTTGACTCCTATGACAGAGCCAGCCTTTCTACTCATTTTATTAAGCCTGTTGGCATCACCCATGTTGATGCCATTGCTCCAGCACACCACCGCATAGAAGATTGTCTGTGACAACAGACTGGTAGAACATGTGAAAGAGAGGCCTGCATACTCCAAAGGATCTCAGTCTCCTCAGGAAGTCGAGGTGACTCTGGCCCTTCTTGTATAGAGCCTCTGTGTTGGTGCTCCATCACGTCTGTCATTCAGGTGCAGCCCCAGATACTTGTAGGTCCTCACCACATCTGTCACATCCACATCCTCACCAATAACAGTAGCTTCTCCATAATGGCTTCTCTATAAGACATTCCTTTCCATTCCATTGATAATGCAAGTTTTAAAGATCTTCCCTATTAATTTCTCCCATAAGATGCTTACTCATTGATTTAAATTAAAGAAAAACAAGAGAATTTGCAGATGCTGGAAATCCAGAGGAAAACACACAAAATGCTGGAAGACTCATCAGATCAGACAGCATCTAAGGAGATGGATGACGAGCCAATGTTTCAGGCCAAGACCCTTCTTAAGGACTGGAAAGGAAGAGGAAAAATGCCAGAATAAGAAGATGGGGAGGGGAAGGAGTACAAACTGGAAGATGAAAGGTTAAACAAGGTGAGGGGGAAGGTAGGTCAGTGGTGAGGGAGGGGGAATTAAATGAGAAGCTGGGAGGTAATAGATGGAAAGGATAAAGGGTTAGCTCCCTTCTTACCCCTTCTCACTTGCCTATCCCCTCCCTCTGGTGTCCCTCTTCCTTCCCTTCCATGGTCCACTCCACTCTCCTTTCTGATTTCTTTTTCTTCAGCTCTTTACCTTTAAACTTATGTAAGGTTCTTACCTACATAACACAGCTGTGGAAATTGAATCCCAAAGCTTACCTATGTAAGGTTCTTTTCTATGTATGAATCTTCTTCAGTCTCTGTAAGTAGTTTCTACACCATTTTAAATGACCACTGTGATCTTGTAACCATATCACCTCAACTGAGATTCTTTCACTGGGGAAACCATCTTGACATCTAATCCTTTGTGACCTCCAAGGATCATATATGATTTAAGGTGGGGGGGGAAGGAGGGGGGACAGAAAGAGAGAAACAAAGAAACAACTTCTGTTTTTCTTCAAAAGGTTAGATAGAGCCTCAATCTGACATTTCATCTCAAAGAGCACCTCAGAGCGTGAGGCTCTCAGTGAGTTGAAGCTTGTAATTATTAATATTTAATTATGAATTATTAAAACCTTTGGGCTAGAAATTTGTCTCTCCGTCATTTGCACTGTATGCGTAATATGGTGGCAGTTAATAGTAACCTTTGTCAATGGATGAGAAATTGAACAAAATGAGACCGACTTGAATGCTATGGTGCCAGCTCTACTAATCTTTATATTCAACTATCCTGTCAAAACTAGATGTTATTCTCCATGCCTAATTGTCCCTTTACTCAGATCCTGACAAGGTCAAATCAGATCAGAGCAGGCTGCTGGACAAACTCAGCTGGTTGAGCAGCACCTTGGAGGAAGAGGAATTTCTGATGCTTTGGGTCTCAGCCCACAGAGTTCCTCCAACAGATTGCTTTTTGCTTGTGCAGTCTCTCAAGACCACCCGACCACAAGACATAGGAGCAGAAATTAGACCATTTCTTTATTGAGTCACTTCAGATCATCAAAAGCTTCAGAGTTAAATGTTACTGAGGCCAGGTAAGGATGGCATAATCCCTTCCTTAAAGCTGATTTGTATACCAGAAGTTTTACGAATGTCCAGTGGTTTTGTACCCACCATTACTAAAACAAGTAATTTTGTTAATTACTTGTTCAATTACATTACATGAAGCCTAATTTCATTAGATTAACATACCAGTGTAAATGCTAATTGTCCATATTTAAGTTTCATGCAAAAAATAGCCAGTGGTTTGATGTATTTACTTTACAGTAATATCCATTGCCAAGCACATGGTGCCAGCTCCTTACCCTGTAGCCACATCCCCAAGATTACAGATCTGGTATATTATAGGAACACCATCACCTGCATTCATAGAGCCATAGAGCAGAGAAAAGGGCCCTTGAACCAACCATCAAGTTCTCTTAACTATACGAACTACATTTAGTAGCACTTTGTTCATAGCCTGCTGTACCGTGTTAATTCAAAAGCTTGTCCAGATGCTTCTTAAGTGTGGCAGGGGTTTCTGTTTCTGCCAGCCTCTCAGGCAGTACATTTCAGATTGCAAGCACTTCCTGTGTGAATAAAATTCTTCCTCAGGAACCCTCTAAACTGCTTCTCGTCACCTTAAAATAGCTATGTGCTTAATCCCTTGTTCTACTTACTTTATACTTGTGATTGAAGCCAAGCACAGTTTCAATGCCATATTTAGTTTGCGATAACACCACTATCACTGGCAGTGATAAATCAGCATTGTGCAAAGTCTTGTGTGTGTGTGTGTGTGTGTCTACACACACACAAACACACACACACACACACACACAGTGTCCAAGACTTCTGCACAGTACTGCAGATTGCTGCCTGATGTGCTGAGTTCCTCCAGCATTTTGTGTGTATGTTGCTCTGGATTTCCAGCATCTGCAGAATCCTGTGTTTGGGAAATGTTTCTTGCTATGTATCCTACTTTTGCCATTCATTGTTTTGTGTCAGGACCTTGCTACCTGCTCTGGAAATCAGACCAAACCTATAAACTTTTTTTATACCAAAACATTGCATGCTTAGCAACATCCTGATCCATTCTACACCCTCTCCAATGTAATTGCTCTCCTCTTGTATTCAACTACACAATGGTACATGATCAGGAACATAAAACAACAAACAGTAAAACACAGAAACGGGCCCTTTGTTCCACAATGTTGTGCCAAACTAACTGAATTAGCACTTAACTGCATAACTAAATGAATCTCATCTGCCTACACAATGCTCATTACCCTCTGTTCTCTATGAATTCATGTGCCTACCCAAGACCTTCTTAAATGTCAACAACAAATTTCAGAACATATGTCAGTGATAGTAAAACTGAAAAAGTGTCCCTGTCATATTTGCTTCCACTGCCACCCATGGCAGGGCATTCTAGCCGCCTCACACTCTCTGTAAAAAAAAAACTTGCTCCAAGTATCTCCTTTCAACCTCCTCCTTCACCTTAAATTCTGGGAATAGACACTGTAACCCAAGTAAAAAAGATACCAGCTCTCACAAACTTATGAACTTTTATCATGTTTTGTCTCAATCTCTGCTGCTCCTGAGAAAACAACACAAGTCTGCCCAACCTCTCATTATAGCACATGCCCCTTGATCCAGGCAGAACCTTGGCAAACCCCCTCTGTACCTTCTCCAGTGCTTCAGCATCCATCCCATATTGTGGTGACCAGAACTGAATGCAATTCTCCAGGTGCAGCCTAAGTAAAGTTTTATTAAGTTGCAACATACTGTAATTCGGAATCTTGAACCCAGTGTCTCACCTACTAAAGGCAAGCATGCCATACACCTGCTATACCAGCCTATCGATATGTGCAGCAACTTCCAGGGAGGAATGGACTCAGACAATGTACATTTGATGTCTCAAAGTGCAACACTACTCACAGCTGAATTAAACTCCTTCTGCCATTTCTTTGCAACTAATTCATGTCCTACTGTACATTTCTGTGGTAACTATGGCAGCACAGTGGGGTAACGGGTAGTGTAATGCAATTACAGTGCCGATGACCCGGGTACAATTTCACCACTCTCTGTAAGGAGTTTGTACATTCTCCCCGTAACCGTACGAGTTTCCTCCCACATTCCAAAGGCATAGAGGCTAGTAGGTTAATTGGTCACAATGGCAGAGGCTCGTTGGTCTGCAAGGGCTTTTGACTGTTCTCCTTTACCAATTAAATTTTTTTAAGAGATGCTTCTCACATAGCTGAGTATTCTAGATTTTATTAAGTGTGTAGATGGAAGAGGCTGGAGAACAGCGGTGAATGGAGAGAGACTCCACCACTCATTAAATTTATGTCCATTTACTTCCCATTTAAAACTGTGGTAAAGCCTGACTTAAAATAAAGCACTACTTAAATGAAATTTGTCAGGTTAAGACAGAAGAGGTCACTCAGGGAAGTACTTGCTGAATATATGCATTTCATTAGTGGTGTATCAGAGAGCAGGTGGCAAGCTGTCTATTCCTGAGGTCAGGGTGGACTTGGTCATTAGAAAACCATTAACATAACCCGTGATTCATCTGTTTGAAGTCTCAGGCAGCTGCTGAAAAAGATGACAAAAGTGAACCCTAATTCCAATAAACGGTTCAGTGAGTTAAGCATACCTTCCCTCAATAGGTCTGCCTTTGTTAGCATCTGGCATTCCTTTGTGTTCTTCAACTAGTTAGCTGCAGTCTGCAGGAGAAGTGGAATCATTTGGAAGACCAACATATCAAATCTCGTGATCTTCTTATACTCTATTCACATCAGGCATCCTGACAGCATGCTGAGGGGTTATTAGAAAAGGACACACATGTGACTTGTTATTCTTTTCTTGAATACAGTCTTACTTTTTCATCCTAGTATTAGATCCTTATATTAGTCATGTTGTTGAAAGCATAGATATTCATGACACAGGTCTGGATCATTAGGTCACATCGGTCAACAGAAACTCATCCCCTCTTCCAGGCTTATCATTTGCATTTATGTTGACGTGGAGGTACATCGCCTGTTCACCTAGGTAACACTTAGAAGTGATAAAGATACACATCATGGCTCTTGAGGTGAAAAAGGTGGTCACCTCCTTATCCAATTCATCAACGTTTGTTCACGTTATTGAACTCTGCTGTGGGAAATATACCATTATCCAGACCTATGTACAGATTCTTTAATGTTTCCATGTTCCTCTTTGTTTCAGTTTCACTAGTGAAGTATAGAACAAAGCAGAACATAGACCAGTACAACATCTGCCATTTGTTGCAGTCCCTCTAGAGAACTATAGAACATAAAGAGATCATAGACCAGTACAGTATGTGTCCATTGTTGCAGTCCCTCTAGGGAACTATAGAACATAAAGAGATCATAGACCAGTACAGTATGTGTCCATTGTTGCAGTCCCTCTAGGGAACTATAGAACATAGAGATCATAGACCAGTACAGTATGTGTCCATTGTTGCAGTCCCTCTAGAGAACTATAGAACATAAAACAGAACATAGACCAGTACAGTATGTGTCCTTTGTTGCAGTTACTCTGGAGATCTATAGAACATAAAACAGAACATAGGCCAGTACAGTATGTGTCCGTTGGCCCATCATGTTTCCACAGAAACCTTCTCCATGATTTATTTATTTAGCAATACAGCACAAAGTCGGCCCTCTGGCCTTTTGAGTCACACCTGCTCAGCAAACATGATTAATCTTAACTTAATCACAAGACTATTTACAAGGACCAATTGACCTTGCAGGTATGTTTTTGGACTGTGGGGGTGAAATGAACACCCAGGCAAAACTCATGCATTCGACTGTGAAGATGTAGAGTCTCCTGACAGACGGTGCTGGCATTGAAAGCACAGAAAATGCCTCGAGCTATAATAGTGTCTCATTAACTGCAATTCTACCGTGACACCCACAATTTAGCCCTTCTCCCCTACCCAGCTCATAACCCCCATTTTTCCTATATACATGTGCCTGTCAACTTCTACCACCATTCCGCACCACTATGTATAAAAAAAACTATCTCTGACATCCCTTCTCAACTTTCCTCCACTCACCTTGAAATGGTGGCCGCTGGTATTTGCCAATGCTGCCCTAGGCAAAATAGGTGATGGATGTTCATTTTATCTATTGCTCTGATAATCTTATACACCTCTATCTAGTTGCCTCTCATCCTCCTTCACTCAAAAAGAAAACACCCTAGCTTTGCTCAATTTTTCATCATAATCCATATTCTCTAAATCAGGCAGCATCCTGGTAATCTCTTTTGCACCCTCTAGGACTTCCGCATTCTTCCTATAAAGAGGGGACCGGAACTTGATGCAATATTCTAATTGTGGTCTAACCAGAGATTGAAAGAGCTGCAATATTTCCTTATGGCTCTTGAGCTTCAGCAAGTGGGATACTCATCCCAGCCAGTGCCAACAATGGCCACTTGCTGCTGAAGTACTTCATCCACCAACTCGATGATTATGGGTGGCAAAGTTTCACCAACAGTAGGGTTGCTGCCTCACAGTTTGAGTGACCAGATTCGATTCTGAATTTAGATGTTGTCCATGTGGAATCAGAGTCAGGATCGCTTTATTGCAGGTATGTGAATCATACCAGAACTGACTGTGGTTTGTGCCAAGCATAAAACACAGGACAACACCTTAACAGACAGCACAATAGCAACCAACAATTTACAAGATAATAGTGCAAACAGCCATGAGCAATCAGTTAGCGCAAGTATTAATAATCAAACTTAAAAAATGTTAACACATGAACAGACTAAATAATTATCAACAGAACAAGGAGAGCAAGAAAGTTTATTTAACACAGGGGTTCCCAAAATGAGGTCCATGGACCTCTTGCTTAATGGTATGTGTTCATTGTAGAAAATGGGTTGTAAACCCCTGATTTAATGGATGACGTGCAGGGACATTTAGGGCATTACACCTGGATATCTACAAGAAAGAAGCTTCAGAAATGATGTGTAGTCCTGGTGGTGATTGACTTGTAGCATCTCCTTGACAGCAATTTGGTGAATAGGTAACTGCTAGGATGAGTAGAGTCAGCAGTAGTTTTTCCAGGTTTTTTCTTTGCTCTGGCAATGGATAGGTCCTTTCATGTCAGTAGCTGATAGCCAATGATCTTCTCCATCGAGTGGACTACTAATTGCAAACTGGACTTGGAGAGGGAGGAGATGGCGGGCAAATGGTGATAGAGTTTGCATGACTTGCCTATGACTTGTGTGGGTTTCATTTGGGTACTCCAGTTTGCTCCCACATTCCAGTGACATCAGATCATAAGAAATAGGAACAGAAGTCAGCTGTCTGGCCCACCAAGCCTGCTCCACCATTCAATATGCTTCTGGCTGATCTGGCCATGAGTTCAGCTCCACCTACCTGGCTTTACACACATCCCTTAATTTCTCTGCTACTCATCTGAGTTGGTAGATTAGCCACTTTAAATTCCCCCTGATGTGCAAATGAGAGGTAGGACCTAAAGTGGTCACTGGAATAACATTGAATGAGTTTAGGATTAGATTCAAGGTTCAAAGTGCATTTATTATCAAAGAATGTATAAATTTTGCAACATTGAGATTTGCCTGCTTAAAGGCAGTCTCAAAGCAAGGAAGTCGAAAGATACCAATTAAAAAAAAAATGACTAACCCCCAGTGATCACAGAGAAAGAAAAAACAAAACAAAGCATGCTAACAACAGAAGCAAGCAACAACAGCATTCTGAACAAATCTGCAGTGAGTTTACCATGGTTTACTTCAAAAACATGTTATTAATAATGTCTTTCTTCTTCTGCCCTTGACCTTTCCCACTTACGTATCACTTCCCAGTCCCTTAGCACATCCCCTCACCCAGCCTCACATATCACTTGCCAACTAATACTCCTTGCCTTCCCCAGACCTCCTTTTTCTGGCTTCTGTCCCTTGCTTCCTAGTCCTGATGTAGGGTCCTGGCCCAGATCATAAACTCTCCATAGATGCTGCCTGACCTGCTGAAATCCTGCAGTACATTTTGTGTGCTACTATGGATAACTCCACATACCACTCAGTTCCTCCAAGTCTGGCAACATCATTATAAATCTGCTGTATACTCTTTCTGGTTTAATCATAACTTTCCAAGAACAGGGTAAAGAAAACTGAAAACAATACTCCGTGTGGTTGCACCAATGTCTTGCACAATTGCAACACTACCACACAACTTCAATGTTCAATGCCCTGACTAATAGGATGATGACATTATACTCAACAACCTTTTTCCTTTCTCGCCCATTAGAAGTGACTTCTGAACACATCCAGCTCAAATTTATTCCAAATGTCTGCTCATTAAAGATGATGTTTGCTGACTGTTTGATCCTTTCATTACTTATGCCGAGATGGAAAAAAACTCCCCTCTGCTAGTTCCAGTTACTGAGAAACTCTTTGATAATATCAAATTTATTTATTGCTTTGACACTTCACATAGATTTGGCATGAGAAATATTCTTCATAGATTTATCTTATTTCAATTTGTTGATTGAAATATTTGTTTTTTAATCCTGTTCCTGTTGCTTTGAACTTCAAAGGAATCTGCATGCAGTTTCTCAAATCTTTATTTTGTGACAGGGATCATTGTAGAACTGGGCCAAGGCTGGTGAGAAAAAGGAGAAAGTGGCATGTTATAAAAAACTGATCATTGTGGATGTGTCACAGAATAAAGGAGCTGACTGTCCTGTTTCTAAAATTTAGAAGCAACTTCAGAATTGGACAGAAATTGTGAGGGAAATTTAATAAAACTTAAGATGCTATCCAACATACTCAGTCCTTTTCTAGAATTCTCCATTTTCATTTCTTCCCATTCTATATGCACAAGTCTAACCTGCCAGGCAAGTTCTAAACCTTACCATTAACACCCAAGTGCAAAGCAACATGCGCAAAATGCTGGAGAAACTTAGTAAGTCAGGCAGCATTTCTGGAGGGGAATAAACAGTTGATATTTGGGGCCAAGACCCTTCTTCAGGACAGGAAAGGAAGGGGGATGAAGCCAGAATCAGAAGGTGGAGGGCAGATGGAGTACAAGCTGGCAAGTGATAGGTGATTCCAGGTGAGGAGGGATAGCTGGGTGCAGGTGGGAGGATGAAGTGAGAAGCAGGAAGGTGATAGGTCAAAAAGGTAAAGGGTAAAAGAAATAGAAGTTGGAGAGAAGAGAAGAAGGTGAATGAACTAAGAAGCTGGGAGATGGAGATGTGAAAATCTGGATAGGAAGAAATCTAATAGGAGAGGACAGGGGACCATGGGAGGAAGAGGAACACCAAAGTGAGGTGATGGGTGAGTGAGAAGAGAAGGGATAAATGGGGAGGCAGAATGGGAAATGGCAAAAGTAAAGTCTTTCCCTCATACAGGAGTAAATGAACTGCTGATGTTTTGGGTTGACACTCCAAATCAGGGTTGAGAATGCAACGCAGGGTTTTAATCTGAAATGTCTCTCCCACAGATGCCGCTCAACCTACAGAGTTCCTCCAACATATGATATGTCGCCCTTATTCCATCCATCTGCAGTCTCTTGTGTCTCCACATTCTTCTCCCTCAGTTCTGACGAGTGGTCACCATTCCTAAATGGACACCGGTTAAAGGAAGAGCATCTCATATTCTGCTTTAGTAGTCTCCATTCTGATGGCAGGAACATCAATTACACTAAATTCCGGCATTCCAGTTACCACTTCACTCTGTCCTTTCCTGGTTCTTCATTTTCCCTTAATCTACCCCATCACCCCATCGTTTTCCACCCCACCCTCTCCATCTGCCCATCACCCACACAATCCTCCCACCTCCTTCCCTTATTTCATGGTCCACTGCCTTTTCCTCTCAAATTCCATTTAGTTCATGCCAAACTGTTATTCTGCCTAGTTCCATTGACCCACAGCTGGACCCAGGCACTCTATATCCCTCCCATCCATGGAAATGTCTTAATTTTAATACCATTCAGAACAAAACTGCTCAACTGATTTGTGCTCGCCTCCATCACTAGTGCTTGTTGGCAGCAGTGTGTTGCGTATACAGAACACAATGAAGTTATTTACCAAGACGAGTCCAACGGCAGCTCAAAAACCCATAAGCTCTACAGCCGAGGGCAAGAACTGTCATTGTTGCCCACTTGCATACCATCTGAACCCGGAAATATATTGCTGGTCATTACGTTAGAGAACACTACGGCAAAGAAACTGGTCCTCCAGCTCATGCAGTCAGTGGCAGCCCAGCCTTCTGCCTGGTCCTGTGTACCTGCACCCAGAATCAAAATCAGGCTTCTTCTCACTACGTTGGGAAATCTGTTGTTTTGCAACGGGAGTACAGTGCAATGCCCAAAAAAATTACTACAAGTTACACTAAGAAATATTTATAAAATAAAAGAGCAAAATAGTGAGATAGTGTTCATGGTTTCAGAAATCTGATGGTGGAGGGGAAGATGATGCACCCAGACCATAGCCTTCCATACCCCTCTCATCCACCCACAATTCAATTCTGAAGTGGAGAGTGTGAGCAATCTCAGGTTCCTGTAAGATCTCTAATAACCTAACCTGGGCACAACATATCGATGCAGCTGAAAAGAAGGCAAGAACATGGCTACATTTCATTGGGAGTTTAAGGAGATTTGGTTTGACAACTAAAGCATTTGAAAACTTCTACAAATGTGCTGAGGAGAGCATTCTGACTGGCTGCATAATCTTTTGGTATAGGGGAGAGGGTCACTACTGTACAGGATCAAAATAAATTGCAGAAACTTGTAACATTAGTCAGCTCCATTATGTTATTAGCCTACGTAGTATCAGAATCAGGTTTATTATCACCAGCATGTGATGTGAAATTTGTTAACTTAGCAGCAGCAGTCCAATGCAATATATAATCTAGCAGAGAAAAAATAATAATAATAAATAAATCAATTACAGTATACATATATTGAATCCTTGAAAAAATGTGCAAAAACCAAAATATTAAAATAAAAAAGTGAGGTAGTGTCCAAAGATGCAATGTCCATTTAGGAATTGGATGGCAGAGGGGAAGACGCTGTTCCTGGTTTGCCTTCAGGCTTCTGTACCTCCTACCTGATGGTAACAGTGAGAAAAGGGCATGCCCTGGGTGCTGGGGGTCCTTAATAATGGAAGCTGCCTTTCTGAGACACCGCTCCCTGAAGATGTCCTGGGTACTTTGTAGACTTATACGCAAGATGGAGCTGACTAGATTTACAACCTTCTGCAGCTTCTTTTGGTCCTGTGCAGTAGCCCCTCTATATTAGACAGTGATGCAGCCTGTCAGAATGCTCTCCATGGTACAACTATAGAAGCTCTTAATTGTATTTGTTGACATACAAAATCTCTTCAAAATCCTAATAAAGTATAGTTGCTCTCTTGCCTTCTTTATAATTACAACGATATGTTCGGACCAGGTTAGATCCTTAGAAATCTTGACACCCAGGAACTAAAAAACTGCTCACTCTCTCCACTTCTGATCCCTCTATGAGGATTGGTATGTTTTCCTTCTTTATGCCCTTCCTGAAGTTCACAATCAGCTCTTTCGTCCTACTGACATTGAGTACCAGGTTGTTGCTGCGGCACCATTCCACTAGTTGGCATAACTCACTCCTGTACGCCCCCTCGTCACCACCTGAGATTCTACCAACAACAGCTGTACTGTCAGCAAATTTATAGATGGTATTTGAGCTATGCCTAGCCACACAGTCATGTGTATTTAGACAGTGGAGCAGTGAGCTAAGCACACATCCCTGAGGAGCGCCAGAATCCAGGACATCTTCAAGGAGTGGTACCTTATGAAGGCGACGTCCATCAATAAGGATTCCCACCACCCAGTTCACACCCTCTTTTCATTATTTCCATTGTGAAGGAGGCACAGAAGCTTGAAGGTGCACACTCACGGTTCAGGAGCAGCCATCCGAACCCATGAACACTACCCCACTACTTTTTAAAATTCTGTTATTTTACATTATCAATTAAAGTTAAAAGAATCATACACATGCATACATACAGACAATGTAACTCAGGTTGTTCTCTACATTTAGTTATCATGTATTTCATTGTAATGCTGTCATAAAGTTAACAAATTTCAGGACATATGCCAGTGATATTAAATCTGATTCTGATTCTAAATGTTACAATTGGACCCGTAACCACCACTTCCACTGGCAACTTGCTCCATACCTGCACCACGCTCTGAGTGAAGTTTCACTCTTGGTTTCCTGGTCAGCTTCTCTTCATATTTCCTGGTCATTCATCGATGAGTGTAAACCTAATCCATGCATTTTGTCATAGAACATAGGACAATATGGCACAGGAGCAGGAGCATTTTGTGTGTGTGTTGCTTGGATATCCAGCATCTGGAGACTTTCGCTTGTTTGTGACAAGAACATGATGTGGTGCCAAACAAATTAAAGCAGTAATTAAATGTCTAACTAAATGAATCCCTTCCACCTACACAATGTCTGTTTCCTTCCATTCTCCACATATTCATATGCCTATCCAAAGGCTTCTTAAATGCCTCTATTCTATCTGCATCTACTACGCCATGGGCATCACATTCCAGGCTATCCACCACTACCAATGCAAAATCAAAACCGATCCACACATCTCTTTTGAACTTAACCCCTCTCACCTGAAACGCCATGCCCTCTAGTATTAGAAACTTCAACCCCAAGTGAAAAGATACCCGCTGTCTACATGTCTGTACCAAAGCAATGAATAAATTTGGGTTGTCAGTAAAAGATGATGAGCAGTATGGGGCTTCACAGATTCAATGTAAGTAATGAAAGATTTCAGCTTGAGGAACAGCATCTCTTCTTTTGTTCTGGTACATTGCAATTTTCTGAACTCAGAATCAGTTTTAATATCACTGGCATATGTCGCAAAGTTTATTGTTTTTTCTTGGTAGCAGTACATTGCAATACATAATAAAAGCTATAAAACCTGATAAGTACATATTAAAATACACATAATAAGTAGTGCAAAAGGAGAAGGAAAAAATTCTGAAGTGTTGATTCATTCAGAAATCTGATTGGAGAGGGATAGAAGCTGTTCCTGAAACATTGAGTGTGGATCTTCAGGCTCCTGTACCTCCACCTTGATGGCGGCAATGAGAAGGGGGGACATCCTGGGTAATGGGGATCCTTAATGATGGATGCTGCCTTTCTGGGACATCACCTTTTGAAGGTATCCTGAGTACCCATGACTGAGTTGGCTAAGTTTACAAATTTCTGCAGCTTTTTCTGATTTTGTACAGTTGGTTTTGTACCCTCCATACCAGAAGGTGATGCAACCAGCTAGAATGGTCTCCACAGTACATCTATAGAAATTTGCAAGTGCCTTTAGTGACGCAAGAATTCTTAGAGATCTAATGAAATATAACTGCTGTCGTGCCTTCTTTGTAATTGCAACAATATTCTCATTGCTACCATCAAGGAGGAGATCAAGCAGACTGAAGTCATACACTCAATACTTTGTGAACAGCTCCTTTCCTTTCACAATCAGATTTTTGAACAGACAGTGGACCAGCCCATGAGCATTTCCTCACTAGTCTTTTACTCTCTTTTTGCACTACCTCTTTAATTTTTTAACATATATACATACATTTCTTATTGCAATTTATTGTATATTTTATGTATTGCACTGTACTTCTATCACAAAACAATAAATTTCATGACATATGCCAGTGATATTAATCTTGATTCTGACAACCCCTCTGACTGCCATTAATAATCTATAATCAGTGCAACCACACTGGAAATGCTGTTTTTACCCTACCTAAGATATTCCCTCTGTATTAACCACTCCTCTAGCAGCTTTTTATGAAACCTTCAAATTTTTCCCCACTTTCCCAGTTCTGTCAGAGTCTTCAACCTGAAACATTAATTCTTTTTGACTTTCCACACCTGTGGGACATTGGGCACAGGGCAGTGTTTATTTACTGCTGTGTTTTTTTCTGATCCCTTTCAGAAGACCTCTAAGTGTTTTACAGCTAGTGAAGTACTTTTGAAGGTTTGTCACACTTGTAAAGACTTGGCGTCCCTCAATAGCCATTGAGTGGAGCCACCTCTTGAACTCTGTTAGATCTTCTCCCACAGTGCTGGTTGTGAATAGCTCTCGGAGTTGCACTCAGCCACGAGGAAGGGTTGGCACTGGACAGTGTGTAGATTGTGTGCTGATATAGCCTATGTGGAGAGGATGTTTCCTATGGTAGGGGTATCCAGAACTACAGGACACAGCCTCAAATTGAGGGGAGTAAGGAGGAACTTTTATTTAAAAAGGCAGGGAGTAGTGAAACTGTGGAATGCTCTGCCACAGACTGTGGTGGAGGCCAAGTCCATGGGCATTTTTAAAGCAGAAAGTTGATATTTTCCCTGATTGGTCAGGGCATGAAAGGAAATGGTGAGAAGGCAGATGTATGGGGTTGAGTGGGATCTGGGATCAGCCACGATGGAATGGTGGAGCAGACTCGATGGACTGAATGGCTTAATTCTGCTCCTATGTATTATGGTCTTATGGCTTGGAGGAAACCTGCAGTTGAAATTGTCATTGTTTTCCTTGCTTGTAGAAATTTAAGAGGCATGTTTCAGTGACCTGGGCAAATGTCTGCAATATGTACTGTAGATGGTATACACTGAGTCAGTGAACATAAAATATTACTGTGCGACACTGGCCCCTCCACCTACATTGTGACAACCTTTTGACCTTCTCCAAGATTACATCACCCTTCCCTCCAACATAACCCTCCATTTTTCTATTATCCATATACCTCTAAAAAAGTCTCTACCACTATTCCAGGCAGGGTGGTCGATGTATCCATCGCTCTGTTAAAAACAACTTTCCACTCACATCCTCACTCTACTCTCCTCCAATCACATTAAAATTATGCCTCATGGTATTAGCCATTTCTGGCCTGGAAAAAAGTGAAAAGGATGAACGTTTGGAGTGGCTGAGACCGGATGAATGTTTGGAGTGGCTGAGACCGGATGAATGTTTGGAGTGGCTGAGACCGGATGAATGTTTGGAGTGGCTGAGACCGGATGAGTGTTTGGAGTGGCTGAGACCGGATGAATGTTTGGAGTGGCTGAGACCGGATGACTGTTTGGAGTGGCTGAGACCGGATGACTGTTTGGAGTGGCTGAGACCGGATGACTGTTTGGAGTGGCTGAGACCGGATGAATGTTTGGAGTGGCTGAGACCGGATGAATGTTTGGAGTGGCTGAGACCGGATGAATGTTTGGAGTGGCTGAGACCGGATGAATGTTTGGAGTGGCTGAGACCGGTTGAATGTTTGGAGTGGCTGAGACCGGATGAATGTTTGGAGTGGCTGAGACCGGATGAATGTTTGGAGTGGCTGAGACCGGATGACTGTTTGGAGTGGCTGAGACCGGATGAATGTTTGGAGTGGCTGAGACCGGATGAGTGTTTGGAGTGGCTGAGACCGGTTGAATGTTTGGAGTGGCTGAGACCGGATGAATGTTTGGAGTGGCTGAGACCGGATGAATGTTTGGAGTGGCTGAGACCGGATGACTGTTTAGAGTGGCTGAGACCGGATGACTGTTTGGAGTGGCTGAGACCGGATGAATGTTTGGAGTGGCTGAGACCGGATGAGTGTTTGGAGTGGCTGAGACCGGATGAATGTTTGGAGTGGCTGAGACCGGATGAATGTTTGGAGTGGCTGAGACTGGATGACTGTTTAGAGTGGCTGAGACCGGATGACTGTTTGGAGTGGCTGAGACCGGATGACTGTTTGGAGTGGCTGAGACCAGATGAATGTTTGGAGTGGCTGAGACCGGATGAGTGTTTGGAGTGGCTGAGACCGGATGAATGTTTGGAGTGGCTGAGACCGGATGAATGTTTGGAGTGGCTGAGACCGGATGAATGTTTGGAGTGGCTGAGACCGGATGAGTGTTTGGAGTGGCTGAGACCGGTTGAATGTTTGGAGTGGCTGAGACCGGATGAATGTTTGGAGTGGCTGAGACCGGATGAATGTTTGGAGTGGCTGAGACCGGATGACTGTTTAGAGTGGCTGAGACCGGATGACTGTTTGGAGTGGCTGAGACCGGATGACTGTTTGGAGTGGCTGAGACCAGATGAATGTTTGGAGTGGCTGAGACCGGATGAATGTTTGGAGTGGCTGAGACCGGATGAATGTTTGGAGTGGCTGAGACGGGATGAATGTTTGGAGTGGCTGAGACTGGATGAATGTTTGGAGTGGCTGAGACCGGATGAATGTTTGGAGTGGCTGAGACCGGATGAGTGTTTGGAGTGGCTGAGACCGGATGAATGTTTGGAGTGGCTGAGACCGGATGAATGTTTGGAGTGGCTGAGACCGGATGAATGTTTGGAGTGGCTGAGACCGGATGACTGTTTGGAGTGGCTGAGACCGGATGATGCTTTGTCATGGAGGGTGTTGGGCTGACTGAGAACTGTTGATGCCGTACTCATTGAGAAGAGTAGAGAGTTTCAGTTTCAGTCCTTGAGGATGATGGAAGGGCCTTCAAGGGCATCAGTTGCTGACTTGCAGAACACGTTTACAGAACATCTTGCTGCTCACCAGCTTTTGGGAAAGGTTTTTACTATGTTTGGACCAGTCAATAACAACTTCCAGGAAGGTATTGGTGAAAGACTCTTGTGATAGTGTTTGAAAGAGTAGCTTTATTTGTTACATGCAAACTGAAAAATACAGTGAAACGATCAACACAGTTCAAGGATGAGCAGGGGTCAACCCACAGGTGTCCCTATGCTTCCATAGCCAACATTGCATGCCCACAATCAGATTTATTATCACTGACGTACCATGAAATTTGATGTTTCACAGCAGCAGTAGGATGCAATACATTATGTAATATACTGTACTATAAATTATAGTGGGAAAATGTGTAAAAATATAGAATAAGTAGTGGAAAGAGGAATTTTTAGAAGGAAAATTTGTGGTATGGGGAGAGCTTACAAATTCCTCACAATGGTGGGAATTGAACTCCGATCAGTGATTGCTAGTGCTGTAATGTTTTGTGTGATAGTGCTGTCTACGAATGGCAACTGTCAGTAGGTTAGATTACAGCAAAAATCAACCTATAGCAAGAAGTCAGATAGCTGAGTGGCATCTGTGAGTGATAAAGAATTGTCAACTAAATTTCAAGTTCAAATATAGTTGTCATTCAACCACACATGAACATAGCCAAATGAAAGTGTTTCTCCAAGTCCAAAGTGCAAAACACTTTACCAACAGCACACAGCATAGAGAACATTACATGTAGCACATAGAGCAAATAGCACATATGGTTATGACATCAGGCAAACATACAGTCAAAGAAAAATAATGTACAAGTTTGATAGGCATGACTGTAGAATTAATGGCAAATTGTCTGGTTAAGCTTGTTCTTCCACTGAGTGAGCACCAGGGGGCAGCACTGACAGGAGTGTCCAATTCCCAACCCAAGAAACCCTGCAATCGGCTGAGTGCAGAGAGAAGTGGCCTGAATAAAGAGAGGAATGATGAGAAAGGAGTCCAAGGAAACACAAAGTACACAGTCCTGAGGAAGGGTCTCAGCCCGATATGTTAACTGCTTGTTTCCACGGATGCTGCCCGATCTGCTGTGTTCCTCCAGTGTGTTGTACGTGTAAGGAGTCCAAGGAGACTGATAAACAGAGAGTGAGAGCAAGATGACTGGCAGATATTGCCAGATAGAGGGGGGGATCAGGGAGAAACCAAGAGGCAGTGGCAGGTGATTGATAGATGGAATGAGGTGAAAAGAGAAATAAATGGGCAAAAGACAAAGAAATAGATAGCGAGGGGGTAGGGGGAAGGGAGAATAAAAACTGGAGACAGCTACTCGAGAAAGATCATCAGTAGCTGATTATTACAGAGCACTGTTAGTACTGAGCTCCAAGTAAGGAGGATGAAATTCGGGGAGCAGTGAATGTCAATTTGGAACTAGATTTAGGGGATTAGGGTGGAGTTGAGTTTGGAGGGGACCTGTGGGTAGACTGTAGTGACTGGTGGGTGAATGGAATGAGGAGGGGGTAGAGGGGTAATGTGGGCAGTGAGAGTGTGAAGAAAAAAAAGCAGAGGGTTACCTTAAATTGGGGAAAAAATGACTAGGCAACTCATTTTAGAAAATGTTGATTATGGATAATGATTAATCAGAGCAACAAAGTGTATCTCACCCAAACAACTCGCAGCAGGTCCTTACTGACAGATGATTTTGTGCTCCGTTTACTGAAGTGATCTCAGACCCTGTTCCCAAAGAAACAAATATTTACTGCTCTTCCACAGCAGCAATATTCAGATTCAACTTGGAGGGAGAAAGTTTTTGTTTGTTTGGATGAATGCAATGACATGAACAACCCATCTGCTTCAGAAGTGATGAGTGACACAGGAATTGCCAGGTCATCTCACCCCTGTAGGGAGACTGGAGAAACCTTGGTGTCTTCTGCTGGTGATGGGAAAGAGCATACTGTTTGAATATCAAAGCTCCCCTATTAAGCCTTCTCCCCATAACCTTTGTTGCCATTTTCTAAGGATGAAACTATTAAACTCTGCTTTAAATATAGTTTTAAACTTGAGCTCCACAGATTCACCAGCTGCTGTCTAAAGAAATTCCTCCTCATCCCTGTTCTCAATGGATGTCTCTCTATTCTGAGGCTGTACTCTCTGGTCCTAGTCTCCTCCACTATAACAAACATCTTCTCCACATTCACTTTATCTAGGTTTTCAATATTAGATAGGCTTCATTGAAATCCTCCTTCATCCTTCTAAACTTCAGACACTACAGGCCCAGAGCCATCAAATACTCCTTGTATGTGAAACTTTCATTTGTGGAATCATTCTTGTGCATCTCCTCTGAACACTCACCAATGCCAGCACATCCTTCCTCCAAATGTAGCCTGACCAATGCCACCTAAGAATGCATGGCTAAGTAAATTAGTAAGTTGCAGATAATATACAAATTGAACAGTGTAGCAGATTGCAGAGAGATCAGGGTCCAAGTTCACAGCTCCCTAAAAGTGACTGTACAAGTTGGTAGGGTAGTAAGAAACCATGTTTGTCTTTACTAGTAGAGTCACTGATTCAGAAGTCAGGAAGTTGTGTTGCAGATTAATAAGACTCTGGTTAAGTCACATCAGGAGAATTACACTCTCTTCTACTATTATAGGAAGGATGAAAGATCTTTGGAGGGAGTGTAATCAGAGGAGTAGTTGGACAAAACCTTGGCTCCTTTTTCTGGAGCTGTAGAGATTGCAGGGATACCTAATAGAAGTTTATACAATTATGAGAGTAGACAGCCGATATCTTTTTCCTAGAGTTGAAATGTCTGGTACTAGAGAGCATACATTTGAGGTGGGGGCAAATTAAAAGGAGACAGGAGGGGGCAGGTTTCTTTTTTTAAACTACACAGAATAGTGGTTGTCACACCACATCTTAGACTCAAGCACACAATGACCCAGAAGAGTTAAACAAAACTAGGATTTTTTTAAAAAGAGACAAAATGAAGCAATAGAACTTACAAGGTATTGAATAACTCAGAATAATTCCACCAGAACTTTACTGGGCAAGAACCAAGACCCCAAGGGGCTTAGCCCTGCTGCTTTAAATACAATCCAGGGCTTGCAGGAGTCCATGGCCAGCTAATTAAAATGCCAGACTCTCAACAAGCTTACAAGTAGCTAATCTTGATTAGAAGCAGAAGTCCAAGGATACTTAATTGGACACCTGCAGAGTCTCAAGGAGAAATAATTGGAAGTATCTAAAGACAATTGCAACTTAAATGTAAACTAGAGGAGACCTAACCATATCACAAAAAACCTGAAGTGCAGCAATATATTATAATTAATAAAATGCTGAGAATACAAGAAAACGAGAGCCTCAAGACTCGCACCAACAGGTTCAAGAGCAGTTACTACCCCTCAACCATCAGGCTCATGATCAAAAGGAGATAACTGCACTCATTCTACTTCTGCTGTTCCCACAACCGATGGTCCACTTTAAGGACACTTTATCTAGTTAATTCATGCTCTGTTATTAATTGCTATTTGTCTATATCCCCAGTTGCACAGTTGTTGGCTATTGCTCCTGTTTACAGTTATTGTGCTATGGATTTGCTAGGTATGCCCACACAAAAAGAATTTCAGGGTTGTATGTGGTGACATGTATGTACTCTGATAATAAATTTTACTTTGAACATTGAGCAAAAAACTCAGAGCTCTAAACATACTCTACCGATGGCCCGATGTGACAGGAGGGTACCTGGAATCTGCTGCCAGGGAAGGTAGTGGAGATGAAGCTGATTGTGGTTTTAGTGAGGCTCTCAGATAGGCACATGAATATGCAAAGAATGGAGGGACATGGACGTTGTGTAAGGAGAAAAGACTAGTTTAGTGGGTGATTAATTATCAGTTTAGCATGGTACACTGTGAGCTGAAGAGCTGTACTCTTTTCTTCTAGGCAGTTCAATCTTGATTTCTGCTTAAGATGCATGGCTTAGCCATAAATATGATTACTGAAGACTCCACTAATTTCCAGGTTCTCTTTGGCACCGGGTAAATAGTCTGTGTCGAGATTCTTGATTGCAGTCTCAGGTAACCTCGCCATAACTGCAGCTATCAGTTTTCCTCCTTCTTGACACAAATGGAAAGCGATTGCTATCTGTACAATACTTTCACCTTGAGGTCTGGCACAAGGCTGTGGCACTGAAAATAAATGTGTTTCTGAGTCAGAAATGATTTAGTGTGAATGAAGCCTGCTTTTCTTCAGGGAAGTTGACACTGATTCTGATGAATAAGCGGAATTCCTGATTTGTTCCAGAAGTGACAAGGTAGAGTTCTTTTAAATGTACACTCAATGGCCACTTTATTAGATACATCTGTACATCTGCTCCTTAATACCAATGTCTAATCAACCAATCGTGAGGCAGCAAAAAGTATGCAGATGTGATCAAGAGATTCAGGTATTATTCAGACCATACATCAGAATGGGGAAGGTATGCAATCTAAGTGGCATTCAACATGATGGGGTGGTTTGAGTGGGGTAACAGATGGGGTGGTTTGAGTATCTTAAAAACTGCTGATCTCCTAGGACTTTCGCAGACAACAGTCTCTGGAGTTTACAGAGAATGGTGTGAGAAAACAAACAGCTGGCGAGTGGCCGTCCTGTGGGTGAAAACATCTTGTTAATGAGAGAGGTCAGAGGAGAATGGCCAGACTGGTTCAAACTGACAGGAGAGTGACAGCAATGCATCTCTGAACACACAACACATCAAACTTTGAAGTAGATTGGTGACAGCTGCAGAAGACCACAAGCAATACACTCAGCAATCACTTAGTCGGTACAGGAGGTATCTAATAAAGTGGGCACTGAGTGAATTTTGAATGGTAAGATGTGGGAAAATTGATGTGAATGTGAAGGGAGTGCAAATGGATGCTTGGTAGCTATCATAGTCTCAATGGGCTGAAGGGCCACTTTCCATTCCACGTGACTATATACCTCTATTGCCTTCTCTATATGGATTGCTGTCACAGGCTGCCTTTTTCTTGGTATCTTACTACGCCAAGATCATTATGGGTTATTATTGTTACATGTGCAGATTTGCAGTGTAAAGCTTTTGTTTAGTGTTCCGAGTAGACAGATCATTCCATATACAATTACACTGGGACAGTAAAAATGGAATCAGAATGCAGAATATAATATTGCAGCTGTAAAGATAGTGCAATGCAGGGAGATAAATGAAGTGCATAGGCTACAACAAGGCATATTGGGAGATGAAGAGTTCACCTTTTAGCAAATGAGAGGACCAATTGGGAGTCTGATCACAGAGGGATAGAAGCTGTCTATGAGTCCAAAGTCAAAGTCGAGCTTATTGTCACTTGCACAAGTGCATGCATGCACAGGTGCAATGAAAAACTTCCCTGCAGCTGCATCACAGACACATAGCATCATATAAGCAGTATTCTAAAAAAAACATAAATTATGTAAAGTTCTTACAATAAATCACAATTAGAAAAGCAAACAAAAACTGAGTCTATTTTAGTGTAAATGGTCAAGGTGATCAGAGTTCTAAGTACATTTATCATTAAAGTATGTATACAGTAAACCACCTTGAGATTGCAGGCAGACAGATACCAAAGAAACACAGTAGAACTCGTTTAAAGAAAAATCCTACATGACTAGACCATTAAACTCCCAATGAGTGAAAAAAAGTGGAAATTGTACAAACAGTAAAAAGGAAAGAAATGACATTAACCACAGAGTTCCCAAAAGTGAGTCCTCAGTGTTGCACCAATGGCTGCAGAGTCAGGTTAGCACTGAGGAGTTCCAAACAAATCGTGCAAATAATAAAATCAGAAGTAAACAGAAAACAACAGAAGGAATATGCGCTGCAAAGTCCCTGAAGCAAGTCCACAACTGTGAAACATATCGATCGCTGAGGGGAGCCTGTCCAGAAAACTGATGGGTGCAGGCGACAGCCACTCCCAAACCCGGTGGTGCAGGACCCAATATTTCTGCGCATTCCACCTGCCAGAAGCAGCAAGGGAGACCCGTCACACACAGGCAGACGGTGCTGAATATCTGTTTGTTCTCTGCTCTCATCCTCAACGATTTTAATCTTGCTCAATGTTTGAGTCAGTGCAGAGTAATTGGAGCTGACCACAGGTTCATGTTCCACCGTCAGGAACCGACACCAAATCTCATCCACACCAAATACTCAGGAGGTTATAGAAGGGCCAGATTGTTTAGTCAGTCCAAAAATACAATCTTAAAAGGGCAATTGTAGGCTGCAATTGATTGCAGTTCAGAAGTATACTTACAAGAAGAAGAGTATCCATTAGTTTTGTAAGGTGTCTGCAAGACATTGCCATTGGTCACTGAAATTACCTTGCTGGATTGTTAATGCCCAAACAACAAATATTCATTTTTCTTTTGTTTAAACAACTTTGCTTTTAATGTCTCAGTTCAATACATGAGGGCCACCATCTATTCATCCCACAATTCCACTTTTCCCTATGGTGCAGTCCTGCATAACAGGGTAAGTGTACATGTCTACTAAATGCTTGCATAGTCCAAATGAACAGAACTCAACAACCTCCCATTCTTTTTTATATGTATATTAAAAGATTAAATTTAAAAAATCAACAATACAGGAGCTGGAGCTTCCTTCTTTGTGAGACACTTAGCTAGTTGTTCCTTTGTAGTTGACCATAGCATGTGATGAATTTTCTGTGTTGGACAAGTTCCTTGATACAGCTTATCTCTAGATAAAGCCTCTTCTCTGTAACTGACTTGCTAGATTTGATGGCATCAATCAAAGAGTAGTTGTCTGTGACACAAGTTATTTGTAGACCGTTCTTCTTTGGTTCACCATGGACAAGCTCAGAACAGAGTGTGACAGCAAAACTGTAATATCAATACCTTCAGACATTGCAAGGGTTTCTCCTGCTAGCATACTGCATCATTTGGATCATTTTTGATTGCCATAGAGAGGTGAAAATCTTCCCCCTTCTCCCATCAGTGTATAAAATGTCCCCATTGAGACATCCAAAAGGAAGATTTCCAAGTGAGGCATCTCTGAAGACAATAAGCCTCACTCAGCTATCTTTTCCATGCTGTTGAAAATTCAAAGCTACTTTTTCTGATTGAATTCTGCACACTATCTTGTTTGCCTTGTGTAAAGCTTATACTGTGGCATTTTTTGTGCTGGATACAAGTTGCAGGCATCATACATGATGTCAGGTCTGCTCTGCCTGGCCATCCATAGAGTCTGACCCATCTTTGACCTGAGTTGCTCAGCTTCAGCTTCACTCATCGTGCTGTATAGCACTTGGGGATTCTGTGTGGATTGTCTGAAGATTCCTGAGGAAGCTTTCTTGCTGCAGTTGTACTGTTCCATCAACAGCAAGGATGTCTATCCCTACATAGCAGAATCTGTCATGTTCCTCCTGTCCAAGCTGAAAGGCTGACTTTAGCTGAGGGATAACTACTGTGGCAAAGTTTTGTGAGCCTACCCATATGAAGTCATCTACATGGCAGTCAAGTACGCTAGTCACATGATAACCTGAATTTTGCCAGTAAAAGAGCAGCTGGATCCACTAGTAACATCTTTCTACCTGTTTTCAACACTATTTCCTTGACCTTTTTTTACCCGTGGAGTGATGCATCTGCTAGACCAAACAGGCACTTTTTGGGTTTCCACAGTGTTCCTTCACTTCAGGCTTCAGGAGGGGGTTTAATGTAAATGTCTCGTGTCCGCTCCATTCCCAGTAAGGATGTGGATTTTGTGTCCATGAAATGGGGTTGTCAATCCTTTTGACATATCACTGAGAGAGGTAGTCGGACATACTAACACATATTTTTGTGAAACCTTGTGTATTCTTTTATGTTCAATTCCTCAAAATCTCTAGCCACCAGGCATGCTTTTGGCATGATTCCTGTCGGGGTTTCTTTCAGGATGCACACCCATCTTGTAGACACAGTCTTTTGGCCATTGTCTCTGGCTTCCTCAAACACTCCATTATTTCTCCAACTTCTGATTTCATCCTGTTTTGCATATTGAAACAACACCTCTCTGGTTACTAGGACATTTTCATCTTGACATTTATCAGATGGTCCAGCCTGATTTATACATTATTCAATATGTTTACATGGGACATGTTGACTGACCCTGTAGTACCAGCGGGCGTGGCTGGTTCCAGGTAATTCAAGTGGTACCAACTTTTGTATCTCCCAGTGGTTTTGCTTTCTTGTCCTAAGACGTCAGTTTTGTATGAGATACCAGTGTCCTGGTCTACAAACCTCATAGCTTGTGCTGTTTTAAGGCTGAAACTTCCCTGTGGCCTTTGCAGTCATGATGATTTCTGTTCAGGCAAGTCTTTTGAGTTCTCAACTGCACTGCCTTCCTCACTGTGCCATCGCTGAGCAACTCTGTTAGGTCCTTAGCTGCACTCTCCTCATCCCTGTCTGTGCTCTGTGGCCGTGTGCCAGGTAAGTGCATTTCATGTTTCCTGTCACTCTCCATAGAGTTCTGATGGTCTTCAGTTTGTGTGTTACCTAGTCTGGAATGATGTACTCTCACATATAAACCTGCATGTCTCATAAATACCTCAACTCCAGGGGCTTTCCATTCTATTCAGTCTGTTATTTTGTAATGCACATTGTCCCCTGCGTCACACTTGTCAATTGTAGAATGGACCTGTGCCCTCAATGCTCTTTGAAATCTCTCTGAATATTCTGTTTCAGTGAGAGCCTTCCTTGATGCATGCAGCGCTGAACTATGTTTCCCAACCCACTCAATCCTTGTAGCGCGCTCTGGAGTGGGTGGTCTGTCAACCAGTAAAGAGAGAAGTTTTGGATTCTGGCTGAACACCAATTGATATAGGCTAAAGCCCTGTACATTGTACATGGTATTCTTCGCCATTTGGGCCCAGTCCAGGGCTGGGGTCCAATCACAGCCATTGCTTTACTTTACCATAAGATTAGTTCAGTAAGCATTTGATTGTGTCACTCCAGAAGTCTAATACACCAAGGACTGTATGTCACTGTTGGCTTTGTTTCAATGTTAAAGTTCTCTGAATTCATCATTATTAAATTTACCATCATTATCACTGAATACTTTCCAAGGTGGGTCATGTACTCTTATCCAGGAATGGATGAAGTTTTTTTACTATCTCTCAGGGTCTCTTTGTATTTACAATGCTACCAGCACTGAAGCATGTCAACTCATCAATGTTATGGAGATACCACACCTCCTTGCTCCAGTTCAAGAGGTCTATAGCTACTGTTTCACTCTATTCAGATGCTACTGTCAGATCAAAAGCAGGCTTGGGCTTGGGCTTTCCAAACTTTTGGCATGTCTCATAGCTGTCAATTATCTGCTTTAGAATTGAAAAAAAAGTCTGCAGCTTTGTTTCCTGAACTCCTGAGCAGTTTCTGTAGTCTATCAATTGAAGTGTGTCCAAACTACCTGTGAAGTTTGAGCAACACCTTGCATTTCTCGTCTGTGGTCATGTTTTGTGCAACAGTTAGTACTTAGATCTCAAATTGGTTCTCCATAATGTCTTTATCTAGACTGGTCACACAGTAATGTCCAAAGCTAGTGAGCTCAAGAGACATGGGCTGTTGAAACATCATTGCTTGGTTAATCTCCATATCCAGTCATGATCCTACTTCATTGAGGGAAGATTTATTCAAGCGTAATGGAATGTTTACTGTTACCACCTCTGTTTCAATGTAACATTTTGTCTGCCCTATTTTTGTGGGAATTTTAACTCTTTTGGTGGAATGTACAATCTTTCCATTGACAAATTTGAATGCTTGGTTTCTAGGTTCACCAGTTTCTGCATTTCATTCTGGTTTAGTTCAATTACATAGCTTTCAAGCCATTTATTCTACATGAGTGCACATACTACATGAGTATCCTAGAGATTCTATCATCAAAATCTCTGCCTCAGATGTCTCAGAATTAGTTAGCGATCCCTTCTCAAACAATATGATACGGTACTCTTCTACATCTTCAAATTTGTTATTTTCTTCAGTTAGCCTAACTTGTTCAGTTCTGTGCAGACAGTTTCATGTCCAGTGGTAAATACTTTGACATATCACACATTTCAATCTCCTACCATACTTGTTTATTGGATTTGTGCCAGGTAATGGTACCCTTGTCTGGACTCTCTGGGATCTACACATACTATAGTCTTGTAGAAACAGAAACTTAGGGAAGTACGTCGTTTCCTGAATCAAACTAATTCTTAATGTTGTCTCAGCAGCCTTCTCTCCAAAAATCCCATTCAGTGTTGATTTCCTAGATGCAAATGTAAGTTCTGTACATGCAGCTGCTGCTAGCTGTCTGAACTTTGTCTAGACTCATGATATCTAACAACTTAAAAGCAAATACAACACCAGCAAGTTCCATTTTGTATTTACATAAGCGACTGTACTTTTGTTCAAAGTCAATGATCGCGGTCTCTCTCGCTCTTCCCAAAAAAGGCAAACAACAGCCAAGGCTTGCTTCTTTTTCTCCAGTTCCGTAACACGTCCATACTCCAATTTTGTTTTTCCATCTTTGGAAAGGCTTGCTCTCGTCAAATGCTGGTGGGATCCTATAACTGGAACCACCCTCTGCTACCACTGTTAATAACCAAACAACAAACATACATTTTTCTTTTGTTTAAACATCTTTATTTCCAACATCTCAGTTCAAAACATGTGGGTCATTACCTTTTCATATTCGTCTGAATCGTGCTTGTGTCTCTCTTTTTGAGCAGTCTCTCCCAGTAGCCTCAACAATAGGTCTGCAATGTTCTGTTTTCCTGGCATGTGTACGACTCTGTAGTCATATGGTTGCAACTTCAAGACCCACTGCTCTATGCATGCATATGGTTTAAATATTGGGCTGTAAACCATCTCCAAAGGTTTTTGATCTGTGATCAGGTCAAATTTTCTCCCATACAAATAAGGATGAAGTCTCTCACAGGCCCATACTAGTGCTAATGCTTCTTGCTCTGTTTGTGAGTATATTCGTTCACAGTCTATCAGACTATGGCTCACATAGTAGACAGGTACCATTTATTCATTTTGTTTCTGTATGAGTACTGGCTCCAGTCCAGCTGAGCTGGCATCTGCTATTACACATCTTTATCAAAATAGACCACTCTACCTGCTCTTGCTAGCTCCTCTTTTAGGGCTTTGAATGCTTGTTTCTGTTCTTCTCTGTCCTTCCTGGTCAATCGTCTCTGTGGTTCTGACGAAGTTGCCAGCTGTGATCTGAATCTGCTGCTGTACCCAACAAGACCTGGGAAACTCCCTCGCTTCTGCAGTGTTTTCCGTTTCACGAGCCTCCACTCTCTCTTCAGTTGCCTTCTTGTGACTAGGGAATTCCCATGAAAACTAGTCATTTCTCCGGGTTCAGTGTCAGTCCACACTCTGCGAGTCTCTTTAAGACAGCGTGCAGTCTCTTATCGTGCACTCTTTGGTTAGGAACTTGTACAATCACATCATCTGAGATGCTCTAGACTCTTTCCATTCCAGCTAAAGCATTTGCTATCTCATGCTGGTACTGTTCACTGGCTGATGACACACCAAATATCAGTCTCTTGTACATATACACCCCATTATGCACAGCAAATGTGGTTATCCCTCTGGATTCCGGAGTTAGTTCTATGTAGTGATAGCCCCATTTCACATTGAGTTTGCAAACACCGCAGCACCATTCATACTTTACAGTGTCTCATCTACATTTGGAATGGGATATCTCTCCCTCACAATTGCTTCATTTGCCCTTCTCGTGTCTAGGCACATTCTGATGTCGTTATTGGGTTTACTGCTACCAGTTTAACCTTCAATAATGTTCAGATTCTTTAACTGTTCAATTTTTTTCTCAACAGCCTCCGTTAAGTTTTAAGGTATGCGTCTGAGTGTCTGGGCCAAAAGCTTTACCTTTGGATCAATGTACAGACTGATCTGCTTCATGTTCAACTTTCCTACCCCTTCAAACACTTCTGGGCACGGCAGCTTAAGTGACTCTTTAACACTGGTAACTACTGACACGTTTTCTCCAACCTTTAACACATCCAATGTTGTAGCTGCTTCTCTGCCTAGGAGTGTTTCACCATTGCCCTTTATCACGATGAACTCTGTCTGGTTTTTTCTGTTTCCAATACCTATTTCACATTCAAATACCCTTTTAACCCCCAGTGATCTGCTGGATGAATATGGGTACAGCTTTCTCTTCTGTTTAGGAATATTTGAAGGGCACTTTATTTTCTCTGACAAGTTTTTCCCACACATTTCCACCCAGTAAATTATTTCTGGCTCCTGAATCTACTAACATGCACAAATTGACACCCCACACACAAAAAGTAATTTCTTTCAGATGACTCTGCCTCTGTTCATCCTCAAAATTGTTCACTTTTTGTGCTTTTAATCCTTTTGTCATTTTTACTAAGTGGTCCTTTCCTGTGCATTTTTCTGCATGTCTGTCCATGAGCTGGGCATTTTGGGTCTCCACCCAGGTGATCTGTGTTTCCAAATCTGTAGCATTTCCTTTCATTTGTATTAGTAAACTTTCTTTTTTCTTCTGTTTTTTTTTTGCCATGTGTTGTGTCCTCACGGTGTGAAACACACCACTGTCTCTGGCTGGCTCCCATGGAGTGATATGGCTGACAACAGTTCTACTTTTTCACATGGTGCCACTATTTCCAGTGCGAGGACAAGTGTTAGGCCCTGCATCTTCTCCAGTAGTTTTCTCCACACAGACTGAGTTACATTTTCCCACTATGGCATCCCTTATTTGATTGTCTGTGTCCATTAGAAAATCACAGTCTTTTGTTGCATGCCGAAGGCGAGTAGAGAACTGCTCAACCGTCTCACCCTGTTCATGGGCAAGCTGATGAAAGGCTGCCAGGCAAACGGGGTGTTGACCTGGGGAATTAAGTAGTCATTCAACGCATCCACCATTGCCACATAGTCTGTGACTTGTCCCGTGTTAGTCAGTGTTGAGAATATATCCTGCACATCTGGTCCTACAAAGTGCAAATGATAGTGTTTTGTATGATCTGTTGCGTTGTTGTCATCAATCAGTCCTTTACTGTCGGCTGAAGGTTCATAATGTTCATCTCAGACCGAATAGCTGGCTCCATAAAACATTGGAGGTGTTGGATCCCGGATTTCTCCATTCTCATCAACTAACATTAAACTTACTTCAAAATAAACTTATTTCTGAATCTGTATCCTCATCACCACTGTTATGTATTTGCATCCTATCTCAGTACTTAATCAGATACTGTAAATATCATGAGATGACACTTCATGCTCCCTCACATCACGTATTGTTCTGTCCCCGACTGATGACATCATCACCATACCTGACAGGTGTCAACCTACATGAACTGACCTTACCATTTCAATACATGATACCATCTTGCAACCTCCCACGACTTGTAACTCACAGAATAGCGACAAATGATATATCAGAACTTGATACCAAACATAAATCTCAAGTCTTCCCATTTTTCATGTCCTGTTTAAAATCATGATTTACTTGGATATTTCTATCTGAGCAGAAAATATAAGCGCTAACTATTGCATCTCAAAATTCTGAACTTGGTCATATCCATTCCTTCTAACTTTGAATCTCACATTGTGCAGCAGCTGTTTATTCAGAACAATTACATTAATTGCAAAGAGTGTTAAGATGTTCTGAGAGGGAAGAAAAATTGCTATGTAAATGTCAAACAATTATCAGTGAATTTGATGATATTCTGGGTTTGATATTTAGAGAAAGGCAGGAATGATGCAAGTGGGGGCATGATTAGGTGCACTTCATCCGCTGCAGAAGCTGATACACTCAGGACTCGCAGGAAATGTCCTGTAGTGGGGAAGATGTTTCCTAAAATTGAGGAGTCTACGACCAGAGGGCACTGACTCAAAATAGAATAGAAATGAGAAGAAATTTCTTTAGCCAGATGGTGTTAGATCTGAGGAATTCATTGACACAGATGGCAGGGGAGGCCAAGTCATTGGACATATTTAAAGCGGAGATTAAAAGGTTCCTGATTAGTCAGGGCATTAAAGGTCACAGGGAGAAGGCAGGAGAATGGGATTGAGTGTAATCATCAAACAGCCACGATAGAATGGTGTAGCACGCTGAATGGTCTAATTCTGCTCCTATGTGTTATGGTCTTACGGAAGGGCAAGAAGCTGAAATGCCACTGCAGAAGTGTTAAAGAATGATTGCTTTATTTTGTGGAGCTTAGGTGTTTGGAGGAGTCAAGCTTTGAGTTTTTCATCTTTACTTGAGGTGAAAAATATGTAATGATTATCCTACAGTGATGAAATTCAATTCTAAGTTGTTCTCTAATATGTAGTAATGTTTCTCAATCTTTAGCCAATTAGATATGGGCAAACGTCAAAAACTTTGGCCTATCTGCCTTACACTCAGTGGCCGCTTTGTTAGGTACACCTAAACACGTGCTTATTAAAGCAAAAATCTAATCAGTCAATTGTGTTGCAGCAATTCAATGCATAAAAACATGAAGACATGGTCAAAAGATTCAATTGTTGTTCAGATCAGACATCAGAATAGTGAAGAAATGTGACCTAAGTGACTTTGACCATAGAATGATTGTTAATGCTACATGGGGTGGTTTGAGTATCCCAGAAACTGCTGATCTCCTGGAATTTTCATGCACATTCATCTCTAGAGTTCACAGAGATTGGTGCAAAGACAAACAAAAAAAATCCAATGAACTACTTATAAATAGTGCAAAAAGAGAGACAATAAATACTAAGGTAGAGTTTGTGTGTGAACACCAGTGAGGAACAGTTTATGGGTGAACACCGGTGAGGGAGTGTTCGTGGGTGAACACCGGTGAGGGAGAGTTCGTGGGTGAACACCGGTGAGGGAGAGCTCGTGGGTGAACATTGGTGAGGGAGAGTTCCTGGGTGAACACTGGTGAGGGAGAGATTATGGGTGAATACTGGTGAGGGAGAGTTCGTGGGTGAACACTGGTGAGGGAGAGTTTGTGGGTGAACATTGGTGAGGGAGAGTTCGTGGGTGAATACCGGTGAGGGAGAGTTTGTGGGTGAACATTGGTGAGGGAGAGATTATGGGTGAATACCGGTGAGGGAGAGTTCTTGCGTGAACACCGGTGAGGGAGAGTTCGTGGGTGAACATTGGTGAGGGAGAGATTATGGGTGAATACCGGTGAGGGAGACTTCGTGGGTGAACATTGGTGAGGGAGAGATTATGGGTGAACACTGGTGAGGGAGAGTTTGTGGGTGAACATTGGTGAGGGAGAGATTATGGGTGAATACCGGTGAGGGAGAGTTCTTGCGTGAACACCGGTGAGGGAGAGTTTGTGGGTGAACATTGGTGAGGGAGAGAATATGGGTGAACACCGGTGAGGGAGAGTTCGTGCATGAACACCGGTGAGGGAGAGTTCGTGGGTGAACATTGGTGAGGGAGGGGTCGTGCATGAACATCGGTGAGGGAGAGTTCGTGGGTGAACATTGGTGAGGGAGAGTTCGTGGGTGAACATTGGTGAGGGAGAGAATATGGGTGAATACCGGTGAGGGAGAGTTCGAGGGTGAACACCGGTGAGGGAGAGTTCGTGGGTGAACATTGGTGAGGGAGAGATTATGGGTGAATACCGGTGAGGGAGAGTTCGAGGGTGAACACCGGTGAGGGAGAGTTCATGGGTGAACAGTGGTGAGGGAGAGATTATGGGTGAATACCGGTGAGGGAGAGATTATGGGTGAATACCAGTGAGGGAGAGTTCGTGGGTGAACATTGGTGAGGGAGGGGTCGTGCATGAACATCGGTGAGGGAGAGTTCGTGGGTGAACATTGGTGAGGGAGAGTTCGTGGGTGAACATTGGTGAGGGAGAGAATATGGGTGAATACCGGTGAGGGAGAGTTCGTGGGTGAACATTGGTGAGGGAGAGAATATGGGTGAATACCGGTGAGGGAGAGTTCGTGGTTGAACACTGGTGAGGGAGAGTTCGTGGGTGAACATTGGTGAGGTAGAGAATATGGGTGAATACCGGTGAGGGAGAGTTCGTGGGTGAACATTGGTGAGGGAGGGGTCGTGCATGAACATCGGTGAGGGAGAGTTCGTGGGTGAACATTGGTGAGGGAGAGTTCGTGGGTGAACATTGGTGAGGTAGAGATTATGGGTGAATACCGGTGAGGGAGAGTTCGTGGGTGAACATTGGTGAGGGAGAGAATATGGCTGAATACCGGTGAGGGAGAGTTCGTGGTTGAACACCGGTGAGGGAGAGTTTGTGGGTGAACATTGGTGAGGGAGAGATTATGGGTGAATACCGGTGAGGGAGAGTTCTTGCGTGAACACCGGTGAGGGAGAGTTCGTGGGTGAACATTGGTGAGGGAGAGATTATGGGTGAATACCGGTGAGGGAGACTTCGTGGGTGAACATTGGTGAGGGAGAGATTATGGGTGAACACTGGTGAGGGAGAGTTTGTGGGTGAACATTGGTGAGGGAGAGATTATGGGTGAATACCGGTGAGGGAGAGTTCTTGCGTGAACACCGGTGAGGGAGAGTTTGTGGGTGAACATTGGTGAGGGAGAGAATATGGGTGAACACCGGTGAGGGAGAGTTCGTGCATGAACACCGGTGAGGGAGAGTTCGTGGGTGAACATTGGTGAGGGAGAGATTATGGTTGAACACTGGTGAGGGAGAGTTCGTGGGTGAACATTGGTGAGGGAGTGTTCATGGGTGAACACTGGTGATGGAAAGTTCGTGGGTGAACATTGGTGAGGGAGAGATTATGGGTGAATACCGGTGAGGGAGAGATCGTAGGTGAATACCGGTGAGTCAGAGTGCGTGGGTGAACATTGCTGAGGGAGAGTTCGTGGGTGAACACCGGTGAGGGAGAGTTCGTGGGTGAACATTGGTGAGGGAGAGATTATGGGTGAATACCGGTGAGGGAGAGTTCGAGGGTGAACACCGGTGAGGGAGAGTTCGTGGGTGAACAGTGGTGAGGGAGAGATTATGGGTGAATACCGGTGAGGGAGAGATTATGGGTGAATACCAGTGAGGGAGAGTTCGTGGGTGAACATTGGTGAGGGAGGGGTCGTGCATGAACATCGGTGAGGGAGAGTTCGTGGGTGAACAATGGTGAGGGAGAGTACGTGGGTGAACATTGGTGAGGGAGAGAATATGGGTGAATACCGGTGAGGGAGAGTTCGTGGGTGAACATTGGTGAGGGAGAGAATATGGGTGAATACCGGTGAGGGAGAGTTCGTGGTTGAACACTGGTGAGGGAGAGTTCGTGGGTGAACATTGGTGAGGTAGAGAATATGGGTGAATACCGGTGAGGGAGAGTTCGTGGGTGAACATTGGTGAGGGAGGGGTCGTGCATGAACATCGGTGAGGGAGAGTTCGTGGGTGAACATTGGTGAGGGAGAGTTCGTGGGTGAACATTGGTGAGGTAGAGATTATGGGTGAATACCGGTGAGGGAGAGTTCGTGGGTGAACATTGGTGAGGGAGAGAATATGGCTGAATACCGGTGAGGGAGAGTTCGTGGTTGAACACCGGTGAGGGAGAGTTCGTGGTGAACACCGGTGAGGGAGATCTTGTGGGTGAACATTGGTGAGGGAGAGTTCGTGGGGGAAAACCGTTGAGGGAGATTTCGTGGGTGAACATTGGTGAGGGAGAGATTATGGGTGAACACCGGTGAGGGAGAGTTCATGGCTGAACATTGGTGAGGGGGAGATTATGGGAGAATACCGGTGAGGGAGAGTTCGTGGGTGAATACCGGTGAGGGAGAGTTCGTGGGTGAACATTGGTGAGGGAGAGATTATGGGTGAACATTGGTGAGGGAGAGTTCGTGGTTGCACATTGGTGAGGGAGAGTTCGTGGGTGAACACCGGTGAGGGAGAGTTCATGGGTGAACATTGGTGAGGGAGAGATTATTGGTGAACATTGGTGAGGGAGAGTTCGTGTGTGAACTCCGGTGAGGGAGAGTTCGTGGGTGAACATTGGTGAGGGAGAGTTCGTGGGTGAACATTGGTGAGGGAGAGTTCGTGGGTGAACATTGGTGAGGTACAGTTCATGGGTGAACACTGGTGAGGGAGAGTTTGTTGGTGAACATTGGTGAGGGAGAGATTATTGGTGAACATTGGTGAGGGAGAGTTCGTGTGTGAACTCCGGTGAGGGAGAGTTCGTGGGTGAACATTGGTGAGGTAGAGTTCATGGGTGAACACTGGTGAGGGAGAGTTTGTTGGTGAACATTGGTGAGGGAGAGATTATGGGTGAACATTGGTGAGGGAGAGATTATGGGTGAATACCGGTGAGGGAGAGTTCGTGGGTAATCATTAGTGAGGGAGAGTTCGTGGGTGAAAACCCGTGAGGGATTGTTCGTGGGTGAACATTGGCGAGGGAGAGTTCGTGGGTGAATACCGGTGAGGAAAGTTTATGTGTGAACACCGGTGAGGGAGAGTTCGTGGGTGAACATTGGTGAGGGAGAGATTATGGGTGAACACCGGTGAGGGAGTTTTCGTGGGTGAACATTGGTGAGGGAGAGTTCGTGCATGAACATCGGTGAGGGAGAGTTCGTGGGTGAACATTGGTGAGGGAGTTCGTGCATGAACACCGGTGAGGGAGAGTTTGTGGGTGAATACCGGTGAGGCAGAGTGCGTGGGTGAACATTGCTGAGGGAGAGTTCGTGGGTGAACACCGGTGAGGGAGAGTTCGTGGGTGAACATTGGTGAGGGAGAGATTATGGGTGAATACCGGTGAGGGAGAGTTCGTGGGTGAACACCGGTGAGGGAGAGTTTGTGGGTGAACATTGGTGAGGGAGAGATAATGGGTGAACACCGGTGAGGGAGAGATTATGGGTGAATACCCGTGAGGGAGAGATTATGGGTGAATACCAGTGAGGGAGAGTTCGTGGGTGAACATTGGTGAGGGAGGGGTCGTGCATGAACTCGGTGAGGGAGAGTTCGTGGGTGAACATTGGTGAGGGAGAGTTCGTGGGTGAACATTGGTGAGGTAGAGATTATGGGTGAATACTGGTGAGGGAGAGTTCGTGGGTGAACATTGGTGAGGGAGAGAATATGGGTGAATACCGGTGAGGGAGAGTTCGTGGTTGAACACCGGTGAGGGAGAGTTCGTGGTGAACACCGGTGAGGGAGAGTTCGTGGGTGATCATTGGTGAGGTAGAGAATATGGGTGAATACCAGTGAGGGAGAGTTCGTGGTGAACACCGGTGAGGGAGATTTTGTGGGTGAACATTGGTGAGGGAGAATTCGTGGGGGAAAACCGTTGAGGGAGATTTCGTGGGTGAACATTGGTGAGGGAGAGATTATGGGTGAATACCGGTGAGGGAGAGTTCGTGGGTGAACATTGGTGAGGGAGAGATTATGGGTGAACACCGGTGAGGGAGAGTTCATGGCTGAACATTGGTGAGGGAGAGATTATGGGTGAATACCGGTGAGGGAGAGTTCGTGGGAGAATACCGGTGAGGGAGAGTTTGTGGGTGTACATTGGTGAGGGAGAGTTCGTGGGTGAACACCGGTGAGGGAGAGTTCGTGGGTGAACTTTGGTGAGGGAGAGATTATGTATGAACACCGGTGAGGGAGATTTTGTGGGTGAACATTGGTGAGGGAGAGTTCGTGGGGGAAAACCGTTGAGGGAGATTTCGTGGGTGAACATTGGTGAGGGAGAGATTATGGGTGAATACCGGTGAGGGAGAGTTCGTGGGTGAACATTGGTGAGGGAGAGATTATGGGTGAACACCGGTGAGGGAGAGTTCATGGCTGAACATTGGTGAGGGAGAGATTATGGGTGAATACCGGTGAGGGAGAGTTCGTGGGAGAATACGGTGAGGGAGAGTTTGTGGGTGTACATTGGTGAGGGAGAGTTCGTGGGTGAACACCGGTGAGGGAGAGTTCGTGGGTGAACTTTGGTGAGGGAGAGATTATGTATGAACACCGGTGAGGGAGAGTTCGTGGGTGAACATTGGTGAGGGAGAGATTATGGGTGAACATTGGTGTGGGAGAGTTCGTGGGTGAACAACGGTGAGGGAGAGTTCGTGGGTAAACGTTGGTGAGGGAGAGTTTGTGGGTGAACACCGGTGAGGGAGAGTTCGTGGGTAAACGTTGGTGAGGGAGAGTTTGTGGGTGAACACCGGTGAGGGAGAGTTTGTGGGTGAACATTGGTGAGGGAGAGTTCGTGGGTGAACACCGGTGAGGGAGAGTTTGTGGGTGAACATTGGTGAGGGAGAGTTCGTGGGTGAATACCGGTGAGGGAGAGTTCGTGGATAAAAGTTGGTGAGGGAGAGTACATGGGTGAACACCCGTGAGGGAGAGTTCAAGGTGAACATTGGTGAGGGAGAGATTATGGGTGAACACCGGAGAGGTGGAGTTCATGGGTGAACATTGGTGAGGGAGAGATTATGGGTGAATACCGGTGAGGGAGAGTTCGTGGGTGAACATTGGTGAGGGAGGGGTCGTGCATGAACATCGGTGAGGGAGAGTTCGTGGGTGAACATTGGTGAGGGAGAGTTCGTGGGTGAACATTGGTGAGGTAGAGATTATGGGTGAATACCGGTGAGGGAGAGTTCGTGGGTGAACATTGGTGAGGGAGAGAATATGGGTGAATACCGGTGAGGGAGAGTTCTTGCGTGAACACCGGTGAGGGAGAGTTCGTGGGTGAACATTGGTGAGGGAGAGATTATGGGTGAACATTGGTGAGGGAGAGTTCGTGGTTGCACATTGGTGAGGGAGAGATTATGGGTGAACATTGGTGAGGGAGAGTTCGTGGTTGCACATTGGTGAGGGAGAGTTCGTGGGTGAACACCGGTGAGGGAGAGTTCGTGGGTGAACATTGGTGAGGGAGAGATTATTGGTGAACATTGGTGAGGGAGAGTTCGTGTGTGAACTCCGGTGAGGGAGAGTTCGTGGGTGAACATTGGTGAGGGAGAGTTCGTGGGTGAACATTGGTGAGGGAGAGTTCGTGGGTGAACATTGGTGAGGTAGAGTTCATGGGTGAACACTGGTGAGGGAGAGTTTGTTGGTGAACATTGGTGAGGGAGAGATTATTGGTGAACATTGGTGAGGGAGAGTTCGTGTGTGAACTCCGGTGAGGGAGAGTTCGTGGGTGAACACTGGTGAGGTAGAGTTCATGGGTGAACACTGGTGAGGGAGAGTTTGTTGGTGAACATTGGTGAGGGAGAGATTATGGGTGAATACCGGTAAGGGAGAGTTCGTGGGTGAAAACCCGTGAGGGAGAGTTCGTGGGTGAACATTGGCGAGGGAGAGTTCGTGGGTGAATACTGGTGAGGAAAGTTTATGTGTGAACACCGGTGAGGGAGATTTCGTGGGTGAACATTGGTGAGGGAGTTCGTGCATGAACACCGGTGAGGGAGAGTTTGTGGGTGAATACCGGTGAGGCAGAGTGCGTGGGTGAACATTGCTGAGGGAGAGTTCGTGGGTGAACACCGGTGAGGGAGAGTTCGTGGGTGAACATTGGTGAGGGAGAGATTATGGGTGAATACCGGTGAGGGAGAGTTCGTGGGTGAACACCGGTGAGGGAGAGTTTGTGGGAGAACATTGGTGAGGGAGAGATTATGGGTGAACACCGGTGAGGGAGAGATTATGGGTGAATACCCGTGAGGGAGAGATTATGGGTGAATACCAGTGAGGAAGAGTTCGTGGGTGAACATTGGTGAGGGAGGGGTCGTGCATGAACTCGGTGAGGGAGAGTTCGTGGGTGAACATTGGTGAGGGAGAGTTCGTGGGTGAACATTGGTGAGGTAGAGATTATGGGTGAATACCGGTGAGGGAGAGTTCGTGGGTGAACATTGGTGAGGGAGAGAATATGGGTGAATACCGGTGAGGTAGAGTTCGTGGTTGAACACTGGTGAGGGAGAGTTCGTGGTGAACACCGGTGAGGGAGAGTTCGTGGGTGATCATTGGTGAGGTAGAGAATATGGGTGAATACCAGTGAGGGAGAGTTCGTGGTGAACACCGGTGAGGGAGATTTTGTGGTGAACATTGGTGAGGGAGAGTTCGTGGGGGAAAACCGTTGAGGGAGATTTCGTGGGTGAACATTGGTGAGGGAGAGATTATGGGTGAATACCGGTGAGGGAGAGTTCGTGGGTGAACATTGGTGAGGGAGAGATTATGGGTGAACACCGGTGAGGGAGAGTTCATGGCTGAACATTGGTGAGGGAGAGATTATGGGTGAATACCGGTGAGGGAGAGTTCGTGGGTGAACTTTGGTGAGGGAGAGATTATGTATGAACACCGGTGAGGGAGATTTTGTGGGTGAACATTGGTGAGGGAGAGTTCGTGGGGGAAAACCGTTGAGGGAGATTTCGTGGGTGAACATTGGTGAGGGAGAGATTATGGGTGAATACCGGTGAGGGAGAGTTCGTGGGTGAACATTGGTGAGGGAGAGATTATGGGTGAACACCGGTGAGGGAGAGTTCATGGCTGAACATTGGTGAGGGAGAGATTATGGGTGAATACCGGTGAGGGAGAGTTCGTGGGAGAATACCGGTGAGGGAGAGTTTGTGGGTGTACATTGGTGAGGGAGAGTTCGTGGGTGAACACCGGTGAGGGAGAGTTCGTGGGTGAACATTGGTGAGGGAGAGATTATTGGTGAACATTGGTGAGGGAGAGTTCGTGGTTGCACATTGGTGAGGGAGAGTTCGTGGGTAATCATTAGTGAGGGAGAGTTCGTGGGTGAACACCCGTGAGGGAGAGTTCGTGGGTGAACATTGGCGAGGGAGAGTTCGTGGGTGAACATTGGTGAGGGAGAGATTATGGGTGAACAAAGGTGAGGGAGAGTTCGTGGGTGAACATTGGTGAGGAAGAGATTATGGGTGAACACCAGTGAGGGAGTTTTCGTGGGTGAACATTGGTGAGGGAGAGTTCGTGCATGAACACCGGTGAGGGAGAGTTCGTGGGTGAACAACGGTGAGGGAGAGTTCGTGGGTAAACGTTGGTGAGGGAGAGTTTGTGGGTGAACACCGGTGAGGGAGAGTTCGTGGGTAAACGTTGGTGAGGGAGAGTTTGTGGGTGAACACCGGTGAGGGAGAGTTTGTGGGTGAACATTGGTGAGGGAGAGTTCGTGGGTGAACACCGGTGAGGGAGAGTTTGTGGGTGAACATTGGTGAGGGAGAGTTCGTGGGTGAATACCGGTGAGGGAGAGTTCGTGGATAAAAGTTGGTGAGGGAGAGTACATGGGTGAACACCCGTGAGGGAGAGTTCAAGGTGAACATTGGTGAGGGAGAGATTATGGGTGTACACCGGAGAGGTGGAGTTCATGGGTGAACATTGGTGAGGGAGAGATTATGGGTGAATACCGGTGAGGGAGAGTTCGTGGGTGAACATTGGTGAGGGAGGGGTCGTGCATGAACATCGGTGAGGGAGAGTTCGTGGGTGAACATTGGTGAGGGAGAGTTCGTGGGTGAACATTGGTGAGGTAGAGATTATGGGTGAATACCGGTGAGGGAGAGTTCGTGGGTGAACATTGGTGAGGGAGAGAATATGGGTGAATACAAGTGAGGGAGAGTTCTTGCGTGAACACCGGTGAGGGAGAGTTCGTGGGTGAACATTGGTGAGGGAGAGATTATGGGTGAATACCGGTGAGGGAGACTTGGTGGGTGAACATTGGTGAGGGAGAGATTATGGGTGAACACTGGTGAGGGAGAGTTTGTGGGTGAACATTGGTGAGGGAGAGATTATGGGTGAATACCGGTGAGGGAGAGTTCTTGCGTGATCACCGGTGAGGGAGAGTTCGTGGGTGAACATTGGTGAGGGAGAGATTATGGGTGAATACCAGTGAGGGAGAGTTCTTGCGTGAACACCGGTAAGGGAGAGTTCGTGGGTGAACATTGGTGAGGCGAGATTATGGGTGAATACCGGTGAGGGAGAGTTCTTGCGTGAACACCGGTAAGGGAGAGTTCGTGGGTGAACATTGGTGAGGGAGAGATTATGGGTGAATACCGGTGAGGGAGACTTCGTGGGTGAACATTGGTGAGGGAGAGATTATGGGTGAACACTGGTGAGGGAGAGTTTGTGGGTGAACATTGGTGAGGGAGAGATTATGGGTGAATACCGGTGAGGGAGAGTTCTTGCGTGAACACCGGTGAGGGAGAGTTCGTGGGTGAACATTGGTGAGGGAGAGATTATGGGTGAATACCGGTGAGGGAGAGTTCTTGCGTGAACACCGGTGAGGGAGAGTTCGTGGGTGAACATTGGTGAGGGAGAGATTATGGGGGAACACTGGTGAGAGAGAGTTTGTGGGTGAACATTGGTGAGGGAGAGATTATGGGTGAATACCGGTGAGGGAGAGTTCTTGCGTGAACTCCGGTGAGGGAGAGTTTGTGGGTGAACATTGGTGAGGGAGAGAATATGGGTGAACACCGGTGAGGGAGAGTTCGTGCGTGAACACCGGTGAGGGAGAGTTCGTGGGTGAACATTGGTGAGGGAGAGATTATGGGTGAATACCGGTGAGGGAGGGATCGTAGGTGAATACCGGTGAGGCAGAGTGCGTGGGTGAACATTGCTGAGGGAGAGTTCGTGGGTGAACACCGGTGAGGGAGAGTTCGTGGGTGAACATTGGTGAGGGAGAGATTATGGGGGAACACTGGTGAGAGAGAGTTTGTGGGTGAACATTGGTGAGGGAGAGATTATGGGTGAATACCGGTGAGGGAGAGTTCTTGCGTGAACTCCGGTGAGGGAGAGTTTGTGGGTGAACATTGGTGAGGGAGAGAATATGGGTGAACACCGGTGAGGGAGAGTTCGTGCGTGAACACCGGTGAGGGAGAGTTCGTGGGTGAACATTGGTGAGGGAGAGATTATGGGTGAATACCGGTGAGGGAGGGATCGTAGGTGAATACCGGTGAGGCAGAGTGCGTGGGTGAACATTGCTGAGGGAGAGTTCGTGGGTGAACACCGGTGAGGGAGAGTTCGTGGGTGAACATTGGTGAGGGAGAGAATATGGGTGAATACAGGTGAGGGAGAGTTCTTGCGTGAACACCGGTGAGGGAGAGTTCGTGGGTGAACATTGGTGAGGGAGAGATTATGGGTGAATACCGGTGAGGGAGACTTGGTGGGTGAACATTGGTGAGGGAGAGATTATGGGTGAACACTGGTGAGGGAGAGTTTGTGGGTGAACATTGGTGAGGGAGAGATTATGGGTGAATACCGGTGAGGGAGAGTTCTTGCGTGATCACCGGTGAGGGAGAGTTCGTGGGTGAACATTGGTGAGGGAGAGATTATGGGTGAATACCAGTGAGGGAGAGTTCTTGCGTGAACACCGGTAAGGGAGAGTTCGTGGGTGAACATTGGTGAGGCGAGATTATGGGTGAATACCGGTGAGGGAGAGTTCTTGCGTGAACACCGGTAAGGGAGAGTTCGTGGGTGAACATTGGTGAGGGAGAGATTATGGGTGAATACCGGTGAGGGAGACTTCGTGGGTGAACATTGGTGAGGGAGAGATTATGGGTGAACACTGGTGAGGGAGAGTTTGTGGGTGAACATTGGTGAGGGAGAGATTATGGGTGAATACCGGTGAGGGAGACTTGGTGGGTGAACATTGGTGAGGGAGAGATTATGGGTGAACACTGGTGAGGGAGAGTTTGTGGGTGAACATTGGTGAGGGAGAGATTATGGGTGAATACCGGTGAGGGAGAGTTCTTGCGTGATCACCGGTGAGGGAGAGTTCGTGGGTGAACATTGGTGAGGGAGAGATTATGGGTGAATACCAGTGAGGGAGAGTTCTTGCGTGAACACCGGTAAGGGAGAGTTCGTGGGTGAACATTGGTGAGGCGAGATTATGGGTGAATACCGGTGAGGGAGAGTTCTTGCGTGAACACCGGTAAGGGAGAGTTCGTGGGTGAACATTGGTGAGGGAGAGATTATGGGTGAATACCGGTGAGGGAGACTTCGTGGGTGAACATTGGTGAGGGAGAGATTATGGGTGAACACTGGTGAGGGAGAGTTTGTGGGTGAACATTGGTGAGGGAGAGATTATGGGTGAATACCGGTGAGGGAGAGTTCTTGCGTGAACACCGGTGAGGGAGAGTTCGTGGGTGAACATTGGTGAGGGAGAGATTATGGGTGAATACCGGTGAGGGAGAGTTCTTGCGTGAACACCGGTGAGGGAGAGTTCGTGGGTGAACATTGGTGAGGGAGAGATTATGGGGGAACACTGGTGAGAGAGAGTTTGTGGGTGAACATTGGTGAGGGAGAGATTATGGGTGAATACCGGTGAGGGAGAGTTCTTGCGTGAACTCCGGTGAGGGAGAGTTTGTGGGTGAACATTGGTGAGGGAGAGAATATGGGTGAACACCGGTGAGGGAGAGTTCGTGCGTGAACACCGGTGAGGGAGAGTTCGTGGGTGAACATTGGTGAGGGAGAGATTATGGGTGAATACCGGTGAGGGAGGGATCGTAGGTGAATACCGGTGAGGCAGAGTGCGTGGGTGAACATTGCTGAGGGAGAGTTCGTGGGTGAACACCGGTGAGGGAGAGTTCGTGGGTGAACATTGGTGAGGGAGAGATTATGGGGGAACACTGGTGAGAGAGAGTTTGTGGGTGAACATTGGTGAGGGAGAGATTATGGGTGAATACCGGTGAGGGAGAGTTCTTGCGTGAACTCCGGTGAGGGAGAGTTTGTGGGTGAACATTGGTGAGGGAGAGAATATGGGTGAACACCGGTGAGGGAGAGTTCGTGCGTGAACACCGGTGAGGGAGAGTTCGTGGCTGAACATTGGTGAGGGAGAGATTATGGGTGAATACCGGTGAGGGAGGGATCGTAGGTGAATACCGGTGAGGCAGAGTGCGTGGGTGAACATTGCTGAGGGAGAGTTCGTGGGTGAACACCGGTGAGGGAGAGTTCGTGGGTGAACATTGGTGAGGGAGAGAATATGGGTGAATACAGGTGAGGGAGAGTTCTTGCGTGAACACCGGTGAGGGAGAGTTCGTGGGTGAACATTGGTGAGGGAGAGATTATGGGTGAATACCGGTGAGGGAGACTTGGTGGGTGAACATTGGTGAGGGAGAGATTATGGGTGAACACTGGTGAGGGAGAGTTTGTGGGTGAACATTGGTGAGGGAGAGATTATGGGTGAATACCGGTGAGGGAGAGTTCTTGCGTGATCACCGGTGAGGGAGAGTTCGTGGGTGAACATTGGTGAGGGAGAGATTATGGGTGAATACCAGTGAGGGAGAGTTCTTGCGTGAACACCGGTAAGGGAGAGTTCGTGGGTGAACATTGGTGAGGCGAGATTATGGGTGAATACCGGTGAGGGAGAGTTCTTGCGTGAACACCGGTAAGGGAGAGTTCGTGGGTGAACATTGGTGAGGGAGAGATTATGGGTGAATACCGGTGAGGGAGACTTCGTGGGTGAACATTGGTGAGGGAGAGATTATGGGTGAACACTGGTGAGGGAGAGTTTGTGGGTGAACATTGGTGAGGGAGAGATTATGGGTGAATACCGGTGAGGGAGAGTTCTTGCGTGAACACCGGTGAGGGAGAGTTCGTGGGTGAACATTGGTGAGGGAGAGATTATGGGTGAATACCGGTGAGGGAGAGTTCTTGCGTGAACACCGGTGAGGGAGAGTTCGTGGGTGAACATTGGTGAGGGAGAGATTATGGGGGAACACTGGTGAGAGAGAGTTTGTGGGTGAACATTGGTGAGGGAGAGATTATGGGTGAATACCGGTGAGGGAGAGTTCTTGCGTGAACTCCGGTGAGGGAGAGTTTGTGGGTGAACATTGGTGAGGGAGAGAATATGGGTGAACACCGGTGAGGGAGAGTTCGTGCGTGAACACCGGTGAGGGAGAGTTCGTGGGTGAACATTGGTGAGGGAGAGATTATGGGTGAATACCGGTGAGGGAGGGATCGTAGGTGAATACCGGTGAGGCAGAGTGCGTGGGTGAACATTGCTGAGGGAGAGTTCGTGGGTGAACACCGGTGAGGGAGAGTTCGTGGGTGAACATTGGTGAGGGAGAGAATATGGGTGAATACAGGTGAGGGAGAGTTCTTGCGTGAACACCGGTGAGGGAGAGTTCGTGGGTGAACATTGGTGAGGGAGAGATTATGGGTGAATACCGGTGAGGGAGACTTGGTGGGTGAACATTGGTGAGGGAGAGATTATGGGTGAACACTGGTGAGGGAGAGTTTGTGGGTGAACATTGGTGAGGGAGAGATTATGGGTGAATACCGGTGAGGGAGAGTTCTTGCGTGATCACCGGTGAGGGAGAGTTCGTGGGTGAACATTGGTGAGGGAGAGATTATGGGTGAATACCAGTGAGGGAGAGTTCTTGCGTGAACACCGGTAAGGGAGAGTTCGTGGGTGAACATTGGTGAGGCGAGATTATGGGTGAATACCGGTGAGGGAGAGTTCTTGCGTGAACACCGGTAAGGGAGAGTTCGTGGGTGAACATTGGTGAGGGAGAGATTATGGGTGAATACCGGTGAGGGAGACTTCGTGGGTGAACATTGGTGAGGGAGAGATTATGGGTGAACACTGGTGAGGGAGAGTTTGTGGGTGAACATTGGTGAGGGAGAGATTATGGGTGAATACCGGTGAGGGAGAGTTCTTGCGTGAACACCGGTGAGGGAGAGTTCGTGGGTGAACATTGGTGAGGGAGAGATTATGGGTGAATACCGGTGAGGGAGAGTTCTTGCGTGAACACCGGTGAGGGAGAGTTCGTGGGTGAACATTGGTGAGGGAGAGATTATGGGGGAACACTGGTGAGAGAGAGTTTGTGGGTGAACATTGGTGAGGGAGAGATTATGGGTGAATACCGGTGAGGGAGAGTTCTTGCGTGAACTCCGGTGAGGGAGAGTTTGTGGGTGAACATTGGTGAGGGAGAGAATATGGGTGAACACCGGTGAGGGAGAGTTCGTGCGTGAACACCGGTGAGGGAGAGTTCGTGGGTGAACATTGGTGAGGGAGAGATTATGGGTGAATACCGGTGAGGGAGGGATCGTAGGTGAATACCGGTGAGGCAGAGTGCGTGGGTGAACATTGCTGAGGGAGAGTTCGTGGGTGAACACCGGTGAGGGAGAGTTCGTGGGTGAACATTGGTGAGGGAGAGATTATGGGTGAATACCGGTGAGGGAGAGTTCGTGGGGGAACACCGGTGAGGGAGAGTTCGTGGGTGAACATTGGTGAGGGAGAGATTATGGGTGAACACCGGTGAGGGAGAGATTATGGGTGAATACCGGTGAGGTAGAGATTATGGGTGAATACCAGTGAGGGAGAGTTCGTGGGTGAACATTGGTGAGGGAGGGGTCGTGCATGAACATCGGTGAGGGAGAGTTCGTGGGTGAACATTGGTGAGGGAGAGTTCGTGGGTGAACATTGGTGAGGGAGAGAATATGGGTGAATACCGGTGAGGGAGTGTTCGTGCGTGAACACCGGTGAGGGAGAGTTCGTGTTTGAACATTGATGAGGTAGAGATTATGGGTGAATACCGGTGAGGGAGAGTTCGTGGGTGAACATTGGTGAGGGAGAGAATATGGATGAATACCGGTGAGGGAGAGTTCATGGTTGAACACCGGTGAGGGAGAGTTCGTGGTGAACACCGGTGAGGGAGATTTTGTGTGTGAACATTGGTGAGGGAGAGATTATGGGTGAATACCGGTGAGGGAGAGTTCGTGGGTGAACATTGGTGAGGGAGAGATTATGGGTGAACACCGGTGAGGGAGAGTTCATGGCTGAACATTGGTGAGGGAGGGATTATGGGTGAATACCGGTGAGGGAGACTTCGTGGGTGAATACCAGTGAGGGAGAGTTTGTGGGTGTACATTGGTGAGGGAGAGTTCGTGGGTGAACACCGGTGAGGGAGAGTTTGTGGGTGAACATTGGTGCGGGAGAGTTCGTGGGTGAATACCGGTGAGGGAGAGTTCGTGGATAAAAGTTGGTGAGGGAGAGTACATGGGTGAACATTGGTGAGGGAGAGATTATGGGTGAACACCGGTGAGGGAGAGTTCGTGAGTGAACATTGGTGAGGGAGAGATTATGGGTGAATACCGGTGAGGGAGAGTTCGTGGGTGAACATTGGTGAGGGAGAGATTATGGGTGAATACCGGTGAGGGAGACTTCGTGGGTGAACATTGGTGAGGGAGAGATTATGGGTGAACATTGGTGAGGGAGAGATTATGGGTGAATACCGGTGAGGTAGACTTCGTGGGTGAACATTGGTGAGGGAGAGATTATGGGTGAACACCGGTGAGGGAGAGTACATGGCTGAACATTGGTGAGGGAGAGATTATGGGTGAATACCGGTGAGGGAGAGTTCGTGGGTGAATACCAGTGAGGGAGAGTTTGTGGGTGTACATTGGTGAGGGAGAGTTCGTGGGTGAACACCGGTGAGGGAGAGTTTGTGGGTGAACATTGGTGCGGGAGAGTTCGTGGGTGAATACCGGTGAGGGAGAGTTCGTGGATAAAAGTTGGTGAGGGAGAGTTCGTGGGGGAAAACCGTTGAGGGAGATTTCGTGGGTGAACATTGGTGAGGGAGAGATTATGGGTGAATACCGGTGAGGGAGAGTTCGTGGGTGAACATTGGTGAGGGAGAGATTATGGGTGAACACCGGTGAGGGAGAGTTCGTGGGTGAACATTGGTGAGGGAGAGATTATGGGTGAATACCGGTGAGGGAGAGTTCGTGGGTGAACATTGGTGAGGGAGAGATTATGGGTGAATACCGGTGAGGGAGACTTCGTGGGTGAACATTGGTGAGGGAGAGATTATGGGTGAACATTGGTGAGGGAGAGATTATGGGTGAATACCGGTGAGGGAGAGTTCGTGGGTGAACATTGGTGAGGGAGAGATTATGGGTGAATACCGGTGAGGGAGACTTCGTGGGTGAACATTGGTGAGGGAGAGATTATGGGTGAATACCGGTGAGGGAGACTTCGTGGGTGAACACTGGTGAGGGAGAGTTTGTGGGTGAACATTGGTGAGGGAGAGATTATGGGTGTATACCGGTGAGGGAGAGTTCGTGGGTGAACATTGGTGAGGGAGAGATTATGGGTGAATACCGGTGAGGGAGACTTCGTGGGTGAACATTGGTGAGGGAGAGATTATGGGTGAATACCGGTGAGGGAGAGTTCGTGGGTGAAAATTGGTGAGGGAGAGATTATGGGTGAACACCGGTGAGGGAGAGTTCATGGCTGAACATTGGTGAGGGAGAGATTATGGGTGAATACCGGTGAGGGAGAGTTCGTGGGTGAATACCAGTGAGGGAGAGTTTGTGGGTGTACATTGGTGAGGGAGAGTTCGTGGGTGAACACCGGTGAGGGAGAGTTTGTGGGTGAACATTGGTGAGGGAGAGTTCGTGGGTGAATACCGGTGAGGGAGAGTTCGTGGATAAAAGTTGGTGAGGGAGAGATTATGGGTGAACACCGGAGAGGTGGAGTTCATGGGTGAACATTGGTGAGGGAGAGATTATGGGTGAACACCGGTGAGGGAGAGTTCGTGGGTGAACATTGGTGAGGGAGAGATTATGGGTGAATACCGGTGAGGGAGAGTTCGTGGGTGAACATTGGTGAGGCAGAGATTATGGGTGAATACCGATGAAGGAGACTTCGTGGGTGAACATTGGTGAGGGAGAGATTATGGGTGAACACTGGTGAGGGAGAGTTTGTGGGTGAACATTGGTGAGGGAGTGATTATGGGTGAATACCTGTGAGGGAGAGTTCGTGGGTGAACATTGGTGAGGGAGAGATTATGGGTGAACACTGGTGAGGGAGAGTTCGTGGGTGAACATTGGTGAGGGAGTGTTCATGGGTGAACACTGGTGATGGAGAGTTCGTGGGTGAACATTGGTGAGGGAGAGATTATGGGTGAATACCGGTGAGGGAGAGATCGTAGGTGAATACCGGTGAGTCAGAGTGCGTGGGTGAACATTGCTGAGGGAGAGTTCGTGGGTGAACACCGGTGAGGGAGAGTTCGTGGGTGAACATTGGTGAGGGAGAGATTATGGGTGAATACCGGTGAGGGAGAGTTCGAGGGTGAACACCGGTGAGGGAGAGTTCGTGGGTGAACAGTGGTGAGGGAGAGATTATGGGTGAATACCGGTGAGGGAGAGATTATGGGTGAATACCAGTGAGGGAGAGTTCGTGGGTGAACATTGGTGAGGGAGGGGTCGTGCATGAACATCGGTGAGGGAGAGTTCGTGGGTGAACATTGGTGAGGGAGAGTTCGTGGGTGAACATTGGTGAGGGAGAGAATATGGGTGAATACCGGTGAGGGAGAGTTCGTGGGTGAACATTGGTGAGGGAGAGATTATGGGTGAATACCGGTGAGGGAGACTTCGTGGGTGAACACTGGTGAGGGAGAGTTTGTGGGTGAACATTGGTGAGGGAGAGATTATGGGTGTATACCGGTGAGGGAGAGTTCGTGGGTGAACATTGGTGAGGGAGAGATTATGGGTGAATACCGGTGAGGGAGACTTCGTGGGTGAACATTGGTGAGGGAGAGATTATGGGTGAATACCGGTGAGGGAGAGTTCGTGGGTGAAAATTGGTGAGGGAGAGATTATGGGTGAACACCGGTGAGGGAGAGTTCATGGCTGAACATTGGTGAGGGAGAGATTATGGGTGAATACCGGTGAGGGAGAGTTCGTGGGTGAATACCAGTGAGGGAGAGTTTGTGGGTGTACATTGGTGAGGGAGAGTTCGTGGGTGAACACCGGTGAGGGAGAGTTTGTGGGTGAACATTGGTGAGGGAGAGTTCGTGGGTGAATACCGGTGAGGGAGAGTTCGTGGGTGAACATTGGTGAGGGAGAGATTATGGGTGAACACCGGTGAGGGAGAGTTCGTGGGTGAACATTGGTGAGGGAGAGATTATGGGTGAATACCGGTGAGGGAGAGTTCGTGGGTGAACATTGGTGAGTCAGAGATTATGGGTGAATACCGATGAGGGAGACTTCGTGGGTGAACATTGGTGAGGGAGAGATTATGGGTGAACACTGGTGAGGGAGAGTTTGTGGGTGAACATTGGTGAGGGAGTGATTATGGGTGAATACCTGTGAGGGAGAGTTCGTGGGTGAACATTGGTGAGGGAGAGATTATGGGTGAACACTGGTGATGGAGAGTTCGTGGGTGAACATTGGTGAGGGAGTGTTCATGGGTGAACACTGGTGATGGAGAGTTCGTGGGTGAACATTGGTGAGGGAGAGATTATGGGTGAATACCGGTGAGGGAGAGATCGTAGGTGAATACCGGTGAGTCAGAGTGCGTGGGTGAACATTGCTGAGGGAGAGTTCGTGGGTGAACACCGGTGAGGGAGAGTTCGTGGGTGAACATTGGTGAGGGAGAGATTATGGGTGAATACCGGTGAGGGAGAGTTCGAGGGTGAACACCGGTGAGGGAGAGTTCGTGGGTGAACAGTGGTGAGGGAGAGATTATGGGTGAATACCGGTGAGGGAGAGATTATGGGTGAATACCAGTGAGGGAGAGTTCGTGGGTGAACATTGGTGAGGGAGGGGTCGTGCATGAACATCGGTGAGGGAGAGTTCGTGGGTGAACATTGGTGAGGGAGAGTTCGTGGGTGAACATTGGTGAGGGAGAGAATATGGGTGAATACCGGTGAGGGAGAGTTCGTGGGTGAACATTGGTGAGGGAGAGAATATGGGTGAATACCGGTGATGGAGAGTTCGTGGTTGAACACTGGTGAGGGAGAGTTCGTGGGTGAACATTGGTGAGGTAGAGAATATGGGTGAATACCGGTGAGGGAGAGTTCGTGGGTGAACATTGGTGAGGGAGGGGTCGTGCATGAACATCGGTGAGGGAGAGTTCGTGGGTGAACATTGGTGAGGGAGAGTTCGTGGGTGAACATTGGTGAGGTAGAGATTATGGGTGAATACCGGTGAGGGAGAGTTCGTGGGTGAACATTGGTGAGGGAGAGAATATGGCTGAATACCGGTGAGGGAGAGTTCGTGGTTGAACACCGGTGAGGGAGAGTTCGTGGTGAACACTGGTGAGGGAGATTTTGTGGGTGAACATTGGTGAGGGAGAGTTCGTGGGGGAAAACCGTTGAGGGAGATTTCGTGGCTGAACATTGGTGAGGGAGAGTTCGTGGGTGAACATTGGTGAGGGAGAGTTCGTGGGTGAACATTGGTGAGGTAGAGTTCATGGGTGAACACTGGTGAGGGAGAGTTTGTTGGTGAACATTGGTGAGGGAGAGATTATTGGTGAACATTGGTGAGGGAGAGTTCGTGTGTGAACTCCGGTGAGGGAGAGTTCGTGGGTGAACATTGGTGAGGTAGAGTTCATGGGTGAACACTGGTGAGGGAGAGTTTGTTGGTGAACATTGGTGAGGGAGAGATTATGGGTGAATACCGGTGAGGGAGAGTTCGTGGGTAATCATTAGTGAGGGAGAGTTCGTGGGTGAAAACCCGTGAGGGAGAGTTCGTGGGTGAACATTGTCTAGGGAGAGTTCGTGGGTGAATACCGGTGAGGAAAGTTTATGTGTGAACACCGGTGAGGGAGAGTTCGTGGGTGAACATTGGTGAGGGAGAGATTATGGGTGAACACCGGTGAGGGAGTTTTCGTGGGTGAACATTGGTGAGGGAGAGTTCGTGCATGAACATCGGTGAGGGAGAGTTCGTGGGTGAACATTGGTGAGGGAGTTCGTGCATGAACACCGGTGAGGGAGAGTTCGTGGGTGAACACCGGTGAGGGAGAGTTTGTGGGTGAACATTGGTGAGGGAGAGATAATGGGTGAACACCGGTGAGGGAGAGATTATGGGTGAATACCCGTGAGGGAGAGATTATGGGTGAATACCAGTGAGGGAGAGTTCGTGGGTGAACATTGGTGAGGGAGGGGTCGTGCATGAACTCGGTGAGGGAGAGTTCGTGGGTGAACATTGGTGAGGGAGAGTTCGTGGGTGAACATTGGTGAGGGAGAGAATATGGGTGAATACCGGTGAGGGAGAGTTCGTGGTTGAACACCGGTGAGGGAGAGTTCGTGGTGAACACCGGTGAGGTAGAGATTATGGGTGAACACCGGTGAGGGAGAGTTCATGGCTGAACATTGCTGAGGGAGAGTTCGTGGGTGAACACCGGTGAGGGAGAGTTCGTGGGTGAACATTGGTGAGGGAGAGATTATGGGGGAACACTGGTGAGAGAGAGTTTGTGGGTGAACATTGGTGAGGGAGAGATTATGGGTGAATACCGGTGAGGGAGAGTTCTTGCGTGAACTCCGGTGAGGGAGAGTTTGTGGGTGAACATTGGTGAGGGAGAGAATATGGGTGAACACCGGTGAGGGAGAGTTCGTGCGTGAACACCGGTGAGGGAGAGTTCGTGGGTGAACATTGGTGAGGGAGAGATTATGGGTGAATACCGGTGAGGGAGGGATCGTAGGTGAATACCGGTGAGGCAGAGTGCGTGGGTGAACATTGCTGAGGGAGAGTTCGTGGGTGAACACCGGTGAGGGAGAGTTCGTGGGTGAACATTGGTGAGGGAGAGAATATGGGTGAATACAGGTGAGGGAGAGTTCTTGCGTGAACACCGGTGAGGGAGAGTTCGTGGGTGAACATTGGTGAGGGAGAGATTATGGGTGAATACCGGTGAGGGAGACTTGGTGGGTGAACATTGGTGAGGGAGAGATTATGGGTGAACACTGGTGAGGGAGAGTTTGTGGGTGAACATTGGTGAGGGAGAGATTATGGGTGAATACCGGTGAGGGAGAGTTCTTGCGTGATCACCGGTGAGGGAGAGTTCGTGGGTGAACATTGGTGAGGGAGAGATTATGGGTGAATACCAGTGAGGGAGAGTTCTTGCGTGAACACCGGTAAGGGAGAGTTCGTGGGTGAACATTGGTGAGGCGAGATTATGGGTGAATACCGGTGAGGGAGAGTTCTTGCGTGAACACCGGTAAGGGAGAGTTCGTGGGTGAACATTGGTGAGGGAGAGATTATGGGTGAATACCGGTGAGGGAGACTTCGTGGGTGAGCATTGGTGAGGGAGAGATTATGGGTGAACACTGGTGAGGGAGAGTTTGTGGGTGAACATTGGTGAGGGAGAGATTATGGGTGAATACCGGTGAGGGAGAGTTCTTGCGTGAACACCGGTGAGGGAGAGTTCGTGGGTGAACATTGGTGAGGGAGAGATTATGGGTGAATACCGGTGAGGGAGAGTTCTTGCGTGAACACCGGTGAGGGAGAGTTCGTGGGTGAACATTGGTGAGGGAGAGATTATGGGGGAATACTGGTGAGAGAGAGTTTGTGGGTGAACATTGGTGAGGGAGAGATTATGGGTGAATACCGGTGAGGGAGAGTTCTTGCGTGAACTCCGGTGAGGGAGAGTTTGTGGGTGAACATTGGTGAGGGAGAGAATATGGGTGAACACCGGTGAGGGAGAGTTCGTGCGTGAACACCGGTGAGGGAGAGTTCGTGGGTGAACATTGGTGAGGGAGAGATTATGGGTGAATACCGGTGAGGGAGGGATCGTAGGTGAATACCGGTGAGGCAGAGTGCGTGGGTGAACATTGCTGAGGGAGAGTTCGTGGGTGAACACCGGTGAGGGAGAGTTCGTGGGTGAACATTGGTGAGGGAGAGATTATGGGTGAATACCGGTGAGGGAGAGTTCGTGGGGGAACACCGGTGAGGGAGAGTTCGTGGGTGAACATTGGTGAGGGAGAGATTATGGGTGAACACCGGTGAGGGAGAGATTATGGGTGAATACCGGTGAGGTAGAGATTATGGGTGAATACCAGTGAGGGAGAGTTCGTGGGTGAACATTGGTGAGGGAGGGGTCGTGCATGAACATCGGTGAGGGAGAGTTCGTGGGTGAACATTGGTGAGGGAGAGTTCGTGGGTGAACATTGGTGAGGGAGAGAATATGGGTGAATACCGGTGAGGGAGAGTTCGTGGTGAACACCGGTGAGGGAGATTTTGTGTGTGAACATTGGTGAGGGAGAGATTATGGGTGAATACCGGTGAGGGAGAGTTCGTGGGTGAACATTGGTGAGGGAGAGATTATGGGTGAACACCGGTGAGGGAGAGTTCATGGCTGAACATTGGTGAGGGAGAGATTATGGGTGAATACCGGTGAGGGAGACTTCGTGGGTGAATACCAGTGAGGGAGAGTTTGTGGGTGTACATTGGTGAGGGAGAGTTCGTGGGTGAACACCGGTGAGGGAGAGTTTGTGGGTGAACATTGGTGCGGGAGAGTTCGTGGGTGAATACCGGTGAGGGAGAGTTCGTGGATAAAAGTTGGTGAGGGAGAGTACATGGGTGAACATTGGTGAGGGAGAGATTATGGGTGAACACCGGTGAGGGAGAGTTCGTGAGTGAACATTGGTGAGGGAGAGATTATGGGTGAATACCGGTGAGGGAGAGTTCGTGGGTGAACATTGGTGAGGGAGAGATTATGGGTGAATACCGGTGAGGGAGACTTCGTGGGTGAACATTGGTGAGGGAGAGATTATGGGTGAACATTGGTGAGGGAGAGATTATGGGTGAATACCGGTGAGGTAGACTTCGTGGGTGAACATTGGTGAGGGAGAGATTATGGGTGAACACCGGTGAGGGAGAGTACATGGCTGAACATTGGTGAGGGAGAGATTATGGGTGAATACCGGTGAGGGAGAGTTCGTGGGTGAATACCAGTGAGGGAGAGTTTGTGGGTGTACATTGGTGAGGGAGAGTTCGTGGGTGAACACCGGTGAGGGAGAGTTTGTGGGTGAACATTGGTGCGGGAGAGTTCGTGGGTGAATACCGGTGAGGGAGAGTTCGTGGATAAAAGTTGGTGAGGGAGAGTTCGTGGGGGAAAACCGTTGAGGGAGATTTCGTGGGTGAACATTGGTGAGGGAGAGATTATGGGTGAATACCGGTGAGGGAGAGTTCGTGGGTGAACATTGGTGAGGGAGAGATTATGGGTGAACACCGGTGAGGGAGAGTTCGTGGGTGAACATTGGTGAGGGAGAGATTATGGGTGAATACCGGTGAGGGAGAGTTCGTGGGTGAACATTGGTGAGGGAGAGATTATGGGTGAATACCGGTGAGGGAGACTTCGTGGGTGAACATTGGTGAGGGAGAGATTATGGGTGAACATTGGTGAGGGAGAGATTATGGGTGAATACCGGTGAGGGAGAGTTCGTGGGTGAACATTGGTGAGGGAGAGATTATGGGTGAATACCGGTGAGGGAGACTTCGTGGGTGAACATTGGTGAGGGAGAGATTATGGGTGAATACCGGTGAGGGAGACTTCGTGGGTGAACACTGGTGAGGGAGAGTTTGTGGGTGAACATTGGTGAGGGAGAGATTATGGGTGTATACCGGTGAGGGAGAGTTCGTGGGTGAACATTGGTGAGGGAGAGATTATGGGTGAATACCGGTGAGGGAGACTTCGTGGGTGAACATTGGTGAGGGAGAGATTATGGGTGAATACCGGTGAGGGAGAGTTCGTGGGTGAAAATTGGTGAGGGAGAGATTATGGGTGAACACCGGTGAGGGAGAGTTCATGGCTGAACATTGGTGAGGGAGAGATTATGGGTGAATACCGGTGAGGGAGAGTTCGTGGGTGAATACCAGTGAGGGAGAGTTTGTGGGTGTACATTGGTGAGGGAGAGTTCGTGGGTGAACACCGGTGAGGGAGAGTTTGTGGGTGAACATTGGTGAGGGAGAGTTCGTGGGTGAATACCGGTGAGGGAGAGTTCGTGGATAAAAGTTGGTGAGGGAGCGTACATGGGTGAACACCCGTGAGGGAGAGTTCAAGGTGAACATTGGTGAGGGAGAGATTATGGGTGAACACCGGAGAGGTGGAGTTCATGGGTGAACATTGGTGAGGGAGAGATTATGGGTGAACACCGGTGAGGGAGAGTTCGTGGGTGAACATTGGTGAGGGAGAGATTATGGGTGAATACCGGTGAGGGAGGGATCGTAGGTGAATACCGGTGAGGCAGAGTGCGTGGGTGAACATTGCTGAGGGAGAGTTCGTGGGTGAACACCGGTGAGGGAGAGTTCGTGGGTGAACATTGGTGAGGGAGAGATTATGGGTGAACACCGGTGAGGGAGAGATTATGGGTGAATACCGGTGAGGTAGAGATTATGGGTGAATACCAGTGAGGGAGAGTTCGTGGGTGAACATTGGTGAGGGAGGGGTCGTGCATGAACATCGGTGAGGGAGAGTTCGTGGGTGAACATTGGTGAGGGAGAGTTCGTGGGTGAACATTGGTGAGGGAGAGAATATGGGTGAATACCGGTGAGGGAGTGTTCGTGCGTGAACACCGGTGAGGGAGAGTTCGTGTTTGAACATTGATGAGGTAGAGATTATGGGTGAATACCGGTGAGGGAGAGTTCGTGGGTGAACATTGGTGAGGGAGAGAATATGGATGAATACCGGTGAGGGAGAGTTCATGGTTGAACACCGGTGAGGGAGAGTTCGTGGTGAACACCGGTGAGGGAGATTTTGTGTGTGAACATTGGTGAGGGAGAGATTATGGGTGAATACCGGTGAGGGAGAGTTCGTGGGTGAACATTGGTGAGGGAGAGATTATGGGTGAACACCGGTGAGGGAGAGTTCATGGCTGAACATTGGTGAGGGAGAGATTATGGGTGAATACCGGTGAGGGAGACTTCGTGGGTGAATACCAGTGAGGGAGAGTTTGTGGGTGTACATTGGTGAGGGATAGTTCGTGGGTGAACACCGGTGAGGGAGAGTTTGTGGGTGAACATTGGTGCGGGAGAGTTCGTGGGTGAATACCGGTGAGGGAGAGTTCGTGGATAAAAGTTGGTGAGGGAGAGTACATGGGTGAACATTGGTGAGGGAGAGATTATGGGGGAATACTGGTGAGAGAGAGTTTGTGGGTGAACATTGGTGAGGGAGAGATTATGGGTGAATACCGGTGAGGGAGAGTTCTTGCGTGAACTCCGGTGAGGGAGAGTTTGTGGGTGAACATTGGTGAGGGAGAGAATATGGGTGAACACCGGTGAGGGAGAGTTCGTGCGTGAACACCGGTGAGGGAGAGTTCGTGGGTGAACATTGGTGAGGGAGAGATTATGGGTGAATACCGGTGAGGGAGGGATCGTAGGTGAATACCGGTGAGGCAGAGTGCGTGGGTGAACATTGCTGAGGGAGAGTTCGTGGGTGAACACCGGTGAGGGAGAGTTCGTGGGTGAACATTGGTGAGGGAGAGATTATGGGTGAATACCGGTGAGGGAGAGTTCGTGGGGGAACACCGGTGAGGGAGAGTTCGTGGGTGAACATTGGTGAGGGAGAGATTATGGGTGAACACCGGTGAGGGAGAGATTATGGGTGAATACCGGTGAGGTAGAGATTATGGGTGAATACCAGTGAGGGAGAGTTCGTGGGTGAACATTGGTGAGGGAGGGGTCGTGCATGAACATCGGTGAGGGAGAGTTCGTGGGTGAACATTGGTGAGGGAGAGTTCGTGGGTGAACATTGGTGAGGGAGAGAATATGGGTGAATACCGGTGAGGGAGAGTTCGTGGTGAACACCGGTGAGGGAGATTTTGTGTGTGAACATTGGTGAGGGAGAGATTATGGGTGAATACCGGTGAGGGAGAGTTCGTGGGTGAACATTGGTGAGGGAGAGATTATGGGTGAACACCGGTGAGGGAGAGTTCATGGCTGAACATTGGTGAGGGAGAGATTATGGGTGAATACCGGTGAGGGAGACTTCGTGGGTGAATACCAGTGAGGGAGAGTTTGTGGGTGTACATTGGTGAGGGAGAGTTCGTGGGTGAACACCGGTGAGGGAGAGTTTGTGGGTGAACATTGGTGCGGGAGAGTTCGTGGGTGAATACCGGTGAGGGAGAGTTCGTGGATAAAAGTTGGTGAGGGAGAGTACATGGGTGAACATTGGTGAGGGAGAGATTATGGGTGAAAACCGGTGAGGGAGAGTTCGTGAGTGAACATTGGTGAGGGAGAGATTATGGGTGAATACCGGTGAGGGAGAGTTCGTGGGTGAACATTGGTGAGGGAGAGATTATGGGTGAATACCGGTGAGGGAGACTTCGTGGGTGAACATTGGTGAGGGAGAGATTATGGGTGAACATTGGTGAGGGAGAGATTATGGGTGAATACCGGTGAGGTAGACTTCGTGGGTGAACATTGGTGAGGGAGAGATTATGGGTGAACACCGGTGAGGGAGAGTACATGGCTGAACATTGGTGAGGGAGAGATTATGGGTGAATACCGGTGAGGGAGAGTTCGTGGGTGAACATTGGTGAGGGAGAGAATATGGATGAATACCGGTGAGGGAGAGTTCATGGTTGAACACCGGTGAGGGAGAGTTCGTGGTGAACACCGGTGAGGGAGATTTTGTGTGTGAACATTGGTGAGGGAGAGATTATGGGTGAATACCGGTGAGGGAGAGTTCGTGGGTGAACATTGGTGAGGGAGAGATTATGGGTGAACACCGGTGAGGGAGAGTTCATGGCTGAACATTGGTGAGGGAGAGATTATGGGTGAATACCGGTGAGGGAGACTTCGTGGGTGAATACCAGTGAGGGAGAGTTTGTGGGTGTACATTGGTGAGGGAGAGTTCGTGGGTGAACACCGGTGAGGGAGAGTTTGTGGGTGAACATTGGTGCGGGAGAGTTCGTGGGTGAATACCGGTGAGGGAGAGTTCGTGGATAAAAGTTGGTGAGGGAGAGTACATGGGTGAACATTGGTGAGGGAGAGATTATGGGGGAATACTGGTGAGAGAGAGTTTGTGGGTGAACATTGGTGAGGGAGAGATTATGGGTGAATACCGGTGAGGGAGAGTTCTTGCGTGAACTCCGGTGAGGGAGAGTTTGTGGGTGAACATTGGTGAGGGAGAGAATATGGGTGAACACCGGTGAGGGAGAGTTCGTGCGTGAACACCGGTGAGGGAGAGTTCGTGGGTGAACATTGGTGAGGGAGAGGATTATGGGTGAATACCGGTGAGGGAGGGATCGTAGGTGAATACCGGTGAGGCAGAGTGCGTGGGGTGAAACATTGCTGAGGGAGAGTTCGTGGGTGAACACCGGTGAGGGAGAGTTCGTGGGTGAACATTGGTGAGGGAGAGATTATGGGTGAATACCGGTGAGGGAGAGTTCGTGGGGGAACACCGGTGAGGGAGAGTTCGTGGGTGAACATTGGTGAGGGGAGAGATTTATGGGTGAACACCGGTGAGGGAGAGATTATGGGTGAATACCGGTGAGGTAGAGATTATGGGTGAATACCAGTGAGGGAGAGTTTCGTGGGTGAACATTGGTGAGGGGAGGGGTCGTGCATGAACATCGGTGAGGGAGAGTTTCGTGGGTGAAACATTGGTGAGGGAGGAGTTCGTGGGTGAACATTGGTGAGGGAGAGAATATGGGTGAATACCGGTGAGGGGAGAGTTCGTGGTGAACACCGGTGAGGGAGATTTTGTGTGTGAACATTGGTGAGGGAGAGATTATGGGTGAATACCGGTGAGGGAGAGTTTCGTGGGTGAACATTGGTGAGGGAGAGATTATGGGTGAACACCGGTGAGGGAGAGTTCATGGCTGAACATTGGTGAGGGAGAGATTATGGGTGAATACCGGTGAGGGAGACTTTCGTGGGTGAATACCAGTGAGGGAGAGTTTTGTGGGTGTACATTGGTGAGGGAGAGTTCGTGGGTGAACACCGGTGAGGGAGAGTTTTGTGGGTGAACATTGGTGCGGGAGAGTTCGTGGGTGAATACCGGTGAGGGAGAGTTCGTGGATAAAAGTTGGTGAGGGAGAGTACATGGGTGAACATTGGTGAGGGAGAGATTATGGGTGAACACCGGTGAGGGAGAGTTCGTGAGTGAACATTGGTGAGGGAGAGATTATGGGTGAATACCGGTGAGGGGAGAGTTCGTGGGTGAACATTGGTGAGGGAGAGATTATGGGTGAATACCGGTGAGGGAGACTTCGTGGGTGAACATTGGTGAGGGAGAGATTATGGGTGAAACATTGGTGAGGGAGAGATTATGGGTGAATACCGGTGAGGTAGACTTCGTGGGTGAACATTGGTGAGGGAGAGATTATGGGTGAACACCGGTGAGGGAGAGTACATGGCTGAACATTGGTGAGGGAGAGATTATGGGTGAATACCGGTGAGGGAGAGTTTCGTGGGTGAATACCAGTGAGGGAGAGTTTGTGGGTGTACATTGGTGGAGGGAGAGTTCGTGGGTGAAACACCGGTGAGGGAGAGTTTGTGGGTGAACATTGGTGCGGGAGAGTTCGTGGGTGAATACCGGTGAGGGAGAGTTCGTGGATAAAAGGTTGGTGAGGGAGGAGTTCGTGGGGGAAAACCGTTGAGGGAGATTTTCGTGGGTGAAACATTGGTGAGGGAGAGATTATGGGTGAATACCGGTGAGGGAGAGTTCGTGGGTGAACATTGGTGAGGGAGAGATTATGGGTGAACACCGGTGAGGGAGAGTTCGTGGGTGAACATTGGTGAGGGAGAGATTATGGGTGAATACCGGTGAGGGAGAGTTCGTGGGTGAACATTGGTGAGGGAGAGATTATGGGTGGAATACCGGTGAGGGAGACTTCGTGGGTGAACATTGGTGAGGGAGAGATTATGGGTGAACATTGGTGAGGGAGAGATTATGGGTGAATACCGGTGAGGGAGAGTTCGTGGGGTGAACATTGGTGAGGGAGAGATTATGGGTGAATACCGGTGAGGGGAGACTTCGTGGGTGAACATTGGTGAGGGAGAGATTATGGGTGAATACCGGTGAGGGAGACTTCGTGGGTGAACACTGGTGAGGGAGAGTTTGTGGGTGAACATTGGTGAGGGAGAGATTATGGGTGTATACCGGTGAGGGAGAGTTCGTGGGGTGAACATTGGTGAGGGAGAGATTATGGGTGAATACCGGTGAGGGAGACTTCGTGGGTGAACATTGGTGAGGGAGAGATTATGGGTGAATACCGGTGAGGGAGAGTTCGTGGGTGAAAATTGGTGAGGGAGAGATTTATGGGTGAACACCGGTGAGGGAGAGTTCATGGCTGAACATTGGTGAGGGAGGGAGAGTTCGTGGGTGAATACCAGTGAGGGAGAGTTTGTGGGTGTACATTGGTGAGGGAGAGTTCGTGGGTGAACACCGGTGAGGGAGAGTTTGTGGGTGAACATTGGTGAGGGAGAGTTCGTGGGTGAATACCGGTGAGGGAGAGTTCGTGGATAAAAGTTGGTGAGGGAGCGTACATGGGTGAACACCCGTGAGGGAGAGTTCAAGGTGAACATTGGTGAGGGAGAGATTATGGGTGAACACCGGAGAGGTGGAGTTCATGGGTGAACATTGGTGAGGGAGAGATTATGGGTGAACACCGGTGAGGGAGAGTTCGTGGGTGAACATTGGTGAGGGAGAGATTATGGGTGAATACCGGTGAGGGAGGGATCGTAGGTGAATACCGGTGAGGCAGAGTGCGTGGGTGAACATTGCTGAGGGAGAGTTCGTGGGTGAACACCGGTGAGGGAGAGTTCGTGGGTGAACATTGGTGAGGGAGAGATTATGGGTGAACACCGGTGAGGGAGAGATTATGGGTGAATACCGGTGAGGTAGAGATTATGGGTGAATACCAGTGAGGGAGAGTTCGTGGGTGAACATTGGTGAGGGAGGGGTCGTGCATGAACATCGGTGAGGGAGAGTTCGTGGGTGAACATTGGTGAGGGAGAGTTCGTGGGTGAACATTGGTGAGGGAGAGAATATGGGTGAATACCGGTGAGGGAGTGTTCGTGCGTGAACACCGGTGAGGGAGAGTTCGTGTTTGAACATTGATGAGGTAGAGATTATGGGTGAATACCGGTGAGGGAGAGTTCGTGGGTGAACATTGGTGAGGGAGAGAATATGGATGAATACCGGTGAGGGAGAGTTCATGGTTGAACACCGGTGAGGGAGAGTTCGTGGTGAACACCGGTGAGGGAGATTTTGTGTGTGAACATTGGTGAGGGAGAGATTATGGGTGAATACCGGTGAGGGAGAGTTCGTGGGTGAACATTGGTGAGGGAGAGATTATGGGTGAACACCGGTGAGGGAGAGTTCATGGCTGAACATTGGTGAGGGAGAGATTATGGGTGAATACCGGTGAGGGAGACTTCGTGGGTGAATACCAGTGAGGGAGAGTTTGTGGGTGTACATTGGTGAGGGAGAGTTCGTGGGTGAACACCGGTGAGGGAGAGTTTGTGGGTGAACATTGGTGCGGGAGAGTTCGTGGGTGAATACCGGTGAGGGAGAGTTCGTGGATAAAAGTTGGTGAGGGAGAGTACATGGGTGAACATTGGTGAGGGAGAGATTATGGGGGAATACTGGTGAGAGAGAGTTTGTGGGTGAACATTGGTGAGGGAGAGATTATGGGTGAATACCGGTGAGGGAGAGTTCTTGCGTGAACTCCGGTGAGGGAGAGTTTGTGGGTGAACATTGGTGAGGGAGAGAATATGGGTGAACACCGGTGAGGGAGAGTTCGTGCGTGAACACCGGTGAGGGAGAGTTCGTGGGTGAACATTGGTGAGGGAGAGATTATGGGTGAATACCGGTGAGGGAGGGATCGTAGGTGAATACCGGTGAGGCAGAGTGCGTGGGTGAACATTGCTGAGGGAGAGTTCGTGGGTGAACACCGGTGAGGGAGAGTTCGTGGGTGAACATTGGTGAGGGAGAGATTATGGGTGAATACCGGTGAGGGAGAGTTCGTGGGGGAACACCGGTGAGGGAGAGTTCGTGGGTGAACATTGGTGAGGGAGAGATTATGGGTGAACACCGGTGAGGGAGAGATTATGGGTGAATACCGGTGAGGTAGAGATTATGGGTGAATACCAGTGAGGGAGAGTTCGTGGGTGAACATTGGTGAGGGAGGGGTCGTGCATGAACATCGGTGAGGGAGAGTTCGTGGGTGAACATTGGTGAGGGAGAGTTCGTGGGTGAACATTGGTGAGGGAGAGAATATGGGTGAATACCGGTGAGGGAGAGTTCGTGGTGAACACCGGTGAGGGAGATTTTGTGTGTGAACATTGGTGAGGGAGAGATTATGGGTGAATACCGGTGAGGGAGAGTTCGTGGGTGAACATTGGTGAGGGAGAGATTATGGGTGAACACCGGTGAGGGAGAGTTCATGGCTGAACATTGGTGAGGGAGAGATTATGGGTGAATACCGGTGAGGGAGACTTCGTGGGTGAATACCAGTGAGGGAGAGTTTGTGGGTGTACATTGGTGAGGGAGAGTTCGTGGGTGAACACCGGTGAGGGAGAGTTTGTGGGTGAACATTGGTGCGGGAGAGTTCGTGGGTGAATACCGGTGAGGGAGAGTTCGTGGATAAAAGTTGGTGAGGGAGAGTACATGGGTGAACATTGGTGAGGGAGAGATTATGGGTGAACACCGGTGAGGGAGAGTTCGTGAGTGAACATTGGTGAGGGAGAGATTATGGGTGAATACCGGTGAGGGAGAGTTCGTGGGTGAACATTGGTGAGGGAGAGATTATGGGTGAATACCGGTGAGGGAGACTTCGTGGGTGAACATTGGTGAGGGAGAGATTATGGGTGAACATTGGTGAGGGAGAGATTATGGGTGAATACCGGTGAGGTAGACTTCGTGGGTGAACATTGGTGAGGGAGAGATTATGGGTGAACACCGGTGAGGGAGAGTACATGGCTGAACATTGGTGAGGGAGAGATTATGGGTGAATACCGGTGAGGGAGAGTTCGTGGGTGAATACCAGTGAGGGAGAGTTTGTGGGTGTACATTGGTGAGGGAGAGTTCGTGGGTGAACACCGGTGAGGGAGAGTTTGTGGGTGAACATTGGTGCGGGAGAGTTCGTGGGTGAATACCGGTGAGGGAGAGTTCGTGGATAAAAGTTGGTGAGGGAGAGTTCGTGGGGGAAAACCGTTGAGGGAGATTTCGTGGGTGAACATTGGTGAGGGAGAGATTATGGGTGAATACCGGTGAGGGAGAGTTCGTGGGTGAACATTGGTGAGGGAGAGATTATGGGTGAACACCGGTGAGGGAGAGTTCGTGGGTGAACATTGGTGAGGGAGAGATTATGGGTGAATACCGGTGAGGGAGAGTTCGTGGGTGAACATTGGTGAGGGAGAGATTATGGGTGAATACCGGTGAGGGAGACTTCGTGGGTGAACATTGGTGAGGGAGAGATTATGGGTGAACATTGGTGAGGGAGAGATTATGGGTGAATACCGGTGAGGGAGAGTTCGTGGGTGAACATTGGTGAGGGAGAGATTATGGGTGAATACCGGTGAGGGAGACTTCGTGGGTGAACATTGGTGAGGGAGAGATTATGGGTGAATACCGGTGAGGGAGACTTCGTGGGTGAACACTGGTGAGGGAGAGTTTGTGGGTGAACATTGGTGAGGGAGAGATTATGGGTGTATACCGGTGAGGGAGAGTTCGTGGGTGAACATTGGTGAGGGAGAGATTATGGGTGAATACCGGTGAGGGAGACTTCGTGGGTGAACATTGGTGAGGGAGAGATTATGGGTGAATACCGGTGAGGGAGAGTTCGTGGGTGAAAATTGGTGAGGGAGAGATTATGGGTGAACACCGGTGAGGGAGAGTTCATGGCTGAACATTGGTGAGGGAGAGATTATGGGTGAATACCGGTGAGGGAGAGTTCGTGGGTGAATACCAGTGAGGGAGAGTTTGTGGGTGTACATTGGTGAGGGAGAGTTCGTGGGTGAACACCGGTGAGGGAGAGTTTGTGGGTGAACATTGGTGAGGGAGAGTTCGTGGGTGAATACCGGTGAGGGAGAGTTCGTGGATAAAAGTTGGTGAGGGAGCGTACATGGGTGAACACCCGTGAGGGAGAGTTCAAGGTGAACATTGGTGAGGGAGAGATTATGGGTGAACACCGGAGAGGTGGAGTTCATGGGTGAACATTGGTGAGGGAGAGATTATGGGTGAACACCGGTGAGGGAGAGTTCGTGGGTGAACATTGGTGAGGGAGAGATTATGGGTGAATACCGGTGAGGGAGGGATCGTAGGTGAATACCGGTGAGGCAGAGTGCGTGGGTGAACATTGCTGAGGGAGAGTTCGTGGGTGAACACCGGTGAGGGAGAGTTCGTGGGTGAACATTGGTGAGGGAGAGATTATGGGTGAACACCGGTGAGGGAGAGATTATGGGTGAATACCGGTGAGGTAGAGATTATGGGTGAATACCAGTGAGGGAGAGTTCGTGGGTGAACATTGGTGAGGGAGGGGTCGTGCATGAACATCGGTGAGGGAGAGTTCGTGGGTGAACATTGGTGAGGGAGAGTTCGTGGGTGAACATTGGTGAGGGAGAGAATATGGGTGAATACCGGTGAGGGAGTGTTCGTGCGTGAACACCGGTGAGGGAGAGTTCGTGTTTGAACATTGATGAGGTAGAGATTATGGGTGAATACCGGTGAGGGAGAGTTCGTGGGTGAACATTGGTGAGGGAGAGAATATGGATGAATACCGGTGAGGGAGAGTTCATGGTTGAACACCGGTGAGGGAGAGTTCGTGGTGAACACCGGTGAGGGAGATTTTGTGTGTGAACATTGGTGAGGGAGAGATTATGGGTGAATACCGGTGAGGGAGAGTTCGTGGGTGAACATTGGTGAGGGAGAGATTATGGGTGAACACCGGTGAGGGAGAGTTCATGGCTGAACATTGGTGAGGGAGAGATTATGGGTGAATACCGGTGAGGGAGACTTCGTGGGTGAATACCAGTGAGGGAGAGTTTGTGGGTGTACATTGGTGAGGGAGAGTTCGTGGGTGAACACCGGTGAGGGAGAGTTTGTGGGTGAACATTGGTGCGGGAGAGTTCGTGGGTGAATACCGGTGAGGGAGAGTTCGTGGATAAAAGTTGGTGAGGGAGAGTACATGGGTGAACATTGGTGAGGGAGAGATTATGGGTGAACACCGGTGAGGGAGAGTTCGTGAGTGAACATTGGTGAGGGAGAGATTATGGGTGAATACCGGTGAGGGAGAGTTCGTGGGTGAACATTGGTGAGGGAGAGATTATGGGTGAATACCGGTGAGGGAGACTTCGTGGGTGAACATTGGTGAGGGAGAGATTATGGGTGAACATTGGTGAGGGAGAGATTATGGGTGAATACCGGTGAGGTAGACTTCGTGGGTGAACATTGGTGAGGGAGAGATTATGGGTGAACACCGGTGAGGGAGAGTACATGGCTGAACATTGGTGAGGGAGAGATTATGGGTGAATACCGGTGAGGGAGAGTTCGTGGGTGAATACCAGTGAGGGAGAGTTTGTGGGTGTACATTGGTGAGGGAGAGTTCGTGGGTGAACACCGGTGAGGGAGAGTTTGTGGGTGAACATTGGTGCGGGAGAGTTCGTGGGTGAATACCGGTGAGGGAGAGTTCGTGGATAAAAGTTGGTGAGGGAGAGTTCGTGGGGGAAAACCGTTGAGGGAGATTTCGTGGGTGAACATTGGTGAGGGAGAGATTATGGGTGAATACCGGTGAGGGAGAGTTCGTGGGTGAACATTGGTGAGGGAGAGATTATGGGTGAACACCGGTGAGGGAGAGTTCGTGGGTGAACATTGGTGAGGGAGAGATTATGGGTGAATACCGGTGAGGGAGAGTTCGTGGGTGAACATTGGTGAGGGAGAGATTATGGGTGAATACCGGTGAGGGAGACTTCGTGGGTGAACATTGGTGAGGGAGAGATTATGGGTGAACATTGGTGAGGGAGAGATTATGGGTGAATACCGGTGAGGGAGAGTTCGTGGGTGAACATTGGTGAGGGAGAGATTATGGGTGAATACCGGTGAGGGAGACTTCGTGGGTGAACATTGGTGAGGGAGAGATTATGGGTGAATACCGGTGAGGGAGACTTCGTGGGTGAACACTGGTGAGGGAGAGTTTGTGGGTGAACATTGGTGAGGGAGAGATTATGGGTGTATACCGGTGAGGGAGAGTTCGTGGGTGAACATTGGTGAGGGAGAGATTATGGGTGAATACCGGTGAGGGAGACTTCGTGGGTGAACATTGGTGAGGGAGAGATTATGGGTGAATACCGGTGAGGGAGAGTTCGTGGGTGAAAATTGGTGAGGGAGAGATTATGGGTGAACACCGGTGAGGGAGAGTTCATGGCTGAACATTGGTGAGGGAGAGATTATGGGTGAATACCGGTGAGGGAGAGTTCGTGGGTGAATACCAGTGAGGGAGAGTTTGTGGGTGTACATTGGTGAGGGAGAGTTCGTGGGTGAACACCGGTGAGGGAGAGTTTGTGGGTGAACATTGGTGAGGGAGAGTTCGTGGGTGAATACCGGTGAGGGAGAGTTCGTGGATAAAAGTTGGTGAGGGAGCGTACATGGGTGAACACCCGTGAGGGAGAGTTCAAGGTGAACATTGGTGAGGGAGAGATTATGGGTGAACACCGGAGAGGTGGAGTTCATGGGTGAACATTGGTGAGGGAGAGATTATGGGTGAACACCGGTGAGGGAGAGTTCGTGGGTGAACATTGGTGAGGGAGAGATTATGGGTGAATACCGGTGAGGGAGAGTTCGTGGGTGAACATTGGTGAGGCAGAGATTATGGGTGAATACCGATGAAGGAGACTTCGTGGGTGAACATTGGTGAGGGAGAGATTATGGGTGAACACTGGTGAGGGAGAGTTTGTGGGTGAACATTGGTGAGGGAGTGATTATGGGTGAATACCTGTGAGGGAGAGTTCGTGGGTGAACATTGGTGAGGGAGAGATTATGGGTGAACACTGGTGAGGGAGAGTTCGTGGGTGAACATTGGTGAGGGAGTGTTCATGGGTGAACACTGGTGATGGAGAGTTCGTGGGTGAACATTGGTGAGGGAGAGATTATGGGTGAATACCGGTGAGGGAGAGATCGTAGGTGAATACCGGTGAGTCAGAGTGCGTGGGTGAACATTGCTGAGGGAGAGTTCGTGGGTGAACACCGGTGAGGGAGAGTTCGTGGGTGAACATTGGTGAGGGAGAGATTATGGGTGAATACCGGTGAGGGAGAGTTCGAGGGTGAACACCGGTGAGGGAGAGTTCGTGGGTGAACAGTGGTGAGGGAGAGATTATGGGTGAATACCGGTGAGGGAGAGATTATGGGTGAATACCAGTGAGGGAGAGTTCGTGGGTGAACATTGGTGAGGGAGGGGTCGTGCATGAACATCGGTGAGGGAGAGTTCGTGGGTGAACATTGGTGAGGGAGAGTTCGTGGGTGAACATTGGTGAGGGAGAGAATATGGGTGAATACCGGTGAGGGAGAGTTCGTGGGTGAACATTGGTGAGGGAGAGATTATGGGTGAATACCGGTGAGGGAGACTTCGTGGGTGAACACTGGTGAGGGAGAGTTTGTGGGTGAACATTGGTGAGGGAGAGATTATGGGTGTATACCGGTGAGGGAGAGTTCGTGGGTGAACATTGGTGAGGGAGAGATTATGGGTGAATACCGGTGAGGGAGACTTCGTGGGTGAACATTGGTGAGGGAGAGATTATGGGTGAATACCGGTGAGGGAGAGTTCGTGGGTGAAAATTGGTGAGGGAGAGATTATGGGTGAACACCGGTGAGGGAGAGTTCATGGCTGAACATTGGTGAGGGAGAGATTATGGGTGAATACCGGTGAGGGAGAGTTCGTGGGTGAATACCAGTGAGGGAGAGTTTGTGGGTGTACATTGGTGAGGGAGAGTTCGTGGGTGAACACCGGTGAGGGAGAGTTTGTGGGTGAACATTGGTGAGGGAGAGTTCGTGGGTGAATACCGGTGAGGGAGAGTTCGTGGATAAAAGTTGGTGAGGGAGCGTACATGGGTGAACACCCGTGAGGGAGAGTTCAAGGTGAACATTGGTGAGGGAGAGATTATGGGTGAACACCGGAGAGGTGGAGTTCATGGGTGAACATTGGTGAGGGAGAGATTATGGGTGAACACCGGTGAGGGAGAGTTCGTGGGTGAACATTGGTGAGGGAGAGATTATGGGTGAATACCGGTGAGGGAGAGTTCGTGGGTGAACATTGGTGAGTCAGAGATTATGGGTGAATACCGATGAGGGAGACTTCGTGGGTGAACATTGGTGAGGGAGAGATTATGGGTGAACACTGGTGAGGGAGAGTTTGTGGGTGAACATTGGTGAGGGAGTGATTATGGGTGAATACCTGTGAGGGAGAGTTCGTGGGTGAACATTGGTGAGGGAGAGATTATGGGTGAACACTGGTGATGGAGAGTTCGTGGGTGAACATTGGTGAGGGAGTGTTCATGGGTGAACACTGGTGATGGAGAGTTCGTGGGTGAACATTGGTGAGGGAGAGATTATGGGTGAATACCGGTGAGGGAGAGATCGTAGGTGAATACCGGTGAGTCAGAGTGCGTGGGTGAACATTGCTGAGGGAGAGTTCGTGGGTGAACACCGGTGAGGGAGAGTTCGTGGGTGAACATTGGTGAGGGAGAGATTATGGGTGAATACCGGTGAGGGAGAGTTCGAGGGTGAACACCGGTGAGGGAGAGTTCGTGGGTGAACAGTGGTGAGGGAGAGATTATGGGTGAATACCGGTGAGGGAGAGATTATGGGTGAATACCAGTGAGGGAGAGTTCGTGGGTGAACATTGGTGAGGGAGGGGTCGTGCATGAACATCGGTGAGGGAGAGTTCGTGGGTGAACATTGGTGAGGGAGAGTTCGTGGGTGAACATTGGTGAGGGAGAGAATATGGGTGAATACCGGTGAGGGAGAGTTCGTGGGTGAACATTGGTGAGGGAGAGAATATGGGTGAATACCGGTGATGGAGAGTTCGTGGTTGAACACTGGTGAGTGAGAGTTCGTGGGTGAACATTGGTGAGGTAGAGAATATGGGTGAATACCGGTGAGGGAGAGTTCGTGGGTGAACATTGGTGAGGGAGGGGTCGTGCATGAACATCGGTGAGGGAGAGTTCGTGGGTGAACATTGGTGAGGGAGAGTTCGTGGGTGAACATTGGTGAGGTAGAGATTATGGGTGAATACCGGTGAGGGAGAGTTCGTGGGTGAACATTGGTGAGGGAGAGAATATGGCTGAATACCGGTGAGGGAGAGTTCGTGGTTGAACACCGGTGAGGGAGAGTTCGTGGTGAACACTGGTGAGGGAGATTTTGTGGGTGAACATTGGTGAGGGAGAGTTCGTGGGGGAAAACCGTTGAGGGAGATTTCGTGGCTGAACATTGGTGAGGGAGAGTTCGTGGGTGAACATTGGTGAGGGAGAGTTCGTGGGTGAACATTGGTGAGGTAGAGTTCATGGGTGAACACTGGTGAGGGAGAGTTTGTTGGTGAACATTGGTGAGGGAGAGATTATTGGTGAACATTGGTGAGGGAGAGTTCGTGTGTGAACTCCGGTGAGGGAGAGTTCGTGGGTGAACATTGGTGAGGTAGAGTTCATGGGTGAACACTGGTGAGGGAGAGTTTGTTGGTGAACATTGGTGAGGGAGAGATTATGGGTGAATACCGGTGAGGGAGAGTTCGTGGGTAATCATTAGTGAGGGAGAGTTCGTGGGTGAAAACCCGTGAGGGAGAGTTCGTGGGTGAACATTGTCTAGGGAGAGTTCGTGGGTGAATACCGGTGAGGAAAGTTTATGTGTGAACACCGGTGAGGGAGAGTTCGTGGGTGAACATTGGTGAGGGAGAGATTATGGGTGAACACCGGTGAGGGAGTTTTCGTGGGTGAACATTGGTGAGGGAGAGTTCGTGCATGAACATCGGTGAGGGAGAGTTCGTGGGTGAACATTGGTGAGGGAGTTCGTGCATGAACACCGGTGAGGGAGAGTTCGTGGGTGAACACCGGTGAGGGAGAGTTTGTGGGTGAACATTGGTGAGGGAGAGATAATGGGTGAACACCGGTGAGGGAGAGATTATGGGTGAATACCCGTGAGGGAGAGATTATGGGTGAATACCAGTGAGGGAGAGTTCGTGGGTGAACATTGGTGAGGGAGGGGTCGTGCATGAACTCGGTGAGGGAGAGTTCGTGGGTGAACATTGGTGAGGGAGAGTTCGTGGGTGAACATTGGTGAGGGAGAGAATATGGGTGAATACCGGTGAGGGAGAGTTCGTGGTTGAACACCGGTGAGGGAGAGTTCGTGGTGAACACCGGTGAGGTAGAGATTATGGGTGAACACCGGTGAGGGAGAGTTCATGGCTGAACATTGGTGAGGGAGAGATTATGGGTGAATACCGGTGAGGGAGAGTTCGTGGGAGAATACCGGTGAGGGAGAGTTTGTGGGTGAACATTGGTGAGGGAGAGATTATGGGTGAACACTGGTGATGGAGAGTTCGTGGGTGAACATTGGTGAGGGAGTGTTCATGGGTGAACACTGGTGATGGAGAGTTCGTGGGTGAACATTGGTGAGGGAGAGATTATGGGTGAATACCGGTGAGGGAGAGATCGTAGGTGAATACCGGTGAGTCAGAGTGCGTGGGTGAACATTGCTGAGGGAGAGTTCGTGGGTGAACACCGGTGAGGGAGAGTTCGTGGGTGAACATTGGTGAGGGAGAGATTATGGGTGAATACCGGTGAGGGAGAGTTCGAGGGTGAACACCGGTGAGGGAGAGTTCGTGGGTGAACAGTGGTGAGGGAGAGATTATGGGTGAATACCGGTGAGGGAGAGATTATGGGTGAATACCAGTGAGGGAGAGTTCGTGGGTGAACATTGGTGAGGGAGGGGTCGTGCATGAACATCGGTGAGGGAGAGTTCGTGGGTGAACATTGGTGAGGGAGAGTTCGTGGGTGAACATTGGTGAGGGAGAGATTATGGGTGAACACCGGTGAGGGAGAGTTCGTGGGTGAACATTGGTGAGGGAGAGATTATGGGTGAATACCGGTGAGGGAGAGTTCGAGGGTGAACACCGGTGAGGGAGAGTTCGTGGGTGAACAGTGGTGAGGGAGAGATTATGGGTGAATACCGGTGAGGGAGAGATTATGGGTGAATACCAGTGAGGGAGAGTTCGTGGGTGAACATTGGTGAGGGAGGGGTCGTGCATGAACATCGGTGAGGGAGAGTTCGTGGGTGAACATTGGTGAGGGAGAGTTCGTGGGTGAACATTGGTGAGGGAGAGATTATGGGTGAACACCGGTGAGGGAGAGTTCGTGGGTGAACATTGGTGCGGGAGAGTTCGTGGGTGAATACCGGTGAGGGAGAGTTCGTGGATAAAAGTTGGTGAGGGAGAGTACATGGGTGAACATTGGTGAGGGAGAGATTATGGGGGAATACTGGTGAGAGAGAGTTTGTGGGTGAACATTGGTGAGGGAGAGATTATGGGTGAATACCGGTGAGGGAGAGTTCTTGCGTGAACTCCGGTGAGGGAGAGTTTGTGGGTGAACATTGGTGAGGGAGAGAATATGGGTGAACACCGGTGAGGGAGAGTTCGTGCGTGAACACCGGTGAGGGAGAGTTCGTGGGTGAACATTGGTGAGGGAGAGATTATGGGTGAATACCGGTGAGGGAGGGATCGTAGGTGAATACCGGTGAGGCAGAGTGCGTGGGTGAACATTGCTGAGGGAGAGTTCGTGGGTGAACACCGGTGAGGGAGAGTTCGTGGGTGAACATTGGTGAGGGAGAGATTATGGGTGAATACCGGTGAGGGAGAGTTCGTGGGGGAACACCGGTGAGGGAGAGTTCGTGGGTGAACATTGGTGAGGGAGAGATTATGGGTGAACACCGGTGAGGGAGAGATTATGGGTGAATACCGGTGAGGTAGAGATTATGGGTGAATACCAGTGAGGGAGAGTTCGTGGGTGAACATTGGTGAGGGAGGGGTCGTGCATGAACATCGGTGAGGGAGAGTTCGTGGGTGAACATTGGTGAGGGAGAGTTCGTGGGTGAACATTGGTGAGGGAGAGAATATGGGTGAATACCGGTGAGGGAGAGTTCGTGGTGAACACCGGTGAGGGAGATTTTGTGTGTGAACATTGGTGAGGGAGAGATTATGGGTGAATACCGGTGAGGGAGAGTTCGTGGGTGAACATTGGTGAGGGAGAGATTATGGGTGAACACCGGTGAGGGAGAGTTCATGGCTGAACATTGGTGAGGGAGAGATTATGGGTGAATACCGGTGAGGGAGACTTCGTGGGTGAATACCAGTGAGGGAGAGTTTGTGGGTGTACATTGGTGAGGGAGAGTTCGTGGGTGAACACCGGTGAGGGAGAGTTTGTGGGTGAACATTGGTGCGGGAGAGTTCGTGGGTGAATACCGGTGAGGGAGAGTTCGTGGATAAAAGTTGGTGAGGGAGAGTACATGGGTGAACATTGGTGAGGGAGAGATTATGGGTGAACACCGGTGAGGGAGAGTTCGTGAGTGAACATTGGTGAGGGAGAGATTATGGGTGAATACCGGTGAGGGAGAGTTCGTGGGTGAACATTGGTGAGGGAGAGATTATGGGTGAATACCGGTGAGGGAGACTTCGTGGGTGAACATTGGTGAGGGAGAGATTATGGGTGAACATTGGTGAGGGAGAGATTATGGGTGAATACCGGTGAGGTAGACTTCGTGGGTGAACATTGGTGAGGGAGAGATTATGGGTGAACACCGGTGAGGGAGAGTACATGGCTGAACATTGGTGAGGGAGAGATTATGGGTGAATACCGGTGAGGGAGAGTTCGTGGGTGAATACCAGTGAGGGAGAGTTTGTGGGTGTACATTGGTGAGGGAGAGTTCGTGGGTGAACACCGGTGAGGGAGAGTTTGTGGGTGAACATTGGTGCGGGAGAGTTCGTGGGTGAATACCGGTGAGGGAGAGTTCGTGGATAAAAGTTGGTGAGGGAGAGTTCGTGGGGGAAAACCGTTGAGGGAGATTTCGTGGGTGAACATTGGTGAGGGAGAGATTATGGGTGAATACCGGTGAGGGAGAGTTCGTGGGTGAACATTGGTGAGGGAGAGATTATGGGTGAACACCGGTGAGGGAGAGTTCGTGGGTGAACATTGGTGAGGGAGAGATTATGGGTGAATACCGGTGAGGGAGAGTTCGTGGGTGAACATTGGTGAGGGAGAGATTATGGGTGAATACCGGTGAGGGAGACTTCGTGGGTGAACATTGGTGAGGGAGAGATTATGGGTGAACATTGGTGAGGGAGAGATTATGGGTGAATACCGGTGAGGGAGAGTTCGTGGGTGAACATTGGTGAGGGAGAGATTATGGGTGAATACCGGTGAGGGAGACTTCGTGGGTGAACATTGGTGAGGGAGAGATTATGGGTGAATACCGGTGAGGGAGACTTCGTGGGTGAACACTGGTGAGGGAGAGTTTGTGGGTGAACATTGGTGAGGGAGAGATTATGGGTGTATACCGGTGAGGGAGAGTTCGTGGGTGAACATTGGTGAGGGAGAGATTATGGGTGAATACCGGTGAGGGAGACTTCGTGGGTGAACATTGGTGAGGGAGAGATTATGGGTGAATACCGGTGAGGGAGAGTTCGTGGGTGAAAATTGGTGAGGGAGAGATTATGGGTGAACACCGGTGAGGGAGAGTTCATGGCTGAACATTGGTGAGGGAGAGATTATGGGTGAATACCGGTGAGGGAGAGTTCGTGGGTGAATACCAGTGAGGGAGAGTTTGTGGGTGTACATTGGTGAGGGAGAGTTCGTGGGTGAACACCGGTGAGGGAGAGTTTGTGGGTGAACATTGGTGAGGGAGAGTTCGTGGGTGAATACCGGTGAGGGAGAGTTCGTGGATAAAAGTTGGTGAGGGAGCGTACATGGGTGAACACCCGTGAGGGAGAGTTCAAGGTGAACATTGGTGAGGGAGAGATTATGGGTGAACACCGGAGAGGTGGAGTTCATGGGTGAACATTGGTGAGGGAGAGATTATGGGTGAACACCGGTGAGGGAGAGTTCGTGGGTGAACATTGGTGAGGGAGAGATTATGGGTGAATACCGGTGAGGGAGGGATCGTAGGTGAATACCGGTGAGGCAGAGTGCGTGGGTGAACATTGCTGAGGGAGAGTTCGTGGGTGAACACCGGTGAGGGAGAGTTCGTGGGTGAACATTGGTGAGGGAGAGATTATGGGTGAACACCGGTGAGGGAGAGATTATGGGTGAATACCGGTGAGGTAGAGATTATGGGTGAATACCAGTGAGGGAGAGTTCGTGGGTGAACATTGGTGAGGGAGGGGTCGTGCATGAACATCGGTGAGGGAGAGTTCGTGGGTGAACATTGGTGAGGGAGAGTTCGTGGGTGAACATTGGTGAGGGAGAGAATATGGGTGAATACCGGTGAGGGAGTGTTCGTGCGTGAACACCGGTGAGGGAGAGTTCGTGTTTGAACATTGATGAGGTAGAGATTATGGGTGAATACCGGTGAGGGAGAGTTCGTGGGTGAACATTGGTGAGGGAGAGAATATGGATGAATACCGGTGAGGGAGAGTTCATGGTTGAACACCGGTGAGGGAGAGTTCGTGGTGAACACCGGTGAGGGAGATTTTGTGTGTGAACATTGGTGAGGGAGAGATTATGGGTGAATACCGGTGAGGGAGAGTTCGTGGGTGAACATTGGTGAGGGAGAGATTATGGGTGAACACCGGTGAGGGAGAGTTCATGGCTGAACATTGGTGAGGGAGAGATTATGGGTGAATACCGGTGAGGGAGACTTCGTGGGTGAATACCAGTGAGGGAGAGTTTGTGGGTGTACATTGGTGAGGGAGAGTTCGTGGGTGAACACCGGTGAGGGAGAGTTTGTGGGTGAACATTGGTGCGGGAGAGTTCGTGGGTGAATACCGGTGAGGGAGAGTTCGTGGATAAAAGTTGGTGAGGGAGAGTACATGGGTGAACATTGGTGAGGGAGAGATTATGGGTGAACACCGGTGAGGGAGAGTTCGTGAGTGAACATTGGTGAGGGAGAGATTATGGGTGAATACCGGTGAGGGAGAGTTCGTGGGTGAAACATTGGTGAGGGAGAGATTATGGGTGAATACCGGTGAGGGAGACTTCGTGGGTGAACATTGGTGAGGGAGAGATTATGGGTGAACATTGGTGAGGGAGAGATTATGGGTGAATACCGGTGAGGTAGACTTCGTGGGTGAACATTGGTGAGGGAGAGATTATGGGTGAACACCGGTGAGGGAGAGTACATGGCTGAACATTGGTGAGGGAGAGATTATGGGTGAATACCGGTGAGGGAGAGTTCGTGGGTGAATACCAGTGAGGGAGAGTTTGTGGGTGTACATTGGTGAGGGAGAGTTCGTGGGTGAACACCGGTGAGGGAGAGTTTGTGGGTGAACATTGGTGCGGGAGAGTTCGTGGGTGAATACCGGTGAGGGAGAGTTCGTGGATAAAAGTTGGTGAGGGAGAGTTCGTGGGGGAAAACCGTTGAGGGAGATTTCGTGGGTGAACATTGGTGAGGGAGAGATTATGGGTGAATACCGGTGAGGGAGAGTTCGTGGGTGAACATTGGTGAGGGAGAGATTATGGGTGAACACCGGTGAGGGAGAGTTCGTGGGTGAACATTGGTGAGGGAGAGATTATGGGTGAATACCGGTGAGGGAGAGTTCGTGGGTGAACATTGGTGAGGGAGAGATTATGGGTGAATACCGGTGAGGGGAGACTTCGTGGGTGAACATTGGTGAGGGAGAGATTATGGGTGAACATTGGTGAGGGAGAGATTATGGGTGAATACCGGTGAGGGAGAGTTCGTGGGTGAACATTGGTGAGGGAGAGATTATGGGTGAATACCGGTGAGGGAGACTTCGTGGGTGAACATTGGTGAGGGAGAGATTATGGGTGAATACCGGTGAGGGAGACTTCGTGGGTGAACACTGGTGAGGGAGAGTTTGTGGGTGAACATTGGTGAGGGAGAGATTATGGGTGTATACCGGTGAGGGAGAGTTCGTGGGTGAACATTGGTGAGGGAGAGATTATGGGTGAATACCGGTGAGGGAGACTTCGTGGGTGAACATTGGTGAGGGAGAGATTATGGGTGAATACCGGTGAGGGAGAGTTCGTGGGTGAAAATTGGTGAGGGAGAGATTATGGGTGAACACCGGTGAGGGAGAGTTCATGGCTGAACATTGGTGAGGGAGAGATTATGGGTGAATACCGGTGAGGGAGAGTTCGTGGGTGAATACCAGTGAGGGAGAGTTTGTGGGTGTACATTGGTGAGGGAGAGTTCGTGGGTGAACACCGGTGAGGGAGAGTTTGTGGGTGAACATTGGTGAGGGAGAGTTCGTGGGTGAATACCGGTGAGGGAGAGTTCGTGGATAAAAGTTGGTGAGGGAGCGTACATGGGTGAACACCCGTGAGGGAGAGTTCAAGGTGAACATTGGTGAGGGAGAGATTATGGGTGAACACCGGAGAGGTGGAGTTCATGGGTGAACATTGGTGAGGGAGAGATTATGGGTGAACACCGGTGAGGGAGAGTTCGTGGGTGAACATTGGTGAGGGAGAGATTATGGGTGAATACCGGTGAGGGAGAGTTCGTGGGTGAACATTGGTGAGGCAGAGATTATGGGTGAATACCGATGAAGGAGACTTCGTGGTGAACATTGGTGAGGGAGAGATTATGGGTGAACACTGGTGAGGGAGAGTTTGTGGGTGAACATTGGTGAGGGAGTGATTATGGGTGAATACCTGTGAGGGAGAGTTCGTGGGTGAACATTGGTGAGGGAGAGATTATGGGTGAACACTGGTGAGGGAGAGTTCGTGGGTGAACATGGTGAGGGAGTGTTCATGGGTGAACACTGGTGATGGAGAGTTCGTGGGTGAACATTGGTGAGGGAGAGATTATGGGTGAATACCGGTGAGGGAGAGATCGTAGGTGAATACCGGTGAGTCAGAGTGCGTGGGTGAACATTGCTGAGGGAGAGTTCGTGGGTGAACACCGGTGAGGGAGAGTTCGTGGGTGAACATTGGTGAGGGAGAGATTATGGGTGAATACCGGTGAGGGAGAGTTCGAGGGTGAACACCGGTGAGGGAGAGTTCGTGGGTGAACAGTGGTGAGGGAGAGATTATGGGTGAATACCGGTGAGGGAGAGATTATGGGTGAATACCAGTGAGGGAGAGTTCGTGGGTGAACATTGGTGAGGGAGGGGTCGTGCATGAACATCGGTGAGGGAGAGTTCGTGGGTGAACATTGGTGAGGGAGAGTTCGTGGGTGAACATTGGTGAGGGAGAGAATATGGGTGAATACCGGTGAGGGAGAGTTCGTGGGTGAACATTGGTGAGGGAGAGATTATGGGTGAATACCGGTGAGGGAGACTTCGTGGGTGAACACTGGTGAGGGAGAGTTTGTGGGTGAACATTGGTGAGGGAGAGATTATGGGTGTATACCGGTGAGGGAGAGTTCGTGGGTGAACATTGGTGAGGGAGAGATTATGGGTGAATACCGGTGAGGGAGACTTCGTGGGTGAACATTGGTGAGGGAGAGATTATGGGTGAATACCGGTGAGGGAGAGTTCGTGGGTGAAAATTGGTGAGGGAGAGATTATGGGTGAACACCGGTGAGGGAGAGTTCATGGCTGAACATTGGTGAGGGAGAGATTATGGGTGAATACCGGTGAGGGAGAGTTCGTGGGTGAATACCAGTGAGGGAGAGTTTGTGGGTGTACATTGGTGAGGGAGAGTTCGTGGGTGAACACCGGTGAGGGAGAGTTTGTGGGTGAACATTGGTGAGGGAGAGTTCGTGGGTGAATACCGGTGAGGGAGAGTTCGTGGATAAAAGTTGGTGAGGGAGCGTACATGGGTGAACACCCGTGAGGGAGAGTTCAAGGTGAACATTGGTGAGGGAGAGATTATGGGTGAACACCGGAGAGGTGGAGTTCATGGGTGAACATTGGTGAGGGAGAGATTATGGGTGAACACCGGTGAGGGAGAGTTCGTGGGTGAACATTGGTGAGGGAGAGATTATGGGTGAATACCGGTGAGGGAGAGTTCGTGGGTGAACATTGGTGAGTCAGAGATTATGGGTGAATACCGATGAGGGAGACTTCGTGGGTGAACATTGGTGAGGGAGAGATTATGGGTGAACACTGGTGAGGGAGAGTTTGTGGGTGAACATTGGTGAGGGAGTGATTATGGGTGAATACCTGTGAGGGAGAGTTCGTGGGTGAACATTGGTGAGGGAGAGATTATGGGTGAACACTGGTGATGGAGAGTTCGTGGGTGAACATTGGTGAGGGAGTGTTCATGGGTGAACACTGGTGATGGAGAGTTCGTGGGTGAACATTGGTGAGGGAGAGATTATGGGTGAATACCGGTGAGGGAGAGATCGTAGGTGAATACCGGTGAGTCAGAGTGCGTGGGTGAACATTGCTGAGGGAGAGTTCGTGGGTGAACACCGGTGAGGGAGAGTTCGTGGGTGAACATTGGTGAGGGAGAGATTATGGGTGAATACCGGTGAGGGAGAGTTCGAGGGTGAACACCGGTGAGGGAGAGTTCGTGGGTGAACAGTGGTGAGGGAGAGATTATGGGTGAATACCGGTGAGGGAGAGATTATGGGTGAATACCAGTGAGGGAGAGTTCGTGGGTGAACATTGGTGAGGGAGGGGTCGTGCATGAACATCGGTGAGGGAGAGTTCGTGGGTGAACATTGGTGAGGGAGAGTTCGTGGGTGAACATTGGTGAGGGAGAGAATATGGGTGAATACCGGTGAGGGAGAGTTCGTGGGTGAACATTGGTGAGGGAGAGAATATGGGTGAATACCGGTGATGGAGAGTTCGTGGTTGAACACTGGTGAGTGAGAGTTCGTGGGTGAACATTGGTGAGGTAGAGAATATGGGTGAATACCGGTGAGGGAGAGTTCGTGGGTGAACATTGGTGAGGGAGGGGTCGTGCATGAACATCGGTGAGGGAGAGTTCGTGGGTGAACATTGGTGAGGGAGAGTTCGTGGGTGAACATTGGTGAGGTAGAGATTATGGGTGAATACCGGTGAGGGAGAGTTCGTGGGTGAACATTGGTGAGGGAGAGAATATGGCTGAATACCGGTGAGGGAGAGTTCGTGGTTGAACACCGGTGAGGGAGAGTTCGTGGTGAACACTGGTGAGGGAGATTTTGTGGGTGAACATTGGTGAGGGAGAGTTCGTGGGGGAAAACCGTTGAGGGAGATTTCGTGGCTGAACATTGGTGAGGGAGAGTTCGTGGGTGAACATTGGTGAGGGAGAGTTCGTGGGTGAACATTGGTGAGGTAGAGTTCATGGGTGAACACTGGTGAGGGAGAGTTTGTTGGTGAACATTGGTGAGGGAGAGATTATTGGTGAACATTGGTGAGGGAGAGTTCGTGTGTGAACTCCGGTGAGGGAGAGTTCGTGGGTGAACATTGGTGAGGTAGAGTTCATGGGTGAACACTGGTGAGGGAGAGTTTGTTGGTGAACATTGGTGAGGGAGAGATTATGGGTGAATACCGGTGAGGGAGAGTTCGTGGGTAATCATTAGTGAGGGAGAGTTCGTGGGTGAAAACCCGTGAGGGAGAGTTCGTGGGTGAACATTGTCTAGGGAGAGTTCGTGGGTGAATACCGGTGAGGAAAGTTTATGTGTGAACACCGGTGAGGGAGAGTTCGTGGGTGAACATTGGTGAGGGAGAGATTATGGGTGAACACCGGTGAGGGAGTTTTCGTGGGTGAACATTGGTGAGGGAGAGTTCGTGCATGAACATCGGTGAGGGAGAGTTCGTGGGTGAACATTGGTGAGGGAGTTCGTGCATGAACACCGGTGAGGGAGAGTTCGTGGGTGAACACCGGTGAGGGAGAGTTTGTGGGTGAACATTGGTGAGGGAGAGATAATGGGTGAACACCGGTGAGGGAGAGATTATGGGTGAATACCCGTGAGGGAGAGATTATGGGTGAATACCAGTGAGGGAGAGTTCGTGGGTGAACATTGGTGAGGGAGGGGTCGTGCATGAACTCGGTGAGGGAGAGTTCGTGGGTGAACATTGGTGAGGGAGAGTTCGTGGGTGAACATTGGTGAGGGAGAGAATATGGGTGAATACCGGTGAGGGAGAGTTCGTGGTTGAACACCGGTGAGGGAGAGTTCGTGGTGAACACCGGTGAGGTAGAGATTATGGGTGAACACCGGTGAGGGAGAGTTCATGGCTGAACATTGGTGAGGGAGAGATTATGGGTGAATACCGGTGAGGGAGAGTTCGTGGGAGAATACCGGTGAGGGAGAGTTTGTGGGTGAACATTGGTGAGGGAGAGATTATGGGTGAACACTGGTGATGGAGAGTTCGTGGGTGAACATTGGTGAGGGAGTGTTCATGGGTGAACACTGGTGATGGAGAGTTCGTGGGTGAACATTGGTGAGGGAGAGATTATGGGTGAATACCGGTGAGGGAGAGATCGTAGGTGAATACCGGTGAGTCAGAGTGCGTGGGTGAACATTGCTGAGGGAGAGTTCGTGGGTGAACACCGGTGAGGGAGAGTTCGTGGGTGAACATTGGTGAGGGAGAGATTATGGGTGAATACCGGTGAGGGAGAGTTCGAGGGTGAACACCGGTGAGGGAGAGTTCGTGGGTGAACAGTGGTGAGGGAGAGATTATGGGTGAATACCGGTGAGGGAGAGATTATGGGTGAATACCAGTGAGGGAGAGTTCGTGGGTGAACATTGGTGAGGGAGGGGTCGTGCATGAACATCGGTGAGGGAGAGTTCGTGGGTGAACATTGGTGAGGGAGAGTTCGTGGGTGAACATTGGTGAGGGAGAGAATATGGGTGAATACCGGTGAGGGAGAGTTCGTGGGTGAACATTGGTGAGGGAGAGAATATGGGTGAATACCGGTGATGGAGAGTTCGTGGTTGAACACTGGTGAGTGAGAGTTCGTGGGTGAACATTGGTGAGGTAGAGAATATGGGTGAATACCGGTGAGGGAGAGTTCGTGGGTGAACATTGGTGAGGGAGGGGTCGTGCATGAACATCGGTGAGGGAGAGTTCGTGGGTGAACATTGGTGAGGGAGAGTTCGTGGGTGAACATTGGTGAGGTAGAGATTATGGGTGAATACCGGTGAGGGAGAGTTCGTGGGTGAACATTGGTGAGGGAGAGAATATGGCTGAATACCGGTGAGGGAGAGTTCGTGGTTGAACACCGGTGAGGGAGAGTTCGTGGTGAACACTGGTGAGGGAGATTTTGTGGGTGAACATTGGTGAGGGAGAGTTCGTGGGGGAAAACCGTTGAGGGAGATTTCGTGGCTGAACATTGGTGAGGGAGAGTTCGTGGGTGAACATTGGTGAGGGAGAGTTCGTGGGTGAACATTGGTGAGGTAGAGTTCTTGGGTGAACACTGGTGAGGGAGAGTTTGTTGGTGAACATTGGTGAGGGAGAGATTATTGGTGAACATTGGTGAGGGAGAGTTCGTGTGTGAACTCCGGTGAGGGAGAGTTCGTGGGTGAACATTGGTGAGGTAGAGTTCATGGGTGAACACTGGTGAGGGAGAGTTTGTTGGTGAACATTGGTGAGGGAGAGATTATGGGTGAATACCGGTGAGGGAGAGTTCGTGGGTAATCATTAGTGAGGGAGAGTTCGTGGGTGAAAACCCGTGAGGGAGAGTTCGTGGGTGAACATTGTCTAGGGAGAGTTCGTGGGTGAATACCGGTGAGGAAAGTTTATGTGTGAACACCTGTGAGGGAGAGTTCGTGGGTGAACATTGGTGAGGGAGAGATTATGGGTGAACACCGGTGAGGGAGTTTTCGTGGGTGAACATTGGTGAGGGAGAGTTCGTGCATGAACATCGGTGAGGGAGAGTTCGTGGGTGAACATTGGTGAGGGAGTTCGTGCATGAACACCGGTGAGGGAGAGTTCGTGGGTGAACACCGGTGAGGGAGAGTTTGTGGGTGAACATTGGTGAGGGAGAGATAATGGGTGAACACCGGTGAGGGAGAGATTATGGGTGAATACCCGTGAGGGAGAGATTATGGGTGAATACCAGTGAGGGAGAGTTCGTGGGTGAACATTGGTGAGGGAGGGGTCGTGTATGAACTCGGTGAGGGAGAGTTCGTGGGTGAACATTGGTGAGGGAGAGTTCGTGGGTGAACATTGGTGAGGGAGAGAATATGGGTGAATACCGGTGAGGGAGAGTTCGTGGTTGAACACCGGTGAGGGAGAGTTCGTGGTGAACACCGGTGAGGTAGAGATTATGGGTGAACACCGGTGAGGGAGAGTTCATGGCTGAACATTGGTGAGGGAGAGATTATGGGTGAATACCGGTGAGGGAGAGTTCGTGGGAGAATACCGGTGAGGGAGAGTTTGTGGGTGTACATTGGTGAGGGAGAGTTCGTGGGTGAACACCGGTGAGGGAGAGTTCGTGGGTGAACATTGGTGAGGGAGAGATTATGGGTGAATACCGGTGAGGGAGAGTTCGTGGGTGAACACCGGTGAGGGAGAGTTTGTGGGTGAACATTGGTGAGGGAGAGATAATGGGTGAACACCGGTGAGGGAGAGATTATGGGTGAATACCCGTGAGGGAGAGATTATGGGTGAATACCAGTGAGGGAGAGTTCGTGGGTGAACATTGGTGAGGGAGGGGTCGTGCATGAACTCGGTGAGGGAGAGTTCGTGGGTGAACATTGGTGAGGGAGAGTTCGTGGGTGAACATTGGTGAGGGAGAGAATATGGGTGAATACCGGTGAGGGAGAGTTCGTGGTTGAACACCGGTGAGGGAGAGTTCGTGGTGAACACCGGTGAGGTAGAGATTATGGGTGAACACCGGTGAGGGAGAGTTCGTGGTTGAACACCGGTGAGGGAGAGTTCGTGGGTGAACATTGGTGAGGGAGAGATTATGGGTGAATACCGGTGAGGGAGAGTTCGTGGGAGAATACCGGTGAGGGAGAGTTTGTGGGTGTACATTGGTGAGGGAGAGTTCGTGGGTGAACACCGGTGAGGGAGAGTTCGTGGGTGAACTTTGGTGAGGGAGAGATTATGTATGAACACCGGTGAGGGAGATTTTGTGGGTGAACATTGGTGAGGGAGAGTTCGTGGGGGAAAACCGTTGAGGGAGATTTCGTGGGTGAACATTGGTGAGGGAGAGATTATGGGTGAATACCGGTGAGGGAGAGTTCGTGGGTGAACATTGGTGAGGGAGAGATTATGGGTGAACACCGGTGAGGGAGAGTTCATGGCTGAACATTGGTGAGGGAGAGATTATGGGTGAATACCGGTGAGGGAGAGTTCGTGGGAGAATACCGGTGAGGGAGGGTTTGTGGGTGTACATTGGTGAGGGAGAGTTCGTGGGTGAACACCGGTGAGGGAGAGTTCGTGGGTGAACTTTGGTGAGGGAGAGATTATGTATGAACACCGGTGAGGGAGAGTTCGTGGGTGAACATTGGTGAGGGAGAGATTATGGGTGAACATTGGTGTGGGAGAGTTCGTGGGTGAACAACGGTGAGGGAGAGTTCGTGGGTAAACGTTGGTGAGGGAGAGTTTGTGGGTGAACACCGTTGAGGGAGAGTTCGTGGGTAAACGTTGGTGAGGGAGAGTTTGTGGGTGAACACCGGTGAGGGAGAGTTTGTGGATGAACACCGGTGAGGGAGAGTTTGTGGGTGAACATTGGTGAGGGAGAGTTCGTGGGTGAATACCGGTGAGGGAGAGTTCGTGGATAAAAGTTGGTGAGGGAGCGTACATGGGTGAACACCCGTGAGGGAGAGTTCAAGGTGAACATTGGTGAGGGAGAGATTATGGGTGAACACCGGAGAGGTGGAGTTCATGGGTGAACATTGGTGAGGGAGAGATTATGGGTGAACACCGGTGAGGGAGAGTTCGTGGGTGAACATTGGTGACGGAGAGATTATGGGTGAATTCCGGTGAGGGAGAGTTCGTGGGTGAACATTGGTGAGGCAGAGATTATGGGTGAATACCGATGAGGGAGACTTCGTGGGTGAACATTGGTGAGGGAGAGATTATGGGTGAACACTGGTGAGGGAGAGTTTGTGGGTGAAAATTGGTGAGGGAGTGATTATGGGTGAATACCTGTGAGGGAGAGTTCGTGGGTGAACATTGGTGAGGGAGAGATTATGGGTGAATACCGGTGAGGGAGACTTCGTGGGTGAACATTGGTGAGGGAGAGATTATGGGTGATCACTGGTGAGGGAGAGTTTGTGGGTGAACATTGGTGAGGGAGAGATTATGGGTGAATACCGGTGAGGGAGAGTTCGTGGGTGAACATTGGTGAGGGAGAGATTATGGGTGAACACTGGTGAGGGAGAGTTCGTGGGTGAACATTGGTGAGGGAGTGTTCATGGGTGAACACTGGTGATGGAGAGTTCGTGGGTGAACATTGGTGAGGGAGAGATTATGGGTGAATACCGGTGAGGGAGAGATCGTAGGTGAATACCGGTGAGTCAGAGTGCGTGGGTGAACATTGCTGAGGGAGAGTTCGTGGGTGAACACCGGTGAGGGAGAGTTCGTGGGTGAACATTGGTGAGGGAGAGATTATGGGTGAATACCGGTGAGGGAGAGTTCGAGGGTGAACACCGGTGAGGGAGAGTTCGTGGGTGAACAGTGGTGAGGGAGAGATTATGGGTGAATACCGGTGAGGGAGAGATTATGGGTGAATACCAGTGAGGGAGAGTTCGTGGGTGAACATTGGTGAGGGAGGGGTCGTGCATGAACATCGGTGAGGGAGAGTTCGTGGGTGAACATTGGTGAGGGAGAGTTCGTGGGTGAACATTGGTGAGGGAGAGAATATGGGTGAATACCGGTGAGGGAGAGTTCGTGGGTGAACATTGGTGAGGGAGAGAATATGGGTGAATACCGGTGAGGGAGAGTTCGTGGTTGAACACTGGTGAGGGAGAGTTCGTGGGTGAACATTGGTGAGGTAGAGAATATGGGTGAATACCGGTGAGGGAGAGTTCGTGGGTGAACATTGGTGAGGGAGGGGTCGTGCATGAACATCGGTGAGGGAGAGTTCGTGGGTGAACATTGGTGAGGGAGAGTTCGTGGGTGAACATTGGTGTGGTAGAGATTATGGGTGAATACCGGTGAGGGAGAGTTCGTGGGTGAACATTGGTGAGGGAGAGAATATGGCTGAATACCGGTGAGGGAGAGTTCGTGGTTGAACACCGGTGAGGGAGAGTTCGTGGTGAACACCGGTGAGGGAGATTTTGTGGGTGAACATTGGTGAGGGAGAGTTCGTGGGGGAAAACCGTTGAGGGAGATTTCGTGGCTGAACATTGGTGAGGGGGAGATTATGGGTGAATACCGGTGAGGGAGAGTTCGTGGGTGAATACCGGTGAGGGAGAGTTCGTGGGTGAACATTGGTGAGGGAGAGATTATGGGTGAACATTGGTGAGGGAGAGTTCGTGGTTGCACATTGGTGAGGGAGAGTTCGTGGGTGAACACCGGTGAGGGAGAGTTCGTGGGTGAACATTGGTGAGGGAGAGATTATTGGTGAACATTGGTGAGGGAGAGTTCGTGTGTGAACTCCGGTGAGGGAGAGTTCGTGGGTGAACATTGGTGAGGGAGAGTTCGTGGGTGAACATTGGTGAGGTAGAGTTCATGGGTGAACACTGGTGAGGGAGAGTTTGTTGGTGAACATTGGTGAGGGAGAGATTATGGGTGAATACCGGTGAGGGAGAGTTCGTGGGTGAACACCGGTGAGGGAGAGTTCGTGCATGAACACCGGTGAGGGAGAGTTCATTGTTGAACACCGGTGAGGGAGAGTTCGTGGGTAATCATTAGTGAGGGAGAGTTCGTGGGTGAATACCGGTGAGGAAAGTTTATGTGTGAACACCGGTGAGGGAGAGTTCGTGGGTGAACACCGGTGAGGGAGAGTTCGTGGGTGAACTTTGGTGAGGGAGAGATTATGTATGAACACCGGTGAGGGAGAGTTCGTGGGTGAACATTGGTGAGGGAGAGATTATGGGTGAACATTGGTGTGGGAGAGTTCGTGGGTGAACAACGGTGAGGGAGAGTTCGTGGGTAAACGTTGGTGAGGGAGAGTTTGTGGGTGAACACCGGTGAGGGAGAGTTCGTGGGTAAACGTTGGTGAGGGAGAGTTTGTGGTTGAACACCGGTGAGGGAGAGTTTGTGGGTGAACATTGGTGAGGGAGAGTTCGTGGGTGAACACCGGTGAGGGAGAGTTTGTGGGTGAACATTGGTGAGGGAGAGTTCGTGGGTGAATACCGGTGAGGGAGAGTTCGTGGATAAAAGTTGGTGAGGGAGAGTACATGGGTGAACACCCGTGAGGGAGAGTTCAAGGTGAACATTGGTGAGGGAGAGATTATGGGTGAACACCGGAGAGGTGGAGTTCATGGGTGAACATTGGTGAGGGAGAGATTATGGGTGAATACCGGTGAGGGAGAGTTCGAGGGTGAACACCGGTGAGGGAGAGTTCGTGGGTGAACAGTGGTGAGGGAGAGATTATGGGTGAATACCGGTGAGGGAGAGATTATGGGTGAATACCAGTGAGGGAGAGTTCGTGGGTGAACATTGGTGAGGGAGGGGTCGTGCATGAACATCGGTGAGGGAGAGTTCGTGGGTGAACATTGGTGAGGGAGAGTTCGTGGGTGAACATTGGTGAGGGAGAGAATATGGGTGAATACCGGTGAGGGAGAGTTCGTGGGTGAACATTGGTGAGGGAGAGAATATGGGTGAATACCGGTGAGGGAGAGTTCGTGGTTGAACACTGGTGAGGGAGAGTTCGTGGGTGAACATTGGTGAGGTAGAGAATATGGGTGAATACCGGTGAGGGAGAGTTCGTGGGTGAACATTGGTGAGGGAGGGGTCGTGCATGAACATCGGTGAGGGAGAGTTCGTGGGTGAACATTGGTGAGGGAGAGTTCGTGGGTGAACATTGGTGTGGTAGAGATTATGGGTGAATACCGGTGAGGGAGAGTTCGTGGGTGAACATTGGTGAGGGAGAGAATATGGCTGAATACCGGTGAGGGAGAGTTCGTGGTTGAACACCGGTGAGGGAGAGTTCGTGGTGAACACCGGTGAGGGAGATTTTGTGGGTGAACATTGGTGAGGGAGAGTTCGTGGGGGAAAACCGTTGAGGGAGATTTCGTGGCTGAACATTGGTGAGGGGGAGATTATGGGTGAATACCGGTGAGGGAGAGTTCGTGGGTGAATACCGGTGAGGGAGAGTTCGTGGGTGAACATTGGTGAGGGAGAGATTATGGGTGAACATTGGTGAGGGAGAGTTCGTGGTTGCACATTGGTGAGGGAGAGTTCGTGGGTGAACACCGGTGAGGGAGAGTTCGTGGGTGAACATTGGTGAGGGAGAGATTATTGGTGAACATTGGTGAGGGAGAGTTCGTGTGTGAACTCCGGTGAGGGAGAGTTCGTGGGTGAACATTGGTGAGGGAGAGTTCGTGTGTGAACTCCGGTGAGGGAGAGTTCGTGGGTGAACATTGGTGAGGTAGAGTTCATGGGTGAACACTGGTGAGGGAGAGTTTGTTGGTGAACATTGGTGAGGGAGAGATTATGGGTGAATACCGGTGAGGGAGAGTTCGTGGGTGAACACCGGTGAGGGAGAGTTCGTGCATGAACACCGGTGAGGGAGAGTTCATTGTTGAACACCGGTGAGGGAGAGTTCGTGGGTAATCATTAGTGAGGGAGAGTTCGTGGGTGAAAACCCGTGAGGGAGAGTTCGTGGGTGAACATTGGCGAGGGAGAGTTCGTGGGTGAATACCGGTGAGGAAAGTTTATGTGTGAACACCGGTGAGGGAGAGTTCGTGGGTGAACACCGGTGAGGGAGAGTTCGTGGGTGAACTTTGGTGAGGGAGAGATTATGTATGAACACCGGTGAGGGAGAGTTCGTGGGTGAACATTGGTGAGGGAGAGATTATGGGTGAACATTGGTGTGGGAGAGTTCGTGGGTGAACAACGGTGAGGGAGAGTTCGTGGGTAAACGTTGGTGAGGGAGAGTTTGTGGGTGAACACCGGTGAGGGAGAGTTCGTGGGTAAACGTTGGTGAGGGAGAGTTTGTGGGTGAACACCGGTGAGGGAGAGTTTGTGGGTGAACATTGGTGAGGGAGAGTTCGTGGGTGAACACCGGTGAGGGAGAGTTTGTGGGTGAACATTGGTGAGGGAGAGTTCGTGGGTGAATACCGGTGAGGGAGAGTTCGTGGATAAAAGTTGGTGAGGGAGAGTACATGGGTGAACACCCGTGAGGGAGAGTTCAAGGTGAACATTGGTGAGGGAGAGATTATGGGTGAACACCGGAGAGGTGGAGTTCATGGGTGAACATTGGTGAGGGAGAGATTATGGGTGAATACCGGTGAGGGAGAGTTCGTGGGTGAACATTGGTGAGGGAGGGGTCGTGCATGAACATCGGTGAGGGAGAGTTCGTGGGTGAACATTGGTGAGGGAGAGTTCGTGGGTGAACATTGGTGAGGTAGAGATTATGGGTGAATACCGGTGAGGGAGAGTTCGTGGGTGAACATTGGTGAGGGAGAGAATATGGGTGAATACCGGTGAGGGAGAGTTCTTGCGTGAACACCGGTGAGGGAGAGTTCGTGGGTGAACATTGGTGAGGGAGAGATTATGGGTGAACATTGGTGAGGGAGAGTTCGTGGTTGCACATTGGTGAGGGAGAGATTATGGGTGAACATTGGTGAGGGAGAGTTCGTGGTTGCACATTGGTGAGGGAGAGTTCGTGGGTGAACACCGGTGAGGGAGAGTTCGTGGGTGAACATTGGTGAGGGAGAGATTATTGGTGAACATTGGTGAGGGAGAGTTCGTGTGTGAACTCCGGTGAGGGAGAGTTCGTGGGTGAACATTGGTGAGGGAGAGTTCGTGGGTGAACATTGGTGAGGGAGAGTTCGTGGGTGAACATTGGTGAGGTAGAGTTCATGGGTGAACACTGGTGAGGGAGAGTTTGTTGGTGAACATTGGTGAGGGAGAGATTATTGGTGAACATTGGTGAGGGAGAGTTCGTGTGTGAACTCCGGTGAGGGAGAGTTCGTGGGTGAACACTGGTGAGGTAGAGTTCATGGGTGAACACTGGTGAGGGAGAGTTTGTTGGTGAACATTGGTGAGGGAGAGATTATGGGTGAATACCGGTAAGGGAGAGTTCGTGGGTGAAAACCCGTGAGGGAGAGTTCGTGGGTGAACATTGGCGAGGGAGAGTTCGTGGGTGAATACTGGTGAGGAAAGTTTATGTGTGAACACCGGTGAGGGAGATTTCGTGGGTGAACATTGGTGAGGGAGTTCGTGCATGAACACCGGTGAGGGAGAGTTTGTGGGTGAATACCGGTGAGGCAGAGTGCGTGGGTGAACATTGCTGAGGGAGAGTTCGTGGGTGAACACCGGTGAGGGAGAGTTCGTGGGTGAACATTGGTGAGGGAGAGATTATGGGTGAATACCGGTGAGGGAGAGTTCGTGGGTGAACACCGGTGAGGGAGAGTTTGTGGGTGAACATTGGTGAGGGAGAGATTATGGGTGAACACCGGTGAGGGAGAGATTATGGGTGAATACCCGTGAGGGAGAGATTATGGGTGAATACCAGTGAGGAAGAGTTCGTGGGTGAACATTGGTGAGGGAGGGGTCGTGCATGAACTCGGTGAGGGAGAGTTCGTGGGTGAACATTGGTGAGGGAGAGTTCGTGGGTGAACATTGGTGAGGTAGAGATTATGGGTGAATACCGGTGAGGGAGAGTTCGTGGGTGAACATTGGTGAGGGAGAGAATATGGGTGAATACCGGTGAGGGAGAGTTCGTGGTTGAACACCGGTGAGGGAGAGTTCGTGGTGAACACCGGTGAGGGAGAGTTCGTGGGTGATCATTGGTGAGGTAGAGAATATGGGTGAATACCAGTGAGGGAGAGTTCGTGGTGAACACCGGTGAGGGAGATTTTGTGGTGAACATTGGTGAGGGAGAGTTCGTGGGGGAAAACCGTTGAGGGAGATTTCGTGGGTGAACATTGGTGAGGGAGAGATTATGGGTGAATACCGGTGAGGGAGAGTTCGTGGGTGAACATTGGTGAGGGAGAGATTATGGGTGAACACCGGTGAGGGAGAGTTCATGGCTGAACATTGGTGAGGGAGAGATTATGGGTGAATACCGGTGAGGGAGAGTTCGTGGGTGAACTTTGGTGAGGGAGAGATTATGTATGAACACCGGTGAGGGAGATTTTGAGGGTGAACATTGGTGAGGGAGAGTTCGTGGGGGAAAACCGTTGAGGGAGATTTCGTGGGTGAACATTGGTGAGGGAGAGATTATGGGTGAATACCGGTGAGGGAGAGTTCGTGGGTGAACATTGGTGAGGGAGAGATTATGGGTGAACACCGGTGAGGGAGAGTTCATGGCTGAACATTGGTGAGGGAGAGATTATGGGTGAATACCGGTGAGGGAGAGTTCGTGGGAGAATACCGGTGAGGGAGAGTTTGTGGGTGTACATTGGTGAGGGAGAGTTCGTGGGTGAACACCGGTGAGGGAGATTTCGTGGGTGAACTTTGGTGAGGGAGAGATTATGTATGAACACCGGTGAGGGAGAGTTCGTGGGTGAACATTGGTGAGGGAGAGATTATGGGTGAACATTGGTGTGGGAGAGTTCGTGGGTGAACAACGGTGAGGGAGAGTTCGTGGGTAAACGTTGGTGAGGGAGAGTTTGTGGGTGAACACCGGTGAGGGAGAGTTCCTGGGTAAACGTTGGTGAGGGAGAGTTTGTGGGTGAACACCGGTGCGGGAGAGTTTGTGGGTGAACATTGGTGAGGGAGAGTTCGTGGGTGAACACCGGTGAGGGAGAGTTTGTGGGTGAACATTGGTGAGGGAGAGTTCGTGGGTGAATACCGGTGAGGGAGAGTTCGTGGATAAAAGTTGCTGAGGGAGAGTACATGGGTGAACACCCGTGAGGGAGAGTTCAAGGTGAACATTGGTGAGGGAGAGATTATGGGTGAACACCGGAGAGGTGGAGTTCATGGGTGAACATTGGTGAGGGAGAGATTATGGGTGAATACCGGTGAGGGAGAGTTCGTGGGTGAACATTGGTGAGGGAGGGGTCGTGCATGAACATCGGTGAGGGAGAGTTCGTGGGTGAACATTGGTGAGGGAGAGTTCGTGGGTGAACATTGGTGAGGTAGAGATTATGGGTGAATACCGGTGAGGGAGAGTTCGTGGGTGAACATTGGTGAGGGAGAGAATATGGGTGAATACCGGTGAGGGAGAGTTCTTGCGTGAACACCGGTGAGGGAGAGTTCGTGGGTGAACATTGGTGAGGGAGAGATTATGGGTGAACATTGGTGAGGGAGAGTTCGTGGTTGCACATTGGTGAGGGAGAGATTATGGGTGAACATTGGTGAGGGAGAGTTCGTGGTTGCACATTGGTGAGGGAGAGTTCGTGGGTGAACACCGGTGAGGGAGAGTTCGTGGGTGAACATTGGTGTGGGAGAGATTATTGGTGAACATTGGTGAGGGAGAGTTCGTGTGTGAACTCCGGTGAGGGAGAGTTCGTGGGTGAACATTGGTGAGGGAGAGTTCGTGGGTTAACATTGGTGAGGGAGAGTTCGTGGGTGAACATTGGTGAGGTAGAGTTCATGGGTGAACACTGGTGAGGGAGAGTTTGTTGGTGAACATTGGTGAGGGAGAGATTATTGGTGAACATTGGTGAGGGAGAGTTCGTGTGTGAACTCCGGTGAGGGAGAGTTCGTGGGTGAACACTGGTGAGGTAGAGTTCATGGGTGAACACTGGTGAGGGAGAGTTTGTTGGTGAACATTGGTGAGGGAGAGATTATGGGTGAATACCGGTGAGGGAGAGTTCGTGGGTGAACATTGGTGAGGGAGAGTTCGTGGGTGAAAACCCGTGAGGGAGAGTTCGTGGGTGAACATTGGCGAGGGAGAGTTCGTGGGTGAACTCCGGTGAAGGAGAGTTCGTGGGTGAACATTGGTGAGGGAGTTCGTGCATGAACACCGGTGAGGGAGAGTTTGTGGGTGAATACCGGTGAGGCAGAGTGCGTGGGTGAACATTGCTGAGGGAGAGTTCGTGGGTGAACACCGGTGAGGGAGAGTTCGTGGGTGAACATTGGTGAGGGAGAGATTATGGGTGAATACCGGTGAGGGAGAGTTCGTGGGTGAACACCGGTGAGGGAGAGTTTGTGGGTGAACATTGGTGAGGGAGAGATTATGGGTGAACACCGGTGAGGGAGAGATTATGGGTGAATACCCGTGAGGGAGAGATTATGGGTGAATACCAGTGAGGGAGAGTTCGTGGGTGAACATTGGTGAGGGAGGGGTCGTGCATGAACTCGGTGAGGGAGAGTTCGTGGGTGAACATTGGTGAGGGAGAGTTCGTGGGTGAACATTGGTGAGGTAGAGATTATGGGTGAATACCGGTGAGGGAGAGTTCGTGGGTGAACATTGGTGAGGGAGGGGTCGTGCATGAACTCGGTGAGGGAGAGTTCGTGGGTGAACATTGGTGAGGGAGAGTTCGTGGGTGAACATTGGTGAGGTAGAGATTATGGGTGAATACCGGTGAGGGAGAGTTCGTGGGTGAACATTGGTGAGGGAGAGAATATGGGTGAATACCGGTGAGGGAGAGTTCGTGGTTGAACACCGGTGAGGGAGAGTTCGTGGTGAACACCGGTGAGGGAGAGTTCGTGGGTGATCATTGGTGAGGTAGAGAATATGGGTGAATACCAGTGAGGGAGATTTTGTGGGTGAACATTGGTGAGGGAGAGTTCGTGGGGGAAAACCGTTGAGGGAGATTTCGTGGGTGAACATTGGTGAGGGAGAGATTATGGGTGAATACCGGTGAGGGAGAGTTCGTGGGTGAACATTGGTGAGGGAGAGATTATGGGTGAACACCGGTGAGGGAGAGTTCATGGCTGAACATTGGTGAGGGAGAGATTATGGGTGAATACCGGTGAGGGAGAGTTCGTGGGAGAATACCGGTGAGGGAGAGTTTGTGGGTGTACATTGGTGAGGGAGAGTTCGTGGGTGAACACCGGTGAGGGAGAGTTCGTGGGTGAACTTTGGTGAGGGAGAGATTATGTATGAACACCGGTGAGGGAGATTTTGTGGGTGAACATTGGTGAGGGAGAGTTCGTGGGGGAAAACCGTTGAGGGAGATTTCGTGGGTGAACATTGGTGAGGGAGAGATTATGGGTGAATACCGGTGAGGGAGAGTTCGTGGGTGAACATTGGTGAGGGAGAGATTATGGGTGAACACCGGTGAGGGAGAGTTCATGGCTGAACATTGGTGAGGGAGAGATTATGGGTGAATACCGGTGAGGGAGAGTTCGTGGGAGAATACCGGTGAGGGAGAGTTTGTGGGTGTACATTGGTGATGGAGAGTTCGTGGGTGAACACCGGTGAGGGAGAGTTCGTGGGTGAACATTGGTGAGGGAGAGATTATGGGTGAACATTGGTGAGGGAGAGTTCGTGGTTGCACATTGGTGAGGGAGAGTTCGTGGGTAATCATTAGTGAGGGAGAGTTCGTGGGTGAACACCCGTGAGGGAGAGTTCGTGGGTGAACATTGGCGAGGGAGAGTTCGTGGGTGAACATTGGTGAGGGAGAGATTATGGGTGAACACCAGTGAGGGAGTTTTCGTGGGTGAACATTGGTGAGGTAGAGTTCGTGCATGAACACCGGTGAGGGAGAGTTCGTGGGTGAACAACGGTGAGGGAGAGTTCGTGGGTAAACGTTGGTGAGGGAGAGTTTGTGGGTGAACACCGGTGAGGGAGAGTTCGTGGGTAAACGTTGATGTGGGAGAGTTTGTGGGTGAACACCGGTGAGGGAGAGTTTGTGGGTGAACATTGGTGAGGGAGAGTTTGTGGGTGAATACCGGTGAGGGAGAGTTTGTGGGTGAACATTGGTGAGGGAGAGTTCGTGGGTGAATACCGGTGAGGGAGAGTTCGTGGATAAAAGTTGGTGAGGGAGAGTACATGGGTGAACACCCGTGAGGGAGAGTTCAAGGTGAACATTGGTGAGGGAGAGATTATGGGTGAACACTGGTGAGGGAGAGTTTGTGGGTGAACATTGGTGAGGGAGAGATTATGGGTGAATACCGGTGAGGGAGAGTTCTTGCGTGAACACCGGTGAGGGAGAGTTCGTGGGTGAACATTGGTGAGGGAGAGATTATGGGTGAATACCGGTGAGGGAGAGTTCTTGCGTGAACACCGGTGAGGGAGAGTTCGTGGGTGAACATTGGTGAGGGAGAGATTATGGGGGAACACTGGTGAGAGAGAGTTTGAGGGTGAGCATTGGTGAGGGAGAGATTATGGGTGAATACCGGTGTGGGAGAGTTCTTGCGTGAACTTCGGTGAGGGAGAGTTTGTGGGTGAACATTGGTGAGGGAGAGAATATGGGTGAACACCGGTGAGGGAGAGTTCGTGCGTGAACACCGGTGAGGGAGAGTTCGTTGGTGAACATTGGTGAGGGAGAGATTATGGGTGAATACCGGTGAGGGAGGGATCGTAGGTGAATACCGGTGAGGCAGAGTGCGTGGGTGAACATTGCTGAGGGAGAGTTCGTGGGTGAACACCGGTGAGGGAGAGTTCGTGGGTGAACATTGGTGAGGGAGAGATTATGGGTGAATACCGGTGAGGGAGAGTTCGTGGGTGAACACCGGTGAGGGAGAGTTCGTGGGTGAACATTGGTGAGGGAGAGATAATGGGTGAACACCGGTGAGGGAGAGATTATGGGTGAATACCCGTGAGGGAGAGATTATGGGTGAATACCAGTGAGGGAGAGTTCGTGGGTGAACATTGGTGAGGGAGGGGTCGTGCATGAACATCGGTGAGGGAGAGTTCGTGGGTGAACATTGGTGAGGGAGAGTTCGTGGGTGAACATTGGTGAGGGAGAGAATATGGGTGAATACCGGTGAGGGAGTGTTCGTGCGTGAACACCGGTGAGGGAGAGTTCGTGTTTGAACATTGATGAGGTAGAGATTATGGGTGAATACCGGTGAGGGAGAGTTCGTGGGTGAACATTGGTGAGGGAGAGAATATGGATGAATACCGGTGAGGGAGAGTTCATGGTTGAACACCGGTGAGGGAGAGTTCGTGGTGAACACCGGTGAGGGAGATTTTGTGTGTGAACATTGGTGAGGGAGAGATTATGGGTGAATACCGGTGAGGGAGAGTTCGTGGGTGAACATTGGTGAGGGAGAGATTATGGTGAACACCGGTGAGGGAGAGTTCATGGCTGAACATTGGTGAGGGAGAGATTATGGGTGAATACCGGTGAGGGAGAGATTATGGGTGAACATTGGTGAGGGAGAGATTATGGGTGAATACCAGTGAGGGAGAGTTTGTGGGTGTACATTGGTGAGGGAGAGTTCGTGGGTGAACACCGGTGAGGGAGAGTTTGTGGGTGAACATTGGTGCGGGAGAGTTCGTGGGTGAATACCGGTGAGGGAGAGTTCGTGGATAAAAGTTGGTGAGGGAGAGTACATGGGTGAACATTGGTGAGGGAGAGATTATGGGTGAACACCGGTGAGGGAGAGTTCGTGGGTGAACATTGGTGAGGGAGAGATTATGGGTGAATACCGGTGTGGGAGAGTTCGTGGGTGAACATTGGTGAGGGAGAGCTCGTGGGTGAACATTGGTGAGGGAGAATTCGTGGGTGAACACCGGTGAGGGAGAGTTCGTGGGTGAACACTGGTGAGGGAGAGATTATGGGTGAACACTGGTGAGGGAGAGTTCGTGGGTGAACATTGGTGAGGGAGAGTTCATGGGTGAACACTGGTGATGGTGAGTTCGTGGGTGAACACTGGTGAGGGAGAGATTATGGGTGAATACCGGTGAGGGAGAGATCGTAGGTGAATACCGATGAGGGAGAGTGCGTGGTTGAACATTGCTGAGGGAGAGTTCGTGGGTGAACACCGGTGAGGGAGAGTTCTTGGGTGAACATTGGTGAGGGAGAGATTATGGGTGAATACCGGTGAGGGAGAGTTCGTGGGTGAACACCGGTGAGGGAGAGTTCGTGGGTGAACACCGGTGAGGGAGAGATTATGGGTGAATACCGGTGAGGGAGAGTTCTTGGGTGAACATTGGTGAGGGAGATATTATGGGTGAACACCGGTGAGGGAGAGTTCATGGCTGAACATTGGTGAGGGAGAGATTATGGGTGAATACCGGTGAGGGTGAGTTCGTGGGTGAACACCGGTGAGGGAGAGTTCGTGGGTGAACTTTGGTGAGGGAGAGTTCGTGGGGGAAAACCGGTGAGGGAGATTTCGTGGGTGAACATTGGTGAGGGAGAGATTATGGGTGAATACCGGTGAGGGAGAGTTCGTGGTTGAACACCGGTGAGGGAGAGTTCGTGGGTGAACACCAGTGAGGGAGATTTTGTGGGTGAACATTGGTGAGGGAGAGTTCGTGGGGGAAAACCGGTGAGGGAGATTTCGTGGGTGAACATTGGTGAGGGAGAGATTATGGGTGAATACCGGTGAGGGAGAGTTCGTGGGTGAACATTGGTGAGGGAGAGATTATGGGTGAACACCGGTGAGGGAGAGTTCATGGCTGAACATTGGTGAGGGAGAGATTATGGGTGAATACCGGTGAGGGAGATTTCGTGGGTGAACTCCGGTGAGGGAGAGTTCGTGGGTGAACATTGGTGAGGTAGAGTTCATGGGTAAACACTGGTGAGGCAGAGTTTGTTGGTGAACATTGGTGAGGTAGAGATTATGGGTGAATACCGGTGAGGGAGAGTTCGTGGGTGAACACCCGTGAGGGAGAGTTCGTGGGTGAACATTGGCGAGGGAGAGTTCGTGGGTGAATACCGGTGAGGAAAGTTTATGTGTGAACACCGGTGAGGGAGAGTTCGTGGGTGAACATTGGTGAGGGAGAGATTATTGGTGAACACCGGTGAGGGAGTTTTCGTGGGTGAACATTGGTGAGGGAGAGTTCGTGCATGAACATCGGTGAGGGAGAGTTCGTGGGTGAACATCGGTGAGGGAGAGTTCGTGCATGAACACCGGTGAGGGAGAGTTCATTGTTGAACACCGGTGAGGGAGAGTTCGTGGGTAAACGTTGGTGAGGGAGAGTTTGTGGGTGAACACCGGTGAGGGAGAGTTTGTGGGTGAACATTGGTGAGGGAGAGTTCGTGGGTGAACACCGGTGAGGGAGAGTTTGTGGGTGAACATTGGTGACGGAGAGTCCGTGGGTGAATACCGGTGAGGGAGAGTTCGTGGATAAAAGTTGGTGAGGGAGAGTATATGGGTGAACACCCGTGAGGGAGAGTTCAAGGTGAACATTGGTGAGGGAGAGATTATGGGTGAACACCGGAGAGGTGTTCATGGGTGAACATTGGTGAGGGAGAGATTATGGGTGAATACCGGTGTGGGAGAGTTCGTGGGTGAACATTGGTGAGGGAGAGCTCGTGGGTGAACATTGGTGAGGGAGAATTCGTGGGTGAACACCGGTGAGGGAGAGTTCGTGGGTGAACACTGGTGAGGGAGAGATTATGGGTGAACACTGGTGAGGGAGAGTTCGTGGGTGAACATTGGTGAGGGAGAGTTCATGGGTGAACACTGGTGATGGTGAGTTCGTGGGTGAACACTGGTGAGGGAGAGATTATGGGTGAATACCGGTGAGGGAGAGATCGTAGGTGAATACCGATGAGGGAGAGTGCGTGGTTGAACATTGCTGAGGGAGAGTTCGTGGGTGAACACGGGTGAGGGAGAGTTCGTGGGTGAACACCGGTGAGGTAGAGTTCTTGGGTGAACATTGGTGAGGGAGAGATTATGGGTGAACACCGGTGAGGGAGATTTTGTGGGTGAACATTGGTGAGGGAGAGTTCGTGGGGGAAAACCGGTGAGGGAGATTTTGTGGGTGAACATTGGTGAGGGAGAGTTCGTGGGGGAAAACCGGTGAGGGAGATTTCGTGGGTGAACATTGGTGAGGGAGAGATTATGGGTGAATACCGGTGAGGGAGAGTTCGTGGTTGAACACCGGTGAGGGAGAGTTCGTGGGTGAACACCAGTGAGGGAGATTTTGTGGGTGAACATTGGTGAGGGAGAGTTCGTGGGGGAAAACCGGTGAGGGAGATTTCGTGGGTGAACATTGGTGAGGGAGAGATTATGGGTGAATACCGGTGAGGGAGAGTTCGTGGGTGAACATTGGTGAGGGAGAGATTATGGGTGAACACCGGTGAGGGAGAGTTCATGGCTGAACATTGGTGAGGGAGAGATTATGGGTGAATACCGGTGAGGGAGAGTTCGTGGGTGAACACCGGTGAGGGAGAGTTTGTGGGTGAACATTGGTGAGGGAGAGTTCGTGGGTGAATACCGGTGAGGGAGAGTTCGTGGATAAAAGTTGGTGAGGGAGAGTATATGGGTGAACACCCGTGAGGGAGAGTTCAAGGTGAACATTGGTGAGGGAGAGATTATGGGTGAACACCGGAGAGGTGGAGTTCATGGGTGAACATTGGTGAGGGAGAGATTATGGGTGAATACCGGTGAGGGAGAGTTTGTGGGTGAACACCGGTGAGGGAGAATTCGTGGGTGAACACCGGTGAGGGAGAGTTCGTGGGTGAACACTGGTGAGGGAGAGATTATGGGTGAACACTGGTGAGGGAGAGTTCGTGGGTGAACATTGGTGAGGGAGAGTTCATGGGTGAACACTGGTGATGGTGAGTTCGTGGGTGAACACTGGTGAGCGAGAGATTATGGGTGAATACCGGTGAGGGAGAGATCGTAGGTGAATACCGATGAGGGAGAGTGCGTGGTTGAACATTGCTGAGGGAGAGTTCGTGGGTGAACACGGGTGAGGGAGAGTTCGTGGGTGAACACCGGTGAGGTAGAGTTCTTGGGTGAACATTGGTGAGGGAGAGATTATGGGTGAATACCGGTGAGGGAGAGTTCTTGGGTGAACATTGGTGAGGGAGAGATTATGGGTGAACACTGGTGAGGGAGAGTTCGTGGGTGAACATTGGTGAGGGAGAGTTCATGGGTGAACACTGGTGAGGGAGAGTTCGTGGGTGAACATTGGTGAGGGAGAGTTCGTGGGTGAACACTGGTGAGGGAGAGTTCGTGGGTGAACATTGGTGAGGGAGAGTTCATGGGTGAACACTGGTGATGGTGAGTTCGTGGGTGAACACTGGTGAGGGAGAGATTATGGGTGAATACCGGTGAGGGAGAGTTCGTAGGTGAATACCGATGAGGGAGAGTGCGTGGTTGAACATTGCTGAGGGAGAGTTCGTGGGTGAACACCGGTGAGGGAGAGTTCGTGGGTGAACACCGGTGAGGGAGAGATTATGGGTGAATACCGGTGAGGGAGAGTTCGTGGGTGAACATTGGTGAGGGAGATATTATGGGTGAACACCGGTGAGGGAGAGTTCATGGCTGAACATTGGTTTGGGAGAGATTATGGGTGAATACCGGTGAGGGTGAGTTCGTGGGTGAACACCGGTGAGGGAGAGTTCGTTGGTGAACTTTGGTGAGGTAGAGTTCGTGGGTGAACATTGGTGAGGGAAAGATTATGGGAGAATACCGGTGAGGGAGAGTTCATGGGTGAACACCGGTGAGGGAGATTTTGTCGGTGAACATTGGTGAGGGAGAGTTCGTGGGGGAAAACCGGTGAGGGAGATTTTGTGGGTGAACATTGGTGAGGGAGAGTTCGTGGGGGAAAACCGGTGAGGGAGATTTCGTGGGTGAACATTGGTGAGGGAGAGATTATGGGTGAATACCGGTGAGGGAGAGTTCGTGGTTGAACACCGGTGAGGGAGAGTTCGTGGGTGAACACCGGTGAGGGAGATTTTGTGGGTGAAAATTGGTGAGGGAGAGTTCGTGGGGGAAAACCGGTGAGGGAGATTTCGTGGGTGAACATTGGTGAGGGACAGATTATGGGTGAACACCGGTGAGGGAGAGTTCATGGCTGAACATTGGTGAGGGAGAGATTATGGGTGAATACCGGTGAGGGAGAGTTCGTGGGTGAACACCGGTGAGGGAGAGTTCGTGGGTGAACACCGGTGAGGGAGAGTTCGTGGATAAAAGTTGGTGAGGGAGAGTATATGGGTGAACACCCGTGAGGGAGAGTTCAAGGTGAACATTGGTGAGGGAGAGATTATGGGTGAACACCGGAGAGGTGGAGTTCATGGGTGAACATTGGTGAGGGAGAGATTATGGGTGAATACCGGTGAGGGAGAGTTCGTGGGTGAACATTGGTGAGGGAGAGCTCGTGGGTGAACATTGGTGAGGGAGAATTCGTGGGTGAACACCGGTGAGGGAGAGTTCGTGGGTGAACACTGGTGAGGGAGAGATTATGGGTGAACACTGGTGAGGGAGAGTTCGTGGGTGAACATTGGTGAGGGAGAGTTCATGGGTGAACACTGGTGATGGTGAGTTCGTGGGTGAACACTGGTGAGCGAGAGATTATGGGTGAATACCGGTGAGGGAGAGATCGTAGGTGAATACCGATGAGGGAGAGTGCGTGGTTGAACATTGCTGAGGGAGAGTTCGTGGGTGAACACGGGTGAGGGAGAGTTCGTGGGTGAACACCGGTGAGGTAGAGTTCTTGGGTGAACATTGGTGAGGGAGAGATTATGGGTGAATACCGGTGAGGGAGAGTTCTTGGGTGAACATTGGTGAGGGAGAGATTATGGGTGAACACTGGTGAGGGAGAGTTCGTGGGTGAACATTGGTGAGGGAGAGTTCATGGGTGAACACTGGTGATGGTGAGTTCGTGGGTGAACACTGGTGAGGGAGAGATTATGGGTGAACACCGGTGAGGGAGAGTTCGTGGGTGAACACCGGTGAGGGAGAGATTATGGGTGAATACCGGTGAGGGAGAGTTCGTGGGTGAACATTGGTGAGGGAGATATTATGGGTGAACACCGGTGAGGGAGAGTTCATGGCTGAACATTGGTTTGGGAGAGATTATGGGTGAATACCGGTGAGGGTGAGTTCGTGGGTGAACACCGGTGAGGGAGATTTTGTCGGTGAACATTGGTGAGGGAGAGTTCGTGGGGGAAAACCGGTGAGGGAGATTTCGTGGGTGAACATTGGTGAGGGAGAGTTCGTGGGGGAAAACCGGTGAGGGAGATTTCGTGGGTGAACATTGGTGAGGGAGAGATTATGGGTGAATACCGGTGAGGGAGAGTTCGTGGTTGAACACCGGTGAGGGAGAGTTCGTGGGTGAACACCGGTGAGGGAGATTTTGTGGGTGAAAATTGGTGAGGGAGAGTTCGTGGGGGAAAACCGGAGAGGGAGATTTCGTGGGTGAACATTGGTGAGGGAGAGATTATGGGTGAATACCGGTGAGGGAGAGTTCGTGGGTGAACATTGGTGAGGGAGAGATTATGGGTGAACACCGGTGAGGGAGAGTTCATGGCTGAACATTGGTGAGGGAGAGATTATGGGTGAATACCGGTGAGGGAGAGTTCGTGGGTGAACACCGGTGAGGGAGAGTTCGTGGGTGAACTTTGGTGAGGGAGAGATTATGGATGAACACCGGTGAGGGAGAGTTCGTGGGTGAACATTGGTGAGGAAGAGATTATGGGTGAACATTGGTGAGGGAGAGTTCGTGGTTGCACATTGGTGAGGGAGAGATTATGGGTGAACATTGGTGAGGGAGAGTTCGTGGTTGCACATTGGTGAGGGAGAGTTCGTGGTTGAACACCGGTGAGGGAGAGTTCGTAGGTGAACATTGGTGAGGGAGAGATTATGGGTGAACACCGGTGAGGGAGAGTTCGTGGGTGAACACCGGTGAGGAAGAGTTCGTGGGTGAACATTGGTGAGGGAGAGATTATGGGTGAATACCGGTGAGGGAGAGATCGTAGGTGAATACCGATGAGGGAGAGTGCGTGGTTGAACATTGCTGAGGGAGAGTTCGTGGGTGAACACCGGTGAGGTAGAGTTCTTGGGTGAACATTGGTGAGGGAGAGATTATGGGTGAATACCGGTGAGGGAGAGTTCGTGGGTGAACACCGGTGAGGGAGAGTTCGTGGGTGAACACCAGAGAGGGAGAGATTATGGGTGAATACCGGTGAGGGAGAGTTCGTGGGTGAACATTGGTGAGGGAGATATTATGGGTGAACACCGGTGAGGGAGAGTTCATGGCTGAACATTGGTGAGGGAGAGATTATGGGTGAATACCGGTGAGGGTGAGTTCCTGGGTGAACACCGGTGAGGGAGAGTTCGTGGGTGAACTTTGGTGAGGGAGAGTTCGTGGGTGAACATTGGTGAGGGAAAGATTATGGGTGAATACCGGTGAGGGAGAGTTCATGGGTGAACACCGGTGAGGGAGATTTTGTGGGTGAACATTGGTGAGGGAGAGTTCGTGGGGGAAAACCGGTGAGGGAGTTTTCGTGGGTGAACATTGGTGAGGGAGAGTTCGTGCATGAACTTCGGTGAGGGAGAGTTCGTGGGTGATCATTGGTGAGGGAGAGTTCGTGCATGAACACCGGTGAGGGAGAGTTCATGGGTGAACACCGGTGAGGGAGAGTTCGTGGGTAAACGTTGGTGAGGGAGAGTTTGTGGGTGAACACCGGTGAGGGAGAGTTTGTGGGTGAACATTGGTGAGGGAGAGTTCGTGGGTGAACACCGGTGAGGAGAGTTTGTGGGTGAACATTGGTGAGGGAGAGTTCGTGGGTGAATACCGGTGAGGGAGAGTTCGTGGATAAAAGTTGGTGAGGGAGAGTATATGGGTGAAAACCCGTGAGGGAGAGTTCAAGGTGAACATTGGTGAGGGAGAGATTATGGGTGAACACCGGAGAGGTGGAGTTCATGGGTGAACATTGGTGAGGGAGAGCTCGTGGGTGAACATTGGTGAGGGAGAGATTATGGGTGAATACCGGTGAGGGAGAGTTCGTGGGTGAACATTGGTGAGTGAGAGCTCGTGGGTGAACATTGGTGAGGGAGAATTCGTGGGTGAACACCGGTGAGGGAGAGTTCGTGGGTGAACATTGGTGAGGGGGAGATTATGGGTGAATACCGGTGAGGGAGAGATTGTAGGTGAATACCGGTGAGGGAGGGTGCGTGGGTGAACACCTGTGAGGGAGAGTTCGTGGGTGAACATTGGTGAGGGAGAGATTATGGGTGAACACTGGTGAGGGAGAGTTCGTGGGTGAACATTGGTGAGGGAGAGTTCATGGGTGAACACTGGTGATGGTGAGTTCGTGGGTGAACATTGGTGAGGGGGAGATTATGGGTGAATACCGGTGAGGGAGAGTTCGTGGGTGAACACCGGTGAGGGAGAGTTCTTGGGTGAACATTGGTGAGGGAGAGATTATGGGTGAATATCGGTGAGGGAGAGTTCGTGGGTGAACACCGGTGAGGGAGAGTTCGTGGGTGAACACCGGTGAGGGAGAGTTCATGGCTGAACATTGGTGAGGGAGAGATTATGGGTGAATACCGGTGAGGGTGAGTTCGTGGGTGAACACCGGTGAGGGAGAGTTCGTGGGTGAACTTTGGTGAGGGAGAGTTCGTGGGTGAACATTGGTGAGGGAAAGATTATGGGTGAATACCGGTGAGGGAGAGTTCATGGGTGAACACCGGTGAGGGAGATTTTGTGGGTGAACATTGGTGAGGGAGAGTTCGTGGGGGAAAACCGGTGAGGGAGATTTTGTGGGTGAACATTGGTGAGGGAGAGTTCGTGGGGGAAAACCGGTGAGGGAGATTTCGTGGGTGAACATTGGTGAGGGAGAGATTATGGGTGAATACCGGTGAGGGAGAGTTCGTGGTTGAACACCGGTGAGGGAGAGTTCGTGGGTGAACACCGGTGAGGGAGATTTTGTGGGTGAACATTGGTGAGGGAGAGTTCGTGGGGGAAAACCGGTGAGGGAGATTTCGTGGGTGAACATTGGTGAGGGAGAGATTATGGGTGAATACCGGTGAGGGAGAGTTCGTGGGTGAACATTGGTGAGGGAGAGATTATGGGTGAACACCGGTGAGGGAGAGTTCATGGCTGAACATTGGTGAGGGAGAGATTATGGGTGAATACCGGTGAGGGAGAGTTCGTGGGTGAACACCGGTGAGGGAGAGTTCGTGGGTGAACTTTGGTGAGGGAGAGATTATGGATGAACACCGGTGAGGGAGAGTTCGTGGGTGAACATTGGTGAGGGAGAGATTATGGGTGAACATTGGTGAGGGAGAGTTCGTGGTTGCACATTGGTGAGGGAGAGATCGTGGTTGAACACCGGTGAGGGAGAGTTCATGGGTGAACATTGGTGAGGGAGAGTTTATGAGTGAACACCGGTGAGGGAGAGTTCGTGGGTGAACACCGGTGAGGGAGAGTTCGTGGGTGAACATCGGTGAGGGAGAGATTATGGGTGAACACCGGTGAGGGAGAGTTCGTGGGTGAACATTGGTGAGGGAGAGATTATTGGTGAACATTGGTGAGGGAGATTTCGTGGGTGAACATTGGTGAGTAAGTGATTATGGGTGAACACCGGTGAGGGAGATTTCGTGGGTGAACATTGGTGAGGAAGTGATTATGGGTGAACACCGGTGAGGGAGAGTTTGTGGGTGAGCTTTGGTGAGGGAGAGTTCGTGGTTGAACACCGGTGAGGAAGATTTCGTGGGTGAACATTGGTGAGGGAGAGATTATGGTTGAATACCGGTGAGGGAGAGTTCATGGGTGAACATTGGTGAGGGAGAGATTATGGGTGAACACCGGTGAGGGAGAGTTCGTGGGTGAACATTGGTGAGGTAGTGGTCTTGGGGAAATTGGCTCATTTTCCCAAAGTTAAAGCTGCAATCCTATAATTGAAATAAATTTGCAGCCTAACAACTTGATGAGACAGCGGACTTTTGATCAAGGAGACACTGTAATTGGAGTATGTGTCATGACAATCAAACTCATAATTAAGACTAGGTTTTTTTTATGGTCCCTCATCACCTCATTTGAGCAGCTAATTGATTGTTTCCAGATTGATATATTTATCTACCTTGGCTGTACTTTGTGGAACAATTGATTTTAATAATGGAATGTTAATAAAATCCATTGTTTCATTGCAAGTCTGTCCTAACCCTGAAATACTTCATTTCCTCATATCATGTTTGCCAGAACTGCACTTTATACATATGGCTGGTTACCCCTGTTTGCTTGCATTGATCTTCATTGTGTAGAACTACTGAAAGACTTTCCTATACTTCTTCAGGTGCTGGAAACCTACAGCAACACACAAAATGCTGGAGGAACTCAGCAGGTCAGGCAGCAGCTGTGGAAAGGAATAAACTGTTTACTTTGCGATCCTTCAGCAGGACTTTCCTACATCTTATACTAGTTTCTCCTTCCCGAACACCCGCACACACACACACAAACACAAGTACTCCCAAGTGCACACACATGTGCACACATTTGCATGTGCATACACACATGCACACACACTTGTTTTTTTTAATTCTCTGTCTCTGGGCATCACGGTCAAGGCTGTTTACGATTCACTCTGAACGGAGTTCTACTACTTCAGAAAGTGATTAAGAATTCCTTTGTTGTGGATATGAAATCAGATTTGCTTCAGGCAAGATGGCAGATTTCCTTCTCTGTAGCATATATTGGTGACAATCCAATGATTTTGTGGTTACCATTACTGGTTATAATATTTTATACCACCGGGCAGCACTTTCCAGGCATCCATTATTCCTTGTGTTTAAAAAAAACCTGCCCTGCACATCTCCTTTGAACTTTCACCTCTCACCTTAACTCCCAGTCCTCTTGTACTAGACATTTTGATTCTTGGAAAGAGATACCGGTTCTCCACTTATGCCTCTCATAATTTTATGAACTTGTATCAGGTTGAATTAGATCTAGAGACTTTACAACTCATTCTCAGCATTATTTATTATTACTAATACTTGTTTCTTTTTGTATTTGCACAATTTGTTAGTCTGTGTAGCGTTTCATTGATTCTATTATACTTCTTTGTTTTACTGTGAATGCTGATAGTAAAATTAATCTCAGGGTTGCGTTTGATGACATGTGCATTTTGATAATAAAGTTACTTTGAACTTTGAGGTTGCAAACTCAGCTTCTGCCATTCCAGAGAAAACAACCTAAGCTTTCTCCCTTCATTATAAGAAGGATGTGGAGACTTTGGAGAGGGTGCAGAGGAGATTTATCAGGTTGCTGTCTGGGCAAAAGGGCATGTTTAATGAAGACAGGTTGAGTGAGCTAGGGCTTTGGATTGAAAGAAGATGAGAGGTGTACAAGATGGTGAGAGGCATAGATGGAGTGGATACCCAGAGGCTTTTTCTGAGGGCAGAAATGACTAATATGAGGGGGGCATAATTTAAAGTTGATTGTGGGAAAGTATAGCGGGGATGTTAGCTACGTTCTTTACACAGACAGTGGTGGGTGCGTGGAACACCCTGCCAGGGGTGGTGGTAGAGGCAGATACATAAGAAGAATTTAATATTTCTTAGATAGGCATTTGGATGATCGAAAAGTTAAAGGATATCAGTTACATTGACCAACGAGTAGGTTAAAGTATGACATGCACTCATTGACTGAAGGGTCTATACTGTTTGTCCACCCTTTCCTCATGGCATCTGCCCTTGAATTGTGATATTCTGATAAATCTCTTCTACACTCTCTCTAAAACATCCAGGTTTTACTTCAGTTGTTTACTTCTTCAATATTAATTGAATTATTTTTGTGTTGGTTCCTTGCCAGGATGCACTGACTGAGCATGCTATCAAGACTGTTTAAAACTCACACTTCTAATTAACTCAGGTCAACACACACAAAATACTGGAAGAATTCCACAGATCAGGCAAAATCTATGGAAATTAATAAACAGTGACATTTTGGGCTGGGACTCTTCATCAGGGCTGGAAAGGAAGGGGGAAGATGCCAAAATAAAAAGGTGGGGGTAGGGAAAGGAGGATGCAATCAGGTTAGAGACTGCCTAGATGGAATATGATATATTGCTTTTCTGCATAAGAGTAATATCTTCAAGGCAGAAGAGACTTATTCTGACATGAATGGTGATAGTAATTAAAATGGTTGGCTGTTGGGAAACTCTGCTTTTGTCAGATGAACTGGAGGTGCTTGACAAAGCGGTCCCCCAGTTTACAGCAGGTCTCACTGATATAGTAGAGGCCACATTGGGAGCAGTGGGTACAATAGATGACCCCAATAAATTCGCAGGTGAAGTGGGGCCTTGAATGGAGATGAGGGAAGAGGTGAATGGGAAAGTGTAGCATCCCTGTCACTTACAAGGATGCATGCCTGGAGGAAAAAGGGGCAAATGTACAAGGAAATCACAGAGGCAGCAATTCTCTCAGGAACTCAGAAAAGCTTTGCATAATGCACAGTTTGGCTAGTTCCCAAAAATACCCTATTTATGTTTATTAAATGACATTTAGTCATGGACAACGGTTATTGCCTCACCCAGTGAAGTACCAATAGTCCAAACAAGATGTCATTCGCTCTCAGATGGTTACTTTGGGAAATTCTTTGTTCAAGTTAAGTTTTTATTTAATGTGAAAAACAATCTGCCATGCTGCTGTCATGAAATTTGACCTCCCAATCTATAAAAAGAGGTGCAAACTGTAATCCTCAAGTCAGAAAATAGTGAGGCTCATTTAGTTCATCTTTGATGTGGCTTTGAACAAAACTCTTGAATACGTGAAAGGGATCTATTCTCTGGCTGTCAATATCTCGCATATTCATGCAGGCACAGGGCAAAAACAAATGAACCTTGTCAACAGACAGATGGAGATTACTCATAATCTCTCACAATGTTACAAGACATTTTGCCATCCATAACATCAACAGCTTTGGCAGACAGCACACTCTTCTGAGCCTAGTCTGGTCAGACATCTGTTGTACCTTGGCTTCTACAAGCCTGTCAAATCTGACAGCTCCATGCATCCATTGCTGCTGCTGGAAACACCTGGGTGTTCCTAAATATTAATCTAAGTTTTGTACCATGTTTCTTATAAACAGTAACCAAAGACCAATGGACAACTAAGCTCTGTAACACTGAATATGCAGCATATTGGCTTTACCACATCACTAAACACAACATGGAATTGTCTAATGTAGAACATAGAATAGGCACTTTGGCCCACAATGCTGTGCTGAATGAGTTAACCTAGACGTTGAATACCTTTTATCTGAAAACCCCAAACTACTGAAATACGATTGTTTATAAGCGCTGATATGATGTCACTGCTGGAAAATTCCATGAGGTGGTAGGAAGATTCTCAGGCAATACACATGTCTCTGCACATCATAGGCAGTCCTGAGAAATGATCTAACATATGTAATGAACAGAAGCTAATGAAAAACAGACAAACACTGCATAAAGAGAACCATATATTGAAAGAGTGGATTTGTCAGTGTCAGAGTGAATCCGTGCCACTTAACTGAATTATGATCATGAAATAAGCAAAGATCTATCACGATGAACTGAAAATTGAAGGTAATTGTGAATAGTCAGCAGGCTGGTGGGAGAAATTTAAGAAAAGGTACTGCATTAAATTTTTAAGGATTTGTGGTGATAAAGCATCTACTAAGTAGCAGAGAAACTTTTTCATGAGTTTGCCAAGATCATTACTAAACACCAGAACAAGTCAACAATGCTATTTTTATATCTTACATAAAACATAAAAACAAATAAAATGCAAATACTGTACAGAGTCCTGTACCGTAGTGTTTTCATAGCATCGCAATGCCTGCCATTGTTTGTTGCTGTTCAACAGCTGATTCACATATTATCCCAGTGATGCTGAACTGCTTTTGTTACCCTGCACACTTTATGTTGTTATGATATTGATGCTATGCAATAATTTTTACATAATGTGATGAACAAAGTGTAAGACAAAGACTGCTTACCAGTAGCATATAAATTCACAGTCGGAAATGATGGCGATCCCAAGCTATTTCATTATATATTCCAAAATCCAAAACATTTTGGATAACAGATACCCAGCCATAGTAATTAAATGCTTACCTAGCTAATCCCTTTGACCTACACAAGTTTCATATACTTCCATTCTCTAAATATTCAAGTGCCTGCACCACTCTGTATAAAGTTACCCGATACATGTCCTTTGAAATTATCCCTTCTCACCTAAATCCATGCCCTCTAGCACTGGACATTTTGACCCCAGAATAAAGATACTGACTGTCTACTCTGTACAATGTCTGTCATAATTTTATATACTCCTGACTTATCTCCTTCATGTCTTAGAGAAAATAACCCAAATTTGTCCAAACATTCCTCATAACACATGCCCTCTGGTCCAGGCAGCATGCTGATGAACTTCTTCTGCCCCCTCTCCAAAGACTCCACATCTTTCCTATCATGGGGAGACCAGAAATGTATGCAATACTCCCAATGTGGTCTAATATTGTTGCACTTTTGGCTTTAGAGGATTATGAGCCAGACACATGCAAACGGGACAGGCATTTGTTGGCATGGATGAGTCGGGATAAAAAGCCCAGTTCTGTGTTGTATTATTCTCTGACTAAGACTGAGGTGTTTCAGCAGGAATACTGAACAAATGATCTATGTTAGCCTCTTGCAGTTGCTATCATCGCAGAAGATAATCTTCACCCAGTATGATTCAGTCCATGTAATGATGAGAAATGCCAGATAACAACCACATTCTGTTGTTGGTATCTGGCAACTTTTCACTTGTAGGGCTGAAGACTTGCATCCCTGAACTAGTATCCCTAGCAAAGTTGTTCTGAAGTTGAGAGAGTTCAAAGCTTCAAGTTTCCAAGAGTAAACATCACCAATAGCCTCCAAATCTTTCACTCCATGTAACTATCCAAGAGTTTTTTTTTAAATATTTGTTATTGTACCTGCCTCAAGCACTTTCTCTGGCAGTGTATTCCATCTACACAACATCAACCATGTAAAGAAGCTACATGTCAGGACCCTTTTAAATCTTTCCTATTAAATATATTTTTTGGTTTCTTTTGACCATATGTATTCACCCTACCTATACCTCTCATGAATTTATACACTGCTCTAAGATCGCCTGTTAGTCCACTATGTTGCAAGGCATAATATCTGAGCCCACCCAGCCTCCCTCTACAAGTTAACCCCTCCACTCCTGCAAACATTCTCGTAAATCTTCTTTGTACTCTTCTAGCTTAATTATGTCCTTCCTATATAAGTTTAACAAAACTGTACACAATACTCTGTGTAGCCTCCACAGCATCTTGTGCAGTGACACATCATCCTGTGCAACTATAACTTGCTTGAACATAGAAAGAAGTACAGGCCCTTCAGCTCTCAATGTTGAGCTGACCTTTAAACCTACTCCAAGATCAATGTAACCTTTCCCTCCCACATAGCCTTCCATTATTCTTTCACTAGGTGCCTATCAAAGAGTCTCTTAAATGACACTAGTGTATCTGCCCCTTCCACTACCCCTGGCAGGGCATTCTATGCGCTTAACACTCTATGTGTAAGAACACCTTCCTCTGTCAGCTCCCCTTAGCTTTCTACCAATCACTTTAAAAATATTCCTCCTCATGTTAGCCATTTCTGCCCTGGTAAGACATCTTCAACTCTCCATTTTATCTATGCATCTTTTCATCTTGCAAGCCTCTACCATCACTTCTTATCTTCTTTTGCTCCAAAGAGAAAAGCCTTAGCTCACGCAACATTTTCTCATAAGACATGCTCTCTAATCCAGGCAACATCCTGATCAATCTCCTCTACACCTTCTCTAAAGCTTCCACATCCTTCCCATATTGAGTTGACCAGAATTGGACATAATATAGCAAGTATGGTCTAACCAGAGTCCAATAAACTTTGCTAATTTTTCTTACTAAATCTATGCAGACAATTTAAGCTATTCCAAACAACTATTAGCTTCAATGGGAGGAGTTGGATCTGTCTATTAATAGACTTGTGTTGGCTAGAGCAATAATCAAGAGAAAACACTTCTTCCATTGAATCACTTGACTCCCACCCACCCAGTTACTGAGGCAACTCTTATTGTATGTTAATACTAATTTCAAATATTGAGGTACATAGACTTTACAGGAACATCTGGTACCAACAAACATTCTATGGTCAAAGTCACTTAGATCACATTTCTTCCCCATTCTTTTGTTTGGTCTGAACATCAACTGAATATCTTCACCACGTCTGCATGGCTTTATGCATTGAGTTGCTGCCACATGATTAGTCGATTAGATATTTGCGGTAATCAACAGGTGTACCTAAAAATTGGCCACTGGGTGTATTTCAATGTAGCCAATGATAATAGTACTGACGGGATTAAACAAAAAAAAGCATTATTGAGGGAATACATGATATGGTATTCAAGATGCATAATTCATTTACCTCATTATTTTTATATTTGTTTTGATGAATCTGATTTTAAATGTGATTTACTCTAAAGTGGTAGACGAAACAAGTCCAACCTGATCATGCAGTTTGCAAAATAGGCACATGTGCATTCATTGTGTCTTCTTCATTAGTTGCTTACAATTGCTCTTGCTGAGATGCAAGCAAGCTGCAAGTTCCAGAACATTATTAACATTTGAAATTACTGGGAAATTTCAGTGGAAGGGGAACAAGCAGTGAGCATTTTGGGCTGAGGCCATTCATCAGGTACCGATGAAAGGGCTTGGCCTGACAACTTGACAAGTCCTGATGAAGGGTCTCTGTCCCAAACGTTGACGGTTTATTCCCCTCCATAGATTTTGCCTGTGTTGCTCTGGATTTCCAACATTTGAAGAATCTCTTGAAATAAGAATTCACATTCTTATCATTGTTATGTTCCCAGGTTCCAACATCATCAACCCTGGTTAACTTCATCTTTTAAACTAACACTTTTTCATTATATAGTAATGAAAACGTTTCACTTTGTTCAGTACAAACATATTTGAGTTAACAGTTGATTAATTTCTTTCTAGATCTGAATAACTGCATTTTTACTTGGAAACTGGGTTGACAAGCTCACAACACACTTCTGCCTCTGCTTGTGATGAGAACTCTTAAACCTCTTCACCATTAGTTGGTCTAAAATTCACTTTTAGTTTGCAGGATATCTGGATTGACTTTCAGAGATGTTTAGATATGCATCTCCATGGAATTTTGTCAGCCTATTAAATCTTCCATTTCGAAAATCGTTTGGCTACCAGAATTAAACTAAACACATCAAATGTGTGAATTTTCATGGAAGGCATTGGCAGCTGACTGCATCATTTTAATGTAATGAGACCTTTATGCTGTAGGACGTAGGAGCAGCATTAAACCCATGGATTCTGCTTCACCATTTGATCATGTCTGATTATTTTTCCCTCTTAACTTCTCCTTTTCTCCTGTAGCTTTTGACACCTTTACAAAACAACTTTCACATTAAATATGCCCAGAGTTGTGTTTCTGAGTCAAAGTTGAGGTTATTGTTGCATGCACAGTTATGTGTATGCAAGTATACAGGTGTACCTGTACCACAGAGAGAATCCCCCCCCCCCCCCGCCCCGATCTGTGACACTTAGCGGGAATGTTGTAGACAATGGGATCTACAATGACAATGGGAAGCATTATCGCAGATCCCTACCACCAATTCCACAATCTCATTAACCCACTATTGTCAGCAAGGAGATACAGAAACATCAGGACTATGACTGCTAGACAGGGTAACAGCTTCCCTCAGTTTGTGAGACTAATGAATACCCTGCCACCACCGAGGTCTCGTTACTAGGACTGCGAGCTGTTTACTGGTTATTGTTTGCTGTTTTCTTGTGCAGCACATGACAGGCATTTTGAAATATGTTTTATTAGAGGAATAGTTTGATTTATGTGCTGAGTGTGATATACTTGCTGTGGGTGTACCTGGTCCTGAGGAACACTATTTTGTTTGGTTGTATATATGTACAGTCAGATGACAATAAACATGAACTTGTGCCTGAACTTGAGGGTGCAATGACAAATTTGCAGCAGCATCTCAGGCACTTAGCTGCTCAGATGAGTGGCATTCACATAAATATCACTTAAATTATATACAAATTCAGAAGAAAATAAAACAGAGTATGAACACCAAAGGACTACAGTAAGTCCAAGGTAATTCAAAGTGATCATAGTGTAACTGTACAAAGGTGGTGACTAAAGGTATACCAGTTTAAGAAATAAATGCTTGAAGGGAAGTAGCTGCTCTTGAACCTGTGATGTGCATCTTTGGGCTTCTGAACCTCCTGCCCAAAGATAGCGGGAGGTTATTTTTTAATTTCTTATAAAGATGCAGTAAAGAATTTGTCTTGCATACTGTTCATACAGCTCAATTCATTACAATACTGCATTGAAATAGTATGTAATGATCTGGTTAAGATTTTTACTGCTATGCTGTGGTGTTTCATTTTAGCAGTTCTGTAAAAGCAACCTGTTTTGTTTTCAGCATGTCTGGGTTTGAGCTAAAGATAAGGGGTTGTGATGTTCATGCTTAGGAATGTGGTATCATCCAGTCAGGATGGTGGAATTGGTAAAAGGTTCTAGAGGATGCTGGGCAGAGAGGTTTTTGTTACTGGTGTGAGTTGAAAACTTTTTGGTGGGAGCTGGGAGAGAACAGAAGAGAAGCTAGCTGAGGATGCTGTCCCTGTTGCACATGGTGCTTTGTGCAGATGAATGCTTCAGGGAGGAAGCCTGTTTGTTCGAGATGGATCTCGCGTGACATTCGGAAGGTAGTGCTTGCTTTTACGCAGACCGAGGGCCCAGAACATGAGTTAAAGACAATTCCAAGATGAGCTCCAACTTGTGTGTACATTTGGACTGGGTTAACTGTAATAGGACCTTTTTGGTTTTATTTTATTTTTTCCTACTATCTGTTCAATAAAGCTGACATTTGTAAATATACTTTCTTTATAATTCTATGCAGTCTGTTATTTCTTACCAATGGCTAAATGCAGGGCGCAGTATTTACACTGTATTCAGATCAGACATCCCAACTTCCCGGTTTTGGCAGGACCCAAGTCATACTGACCCTGGATGTAGAGTCTGAGAAAGGTGGTTTTCTCACCGCTGAGTCCAGTGGCTGTTAGCGAGGGGCTAATGAGTTGTGTTTCTAGAAATGCCTGTTAAAAAGGGTTTTGAAGACAAGCTAAAACAATAACAGAATGCACACAGATTGCAATGCAATTAGAGGTCAAGGGTCAAGACCACCTGATTAGTGCACTGCAGACCTAGGTTTCAGCAGGATGTGGATCTTCCAGTTCATCGTGTCTCCTAGTTTGGGAACTCTCAGATTGTCCTCTTTGGTACACAGTCCTCAACACACTTGCCTATGAATTCTGGGATGGTACTTACATACTCATTTAGACAGACAGTAAAGTCTGTGTCACCAGTGACATACTCATCTAGACAGATAGCTGAATCTTCAAACATGAACATGAACATAAATATATGAACATGAACAAGCTTCATGTTCAATCCAAAATGTGATTGAATCAGCTGGTTAGCCTTAGAAAGGGAACTGAAAACAGGTAAAATGCAAGATATAACTGAAAAAATAAATAAATAGTGCAGAGAAGGTAATAATGAGGAAGTGTACCTGTACCTCCTTCCTGATGGCAGGAACAAGAAGAGAACATGTCCAAGATGGTGAGGGTCCTCAATTATGGATGCCACGTTCTTGAGGCACTGCCTCTTGAAGATATCCTCAATGATGGAAAAGACCGTGCCTATGATGGAACTGGCTAAGTCTAAAACCTTCAGCTTCTTATGATCCTGTGCACTGGAATCGCCACACCAGGCTAAGATGGAATCAGAATGCTCTCCACTGTACAACTGTATAAATTTGCAAGAGTTTTTGGTGGCATACCAAATGTATATTTTATGAATTACAGGGTCTGTTTTACATTTGATTTTAATTCTCTCTGATCATATTATAAACTTTTACCTACCCCCTCCTCAGTCCCTTTGAACTTCAAACCTTACACTGTCCAGTTGTGAATGATTCAGTACTTGATCCTTGGGTCAACTGTCTAGATTGCAATCACACCATAAGACATTGAAATCTCCATTAAACCTTCTCAGATTGACATGCTCTTTTTCTTTGTCTTCCCAGAGAAACGTTACATTTTCCTGCACGGAGCCACATATTGTTCCGGTCACATTCATGACAGCCAGTAGTTATTTGCTGTTGCCGGGAATGCCGCAAAAGGAAGAAATATCAATAAGCTTTCAGTTCCGCACCTGGAACAAGGATGGGTTGCTGCTCTACAACAAGTTACATGAAACATCAGGAGTTGTGCAGACTCACCTCAGTGATGGGAAACTGAAAGTAACTGTTCAAAAATCAGGGAGCCAGGCTGACATCACAACAGGTAATTACAACTGTTCGTTTTCTCTGCTTGTTGTGACACAACATGATCGATAAACTGGGTAAGGACCTTTTGCTTTAATCTTTCATCATTTGAGACAGCATTCAGGAAGCATCAAAGCCACTCAATGTGCAAAATGTGTTATTTTATACACACTGTAATTAAGTTCATCATTTTCCTGAAGAATCAATGATTGAATGTTCTCAGTGTAATGCTTCATGCTGTGAGAACATGTCATCTTACGTTTTTAGAACAAGAATGTCTGAAATATTTGTGTGTGTGTGTTTTTATCTCTATTTCTTCAAAGAAAATTGCTCTACACTGTTTCGTAATTAATAATTACACTGAAGCATATCTGCCACTGTTATCATTGATTTAATTTATTAGCAATCATATTAAATTTAATATTATGGCTACAAAGTACAGACGTATGAAGGTAATAATGCTTCTGATTCTGCATGCAATGTATGAATGGCAGTGCTCTGAACTCTGCCTTTCCAAATGGATTTCATTGGCTTAGTATGCCAAATAGCTTATTCCTGTTTCTACATCTTGGTAAGTGGTAGTTGGTTTATAATAGTCACATGTTCTGTGATACAGTGACATCTTTGTTTTGCATGTCATCCAGATATGACATTCTGTGCGTAAGTACATCAAGATATACTACAAAGGGGAAAAGAAAGTAACAAAATGCAGAACATACACTCAGTGGCCACTTAATTCAGTACAGGAGGTACAAATTCAAGTGGCCACTGAGTGTATACTTATGGCCTTCTTCTGCTGTAGTACATCCTCTTCAAGGTTCAACATGCTGTGCTTTCAGAGATGCTCTGCTGCACATCACTGCTGTAACACATGGTTACTTGAGTTTATGTCAGCTTGAGCCAATCTGGCCATTTTCTTTTTACCTCCCTCAATAACAAGGTGTTTTGTCCACTGAAGTGCTGCTCACTGGATTTTTTTATTGTTTCTTGCACCATTCCCTATAAACTCCAGAGACTAGTGTATGAAAATCCCAGGAGATCAGCAGTTTCTAAGGTACTCAAACCACCCTATCTGGCACCAATGATCACTCCTTGGTCAAAGTTACATTTCTTCCCCGTTCTGACATTTAATCTGAACAACAAATGAACCGCTTGACCATGTCTGCATGCTTTTATACATTGAGTTGCTACCACATGATTGGCTAATTAGATACTTGCATTAACTAGCAAATATACGGGTGTATCGAAAAAGAGGTCGCTGAGTAGTTACATAGAAAGTGCAACACAGGTAAATAAATAAGGTGCAAAGGTCAAAGACCAGGTAGACTGAGAGATCAAGAGTTCATTTTATAAGGCAATAAAATAAGACAATAAGATATTGCACTTGGCCCATCGAGACTACACTGTTTCCTTTAGTAAACAAATGATTCTCCCTTCTCCCTATAACCCTTAAACACCTTGCAATCAGCAACTTGAAAATTGCATCCTTAATTGCACCCAATGACCTGGCCACCACAGTCTTCCATAGCAAAACATTTCCATAGGTTTACCACCTCAAGAAATTGCTCCTGATCTCAGTTCTAAGTGGACGTCCCATTATTCTGAGGCTGTGCTCTTGAATCCTGGCCTTTCCTACTAACAGATATATCCTCTCCATGTACACAATAGCTGGGCTTTTATCGAGGATTTTTGGCCTGTAAACATCATCACTACACTGGTTCCTTGCCTTTTCACACTAGCTATCACCCGAAGGATGCAGAGGAGCACTGGCTGATGTTTGCTTTTTTCTCACTCTCCTTTCCTCATTCTCTGAATTTAAGGAAAATGCTGGATTGTGAACTAGGCCAAGACTAACATCATTAGCTAGACCGGGATCATCCGCTCTCAGCTGTTTTGTTTGTGTACACCTCTTACTTCTCTGTCGGAGGAATCTACTTTAGGATTTCGGAATAATAATAGCATTGAAGAAAATTGGTAGAATCAAATACATTCACTTTGTTTAACTAACATTTAGAAAAGCAATTAAACAGGCAAGTTTAAGATGATTCAGACCTTATGATGGCAAATGGGATTAATCAGGGGAGACCTGGTTGACCTTTATGAAGGGAATAAATAGGGCGAGCAGTCAGAAAAGGTTAGAGAAATGTCTGCTATTGGTATTGGTATTTATTTATTATTATCACACGTATCAAGATTGTGAAAACTTTGTCTTGCATACAGTTTGCACAGCTTATATATTTGACTTCATTCAAAGCCTCTGTGAATGAGTGTGTGCCTTCAAGAACATACTGGACACACCTAAACCAAAAGCCATGAATAAACCAGGAGATTCGTAGTTTGCTGATGGCATTCATGATCCAGTGATCCAGAACTATTTTAGAAGTCCAGGTACAAACAATGGAAAGCTATTTTAAGGGTGGAGATACAATTTTGATCGAGTTTAGAGATGGCATCAGATGTATGTCAGCTCTGGCAGAGTTTGCAGTCCATTATTTCCTACAAAAAAAAAACAAACATCACGAATATCTGTGATGCATCACTCCCAGGTGATTCAACACCTTTTATGCATACACTGAAAGGGAGAATAAAAGCATATCTATGTAAATCCCTGAAGGATCCTGTGACCCTGTGATAACTGTCTCAGAGGCCAACGTCAGAACATCTTTCAAGAGAGTGGACCCTTGCAAGGCACCAGGCACTGATGGTGTACTTGGCAGAGCCATGAAAACCTGTGCCAACCAACTCGCGGGAGTGTTCAAGAACATTTTCAATGGTGCAGTCAGAAGTTCCCACCTGTTTCGAAAGGGCGACACTAGTACCCGAGAAGAGCAGAGTCTCAATGACTCTCACCCAGTGGCATTCACATCTACTGTGATGAAATGCTTTGAGAGATTGGTCATGGCTAGAATCAACTTCAGCTAAGTAAGGACCTGGACCTGCTGCAATTAACCTATTGCCACAATAGATCTACGGCAGATGCAATCTCACTTGCTCTCCACTCTGTCTTGGATCACTGGGATAATAGTAATAGTAATAACTACATCAGGCAGATGTTTATTGACTACATAATAGCATTCAACACAATGATACCCTCAGTTCTAATCAAAAAGCTCAAAAACCTGGGTTTCTGTTCCCCTCACTGCCCCTGGTCCCACCTCCAAGTAGATTTAATCACTGGGCTGCTCCTGTCTAATGGAAACAGCACTAGTTTGATCATTGTGGATCGATTTTCCAAGGCTGCCCATTTCATTGCCCTCCCAAGCTCCCATCGGCTTGTGAGACTGCCACTCTCATAGTTCAACATGTGTTCAGGCTCCATGGCTTCTCTCAAGACATGATGTCTCATCGTGGACCACTGTTCACTTCCTGTTTTTGGAAGGATTGCTGTTCTCTTGTAGGAGTCACAGCTAGCTTCTCATCTGGTTTCCACCCCCAATTCAATGGCCATTACATTACACATATCCAAGCAATTGAACACCTCATTGAATGGATGCCAGATTAATACCATGACAACCATTACTTCAAAGCCTATGGGATCCTTAGGATAATTTGCACTTCTCAGTAAAATGAGAGTCCTTGTTACCAGCTATGAGAAGATAGGTTTGAAAATCCTCCAATAAAATGCAAAAAAATACATTTCCTGCTACATAATTAACACCTAGTGAAATTGTTGTGTTCTCTAAAGTCTTTTCAGTTTATGTTCATCAGCATTCTGAACAAAAACAAACATAAAAACACAACACAATATCAATTAGCACAACCTTATTAAAATACAAAACTCACTCAACGAGGAATGAAAGGTGCTTACTCACAATTATCTCCAGATCTGGCCCAGAAAACAGGGTTGAAACCATATGTTTCGTGAGTCTTTGGAGTAAAGATTGCCAAGGATTACCTTGAGAAATTAATTCAGGGAGTCTGAAGTTCTGCTGCAGCAATGTGGTAGAGGAAGCTGTTGATTATTAAACACGTTTTGAAAATAGAGCTGCACCCTATCCACCAGAGAATGATCTCCTTTGCAACTCAAAGTTCAGAATTCAAATTTGAAAGTAAATCTATCTTATGTATATCTTATGTATATCACCATTTTCTTGCGAGCATCCACAGTAAATGCTAAGCAACACAATAGAATCAATGAAGAACTGCACACAACATAGACGAACAAACAACCAATATGCAGATTCAAAAAAAGAAAAATGATGATAAATAAGTACTAACTATTAAGAATAGTAGAGTCCTTGAAAGTGAGTCCATTGGTTGTGGATCAGTTCAGTATTGGGGTAAGTGAAGTTATCCTGAGGGGTAATAACCTGGTGGTGTGGGTCCAAAGGCACTTGTACTTCTTTCCTGGTGGTAGAAATGAGAAGAAAGCATGGCCTGAATGGTGGGGGTTCTCGATGATAGATGCTGCTTTCCTGTGACAGCGCTTGTTGTAGATGTGATCAATGGTGGGGAGGGCCTTCACTGTGATGGACTGGGCTTATTCACTAGATTTTTGTAGGCTTTTCCATTCAAGGTCATTGCTTTTGCCATTACAGGCCGAGAAGTAGCCACCCAGTTTACCCCATTGCACATCTACGGAAGTTTGTCAAAGTTTTAAATGATATGCTGAATCTTTGCAAATTTCTAAGAAAGTAGACTCCAATAGGCAAGATTCTCTTTGGACCTGTGCTAAGATTATTTAAACAGTGACCCACTATATGTGTTGAGGCTTCATGGACTACCAAACACATGGCAGATTATAGCAAACCTGACAGGTATGTCCAATGAAGCAGTTACAGTATTTTGCCACTAATAATGTTTGAAAGGAAGTGAGGGGAGTGATTCAAAGATTATGGGATTGTCAGAGATGTTCATAACTTTCAGCCTTTTTGACAGCTGATACAGCTTGAGGCATCAGTTTAGTCAACTGTCAAATAATTGGTGTGTGATTCTTATTTGGAGCTGCTATGTCACAGGTCAAAGATCAGGATCCATGCAGTAAAGGAGAAAAAATCAAGCTTTTGAAAATCAGAAATAGTGACAGCGAATGCTGAAAATGCTCATCAAGTTCGGCAGCATCTGTAGAAACAGACGCTGAATTAATGTTTCAGGTTGATGATCTTTGCCATAACTATGAAGGAAATAAAACAACTGTGCAACTGTGTCAAGCATCAGGAAGTTTAGAGAAGAGATGGGTAAATTAAAAGGAATATCTCTGATAGGCTCGGGGGATAAACAGTAAATGTTAATCTTTCCTAAATCCCTACAGTTCACAACACATATTCAGTCAGAGTCAGGCTTAATATCAGTGCAGTGCAACACACAAAATATGCTGTATATTGAGGAATGAATGAATGAATGAATAAATACATACATACATAAATAAAAACAAGTAGCGTAAAAAGTGAATTAAAATATTGAGGTGTTTTTCATGGGTTCACTGACCATTTGGAAATCTGATGGCAGAGGGGATGAAGCTGGCCCTAAAATATTTAGTGTATGTCTGCAGGCTTTTGTACCTTCTCAGCTTCCAGTTTAATTGTCCTTCAACCATACACATGAAAACAGCCAAATGAAACAGCGTTACTCCAGGACCAAGTGCAAAAACACACAGCCCCAACAGTCACCCACAGCACAAGGCACATGTGGCATGTATAAGATAGCAGTAACTGTACAGTCACACAAAATAAATGTAACATAACCCAAGTCCTTGAGTCCACGGATGTTATTGTCAAGAACACACAATCCGCCTTGCTTGATTTCCATTGAGCAAACACTGGAGAGCAGCACTGACAGGAGAGGCCGGCCCCGATCCATGGAGGCTGTGCCACGTAGCTTCCAGCATCACCTGTGACACGAGTCCTAATCCTCACTACAACTGAAGATATGGAGCTTCCCTGCCATCAATAAACCAAACTTGCAACATTCTACACTACCAATGCCCAGCTGAGTTTTATGTTCACAAGAATAAAGTCCAACACAGTTGCTTTCTGCTGGGCTAAACACCCTCTTCACACACCAACTCTGATAACTTATTGTAACTGGCAGCAATGTGGTCTGCACTGTCCGGTTCCTCCAGCTACTCGGCCCAAAAGCAACTCACTGATGGGCCAGGCCTGCAGTACTTCTGATATTTTTAATGACTGGCAGTATTGTGCAATTCTAATAAAGACAATATCAGATTGGGTGGGAGAATAGGAAATGCTTGAATTTTGTTATGTTACCCTGATTATATTCAAAACCTGTATAATTTGACATATATTAAATTGCTAATCTATTTATTTTATTTTAATTTGGAGATATGGTGCAGAATAGGCCCTTCTGGTCCTTCAATTCCTGCTGTGCAGCAAACCCTGGCAACCCCTGATTTAACCCTAACCTAATCATGAGACAATTTGCAATAACTAATGTAACCTACTAACCGGTGCATCTTTGTACTGTGAGAAGAAACCTGAGCACCCGGAGTAAACCCACGGAATCATGGGGAGAAAGACCAATCTCTTTACAGAGTGTTCCGGGATTGAACTCTGAACTTTGACGCGCCGAGCTGTAATAGTGTCACACTAACTGCTATGCTACCATGGCATCATGTCTACTGTTTGGACTACATAGAACATACAGTATCTACTTAATATATTACTATTTATTATTGTAATTCTACTTAATTGTTATACTCAATTAGTCCTAAGTGTTGTACTTCTATTTAACATGATTAAACACTTTACACCACTATTTAATATTGCAATCATTTTAAGACTGCTTGACATCAGTAATCACAACATTTTTATATACACTTTTATAAAGCAATGATAAAATGTGCCAAGATTAACAAAAATTTATCAAGGAAAAGTTTACTTTGCAAGAGTTGGGTTATTTAGGTAGATGACCAAGTAAGTCAAGTAGTTTTGAGCAGCGGCCAATCGGAGCTCAATTTGGAACACCTATTGAGTAGAAGAGGTATCAACCTGCAGCAGTTTGGTGTGTTAAGCAGCAGCCAATTAGCGATTGGGATTGATTGGCAAGAACAAATTAAAATAAGGCAGGGGCAAGCGAGTCGCCATTGTTGGAGTGGACAATGTTAGAGTGGGATTTTTGAGGCTTCAGCTAGGAGAGCCTTGCGAGAAACTCCATCTCCTCTTCCCCACCGCCATTCTGCAATCCTGTCTCTCTCTAGTCCCAACACCAGCTATTGGGCCTTCAGAGACTCCATCTTCTTCTCACCTCAGTATTCATGAACACTCCAAACCTCCCTTCTTCTCAGACACTATCAAACCCTTTCCCTCCACCTCTGATCCCAGCTCTCTTCTGTTCTGGGTCTTCACCTGAGGCAGAACGTTTTCTGCTTAGGAAGGGCTTCACCTTTGTCCCCCTACGCCCACCCCTCAGCGACTTCCACACCCACCATGATGTCAAGCTTTCTTCTGCCGCCTCCATCTCTGAGCCTACTTCTTTGGCAAGGACTTTCCACCCCGCACTGATGACCTTTACTCCCATTTTCAACCCTCCTCCTCTTCCTGGATACCCTGCTTTGGATCTTTTTATTGCCATCTACTGACAGGACCTTAACCATCTCAACTTTAACACTTTTCTCTCCAATCCCAACCTCACCCCTTCTGAAAACTCTGCTCTCCATTCCCTCTGACCAACCCTAACCTCATCACAAAATGCACAGACTAAAGAAATGCTATCGTAGTCTGACAGACTGAACTCTACCTTGCTGAGGCCCAGCGACAACTCTCAGACCACTCCTCTTACTTACCCCTTGAACAGGGTCACACTAAAAAGGACCAGGCCTTTGTCTCCCATACCACCTCCAACCTTTCCGATTCTGACAATCTCACCATCCCCAACGTCACAGCTCCTGCACACCACACCTCCCATTTCCACCTCCTACCCAAGATCCACAAAACTGCTTGTCCAGGTAGACCCATTGTTTCAACTTGTTCCTGCCCCACTGAACTCATATCTGCACACCTCGACTCTGTTTTATTCCCCCTGGTTCAGTCCCTTCCTATCTACACCCATGACACTTCACACGCTCTGGATCTTTACAAAAATTTCAAGGTCCCTGGTCCCCATCATCTTATTTTCACTGTGAATGTTCAGTCTCTATACACCTCCATCCCCCACCAGGAAGGCCTCAAAGCTCTCTGTTTCTTTCTGGACACCAGACCCAAATAGGGAAACTCCACCACCACTCTCCTCTGCCTGGCAGAACTTGTCCTCACTCTAAATAATGTCTCCTTTGACTCCTCCCACTTCCTTCAAACAAAAGATGTAGCAATGGGCACTTGCATGGGACCCAGCTATGTCTGCCTTTTTTTCAGCTATATTCCAAGCCTACACTATTGTCTGTATCCCACTTTTTCTTCGCTACATCAATAAATGCATTGGTGCTGCTTCCTGCACCATGCAGAGCTCATTGACGTCATCAACTTTGCCTCCACCTTCCATCCTGTCCTCAAATTTACCTGGTCCATTTCTGACACCTCCCTCTCCTTTCTTGATCTCACTGTCTCTACCTCCGGAGGCAGCTTATCTACTGATGTCTATTATAAACCCAATGGCTCTCACAGCTATCTGGACTATACCTCTTCCCGCCCTATTACTTGTGAAAATGGCTTTTCATTCCAGAATGAAGAAAGTGGCTTCCTTTCCTCCACCATCAACACTGTCCTCAACCACATCTCTTCCATTTGTCCCTCCCACTGATCTCCGTCCTCGCACATCCTTGCAAGCAGAACAAGTGCTACACCTGCCCCTACACCTCCTCCCTTGTTACCATTCAAGTCCCCAAACAGTCCTTCCCAGTGAGGCAGCAGTTCATTTGTGAGTCTCTTGGGGTCATTTATGTGTCCAGTGCTCTCGATGTGGTCTCCTGTATATCGGTGAGACCCGGTGTAGATTGGGAGACCACTTCACTGAGCACCATCAGAAGTGGGATCTCCCAATGGCCACACAATTTAATTCCACTTCCCATTCCCATTCTTACATGTCAATCCTCGGCCTCCTGTACTGTCACGATGAGGCCATACTCAAGTTGGAGGAACAACACATTATATTCCGTTTGTGTAGCCTCCAACCTGATGGCATGAACATCAATTTCTTGAACTTCCAGTAATGGTCCCCCCCCCCCCAACCATTCCCCATCCCCTTTACTCTCTCACCCAATCTCCTTGCCTGCTCATTGCTTCCCTCTAGTACTCCTCCCCCTTTTCTTTCTTCCATGGCCTTTTGTCCTTTCCTACGAGACTATCCCTACTCCTTCCCTGAACCCCTTTCACCCATCAACTTCCCAGCTCTTTTCTTCATCCCCCTCCCCTCGCAGTTTCATCCATCACCTTGTGTTTCTCTCTCCCCTCCTCCACACCTTCTAGATCTACTCATCTTTTTTTTTTCTCCAGTCCTGCCGAAAGGTCTCAGCCCAAAACGGTGACTGTACTTTTTTTCCATAGAAGCTACCTGGCCTGCTGAGTTCTTCCAGCATTTTATGTGTGCTCCCCTCAACAGCAGGACATTCCTGCTGGGGGGAATGATGTAGCAGTAGGAATGTCACAGCAGTCGGGATTCTGGTACTGGGTCTGGGAAGGGAAGGGAAGAATTGTTGTGAGCTGTGGTGATAGGGGATTCGGTAGTTAGGGGTACAGAAAGGAGGTTCTGTGTATGTGAATGAAATTCCTTTATGTTCAGGGTCAGGGACGATATCTGGTCAAGTCCACAGCATCCTTAAGTGGGGGCGGAGGAGATCATGGTACATATAGGTGCCAGTGATATAGGTAGGGAGAGCGATGAGGTTTTGCAAAGTGAATTCAGGGAGTTAGGTTAAGTGGCAGGACTTCCAGGGTTGTGATCATTACCCATGTCATGTGCTAGTGAGGTCAGAAATAAGAAGAATGTACAGTTTAAAATGTGGCTAAAGAGTTGGTGTAGGAGGGAGGGTGCCAGATTTTTTGGATTATTGGGCTCTCTTCCAGGGAAGGATGAGAAATATACAGAAGAGAACTGGAGGGGCCTAGCGGGAAGTTTGCTGGAGCTGCATGGCTTGGGGTTGGGATGTTAACTCAAATTGCAGGGGATGGGAGCCAGAGTTGCAGAAAAGATAGTGGAGATGTTGTGGAGACAGATGTTGTTAAGACCGCAAAGTAAGGAATTAACTGGTTGAGCATGATGCGTTTGATGTCCTGAGCTGTGTACAATATTTCAAATGCAAGAGGTATCATAGGGAAGGCAAATGAACTCAGGTCATGTATCAACACCTGGAATTATGATATTGTAGCCACGAGTGAGGCTTAGTTGCAGGAGGGCAGGACTGACAGCTCAATACTCTGGTGTTCCATTGCTTTAAGCACAACAGGGAGGGAGGGATTAAAGGAGGAAAAGTGATATTACTAGTCAGAGAGAATTTCATGGCAGTGCTCAGTCAGGACAGACTGGAGAGCTCGTCTCTTGAGGTGTTATGGGTGGAAATGAGGAATAAGATAGATATGACCAGGTTAATGGGGCTATATTGTGGCGAGCATTTGGTCCGTAATGACAGACGAGGAAGCTTTTTAACTCAACAACAGTTTTATTGCGATAAACGCAAAACAGACCAGGCACCATGACCCAGACAGTGAACCCAACCAGTCTCATACAGACGGGGGAGGTGACAATCACCCCGGTTATAGTCAGGGTGACCCAAAAATACACAAGCAAATAACTGTATAACCCAAGCTAAAATGTAACGATAAATGACCTGGAACTTCCCACCATAATCCCACAAAAGCATTTTAAAATAAGAATCAAAAACAGTGATGGTCATTAAAAATGCAGAAGTGGGTGTCGACCACGCCCCCGCACCCCAGAATGTCACACTACCCCCACCCGAGGGGTCAGCCATCCCCGGGAACCCCAGAGTCCATAAGAAAGTCCAAAAGTCCCAGTGTCGCCTGTTTGTGTGAGACAAGAGGCAGGGCACCCGGAGTGTCACTTCCTTCTTTCAGCCTCGCTGGGTCAGTGGTGGCCAAGGATTGGCACCGTACCAGCCGGTCCCGGTGCAGCACGACTGCCTTCCACTGCTCAGGCAACCGCACCGGATATGATACATCATAGATGAGGTCAAGCGCCTCTCCCGACCCCTTCCAGCAGCCTCCAAACCTGAGGACAGTCCCTTTTTCTGGGAGGGGCAGTAGACCCATACTGGGGCCCCCACCATGTACTGCTGCATTGACACCCTAGACTGGTGGCCCAGCCCCTTCTGATACGTGCAAGCATTACATCAGTGCACGAACAGCTCCACGTCCTGCCTAACGTTCATGCAGCCTGCCCAACGTCTTTGCAACTCCGAGAAGTCTGACCCCCACCACACCGACCGCAGCACCATGGCGCGGAGCCCCCGGGAATTCACCAGCTGCAGGGGGTGTCTGTCACCATCGGACAAATGCCACCACTCTAACAGCAACCTGTAGCCACCTCCAGCGTTCCCCACTGCGAGTACAGGGCTTTGGTCTCTGGGTCCAGGGCGGAGACCTCTGCCCACTCCGGCCGTCGTCCCACACTCAGCCATTCCCTCTCCCGGGCCAACACGGGATCGCTCACCTATTCTCTGCTCAGCTGCTGCTCCATGGTGGGGAGGTGGTCGCCGGCTGACACCGAAGGGCCGTCACCGTCGCTTGCCCGTGGTTCAGCTGTGTTGCGCTGGGCCGCTGCCGGGTGTGCTGCACTGCCCCGGGCCGCTGTGAAACCGGTGGCGCTGGCTGCCCCTGCCGGGACCGCTTCCTGGAGCTGCCCTGCCGGAGAGCCACGGCTTCGGCGCCGAGGTAGAGAGTTGCCCCCGACACATCCACACGGGCCCTCCGGCGGGGCAGCGGGTCCAGGCCGAGGATGCAGGACTCTCGGATGTCGGCTAGACACACCTCCTGCTCCACCGTGTTTCCCCACTGCGATGCGCAGCCTCCTCTTCCCCGCATCGCCGCACAGTCACCGGTGACCGTCGCCAGCTGGACCGCAGTCGTTGTCCACCCAGGTGGGGATGCTGGTCCGTGTTGGGGAGGTCACCGGGACGGATGATAGTGATGGTTGACCCCGTGTCCACCAACGCCCGGCATCTGATGCCCCCCACCACGCAGACCACGTGTAAGCCTCGCTCTTCCCCCAAACAGCCCACCGGAGGGGCGACGCTGGACGGATTCTGCTGGAGGATTCGGGCGGTGCTGCCCGCTCGGCGTTTCCCGATGACTGCGATGGGCCGTGGCGTCGTGCCGGTGCAGGGCAGTCCCGGGTCAAGTGGCCTGCCTCCACACGCCGGTAACAGAGATCGTTTCGTGGCCGGCGGCAGGTCGACGCAGCACTGGTCAGATCCGTCTCACGGGTCAGTTTACTCCTCGCCCTCGGTGACACAGGCCCGGACTCGCGGCGTGCGGGGCGATGCTGGAACACCTTGAAAGGCTAAAATTGCTTCTTCCCTCTCCGCCTCGGCCAGCGATGATGGTGATGTCAGGCGGACATGCTGCCGAAAGCGCTCCGGCGTCAGCACCTGCACAAAGGTGTGGAGGGCAAGCTCTTCCTGGGCCGTGGGAGGGAACTCGGGGTGGCCATGCTGAGTACAGTGGTGGAGATCTGCAAGCGTCCTCAGGCTTTCTCCCATACGGTGCCGTCTGCTGCACAGTTCTTCCCTCACTGCTTCCGCCAACGGCCTCCGCTCGAAACGCCGCTACAAGGGCCCCGAGGTCGCGCTGCTCCGCCGGCATTAGGTCGTGGAGGGCCCGCGGGGCATCTCCTTCCAGTGCCGGGGCAAGGTGCACCGCTGTCTTGGTGGGGCTCCACCCGTTGTGCCAGGCACGGCTCCAGACGGCTGGTTCCATTGTATCTGGGGAGTTTCAGGGTAATCCCTGAGGCACAAATCATGGAGGCCCTTTGATCTTCCTGTTGCTTAGGCGGCTTCTGTCATGGTTCCAATCTTTGGGTTCCCCGGTGCAAGTCACTACGGAGGCGAGTGATGCGCTCCGCGCAATCCCCCAGGTTGGGGAGCCTGGGTACACTCAGTCGGGGCTCCATGGGAAGGCACAATGCTCGTTCCCAGGTCCTCCCTCCGGGTCGTGTCTTCACCAGCCCTGCCTGTGGGTGCAGGGGGAGACATACTGCTTGGTCCCCCGTCTATTCCCCGGGTTTTAAGGCACTCTATCTGACGTTGTAGCTCTTCAATCTCTTCAATTTCACATCCCATTCCTGACACCAATGTAGCTAGCATGTGGTCCAGAATGACAGACGAGGAAGTTTGTTGAACTCAACAACGGTTCGTTGAACTGGAACTTCCCACCATAATCGCACAAAAGCATTTTAAGACAAGAACAAAAAAAGTACTCATAATTAGAAATGTAGGGCAGAGGCTGTCGACCACGCCTCCCCCAAGAGCATCACAATATTATAGACGGTGGGATTTCCAGGAATGATTTTGTAGAGAGAGAGATCACAGACTGTTGCAAGGAACATAAGGTTATTGCAGATGGTGATTTTAACCTTTGACTTACTGTCTAGGACTCCCATATTGTAAAGGTCTAGATAGGATAGAGTTTGTCAAATGTGTTGAGGAAACTTTTCTTATCAGTACATAGAAGCCGCAAAAAGAGAATTGTGCCATACTCGATCTGCTAATAGGGAATCAGACAGGGCAGGTGACAGAAGTTTGTTTAGGAATCAAAATGTCATTGGTTTCAAAGTAAATATGGAAAAAGATAGGTCTGGTCTGTGGGTTGAGATTCTAAATAGGAGAAAAGCCAATTTTGATGGTATCAAAAAGGATCTGGCAACTGTGGATTGAGACAGATTGTTTTCTGGCAAAGGTGTACTTGGTAAGTGGGAGGTCATCAAAAGTGGAAATTTGAGAGTACGAAGCTAGTATGTGCCAGTCAGAATAAAAGGTAAAGATAACAGGTTTTAGTGAACCTTGGATTTCAAGAGAGATTGAGGCAATGGTTCAGAAAAGAAGGGAGGTGTTTAGCAGGTATAAGGAACTAGGAACAAATGAGGTACTTATGGAGGATATGAAATGCAAGAGAGCACTTAAGAAAGCAATAGGGAGGGCTAAAAGAAGGTTTGAAGTCTTAGCAGACAAGGTAAAGGGTAATCGTAAGGGATTCTACAGATATGTAAAGAGCAAAAGGATTGAAGGGCCAAAATTGGTCCCCTGGAAGATTAGAATGGTAATCCAGGCATGGAGGCAAAAGAGATGGAAGAGATTTTAAATGGATTATTTGCATCTGGATTTACTGAGGAGATGGACAAAGAGTCTATTGTAGTAAGTCAAAGCAGCACTGAGTTCCTATACGGATTACAGAGAAGGGATTATCTGCCGTCTTGAGGCAAATTAGGATAAATCCCCTGGGCCTGACAGGTGTTTCCTTGGACCCTGTGGGAGGCAAGTACAGAAATCGTGGGGGTATTTAAATCATCCTTAGCAACAAGTGGGTACCAGAAGTTTGGAGAATAGTTAATGTTGTTCTGCGGTGAATGCCACTAAAAATAAACAGGAAATCAAGGCCGGTGAGCCTGGCATCAGCAATGGGAAAGTTATTGGAAGTTATTACAAAGGATCAGATAGTTGAATAGACCTAGACTGATTAGAGATGGTCAGCTTGGCTTCGTGCATGTAAGTCGTGTCTAATCAATCATATAGTTTTTCATGGAAGTTCCCAGGAAAGTTGATGAAAGCAATGCAGTGGATGTTGTCTACATGGACTTTAGCAAGGCATTTGACAAGGTCCCGGAGTGGTAAGTTGGTCAAGAAGGTTCAGTTGCTCAGCATTCAAGATGAGGTAGTAAATTGGATTAAATATTGGCTTTGTGGGAGAAGCCAGAAAGTGGTAGATGGTTGCCTCTCTGACTGGATGCCTGTGACTAATGGAGTGCCACAGGGTTCACTGCTAGGTCTGTTGTTTGGCATCTATATCAATGATCTGGATGATAATATGTTTAACTGGATCAACAAATTTGTGGATGACAGCAAGATTTGGAGAGCAGTGAACAGTAAGGAAGACTATCAGAGCTTGCAGCAGGATCTGGACAAGCTGGAATATTGGGCTGAAAAATGGCAGATGGAACTTAATGCAGACAATTATGAGGTGTTACACTTCAGTAGGACCAACCAGGGTCAGTGTTACACAGTGAACAGTAGGGCTTTGAGTAGTGTGGTGGAACAAAGGGATCTGGGAATACAGTCATTGAAAGTGGCAATACAGACAGATGGGTCGCTAAAAATGCTTTTGGCACATTGACCTTCATAAATCAAAGTGTTAAATACAAGAGAGGGCATTTTATGCTGAAGTTATGGAAAACGTTCGTTTTTGAGGCCTAATTTGGAGTATTGTGTGCAGAATCAGGTTTATTATCACCGGCATGTGATGTGAAATTTGTTAACTTAGCAGCAGCAGTTCAATGCAATACATAACATAGAAGAAAAATAATAATGAATAGATAAGTAAACCTTATTCAGCATTCTTTATAGAGTATACATATATTGACTAGATTAAAAGTTGTGCAAAAATACTATATATACAGAAATACATTTTTTTTTTAAAGTGTGGTAGTGTCCAAGGATTCAATGTCAATTTAGGAATTGGATGGCAGAGGGGAAGAAGCTATTCCTGAATCACTGAGTGTGTGTCTTCAGGCTTCTGTACCTCCTACCTGATGGTAACAGTGAGAAAAGGGTATGCCCTGGTGATGGGGGTCCATAATAATGGACGCTGCCTTTCTGAGACAACGCTCCTTGAAGATGTCCTGGGTACTTCACAGGCTAGTACCCAAGATGGAGCTGACTACTTATACATAAATGCACGCAGCGTAGGGAATAAGGTGGATGATCTTGTTGTACAGTTACAGATTGGCAGGTATGATACTGTGGCCATCACTGAGACATGGCTAAAGGATGCATGTCTCTGGGAGCTGAACGTCCAAGGATACACGGAGTATCAGAAGGATAGGCGGGTAGGTAGAGGGGGTGGCATGGCTTTAATGGTAAGAAATGATATTAAATCATTAGGAAGAGTTGACATAGGATCGGAAGGTACAGAATCTTTATGGGTTGAGCTAAGAAATCGCAGGGGTAAAAGGACCCTGATGGCAGTTATCTACAGGCCTACAAACAGCTGCAGTGATGTGGACTACAAATTACACCAGGAAATAGAAAAGGCTTGCCAGACGGGCAGTGTTATGATAATTGTAGGTATTTTAGCATGAGAGTGGATTGGGAAAATCAGGTCGGCACTGGAACTCAAGAGAGGGAATTAGTAGAATGTCTACAAGATGGCTTTTTAGAACAGCTTGTTGTTGAGCCCACTAGGGGATCGGCTGTACTGGATTGGGTATAGTGTAATGAACCAGAGGTGACTGGAGAGATTGAGGTGAAGGAACCCTTAGAAGGTTCACTGTGAAATTTGAGAAAGAGAAGCGGAAATCCAATGTGTCAGTATTTCAGTGGAGTAAAGGAAATTAGTAGCATGAGAGAGGAACTGGCCAAAGTTGACTGGAAAGGGACACTAGCGGGAAGGACAGCAGAGCAGCAGTGGCTGGAGTTTATACGAGAAGTGAGGAAGGTGCAAGACAGATATATTCCAAAGAAGAAGAAATTTTCAAATGGAGAAAGGATGCAACTGTGGCTGACAAGAGGAGTCAAAGCCAAAGTAAAAGCAAATCAGAGGGCATACAAGGAAGCAAAAATTAGTGGGAAGACAGAGGATTGGAAAGTTTTTATAAGCTTACAGAAGGAAACTAAGAAGGACATTAAGAGGGAAAAGATAAACTATGAAAGGAAGCTAGCAAATAATGTCAAAGAGATACTAAAAGCTTTTTCAAGCATATAAAGAGTAAAAGACAGGTGAGAGTAGATATAGGACCGATAGAAAATGATGCTGGAGAAATTGTAATGGGAGATAAGGAGATGGCGGAGGAACTGAACGAGTATTTTGCATCAGTCTTCACTGAGGAAGACATCAGCAATATATGGACATTCAAGGGTGTCAGGGAAGAGAAATATGCGCAGTCACAATTACGACAGAGAAAGTACTCAGGAAGCTGAATAGTCAAAGGGTAGATAAATCTCCCGGACCAGATGGAATGCACCCTCATGCTCTGAAGGAAGTAGCAGCGCAGATTGCAGAGGCATTAGCAATGATCTTTCAAAAGTCGATAGATTCTGGCCTAGTTCCGGAGAACTGGAAGATTGCAAATGTCACTTTGCTATGTAAGAAGGGGACAAGGAAGCAAAAAGGAAATTATAGACCTGTTAGCTTGACATCGGTGGTTGGGAAGTTGTTGGATTCGATTGTCAAGGGTGAGGTTACGGAGTACCTGGAGGCAAATGACAAGATAGGCAGAACTCAGCATGGTTTTCTTAAAGGAAAATCCTGCCTGACAAACCTAGTGCAATTTTTTGAGGAAATTACAAGTAGGCTAGCCAAGGGAGATGCAGTGGATGTTGTGTATTTGGATTTTGAGAAGGCCTTTGACAAGGTTCAGCACATGAGGCTGCTAAACAAGATGAGAGCCCATGGAATTACGGGAAAGTTACATATGTGGCTAGAGCATTGGTTGATTGGCAGGAAACAGAGAATGGAAATAAAGGGATCCCATTCTGGTTGGCTGCCGGTTACCAGTGGTGTTCCACGGGGATCCGTGTTGGGGCCGCTTCTTTTTACATTGTATATCAACAATTTGGATTATGGAATAGATGGCTTTGTGGCTAAGTTTGCTGATGATACAAAGATAGGTGGAGGGGCTGGTAGTGCTGAGGAAACAGAGAGTCTGCAGAGAGACTTGTATAGATTGGGGGAATGAGCAAAGAAGTGGCAAATGAATTACAATGTCTGAAACTGTTCGGTCATGCATTTTGGTAGAAGAAATAAATGGGCAGACTATTATTTAAATAGGGAGAGAATTCAAAGTTCTGAGATGCAACGGGACTTGGGCGTTCTCGTGCAGGATACCCTTAAGGTTAACCTCCAGGTGAGTCGGTGGTGAAGAAGGCGAATGCAATGTTGGTATTCATTTCTAGAGGAATAGAGTATAGGAGCAGGGATGTGATGTTGAGGCTCTATAAGGCACTGGTAAGACCTCACTTGGAATACTGTGTGCAGTTTTGGGCTCCTATTTAAGAAAGGATGTGCTGACATTGGAGAGGTTTCAGATAAGTTTCACTAGAATGATTCCGGGAATGAGAGGGTTAACATATGAGGAACGTTTGACTGCTCTTGGACTGTACTCCTTGGAGTTTAGAAGAATGAGTGGGGACCTTATAAAACATTTCGAATGTTGAAAGGCATGGACAGAGTGGATGTGGAAAAGTAGTTTCCCAGGTGAGGGAGTCTAGTACGAGAGGACATGACTTGAGGATTGAAGGGCGCCCATTCAGAACAGAGATGCGAAAAAAATTTTTTTAGCTGGAGGGTGGTGAATCTATGGAATTTGTTGCCACGGGCAGCAGTGAAGGCCAAGCCATTGGGTGTATTTAAGGCAGAGATTAATAGGTATCTGAGTAGTCAGGGCATCAAAGGTTATGGTGAGAAGGCGGGGGAATGGGACTAAAGGGGAGATTGGATCAGCTCATGTTGAAATAGAGGAGCAGATTCGATGGGCCGAATGGCCAACTTCTGCTCCTTTGTCTTATAGTCTTATGGACTAGATTTAAAACCTTCTGCAGCTTCTTTTGATCCTGTGCAGTAGCCCCTCCCCCCATACCAGACACTGATTCAGCCTGTCAGAATACCCTCCACGGTACATCTATAGAAGTTTTTGAGTATATGTGATGACATGCCAAATCTCTTTAAGCTCCTAATAAAGTATATCCACTACATACCTACAGGAAAGATGTCAATAAGGTTGAAGAACTACTTAGAAAATTTACAAGGATGTTTTCAGGTCTGGAGAATCTGATTTATAAGGAAAAATTGAACAGGTTAGGACTTTATTCCTTGGAACAAAGGAGACTGAGTGGAGATTTGATTAAGTATACAAAATTATGAGGAGTATAGATAGGTTAAATGCAAGCAGGCTCTTTCAGCTGAGGTTGGGTGGGACTACAATTAGAGGTCATGGGTCAAGGGTGAAAGATGCAAATTTTAAGGGGAACATGAGGAGACTCTTCACTCAGAAGGTTGTGAGATGTGGAACAAGCTGTCAGCATGAATGGTACATGCAAGTTCAATTTGTATGGTCACATGGTTAGTTGAGGTATGTAGGGCTATAGTTCTAGTGCAGGTTGATGGAAGTAGGGAGTTTGCCATGGATTAGATGGGCCAAAGGGCCTGTTCAAAGAATTAGATTTTATAAAACATCTTAAGAAAAGGCAAGAAGGTAGAAGGAATTTAAGGCATTTAAGGAAGCAATTCCAGAACCTGGGACCAAATAATCTGTGGTACTCAATAATTGATATCTCTGCAAGTGAAATTGTTGGTTAAGGTTACAGTGGTAGAGTATGCTGAGATCATGATGAGATTTAAAATCGATGATAAGATTATATAAAAATAGAGGTACTGCATAATCTGAGGTTATAGATCAGTGAACACAAGGACAATGGGAAAATGGTACAACTTTGTACATAGATGCCTAGGATCATTTTGGATGAACTGAAATTCATGGGAGACTGCAAAATGGATGCCCATCAGGAGGGAATTGAAATAGTCAATTTTAGAGTTTAACAATACTGTGGAAGATCCAATAGCTATACACTTGTTAATAATGAACCATTATTTAGACCATAAGGCATTGGAGCCCATTGAATCTGCTCCAACATTCCATCATAGCTGACTTATTATCCCTCTCAGCCCCTGTTCCTGCTTTCTCCCCATCATCTTTGACCCCCCTTATAATCAAGAGCCTATCAACCTTTAAATATTCCCAATGAATTGACCACCACAGCATTCTGCAGTAAACAATTCCACAGATTCACCACCCTCTGGCTAAAGAAATTCTTTCTCCTCTCTGTTCTAAAGGGACATCCTTCTATTCTGAGGCTGTGCAGCCTCTGGTCCTAGACTCACCACTATAGTAAGCATCCTTTCCACATCAACTCTATTTAACATTAAATTCCAATATCAAAGTTACATGTATTTGTTTATTTATTTAGGGATGTGTGGAATACGCCCTCTGGCCCTTCACCGAGAAAACCCAATTTAACCCTAACTTAATCAAAGGACAACCTACAATCACCAATTAATATATGCAGTACTTCTTTGGAGTTTGGGAGGAAACCAGAGCACCTAGAGGAAGCTCATTTACTCCCTCATAAGGGAGTACAGAGACTTCTTACTGAGGGCTGAACTTCAAATTCGATGCCCCGAGCTATAATACTGTCACACCAAGTGCTACGCTACTGCGCACACATGGTTTAATTTCATCATCATGACTAATCTTTCCCTCTGCAGTTTAGATTCTTTTATTTCAAGGCCAATGGCACAAACTCAAAAAATGATCCACAGCATAATTTCATAAGCTGTTATTTAAGGGTATTGACAATATCAAATTAACAAATAAACACACTGTTATTATACTGCAAAGCCAGACTTGTTTCCTGAGAAGCATATCGATCATTCCACAACAAAAAGCAGCAGAATGTAACAGCCACTGACTTCTCCAGTAGTTTGTCATTCCAACAGCCTCTTGGATTATTATGGGGTTAGGTTTCTGTTGTGTGCAGGGCACCTTAGAACATCGGTAAACATGAATCTTTATTTATCAGCTTGGAGACCTTCGGAATTACCATTTATATGAGTTGGTTCTTGATTGAGGAGTTGAGTTGTGAATTACCAAATTTATTAGACATGTGAAGGACCTATAATTCATGGCCTTTGCAGATGATGGAATAATTACTTTGTCTCTCATGCAAGCACCAGGTATAATGAAAAGTGCAGGCTTGGTCCAAGCACCATTTTCTTAATCTTGCCAGCTTTCTCAATGATTTTAAGCTCCCATTCTTATAAAATAATACTGTACAGAAAAAGACTCTTCAGCCAAACTGGGCTGTGCCAGCGAAAGTCACCATCAAATTGAGTCCCACTTGCCTGCATTTTGCCATGTTGCACTAAACTTTTTCTATCCTTGTACCTCTCAAGTATTTTTAAAAGTTAGCAATATATCTGCCTCAATCACTTCCTTTGGCAGTTTGGCAGCATGGTATCGTAGTGGTGAGCATACCGTGTCACAGTGCCAGCTGTAAGATCAGGGTTCGATTCCAACCCCTGTATATAAGGAGTTTGTGCTGGCTCCCTGTGATGACATGGTTTTCCTCTGTGTGCTCTGGTTTCCTCCCACATCCCAAAGAAGTACAACGAGTTGTGGGCATGCTATGCTGGCACAGTAAATGTGACAGCACTAGTGGTATGCCCAACTCAATACTCACTGATTTGATGCGATGCAAGTGATACATTTCACAATATGTTTTAATGTTCATGTGCCTTTTAATTTTTTTTCATTATTGTTACATATGTTGACCACACTCTAGGCGAAAAAGATGCCCTTAAGGTTTGTACAAAATTTCTCCCCTCTCACCTTAAAACTCTTCCCTGACCCTTTCTTGATTCCCTGACCCTGAGAAAAAAGATTGTGAAAATACCCTCTATCTACGCCCCTCAGAATTTTAAACAGCTCCATAAGATCAGTCCTTCTCCTACACTAAAACAAAAAATTTCAACCTCCTCAGAATCTCTCGATAAGTCAAATTCAAAGGAAATTTATGATCAAAGTAGATATATTACAATGTACGCTATGCATTTTATTGCAGCCATTTACAGGAAAATAAAGACATGCAATAGAATTCATTATAAAAAAGCTATACCTAAGCAAATACTGTCAAACAACCAATGTACAAAAGAAGACAAATTGTGCAAGCAAAGAAAGAAACAAATAAATAAATAATACTGAGAACATGAGTTGTAGTGTCATTGGAAGGGAGCCTGCAGGTTGTGGAATCAGTTTAGAGTTGATGTAAGTGGAATTATTTACGTGGGGTTATCCCTCAATTCCTGGCAACAACCTGATAAACCTCCCCTGAACTTTCTCAAGTTTAATGCTATATTTCCTTTTGCAGGGTTGTTAAAACTGAACACAATGTTCCAAAGGTGGCCTCAGCAATAACTTGTAAAGCTGCAACATAACATCCTGATTACTGTACTATCCCTAACCACCTCAAGCCAAGCCCCCCCCCCCACTTCATGTGTGTAGTTACTAGAAAGCATGAACCCTGTCAGTAGAGTCATGGAGAGATCAGCCATTAGTTAGTTAAACCAAATAACCTAGCCAGTATTGTATATTCTGTACAAGGCTGACATAATTGTCACTCCATTACTGAACTGTAGCCAAGCAAGGAATCTTTAACTAGGAAAGGACGCATCATACTTTGCAAAGTGCATGAAGTCAGTGTGGAACACTTCTCTGTTTAAATCGGTTTCTCAATGGATTGCTAAAGAGATTTCAGGGGACTATAGTAAGAGAACTGGTATTAGACCGCTGAAAGCATCTACTCAAGAGATTATAGTTTCTCGGCAGGATTTTAATAGCATCCTAAGCCGACAAAGATTTATCCTGCCTATTTTATTCTGGTGTAATGCTTGCAATATAAACAGATCTTGTTTGTCAAGCTAGACTAATTCTTCCATTACCTTGGCCATTGCTTAAATTGACTTTTGTGAATTAGACCACTTCACTACTTCATGCTTTGCATTTTCTAAGACACATTTTGCCTGTTCAGACTCCAGTTATTTTACCAACTAATAGAACTTCAGGGCTTCACTTTTGCTGAGGTAATAGTGATGTTACACCTCTGGCTATCAGATATAAAAGTTATCTGGGATAAAGAGCCAGACTAAACTGCTTTTATTCATATTTATTTATTACTGTTGCAGATAAACACAGTGACCACTTTATTAAGTACACTGCTCATTAATGTGAATGTCTAATCAGCCAATCATATGCCAGCAACTCAATACATAACAGCATGCAGACATGGTCAAGAGGTTCAGTTCTTGATCAAACAAAACATCAGAATGGGGGAGAAATGTGACTTTGACTGTGGAGTGATTGTTGGTGCCAGATGGGGTGGTTTGAGTATCTCAAAAACTGCTGATGTCCTGAGATTACCACACGCAAGTCTCTAGAGTTTACAGAGAATGGTGTGAGAAACAAAAAATAACATCCAGTGAGTGACAGTTCTGTGAGTAAAAATGCCTTGTTAATGGGAGAAGTCAGAGGAGAATGGCCAGACTGGTTCAAGCTGATGGGTAGGTGGCTGTAGCAACAGTTACAACAATGGTATACAGAAGGGCATTTCTGAACACATGTCAAACCTTGAAGTGGATAGACTACAGCATCAGAAGACCACAAATATGCACACAGTGTTCATTTTATTTGGTGCAGGAGGTACAAAACAGAGTGGCCACTCACAGTATAATGATATAGTGAAAAACATGTCTTGCATACAATTCATACAGATCAAATCATGACATCATTTGAGGTTGAGAAAGGTAAAACAACAGCAATGCAGAATACAATGTAAAAGCTGAAAGAGTGCAGTGCAGGTAAATGATAAAATGCAAGGTCATAGCGAGGTAGACTAAAGGTAAGAGTCCATTGTATTTACAAGCGGTCCATTCAAGGGTTCGATAACAGTGGGATAAAAGCTGTTCTTAAGCTTGGTGGCACATGCTTTCAGGCTGTTGTATCTCCTGCCTGATGGGAGAGGGGGAAAGAGAGAATGTATGAGGTGGGTGGTGCCTTTGATTATACTGGCTGCTTTACTGGGGCAGTGAGGAGTACATTCAGAGACCATAGTGAAGCTGCTGGTTCCTATGATGTGCTGAACTGTGTCGACAATTCTCTGCAGTTTCCTCTAGTCAGTTGGCAAACCAAGCCATAATACATACCAATAGAATGCTTTCAGTGGTGCATTAATAAAAATTAGTAAGACTTGACGGGGACATCAAATTTCTTTAGCCTCCTGAGGAAGTAGAGGTGTTGGTGAGCTTTCTAAGTCATGACAACAACAGCGTTGGACCAGGTCATATACATGATGTTCAGTCCAAGGAATTTGAAGCTCTCAACCCTCTCAAACATACCACCGTTGATGAACACGGGCATGTGCACCACCACACTCTCTGAAGTCAATGACCAGACCTTTTTCTTAGCAACACATACAGAATGCTGGAGGAACTTAGCAAGCCAAACACCATCTATATAAATCTCAGTCAATATTTTAGGCAGAGATACTTCACCAGGACTGGAAAGGAAAGGGGAAGTTGCCAGAATAGAAAGATAGTAGGAGGGAAGAAAGAACAAGTAAGAAGGTGAGAGGTGAAGCCAACTGAATGCGGAGAAGGCATGAAGAAAAGCTGGGAAATGATAAGTAGGAAAGGCAAAGGGTTGAAGAAAGAGGAATCTCACAGGAGAGGAGAGTGGATCATGGGAAGTTGGGCACCAGGGGAAGGTGATAGGCATGTGAGGAGAAGAGATAAGAGGCCAGATTGGGGAAATGAAGCAGTGGGAGGAGAAGGGGAAAAAGTTACCAGAAGCTGGAGAAGTCAATGTTCATGGCATCAGGCTGGAGCTCTTTTTCTGAGGGTATGGACGTTGGCATGACTCAATTTCCACAGAATTACCAATGTAGCAAAGCATTTCAGGAGGTTCACATGATCATTATAAAGTTTAAATCAAAGTCAGACACATCGTGAAAGGCTGAAGATTGGTCAAAGGGCAACACAAGGGACAGCAGATGCTAGAATCTGGAACACAAGACAAACTGTTGGAGCAACTGAGTGGATCAGGCAGCACCTGCAGAGGGAAATGGACAGTCAGAATTTTGAGTTGAGACCCTTCATCTGGACTGAACGAGTAAGGTAAAGATAGTCAGTACATGAGGGTGAGGAGAAGATGTGGGACAAGTGCTCACAAACAATAAGTGGATCCGGCTGAGGAGGGGCAATAGGCAGATGGCAGAGGAAAGGGTGGAAATAGCGACAGAAGCTGGGAGGTGATGGGTGGAGGCAACAAAGGGCTGAAAATGATGGAATCTGATAGGAGAACAAGCTGAATCATGCAACCAAATAAGGGGGTGGGCGGGAAGCGACAGTATATGGGTAATGGAGTAGGTAGAGAACAGGAAGATACTGAGACTGAGGAGATGCCATGTTGCTGTGCAGGGGAAACAGGGTAGTTTGAGAGGAGAGAGGAAGGGCCAAAATGGGAACAGATTGCTTCAGCCTGTAAAGTTCAATGTTCACGTCTTCATACTGTGTAAACAACATTGTCAGAATATAAGTTTCTGTTTCTCTGGTTTGTGCTTGACCTCACTCTGGCAATGGAGGAGGACAAGGACAGATAGGTCACTGTGAGAATGTGAAGTGGAATTAAGGTGGCTTACAATTGGACCTCCACACAGCCAAGATGATTGACTAAAAGGGTAAATTTTAAGGAGGACACCATCCTAAAGGAGGCAGAAAGCCTGAGAGTTTTAGGAAAAGCTTTCAAGAGCAAAGACCACTGAGAGCCACTAATGAATATGGATGTTTAGGATGGTGGTAAATATTGGTAGCTCTGGTTGGGGCATTTGATATTGTGGTGTTCACCAGGCTTAGTAATTAGCTCACAAACATTTCATCACAGCAGAGGTGACATCCTCAGTGTGCAGTTGTTGGTGTTTCTCTCTGGAAACACTTGCATTTATATAAATGTCACCATGCGCTTGCCTTGGTCCTGATTGGCTATCCCTTCAGTTGACTTTTGAATTCTATTGGCTCGTTTTTCTCTGGCTCTTAGAGGTTCATAGTCGGTGATTATTTTGGTATGTTTGTTTATGGAGTTATCAGAAGAGAACCATGCTTTTAAATATTCTTGTACTTGCCTCATGTTTGCCTGTACCAGAACCTCCATAGAACTTTAACTGGTAACTCTTGATAACTTTGTGAACAAATGTATTGAAATAGGTACCACGTACAAGCCCCTAATCACCAAAGAAATGTAAGCCAATGGAATTCAAAGGAATACTGAAGGGGTAGCCAATCAGGATGGAGGCAAGCAAATAGGAACCTATGTACATGCATGCACTCCCAGCGAGAAACACCAACAATGGCTCATGGAGGATGAAACATCTGGAAGATGGATGTAAATACATTTGTTGTTGAGTTTCCAATATAGATTATACAGCAAGTGACTTTTTCCCAGAGTGGCAATGGCTAATACCAGAGGATATCCATTTAAGGTGAGTGGAAGAAAGATCAGGGACAATGTCAGAAGTAGATATTTTACACAGAGAGTGTTAAGTACTTAGAATGCACTTTTAGGAGTGTTGGTAGAAGCTAATGCATTAGGGATGTCTAAGAGAACCTTAAATAGGCAATGGATGTCAGAAAAATGGAGGGTTTTGAGCTGTGTAAGAAGGGAACAGAGTGATTGTGGTGTAGATTAAAAGATCAGCGTAATAACAATCAGCCAAAGAGCCTGTGCTGTGTTGTGCTTTTCTGATTTCTGTTTTATGTTCAATGTCAGTGATGGCTACAATCTAACTTTTGCTCCCTTGGCTATAATCACTTTGTTGTAGCAGTGATCACTCAGTTGTGGTTCGATTCCAAGTGCGTTCTGTAAGGAGTTTGTACGTTCCCCTGTGACTGTGAGGGTTTCCTCCCATATTCCAAAGATGTATGGGGTAAGGTTAATGAGTTGTGGACATGCTATGTTGGGGTAGGAAGTGTGGCGACTCTTGTGAGCTGTCCCAGCGCATATTTGGACTCTGTTGGTCGTTGACACAAAATGATGCATTTTACTGTATGTTTCAATGTATTTGTGACAAATAAACCTAATTTCTAATCTCTAACAAGCTCTTGTGATCATAGCCTGTTATAACTTATCTAGTTCAGGTGACTTCTCATAGTCTTTGACCAGGATGTGAGGAATAATCCTCCTGCACTTTTATTGACCATTATGTTTATATCTAGGATGTTCCATATCCCAAAGGGATGCTGGCTATGAGGTAAACTATCCACTGTAAATTACCCCTCATCTGGGTGGCTGATGGGAGAGTTAGGGATGGGGGAGGGGGAGTTTGTTAATGAGTGGGTGTGAGAGAATAGCTTGCAGGACAATGGTAGTTTTTTCCTCAACTGCAGCTTGAAAAGACAGGTAGGATCTCAACTAGAATGTGACACTGGTGACTGCAACAGTCTCTCCATACTACCCTGAAGTATTTGCCTGTGAATGCACATAGATGTCTGAAGTGTAACTTGATTCTTGATTCCCACATTGGTCTTTCTCAAAGGAGCTTATTGCAGCCACAGCTTCCCCACAAGCTGTGCTTGATACCTAATTGGCAATGATCTAACTTGCATGAATGCCCAATAAATCTGTTTTGTTGGCAACCTTGGTAGAGGAAGCAGTGCCAAGAGAACTGTCTGCTCATTTACAAGTCCTGCCAGCAGTTATTTAACATGCACTCAAAATTAGAAGCTGAGGATGATGTTGCCTTGCTTTGATGATGAGGGGTAAACTTTCCGACAATTAAACTCTTATCATTGATATTAGTATTGACATTGGTTTATTATAGTCACGTGTACCTAAATACATTGAAAAGCTTACCTTGCGTACTGATTATACAGATCAAATACACTCAGTGGCCACTTTAAGTATCTCCTTTATCCTGTATGTTCATGGTCTTCTGCTGCTGTGGCCCATCATTTTCAAGGTTCAATATGTTGTGCATCCAGAGATGCCCTTCTGCATGCCACTGTTGTAACAGATGTTTATTTGAGTTACTGCCGCCTTTCTGTCAGCTAGAACTAATCTGGCCATTCTCCTTTGACCTCTCTCATTAACATTTTCACCCACAGAACTGCCATTCACTGGATTTTTTTTTGTTTTTTACACACTCTCTGTAAACTCGAGAGACAGTTGTGCATGAAAACCCATTTCTGAACTACTTAAACCATCCCATCTAGCACCAACAATCATTCCACAATCAAAGTCACTTAGATCACATTTCTTCCCCATTCTGATGTTTGGCCTGAACAACAACTTAATATCTTGACCATGTCTGTATGTTTTTATGCATTTTTTTGCTGCCACGATTGGCTGATTAGGTATTAGCATTAACGAGCAGGTGTAAAGGTGTGCATAATGAAGTGGCCACTGTGTTTAGTCACACACAACACCTAGTTACGACCTAGCATATACAGTTACAAAATAGTATTAGCACAAGCCCCTGAGTGGCAAGGCCTGAAGATTGACAGGCTGATATGAAGTGTGAGGCACGTGTTTACGTAAGACAGTATAATATCACTGACACTATTATAATGAAACAAGCAGTCATATAAATATGTGGAACAGCAGCAATAAAAGGTGACAAGAGACCAGTGCAGGTTGAAAGTGAGTCTGTGGGTTGGGGAGCTGAGGGATCAGCAGGGCATATGGACAGAGTGTGCATGTGTGCTGGGTGGCAGCAGGGTCAGAGGTTTCTCTGCACACACTTTAAGAACACTTTAGGAAAATAGCTTGAGAGAGCTTCCACTGTGAAACAGTGTTCTTCATCAAGGGTAAAATGTCTTTCGGCTTCCCTTTAGTTTTTTCTGATCTGTGTAATTAATTCTTTGTGTTTAATTGCTGTGTAGACACGGTGACCAATTCTGCTGCATAAGCAGGCTGTTCCCTGTTTTCTTTGCTGTGCTCAACAATTTCACAGTCTGACTGCCACTAGACCTTCTGGCTGAACTAGTACCAAGTATTTAAGCACTTGTGTCTCAGTATCTTGTGCAGTGCATGAACTATCTTGTCTCCTTCAGATGTGTAATGTCATACTCGGGAGAGATCTTTATCTTCATCCATTTTAACCTGACAGGTGCAGCTTGTCTGACAGGTGTTACAATAAGTTTAAGTGAGCAAACTGTCAAATTAGTTGGTTCACCCCAATTGATTTTGGATGGAGTCCAACTGATGGTGTTATTTCAGCCGCTTGATGGCTTGCTTCTTGACCAACCTTTTAAAATACATCCGTGGACCAAGGGTGCAATGAACCAGTCTGGGGAAAGCTGAATGGTTTCATTTTAAATTACATAACTTCTCTCTCACATAGCTCTCAGCTCACATTGATTGTTTACATATTCAGATTCACTTATTTATCATTTGTACTTTGAAACATACAGTGAATTTCATTGTTTGCGTTATGAAAGAACACAGCCTAAGAATGTGCTGAGGACTGCCCGCAGGTGTCACCACGCATCCCAGCACCAGCATAACAAGCCCACCATGTATGGCAACAACAGCAAATCAACTCCTTACCTGCTTCCCAATCACTGATCTACAGACACACAAAGTCCTCTAACCCTAGGACATGATGCCTCAGGGCCTTCATCTGCCTGTGGACATGGACTCACAGAAATTGGGCTTTCAACTGCTCCAGTGTACTCACAGACCCACTTCCACTAATTTCAGCTGCCACTTAACTTATCAGCATACGTTGATCCTTGACTTTTTTTTGTGCAACAGACAGTCAATAAGAATGGGTAGCAACACCTCTGCCATGATTATCCTCAACATTGGTTCCCCCTGAGAATGGGTATAATGACCAGCTTTACTCTTGACTGCGTAGCCAGATTCTGCTCTCTCTCTATCCAGAAGCTTGCAGAAAACTCCACTATAATAAGTTGTATCTTAACAATAGCAAGATGGAGTTCAGGAAGGAGGTAGACAAGTGGCATGGTGTCAGGGCAGTAACATTCACATCAAATATCGACAGAAGAGCTGGTCGTTGATTTCAGGAAGCAGGACTGAGTTTATACCCCTGTACTTTCAATGGAGTTGAGGTGAAGATGGTTGAGAGTTTCAAGTTGCTAGATATAAACATCGCCAATGGCTTGTCTTGGTCCACGACATAGATGACATGATCAAGAAAGTACACTAGCAGCTCTATTTCCTCCGAAGGCTCAGAAGAATTGTATTTATTTATTTATTTATTTTTATTTACAGATGCAACACACTATCAGGCCCTTTGAGCCCAATGAGCCAGTACTTGCTAATTATCCATGTGACCAATCTGTATGTGTGGGAGAAAACCAAAATGCCCAGAGAAAAAACATACAGGGAGAAGCATTTACAGACAGCTAGCCTGAGTCACTGTGGCTGTATATAGCATTATGCTAACCGCCAGCTAACGTGCTCTCATCATATACCTTTTAATCCTGACCAAATGCAAGAGTTGAACTGCAGAGTGCATTCTATCTGAATGTATCACAGCTCGGTATGGCAACCGCTCTAACCAAGTCCACAAGAAATTGCAGAGAGTTTATTAGGAGAACCAGCGTCCACTTCATTGACTCTGTCTACACTTCACATTTCCTTGGGAAATCAGCCAACATTATCAATGACCCCTCCCACACTGGCTATTCTCCCTCTCCCCTCTTTCCATACAACAGTTCAAAAACAATGTACCACCAACCTCAAGATTAGCTTTTAAACACAAACATCTTTAATGGCCCTCCTGCACGATAAAGAAGATCTCTCAATCTACCTCATCATAACCCTGTATCTTACATGTCCATCTGAACTGTACTTCCTCTGTAGCTGTAGCACTATAATCTATATTCTGTTATTGCATTTCCATTGTATTATTCTCAATGCCTGGAAAGGCCTGTGTGGATATCATGTAAAACACATTTCCCTGTGTATCTCAATAAAATGAAACAATAATCAACCAATTACCAATGACCGTCGTTCGATGTGGGAGGAGACTGGAGCACCATATGGTCATTGAGAGAACTTGCACACTCTGCACAAACAGGACCAGGGTCAGGATTAAACCTAGTCAGCTGTAGTCAGAAGGAGCAGTGCTAAATGCTGCATCAGTCTGCTACTTCCACTTTACTTATTCATTATATGCTCTTTACCTCACAGTTCAAGTTCAAGTTTAATTATCAGACAATCATATACGAATACCTATGAATAGAGCCAAATGAAACAGTTTTCCTCTGGGGCCAAGGTGCAAAACGCAGAACCAACAATCATACACAGCTCAAGTGCACAGCACATATATGATGGACATAAATATACAGTTGAACAAAAACTATAATATAGCCCAAATCACTGAGTGGCACATGGTACACAGATAATTATAGGCAAGAACAAGCCCACAACAATCCACAGATAAATGCGCTAAATGCACTTACACACATACACAATCTGCCTGTCTTCCCCTGAGTGAACACTGGAGAGCAGCACTGATGGAAGGAGCCTGACCCGAACCCATCATGGATGCCACACCTCAATGCCACAGGCATCTCCTCTCTTGGGCGACTGGAACAGCTGAACCTGCAGCTTGAGGCCTGGTCCATGCTACAACCAAGGCCACACCACTCCCTTGCCATTGGTCTCACTGATATACCAGTGAACCGGACTTGCAGTATTCCACATTACTAATGTAGAATTTGAGTTATCCTCTTAAAGATTCAAGACTGCTTAGTATCATTCTTCAGTACTCTAATGTAAAGAATAATGAAATGATTGTTACTCCATAAATTTAAAGAATTTTAGAGGGGTTGCAAAAGGTCCTCACATCAAAGCATTCCATGCTCCAACAGTCTTTGTTTCAATCAATTTCTCTGCAGAGCTCTTTTGCTGGGACGTGTTAAATGGAAGGTCCCTTGAGCACTGAAATGACCCCTTCCAGAGGAAATTCAATGAAACACCTCATAATTTAAATGAACAACACGCACAAACTGCTGGAGGAAATAAAGGTTCAAAGTAAATTTATTATCAAAGGAAATATATGTCACCATAACAAGCCTATAATTCATTGTCTAGCAGGCATTCTCGGTAAATCCAAGAAACATAATAGAATCAATGAAAGGCCACACCCAACAGTAAATAGACAAACAGATGATGTGCAGAAGACAACAAACTGAGCAAATACAAAAGGGAAAAAAAGAATAAATAAATAAATAAATAGACAGCTAGATAAATAAATAAATAAATAGATAGATGGATAAAATAGATAGATAGATAAATAAGCAAGCAAGCAATAAATATCAGAACAATGAAATGAAGAGCCCTTAAAAGTGATTTCATTAGATTGTGGAACATTTCAGTGATAGAGCGATTGCAGTTGAGAGTGAATTATCTCCACTGGTTCAAGAGTCTGATGGTTGATGGGGTAATATATGTTCTGAAACTGGTGGTGTGGGTCTTGAGGCTCATTCATTATGCAGCATTAAGATGAAAGCATGGCCTAGCTGTTGGAGGTCCTTGATGATGGATGTTTCTTTCCTGTGTTAGTGCTCCATGAAAATATGCTCAATGGTGGGGAGGGCTTTACCCGTGATGGGCTGGGCCATATCCACGACTTTTTGTTGAATTTTCCATTCAAAGACATTGTTGTTTCCATATATTCTCCACTACAAATCTATAGAAGTTTGTCAACGTTTGAGAAGTCATGCGGAAAGTTCACAAATTGCTAAGGAAGTAGAAGCACTACGGTGTTTTCTTCATAATTGCACACGGCCTGAGCCCAGGACAGATCTACTGAAATCATAATAACAAGGAATTTAAAGTTGCTGACAATCTCCACTTTTGACCCTTCAATGAGAATTGGCTGATGGACTTCTGGTTTCCTCCTCCTGGTCAATACTCAGCTCCTGGGTCTTGCTGACATTGAGTAAGAGGTTGCTGTTATGGCACCACTCAGCCAGATTTTCAATCTCCCTCCTGTATGCTGATTCATCACCCTTTGATATGGTCTACAACAGTGGTGTCATGAGCAAACTTAAATATGGCATTGGATCTGTGCTTAGCCTCACAATCATGATATAAAGTGAGTAGTGCAGGGGACTAAGCACACAGCCTTGTGGTGCACCTACACTGATGGAGATTGTGGAGGAGATTGCCATTCCAAATTGACTGGGGTCTGCAAGTGAAGAAGTCAATGATCCAATTGCACAAGGAGGTCACGAGGACTAGGTTTTGAAGCTTATTGATTAGTTTTGTAATGATAATAGTATTGAATATGAGCTCTAATCAATAAAGTGCACTCTCAATATATCTTTGCTGTCCAGATTTTCCAGTGTGGAGTGAAAAGCCAATTAAATGGCACCTACTGAGGATCTGTTGCGCTGGTAGGCAAATTGGAGCGGATCCAAGTCACTTTTCAGGCAGCAGTTGATATGGTTCATCACCAACCTCTCAAAGCACTTCAGCATTGTGGATGTAAGTGCTACTGGATGATAGTCATTGAGGCAAGTTATCACGTTCTTCACAGGCACCAGTATAATTGAAACCTGTTGAAGCAGGTGGGTCCCTCAGACTGCCAAAGCAAGAGGTTAAGGACATCACTGAGCATAGCAGCCAGCTGATCAGCACAGGTCTTTAGTACTCGGCCAGCTGCCCCATCTGGGCCAGGTGCTTCCCATGGGTTCACCTTCCTGAAGGATGCTCTCACATCGGCCCCAGCGACTGAAATCACAGGGTCATCAGGAGTTGTGAGAATTTGTGATGGTTCCTCCATGTTTTGATGGTTAAAGTGAACACAAGAGGCATTGAGCTCATGGGGAGCAAAGCCTTGTTGCCACCTATGTTGCTTGGTGTCACTTTGTAGCAGGTGATAGCATTCAAGCCCTGCCACAGCTGTCAAGCATCCTTCAGTGATTCAAGTTTAGTCCAGCATTGCCCCTTCACCCATAGGATAGCTTTCTGGAGATCCTGCCTGGACCTCTTGTATCTTATTTGGTCATCAGACCTGAAAGCCTCTAATCTGGCCCTCAGCAGATTATGGATCTCATTATTCATCCAGGGATTCTGGTTGGGAAGGACTCTGAATGATTTTGTGGGAACACACTCGTCTACAACTGTTTTTATGAAGTCTGTAACATCTGTGGGGTAGTTACTCAGATACTCTGTGCCCTTGAAATGGCCAGTCCACTCACTCTTAGCAATCCCATAGCTGCTCCTGTACTTACCATGACCAACTATTTTGTGGTCCTAACCTGTATGCAAATGGGAGAAAGACAGCCAAGTGGTCTGATTTCCTGAAATGTGTTCTGGGCAGGGAATGATAGGCATTCCCTATCTTATTATAACTGCATGTTAGGACTCCTGGTGGTGGCGGTTATATGCCGTTGGTAATTGTTCAGAAATTTCTTCAAACAAGCCTAATTCAAGTCTCTGACTCTGATTTGAAATGCATTGGGGTGGACTGTTTCTTGTTTGGTGACGGCAGCATTCAGTATCCTGAGTGCCTGATTAATGTTAGTGTTTGGTTGTATGTAAACTCAGGAGGTCAGACAGTATCTACACAAATGAATAAATAGTCGATGTTTCGGGCTGAGACCCTTCAGTCATGTTGCTCTAGTTTTCCAGCATTGACAGAACCTCTTGCACTCATAATTTTATAAACCCCCTTCAGTGAAAGGAAATAGAGCCCACAGAGCATAACCAGAAAATATTGGAAATACTCAGCAATTCAGGCTGTATCTGTGGAAATAGAAACAGAAGTGGTAAAAGGGTCTTAAACTGAACATTAATGGATTCTCTTCCTACAGATGCCTGATCTGATGAGTGTTTTTATTTGCAGAGTATGCATATTTTTGATTTTTATTCATGTAAGCTGTGCTGGCTGTTTGGAGGAACCATCCAAGGTCTCAGCCCGAAATGTCAACTGTTTAGTCATTTCCATAGATGCTGCCTAACCTGCTGAGTTTCTTTAGCATTTTGTGTGTATTACATTGGATTTCCAACATCTGCAGAATCTCTTGTGCTTATCAAAAGAAAAAATATTAGCCATTTTGTGGTATAGAATGAAAATCAGCAAAATGGTCCTGTTTACAATCTTTAAGTGGGAGAGCTCAATATTTCCCATTGTCAAAATCCCAGCCGTGGACTCTCAGACTTCACAGACCCACTCTAGCATGGTGGAAATGGAGAGTTGTGAGTTGTGTAGGAGGTAAGGATTAGATTGAGTATTGAGTAGGTTGACATAGTGGGCTGAAGAGACCACACTGTGCTGCACTGATCACTGTGCTGTATGATACACTGCTGTTGATTTACCTTTCCTGCCAGTGATTTGCAGATGTTGAGGAGAGGGTTCTGGTGATATACAGTATCTCTCGTACCTTATGTCGGTCATCTGTGTCTCTGAAGTATTTCAAAGATCAGGGATAAACTTTTTTCACCATATGCATTTACAGTATATGTACATTCAGGTGACAATAAACTTGAACTTGAACACGAGGTAAGGGAAATGTGTTCTGCAGAAGATGATCGTGCTTGGTCAAAGGATCACCAAGGAAGATGTGCCAGCCCACAAGCAAAGATAATGGAGGCCAGTCAGCCCACAGAGCCTCTACCACCACTTACTGAGGTCCAGACTGTTCTATCTGTTAACCCCGCTGACAGAACTTCTCTCTGTACACTGAACACTGTTTCACAGCAAGAACACTTGAGTTCTGATGCAAGGTTGTCAGCCATAAGAATTAACCTGCCACAAAACATAGATTACAGTATAGCCCTTTTGGCCCACAGTGCCGTGACAATCTTATAAACTGTTCCATGATCAATCTAACCCTTCCCTCCCACGTAGTCCTCCATGTTTATTCAACCATGTGCCTATCTAAGAATCTCTTAAATCTCCCTGATCTATCCACCTCTACCACTAGCCCGTGAGTGTGTTCCATGCATTCTCTGTTAAAAACATCCCCCAATACTTTCCTCCAATCACTTTAGATTATGCCTGCTTGTATTAGCCATTTCTACCCACCACTGACCACTATGTCCATGCTTCCTATCATCCTACACACCTCTGCCAAATCACCTCTCATCCTCCTTTACTGCAAAGACCCCTAGTTTGCTCAACCTCTCCTTAAAGGGCACACTCTCTAATCCAGGCAGCATCCAGGTAAATCTCCTCTGCACCCTCTCTAAAACTTCCACATCCTTCCTATAATGAGATGATTGGAATTGAACTTATGATTGTCATAGCCAGGAGGGGTGGATAGTGGGGATTACTCCCACAAACTTTTTAATGCTCCCAATGGTGTGTATCTCAAGTAGCCTCTGACAACCAAGTGCAGCTCCTGGCCTTCATGTGTGGCTTAGCTACTAAGCCTGGCGGAACCATTTTTACTGACACGAGAATGGGCAAAGGCGGGTTACTGGTGTCTTAAAACCAGTCGCTTCAGGCAGACAGAGCTCATCAGCAGTCTTTGGCAGTTCATCCAGGAGAAGGAGAACTCTGCTCTCAAACCTCTGCCGCCTTGTGGCTATACCCACTCAGAGGGGTGGCTTTGGTAGTAAAGCCTGCGCATCTCTGTAGAGAGATTAAAAGCCTGAGAAGACATACTCAGGTTCACCAATTGTGTAGAAAAGGCCGTTCGGAGCTTTGAACAGTGCTCACTCAGTGTTCAGTTTTGATAGGCAAAACAAATTAATGTAAGGCAGGGGCAAGCAGAGTGGCTATTGTCAGAGTGGACAGAGTTAGAGTGGGGATTTTGAGTCTTTAGCTCTTCGAGGCTTCAGCAAGAGGATGCAAACAAACTGAAGGTAGAATTTACTGTTCTTCCTTCTTTATATTTGGTCAGTTAGAACAGTGGAGATGCCGGGCAAGATGTGGGAAGAGATGGAGACAACCAATGTCCCTGAAGACTACACCTGCGAGACATGGGTCCAGCTGCAGTTTCTAACAATCTGGAACTGAACGAACTCCAGATCATTCGGGAAGCTGAAAGGGAGATAAATAGAGAGGCAGTTACACCTATGGTGCAGGACACAGGAGACTGCATGACAGGCAGGAAGGAAAAAGGGGTTAAGCAACCTGTGCAGAATATTCCTACATCCAACCCCCTGAACAGCAGGTCTACCACATTGGATACTGCTGGGCGATGAGCTAGCAGAAGAAAGTCACAGCAGGAAGGGAGAAGAAGACATGAGTTGTAGTGATAGGAGATCCATTAGGGAATCAGAAAGGAAGTTCTGTGGATGAGAACAAATTTCCTGGAAGGTATGTTGCCCCCCGGGTGCCAGCGTCCGGGACATCTCAGATCGAGTCCTGAGCATTTAAGTGGCAGGGTGAACAGCCAGAGGTGGTGATCCATGTAGGTACCAATGATATGGGCAGGAAGAGTGATGAGGTTTTGCAAAGTGAGTTTAGGGAGTTAGGTGGTAAGTTAAAAGCAGGACCTCCAGGCTGTGATCTCAGGATTGCTACCCATGTCACATGCCAGTTTCGCCAGAAATAGGAAGAATGTACAGTTTACAATGTGACTAAGTAGTTGGTGTAGGAGGGTGGACATAAGGTTTTTGGATCATTGGGCTCTCTTGAGAAGAACCCTGTGCAGAGTCAACCCATGGAAGGCTGCTGGACCAGACAACATCCCTGGTAGAGTGCTCAGAGGATGTGCAGACCAGCTAGCAGATGTTCTCACTGACATCTTCAACATCTCCATGAGCAGTGCAACCATTCCATTGTGCTTCAAGGCCGCCTCCATTGTTCCCGTGCCAAAGAAGTCTTCAGTGTCCTGCCTAAATGACTACTGTCCCGTTACACTTACATCAAACATCATGAAGTGTTTCGAGAGGCTCATCATGAGGCATATCAAGACCCTGCTGCTCCCCTCACTGGACCCCCTGCAGTTTGTGTACCGCCCCAACTGCTCAACAGATGACACCATTGTCACCACCCTCCACCTGGCCCTAACCCATTCAACACAATCATCCCTCAGAAACTGATTGGAAAACTGAGCCTACTGGGCCTGAACATCTCCCTCTACAACTGGATCCTAGACTTCCTGACTGGGAGACCTGTCAGTCCAGATCAGAAGCAGCATCTCCAAAACCATCACACTGAGCACGGGGGCTCCCCAGGGTTGCATGCTCAGTCCACTGCTGTTCACTCTGCTGACCCATGACTGTGCTGCAACACACAGCTCGAACCACATCATCAAGTTCACCGATGACACAACCGTGGTGGGTCTCATCAGCAAGAACGATGAGTCAGCTTACAGAGAGGAGGTGCAGTGGTTAACAGACTGGTGCAGAGCAAACAACCTGTCTCTTAATGTGAACAAAACAAGAGAGATGGTTGTTGATTTCAGGAGGGCACGGAGCGACCACTCCCCGCTGAACATCGACGGCTCCTCAGTAGAGATCGTAAAGAGCAGCAAATTTCTTGGTGTTCACCTGATGGAGAATCTCACCTGGTCCCTCAACACCAGCTCCAGAGCAAAGAAAGCCCAGCAGCATCTCTACTTTTTGTGAAGGCTGAGGAAAGTTTATCTCCCACCCCCAACCTCATCACATTCTACAGGGATTGTATTGAGAGCGTCCTGAGCAACTGAATCTCTGTCTGGTTCAGAAATTGCACTATCTCAGATCGTAAGACCCTGCAGCGGATAGTGAGGTCAGCTGAGAAGACCATCGGGGTCTCTCTTCCAGCCATCACGGACGTTTACACTACACGCTGCATCTGCAAAGGAAACAGCATAATGAAGAACCCCATGCACCCCTCATACAATCTCTTCTCCCTCCTGCCGTCTGGGAAAAGGCTCCGAAGCATTCGGGCTCTTACGACCAGACTATATAACAGTTTCTTCCCCCAAGCCATCAGACTCCTCAATACCCGAAGCCTGGACTGACACCTTGCCCTACTGTCCTGTTTATTATTTATTGTAATGCCTGCACTGTTTTTGTGCACTTTATGCACTCCAGTGTAGGTCTGTAGTCTAGTGTAGCTTTCTCTGTGTTTTTTTTTATTACGTAGTTCAGTCTAATTTTTTGTACTGCGTCATGTAAACCATGGTCCTGAAAAACATTGTCTCATTTTTACTATGCACTGTACCTGCAGTTATGGTCAAAATGACAATAAAAGTTGACTTGTCTTGACTTGACTTCCAGGGAATATGGGACCTGTACAGAAGAGACGGTTTGCACCAGGCCTGGAAGGCAACTAATTTCCTAGCCGGAAGGTTTGCTAGTGCTACACAGAGGGATTTAAGCTGGAGTTGCTTGGGTATAGGAACCAGAGCACCAGAACGGTTAGTGGGGAGGTTGTGGAGACAGATGTCGTTATGATCAGGAATCAAAGTTTTGAGCTTGGTGGGACTAATGTCCTGAGCTGCATATATTTCAATGCAAGGTGTACCATAGGAAAGGCAGATGAGCTCAGGGCCTGGATCAACACATGGAATTATGATGTTGTAGCCATTAGTGATACTTGGTTGCAGGAGGGGTAGGACTGGCAGCTCAATGTTCCAGGGTTCCGTTATTTTAGACATGATAACGTGGGAGGGATTAAAGGAGGAGAGTTGACATTACTAGTCAGCAAAAATGCCACAGCAGTGCACAGTCAGGACAGACTGGAAAGCACGACTACTGAGGTGTTATGGGCGGAACTGAGAAATAAGTTTGTGTAGGGGAACACTTTGCATCTAGCGATCATAATGCCATCAGTTTCAATGTAGGTATGCAAAAAGATAGGTCTGCGAGTTCAGATTCTAAATTGGAGAAAGACCAATTGTGATGGAATCATAAAGGATTTGGCAAATGTGGATTGGGTCAGGTTGTCTTCTGGCAAAAGTGTACTTGGTAAGTGGAAGGCCGTCAAAAGTGAAATCTGAGAGTACAAAGCTTGTATGTGTCTGTCAGAATAAAAGGTAAATGTAACAGATGTAGAGAACCTTGGTTTTCAAGAGGTATTAAGGCCCTGGTTAAGAAAAAAAGGAGTTGCATAGCAGGCATAGTCAGGTAGGAACAAATGAAGTTCTGACGGAGTACAAGAAATGCAGGAAAACACTTCAAAAAGAAATCCAGAGGGCTCAATGAGGTTGCCTTGGCAGACAAGCTGAAGGAGAATCCTAAGGGATTCCAAAGATATGTTAAGAGCAAAAGGATTGTGAGGGACAAAATTTGTCCTCTGGAAGGTCAGAGTGGTAATCTATGGGTGGAGCCAAAGGAGATGGGGGAGATCTTAAATAATTCTTTTGCATCTGACAGACACAGGATCTACAGAAGTGAGGCAAAGCTGAATCAGCTTCATGGACTCTGCACAGAATACAGAGGAGGAGGTGTTTGCTGCCTTGAGGCAAAGCACGGTGTATAACTCCCCAGGGTCTGACAAGGTGTTCTGTGGAGGCAAGTGCCAAAATTGCTAAAACCCTAGCAGAGATATTTAAATGATACTTAGCAACAGGAGAGGTACCAGAGAATTGGAGGATAGCCAATGTTGTTCTGCTGTTAATGAAAGGCTTTAAAAATAAACCAGGAAATTTTAGGCCTGCGATCCTGACATCAGTTGTGGGCAAGTTACTGAAGGGTTTTCTGAGGGATGTGATATATAAGTACTTGGATTGACATGGACTGATTAAGGACAGTCAGCATGGCTTCATGCATAGTAGATCATATCTAACCAGTCTTACAGAGTTTTTCAAGAAAATTACCATGAAAGTGGATAAAGACCAGGCAGTGGAAGTTGTCTATATGAATGTTAGTAAGGCATTTGACAAGGTCCAGCATGGGAAGTTGGTCTGACAGTTCAATCCGTTGACATTCAAGATGAGGTAGTAAACTGGATTAGACATTGGGTTTGTGGAAGAAACCAGAGGAAGGTAGTAGCTAGTTGCCTCTCTGACTGGAGGCCTGTGACTAGTGGAGTGCTGCGGGATCGGTGCTGGGTCCATTGTTGTTTGTCATCTATGTCAATGATCTGGATGATAATGTGGTAAACTGGATCAGCAAATTTGTAGACAACACTAAGATTGGAGATGTTGTGGGCAGCAAGAAAGCTTATCATGTCTTGCAGAGGGATTTGGACCAGCAGACAAGTGTGGGGTATTGCTCTTCAGTGGGTCCAATCAGAGTAAGCCTTACACAGTGAATGGTAGAACAAAGGGAATACAGAAACATAATTTGTTGTAAGTGGTGTCACGGGTAGAAAGGGTCATACAAAAAGCTTTTGGCAGATTGCCCTTCATAAATCAAAGTATTTAGTCCAGGAAATGGGATGTTATGTTAAAACATAAGACATAGAGCAGAATTAGACCATTCATCCCATCAAATCTGCTTGCCATTCCATCACGGCTGATCCTGGATCCCAATCAATCCCATACACCTGCTTTCTCACCAGATCCTTTGATGCCTTAACTGATCAGGAAACTATCAACTTCTGCCTTAAATATATCCACAGACTTTGCCTCCACTGCAGTTTGTGGCAGAGCATTCCACAGATTCACTATTCTCAGGCTAAAAAGATTCCTTCTTACCTCTGTTCTAAAGGGTCGCCCCTCAATTTTAATGCTGTGTCCTCGAGTTCTGGGTACCCCCACTATAGGAAACATTCTCTCCACATCCACCCTATCTAGCTCTCTCAACATTCCGTAGGTTTCAATGAAAGCCCCCTCCCTCCCGCATTCTTCTAAATTGTCAATGAGTACAGGCCCAAAGCTGCCAAATTCTCCTCCTACATTAACCCCTTCATTCTTGGAATCAACCTCGTGAACCTCCTCTGGACTCTCTCCAATGACAACACATCTTTTCTGAGATATGGGGCCCAAAACTGTTGATAATAATCCAAGTGTGGCCTGACTGGTATCTTATAAAGGCTCGGCATTATCTCCTTGCTTTTATATTCTATTTCCCTTGCAATAAATGCCAACATTACATTTGCCTTCTCTATCACAGATTCAAACAATGAATTAACCTTCAGGAGTCTTGCCCGGGGACTCCGAAGTCCCTCTGCACCTCTGATGTTTGTACTTTCTCCCAGTTTAGATAATAGTCCGCACTATTGTTCCTTTTATCAAAATGTATTATCATCTATTTCCACCTGCCACTGTTTTGCCCATTTTTCCAATTTCTTAAGTCCTACTGCAATCACATTGCTTCCTCAGCACTACCTACCCCTCCACCTATCTTCGTTTCATCCACAAACTTTGCCACAAAGCCAATCAATTCCATTATCCAAAATATTGACAAACAATGTGAAAAGTAGTGGTCCCAATACTAAACCCTGACTATCAGTAGTCACCGATAGTCCCCCTTTTTTCCCACTCACTGCCTCCTGCCTGTCAGCCATTTCCCTATCCATGCCAGTATGTTCAAGTTGTGCAATACATTGGTGAGGCCTAATTTGGAGTATTGTGTGCAGTTTTAGTCACCTGCCTACAGGAGAGATATAGATAAGGTTGAAGGAGTACAGAGTACATTTACAATGATGTTGCCGGGTCTGGGGAACCAGAGTTAAAAGGAAATATTGAAAAGTTTGAATTTGCTTATGGGGTATGAATAGGGTAAACACAAGCAGGATTTTTCCACTGAGGTTGGGTAGGACTACAACCAGAGTTCATGGGTTAAGGGTGAAAGGTGAGAAGTTCAAGGGGAGCATGAAGGGTTTCACCTTCAATCAGAGGGTTGTGGGAGCGTGGAGTGAGCTTACAAACTGAGTTATAAAGAAAGAAATAATAAGGTTTTATACAGCTTTATTCCTTTCAACACAGAAGATTGAGTGGAGATTTGATAGATGTATACAAAATTATGAGAATTATAGATAATGCAATTGCAAACAGGCTTTTCCCACTGAGCTTGGGTGGGATTACAAACAGAGCTCATGTGCTAAAGGTTAAAAATGAAAAGCTTAAGGGGAACATGAGGGGAAACTCTTCACTCAGAGGGTTTTGAGAGTGTGGAGCGAGCTGCCAGCACAACTGGAGCATGCAAGCTCGATTTCAATAATTAAGAGAAGTTTGGATAGGTATATGGATGTTAGGGGTATGGAGGGCTATGGTCCCGGTGCAGGCCGATGGGTGTGAGCATTTTAGACTAGATGGGCTGAGGGATCTGTTTCTGTGCCGTACTTTTGTTTGGCTCTATGATAAAAGGATAAATCAGGATCTGGAGTCCTTAAGGCAGTCCCTTGCTGAATTCAACACTAAACTGCATTTCCTGTGACACCACTGGTGTCAAACTGTATCAGTCTCTGTCTTTCCTTTGGATTCATCAGTTGCATGGAGGGGGGGGGGGGGGAGCCTACAGCACGGGCAACACCTTACTCTCCACCTGTACTGCCTTGGCTTGCGGGTCATGTAGACAGCTGGGATGCAACATTCATGATTGATCCCAACCAATGGAGGGTTTCACAACTGAACATGATTCTCTAAATGTGGCCTAACCAGAGATTTATGGAGGTGCAACATGTCCTTGCACCAATCTCAAAGTGGAGTTTATTGTCAAATGCAGAAGTACATATGCAGGCAGTTAAGTATATCTTCACAGATGCTGTCTGACCTACTCCATCTAGAAGGATTCTTGATCTCACAATATACCTCACTATAATCTTACAGCTTATTGTCAGTCTGCACTGCACCTTTTGTGCAGTGCAGACTGTAATGTGACACATTATGCTGCTCTCTGTCGTCCCTTTGTACTAGCTCAATGGCCTAGAGTGATGAAATGTTCAATATTGGTGGCATGCAAATCAAACATTTTCACTATACATCGGTATACGTGACAATTTTACTAATTTGTCTTTCTGGCTATCTCCGACACTTCCTGTTTTCATTTCAAATTCTGAGCATCTCTGGCTTTTTATTTTCATTTTGACGTTGAAGAAGGTCCAGAGAAGGTTCACAAGAATGATTCTGGGAATGAAGGGGTTAATGTATGAAGGGCGTTTGATGGTTCTGGGCATTACAATGTGATGTTTAGAAGAAAAAGGGGGGAATCTCATTGAAATCTATCGAATATTACAAGGACTAGATAGAGTGGACATGAAGAGGATATAGTGGGGGAGTCTATTTTTTTTATTATTATGGAATAGGAACACTATTTTATCGTTCCCAATCAGTCACCTTATGTAGGGCCTAGTGTCACTTTATGGACATGCAATCAATCTACAGTATATATAGAAGCCATCTTATGTATTTCTAGTTACTGTGTTTTTATTATATTATTATATTTTATATATTATATATATTTATATATTATATTATTATATTATATTATATTATATCTTTATCTTTTGTAGGGTTTCTTTGAGCTGCATCGGATCCAGAGTAACAATTATATCATTCTCCTTTAAAGTTGTACATTGGAATTTACATTAAACCAACCTTGAATCTTGAATCTTGAAACCCAGGCAGATAGGTCAGGCTCGGGTGGAGGAACCATTGTATTCAAACCCTTTTCAGATAAAGATCAACAATCCAATTGCCTTTTCAATTATTTCTTGCACACATCCACCAATTTATATTGATTTCTGTCCTGGGACCCTTAAATCTGACTTGCTGCTCCGTGCTTCCATTCTGTTAGCAAGCTCATAAATGTAGCTAAAAGAGTAATGGTGATCACCATTTATATTTCATCCAATGGCTATTGCTCATATTTATTTTGCAACTGCAGGGAGATGAAAGAAATCTTCCAGTTGGACTGCTGATCTGGTAGATGAAGCAAATGTATAAACTCAGTGGCCATTTTATTAGGTACCTCCTGCACCAAATAAATTGGCCACTGTGTGGTCTGCTGTTGCTGTAGTCCATCCACTTCAAGGTTTGAAGTGTTGTGCATTCAGAGATGCTTTTCTGCACATTGCCGTTGTAATGCATGGTAATTTGAGTTACTGTCATCTTTCTGTCAGCTTGAACCAGTCTGGCCACTCTACTTTGACCTTTCTCATTAACAAGGCATCTTCACCCACAGAACTGCCACTCACTGGATGTTTTTTTGTTTCCTTGCTCCATTCCTGTAAACTCTAGAGACGTTCATGAGTGCATGAACATAGAACAGTGCAGCACAGTCCAGGCCCTTTGAGCCACAATGATGCACCGATCTTTTAACCTACTTTAAGATCAAGCTAACCCTTCCTTCCATGTAGCCCTCCATTTTACTTTCACCCCTGTTCCTTTCCAAGTCTCTAAAATATCCATTGTGTATCTGCATCTCCTGCTATGATGGTACTGTGTTCCACACACCCACCACTCTGCAGTCAGACCTGCTGATTTTTTCCAACATTTTCTGTTTCTACTCCTTAATATTCATTACAGTTCAGTATCATGCACCTCGCACCACGCTGTCTGAGGAATTGCTTAAAATATGCTCCAGCACTGATGCTAATCTGTCCAAAAAATAATTCAGATTTACATTGCAAATGACAGAACTCAGAATTAGAATCAAATGAATTCTCAGCCTTAGAGTTAATGGACTTTCTTGCTGATAGAATATTTGATCTGTAGTCTCCTTAATGAACCCTTCATACAGTCCATTATTATACCAGTAACAAGTTTCCTATGAATATGTAAAGTGGCCAATTTCTGGTCTACCTCTAGTAATTCACATTAATAATATAAGAGACTGCTTTTGATCTGCTCATGTGTGAAATTGTAATTATAATCTTTATAATCCTTTGCCAATTGGAGAGCAATCTGAGACAATTTGATTTTTCCCCCAGTAAGATAGTTCAGCTTGTAACTATTCAGCACTAGAGCAGTTCTGATTACAAAATAAATGAGAATGAAATAAGAAAAAAAATTAGACTGTGCCCAAAAACACAGTGTAATGCAGGACAAGGAGAGGAAAGATTGGAGACAGAAGTTACAAAGGCCTGGGTGTGATACTAGGATTACTGTGCTAGGCTATCAAACCAGACTAACGAACTATTGCCATCATCATGAAAAAGGCAGATTAAAGATAAGGTCATCTTTATTTTGTCACGAGCACAGTACATCAAAATACACATTGGAATGCATCATTTTCCATCAACAACCAACAACAGAGGATTGTGCTGGGGGTAGCTGGCAAATGTCGCCACACTCACAGGGCGACACTCACTCACCCTATCTGTGAGTCTTTGGGGTGAGAGGAAACCAGAGCACCTGGAGGAAACCCATATTGTCACGGGGACAACGTACAAGCTCCTTAGAGACAATGGCAGGAATTGAACCCCAATAGGTGGTAGCTGGCACTGTAAAGTGACAGTGCTAACCGTTATGCTACCAAGCTGCCTCACAGTGTAGGAACAGAATTTATGTTCACTCGATTAATTAATCCTAACAACAAAGTGAAGATGCAGGAGACTTCACTGCAAGGATTTTTGATGCAGATTTCCAGTTCCTTTACTCTGGCAGATGCTGCTTGATCCATTAAGATTTTTCTGCAGATTGTTTGTTGATCCTAAATATAACCATATTGGCAACACTGTGGAATAGTGGCTAGTGGAACATTATTGCAGAGCCAGTAACCTGGGTTCAGTTCTGCTGCTGTCTCAAGGGTGGGGAAGGATGGAACAGGCTGAGCCTGTTGCTCTCTTTTGTTCCTGCACATTGGAGTTTCCATTCCTGGCATTCATACAAGCACACGTTTTTTTTCATGGTACTGTATATCTCTAGGAATTTGTCAGAGTCTTCAATGATCTCCTTCAATGTCCTACCTACAGTGCTATTACCTGCTTTAAATGTACCTGTTAATCTGTTTCTGCATGTATGCAAATATGGAAAGTACTGGTGCATAAATGGGGAGAAATCTGAGATCTAGCTAACATAACCTTGGCAAGAAATGCAGCTTGGTCCTTTTTTCGTATAGAACATAGAACAGTACAGCACAGACGCTTTGAACCACAATGTTGAGCCAAAACAATTAAATTCAAGGTTGAAAGTTCAAGGTAAATTTATTGTCAAAGTATATATACGTACAGAGCTGAAATTAATTTTCTTGCAGGCATTTCTTGCAGAAACATATTAGAACCAATGAAAGACCCCATCTAACTGTGCAGAATTCAAGTGGGCAACTAAACCAATCCTTTCCGCCTACACAATGTCCATATCCTTCCATTTCCCTCACATTCATGTGCATATCAAAATGTCTCTTAAAAGTTCCTAATGTATTTGCCTCTAATACCACCCTGCTTCTAATACCACCCTAGGCAGTGCATTCCAGGCCCCCACACCTCTCTGTAAAACATCTTGCCCCTAACATCTCAATTGAATTTATTTCCTTTCACCTTAAATATATCCCCTCTGCTATTAGACATTTCAATCCTGGCTATCTATTCTGTCTGTACTTCTCAATCTTATAAAGCTCTATCAGATCTGCCCTCAGCCTCTGTCACTCCAGAAAAAGAGACTGTCTATCTTCTCTATCTGTGCCTCTCATAATCTTATAAATGTCTATCAGACCTCAATCATGTATTGACTGCATGATGAATGTTGGCTTGAATGCTGGAAGAAATTCCCAACAGTGCTTAGAATATGCCATTATAGACCCCCATCCTCTGACACACTCAGCATTTGCAAGAGTCCCATTAACATTGGGGAAAGGTAACATCAATCATGAAATGCTTGCAATAATGAACTGTTAATGCTTCTCAAGCAGCCAGTGAGCTACTTAGCTGTTATGAATGTTGAAAAGTTCAATAATCCTGCTGTAGAATGAGCAGCCTGTGGGGAAAATTTCTGAATGCCAACCAAGAAAAGGCCAGTTTAATGATGAGTGCTTGTAAGGGATGCTGAGGTCGATAAGCCCATATTTCATCTGAGGAATTTTGCATGCAAGAAAGAATAAATTACTGCTTCATGAACTGTGTGTCCAGTCCAAGTACACAAAATTTTGATAGGGTAAATGCCAGCAGGCTTTTCTCCACTGAGGTTGGGTGAGACTAGAACTAGAGGTAACACACACGAAGTGCTGGAGGAACTCAGAGGGCCAGGCAGATTTATGGAAAAGAGTACAGTCGACATTTTGGGGATTTCCAGCATCTGCAGATTTTCTCTTGTTGGTGGCTAGAACTAGAGGTCACGGGTTCAGGGTGAATGGAGAAAAATTTAATGGAAACCTAAGTGAGAATTTCTTCAGTGGGTGTTGCGAGTGTGGAATGAGCTGCCAGTGATAGTGATGGATATGGGTTTGATTTTGACATTTAAGGCAAATCCATAAATATGTGGACGGGAGGGTTATGGAGGCTGTGGTTCAGGTGCAGGTAGGTCAATAGGACTAGACAGAATAATAGTTCAGCATGGACTCGTTGAGTTGAGTGTCCTGATTCTGAGCTGTAGGGCTTTATGACTCTATGACAATACACAATGGTTAGCCATTAATATTGCTGTACATTTGAAGGCAAAGAACACATACCTCCTATACCTAATAAAGTGGCCACTGAGTGTATGTTCAAAGTTTACAAGGTTCATTTATTATCAAAGTATGCAATTCTGAAATTCTCCTTGTGCAGATAGCCACAGAACCAAGAAAGTAAAGTACGGCAGCATGATCATCAACTCCCATATCTCTCCTCTCTGCTCAAAACAAACAAAAATGGAATAGGCACAGCAATCCCCAAACCTCCCACACACAACAAAACAAGAAAGAACAAGCGTAAAACTCAGAATATATAAAAAAAATTTTAAGACGCTCCCCTCTCCATAGCGGAGCAATCCCACCAGCAATCAAAAGGCAGGCACCCTCCAAATTCACCACACTGTTCAAATTTCTCTCATCACTTTAATCAGCGCACAATGGATGCTTTAAACAGTGAAATGGGGGCAAATATCAGCTTGTACGCTGTCCCACAGGCTTCCTGCCACGAGGTTCCTGCACGCTGCTTCTGCCTCCCGAAAGCCCCTCAGAGACTGCAAAGGGCTGGAACACCCAAACAATCTCCAAACAGTAAATCACAACCTCCAATAGTTCCAGAATCACATTCAGGATGAAAAATGAAGGTAAAAGACATTAAAGAAGTGAAATACATAATTTCATGAAATATATATACTTGTGGTCTTCTGTTGCTGTAGCCCATCCACTCCAAGATTTGATGTATTGTGCATACAGAGACGCCCTTCTGTTGTAACAGATGGTTACCTTCCATTCAGCTTGAACCAGTCTAGCCATTCTCCTCTGACCACTCTCATTAACAAGACAATTTCACCCACTGGCCTGCCGCTCACTGAATAATTTTTCTTGTTTTTTGCTCCATCCTCTGTAAGCTCTAGGGATGGTTGTGCATGAAAATTGGAGGAAGTCAGCAATTTCTGAGATTCTCAAATCACCCCATCTGGCGCCAGCAATCATTTCACAATCAAAGTCTTAGAACACATTTCTTCCCCATTTTGATATTCAGTCTGAACAACAACTGAACCTCTTGACCATATCTGCATGCTTTTATGCATTGGGTTGCTGCTACATGATAGGCTGATTAAGTATTTGTTTTAACGAGCAGGTGCACAGCTGCACCTAATAAAGTGAATGCTGCGTGTACTGATATGCTTGAAAGATATCGAATTTTTTACATTTAAACTTGTTGGACCAATAGGATCAGCAGCAGCATTTTCTATTTACATTGCATCTCCAATGCAGCATTTAAAAACCATTTATTGTTGTTTTTAAAAACAGAAGATTTAAAAAATGGCAGCGATGTGAGGAAGGTTGTCAAAGGATTCAGTAGACATCAGTTGGTAATTTAGGCAAAGATGGGGTTTAATCCAGATAACTGCTGGGAGTTGCATCTTATTGATTTATTTATAAATTTATTGATTGAGATACAGCATGGGACAGGCCCTTCCGGCCCTTTGTACCACGCTGCTCAGCAACCCCTGATTTAATCCTAGCCTAATCATGGGACAATTTACAATGACCAATTAACCCACTAACCAGTATGTCTTTTGACTGTGGGAGGAAATCAGAGCACCCAGAGGAAACCTATGTGTTCACAGGGAAGTGGTAGAAACTCCTTACATACTGTGCCAGAATTCAAATCTGAACCCCTGAATGCCACCTGCTGTAATAATGTTGCTCCAATCACTCTGCTATCATGATACCAATTTGGGAGATCAAATGTTGAAAGGGAAGTATACAATAAATGACAAAACCTTAAGGAGCATTGGTATACAGTGGGAACTTGGGATGCCAGTTCTTAGCTCCTTGAAATTTAATATGCAAGTAGACAGAGAGGTAAAGATTGTATAGGAATGCAGGTCTTCATCGGGTGAGCACTGAGTATGAAAGCTGGGAAGTCATGCTACAGTTGCATAAGACTCATATGGACCACATTTGGAGTACTAAATGCATTTCTGGCTGCCACGTTACACAATGGATGTGGAGGCTTTGGAGAGAATGTAGAAGAGATCAACAGACCATGAGATTCAGGATATTGCTTGGACTGAAGGGTATTTGCTTTAAAGAGATAGACTTCAACTGTTTTCTCTGGGGTGTTGGGAGCTGATGGGGTGAACTGACAGAAGTACATAAAATTTATTAAGATAGATAATCAAAAGACTAGAGGTTCTGCAGATGCTGGAAACCAGAGTAATAAACACCAAAATACAGGAGGAAGTTAGTAGGTCAGGTAACATCTATGGACAGGAATGAAGAGCTGACATTTCAACCAAGACTCTTGATTAGGACTGGCTAATAATCAAACATTATTAGATTACTAGATAGTCCAAAACACAAAAATGTCTGCAGATGTTGGAAATCTGAAGCAGTATACCACAAAATGCTGGAGGAACTCAGCAGATCAGGCAGCATCTATGCAAAAGAATAAAGAGTCAATATTTTGGGATGAGACCCTTCATCAGGACTGAGGAGGAAGCGGGAATATGACTGAATGAAACAATGGAGGGAGAGAAAAGAAACTAACTGAAAGGTGGGTGGGAAATGTCAAGGGCTAGAGAAGAAAGAATCAGATAGGAGAGGAGAGTGGGCAATAGGACAGAAGGAGGAGGGGACTCAGGGGAAGGTAATGGCAGATGAGAAGAATTGAAAGGTCAGAGTGGGAAATGTGGGGGGGGGGGGGGAGTTTTACTAATCAAAAGGAGAAATTGATATTCATGCCATCAGGTTGGAGGGTACCCAGATGGAATTTAAGAGTTGCTCCACCTCCATTATGTCCATGGGTCAACACGTCAGAACAGGACTGGGAATTCAAATGTCTGGACATAGGGAAGTCCTGCTTGTGGCAGACGGTGCAGAGGTGCTTGACGAAGCAGTGTCCCAACTTACAACGGTTCTCACCAATATAAAGAAGGCCGCATCAAGAGTATCAGATGCAATAGATTTGCAAGTGAAATGTTGCCAAAAAAGGCCCTTTTCCAGCATGGAAATGTTAAATATTAGATGCAAATACCTTATGGTAAAGGGTCCAAGGCAGCTGATGGAAGCTGATGTGCTAGCAATGTTCAAAAGGTGTTTAATCAGGCACATAAACAGAGAATGGAAAGATGCAGGCCATATTCAAGGATCAAGATCGTTTAATATAATTTCTAATATACAACTGCAAAGGAGAGTGAAATAATTGTTATTCCGCATCCGATGCAGCACAAAAAATAACGAGATAATAAATAAAATCATTTTAAAAACTCATAATAAATATAAATACATAAGATAGCTTATATACATTGATTGATTGATTGTCCATAAACTGCTACTAGGCTGTACATTATGTGACTGATAGGAAATAATAAAGTTGTGTTGCAGTTAGTGGGTGGAGGTGTTGATCAGCCTCACTGCTTGGGGAAAGTAGTTGCTTTTGAGTCGAGTAGTCCTGGCATGGATGTCATACAGCCTCTTTCCTAATGTTAAATTAAGTTAAAGTCTTATAGGCTCATCAGGCCAGTGCTTATGCTGGTTTCCATGGTGTGAAGTGATTGCGAGTGCAAGACTCCCCCCCGGATAAGACACCAGACGAGGTTAACCCCCAGCATTTTGCCAGTACCCATTCTCAGCTGGATGGACTAGAGCATGTATGTGGTTAAGTGCCTTGCTCAAGGACACAACATGCTGCCTTGGCAAGGGCTCGGCGGTGCTCTTCAGATCTTCAGACCTTCAGATCACTAGTCCAACACTTTAACCACTTGGCCACATGCCACACTCTTTCCTAATGGAAGTGGGATTAACAGTCAATGATCAAGATGTGTGGGATCCTTCATGATGTTACTGGTCCTTTTTCATCTACATTCTGTATGTATGTCCTTGATGGCAGGTAGGCTAGTGCCAGAGATGCACTGGGCAGTTTTTGACTACCCATTGTCAAACCTTCCTGTTTGTTGCAGTGCAGTTTCCATACCAAGCTGTGATGCAGATTGTTAGGATGCTCTCAACAGCTCATCTAGAATGACATGAGTATGGATGTGTGAAGTCCAGCTCTCTTAAGCCTCTTCATAAAGTTGACAGATCAGGTGTATGCAGACAGAACAGATTATTGTAATTGGGCATTATGGCCAGAACAGATGCTTCATTTTGGGTTAAATGGCCTGTTCTTGTGCAGTATTGTTGTGTGTTGATCTTCATAAGATTTGTAATTTTGGGTAAAATATACAAGAACGAGGAATAATCCACTTTAACGGTGTTAGAATCTGCTGAGTACTTGGACAGGTGGTGGAAATAGTGTCAGTCAAAGTTTTCAAAAGGGAGTTGGAGACACTTTGGGAGAGATAATTTTCAGCACCTTGTGGAAAGTATGAGGAGTGAAACTGATGGATCTACTTAAGTAACAAGTGGCCTCAAGGGATAAACAACACCCTTTAAATGATTAAATGTTGCCATAATGCTTCATTAGTACTATTGCTCTGGGACACAAGACAAGGAGGAATCTTCGAGCTGTTAGAAAGGCAGATTCAAGGGACAGTAAAAGGGAAAAGGGAGGCAGTGGATAGATGGATGTTTGTCAGTCTCATATCAACATGCAAAGGCTTCTGGAATATAAGAAAGGTTACTGTTCTTAAAGTTGCATAGTAGAGTAAGAGACCCTTCAGCCCAGCTCATCAACACTGACCAAAGTGCCTTCCATAAGACATAGGGAGTAGAATTAGGCTTTTCAGCTCATTGAGTCTACTCTACCATTCCATCATGACTGATTTATTTTCCCTCTCATCCCAACTCTCCTGCCTTCTTCCTGTAACTTCTGATGCCTTTACTAATCAGGAACCTACCAACCCTCACCTTAACAATGCTCTATGACTTGGCCTCCACAGCCGTCAGTAGCAATGAATTTCACAGATTCACCACCTTCTGTCTAAAGAAATTCCTCCTCACCTCTGTTCTACAGAGATGTCTTTGTATCTGAATCTGTGTCCTCTGGCACAGTTATACAACTCAGAAATGGACCCATTGGCCAGCTCATCCACACACACCAAATTGCCTTCCATTTACCTGCATCTTCACATACCGCACTAGGCATTTCTCACCAATTTACTCATCTACAGATCTTTTAAATGTTGTAATTACACCGTCTTTGCTGGCAGTTTGTTGCACCTTCCCATAATCTGTGTGGAAAAACTTGCCATTCAGGCCCCCTTGGTCAGCAGTGGTGGCCAAGTCACTGCCCATCTGTTCCTGGCTTCCAGATCAACACCTGTTGCCTGCTCCATATCCAGAAAGAGGCTCTTTCAACTTCCTCCCCCATCCTGCAAGCTACTTGCTTCTAGCTCTTTTCATCAAGGCCCAGTGCAGTCAGTAACCTCCAGGTCAACCTTGCTGGACCCTCTACAGCTGGTCTCTGGGGAACAGCCACATCTACCATCCTTTGTCCCTGCACTCCCAGACTGAAGGCTGGTACTTTAGCCCCTTCCTCTCATGAGCCTCCTCGCATCCTTCCTCCCATGGTACAGTGAGCTCCACCAGGATGATCTTCATGTCTTTGGTGGACCACAGTATGATGTCTATTTGAAGGGTGGTTTGTACCACCTCCAGGAACTATAGCTTCCTCCCCACATCAACCCTCATCCCCCATGATTTGGTAGTTTGCAGCAGATTGGATTTAGGCCTCTTTCATATGACTGGTGTGGCCCTCTGCTTGATGAAAATGATTGCCCTATTTGTCTCTCTGCAGCTGGTCTCTTTTTACACCTCTCCTGTTCCAGCGAGTCAGCAAGGGACCTTGCCGAGTCGCCACCTATACCGTTCTTATGTTGAAGCTGTTTTGCATCCTGACAGTGTGGCAGTGATTCCTGCTGACCACAAATGGTCCTCTCTCAGCCCCCATGTGTGCAGTTGTGATAGTGTACGGACAGTACACAGACCGGAGGACGAAAGAAATGTAGAATGGCTCTACTCTCCAAAGCTCTGCCCAAGTGATCTTGCACTTGGGAAGATCGTTTTTCATCTAAGCGCCTCAACAACCCTCACAGTTCCATACTTCGGCCTGGACCATGCCACGACTATCTCTTGCACTCCCCCCTTGTTGGAAGCATGCAGAGCCAAAGCCTTGCCATCCCTGTTTGCGTTGCTGATGATGTCTCTTAATTGCAGGAAGCTCACTGCCTGAGTCTATGGCTGAGCTGGTGGCCCACATTCGGCCTGATTTTGTTGTGACTCCTGCCTGGTATATTAGCCTGTCATGGGAGCCCCTTGGTGTTATCACAACTCTACACTTTGCCACCTTGAACTCCTTCACTATCGATGACAATGGGAGCTGTAGCTGGCCTGATCACTGAAGCAAAGCTTGGACAGCTCCCCAGCCTCCTCCACAGGTGCTCGTTGACTTTCCTCTCGATGCTTCTGCAGTGGTCATGGGGAACTCATACACCATGAAAAGCCAAGGCAGCCTTGGTAGAAGACGATGTTGGTACAGCCAAGTCTTAAATCTACCAGGGAGTTTGGTTTTGTCGATTTTCTTCAGCCACTCTTCAGTCTGCTTTACCATGTTGGTGATGTTGGCGCTCTCTGTCGTTGCTGCATTAAACCACTTTCCAAGGCATTTTACTGTGTTGTCCTCGATGGATGGAATGACTTCTCCCTGTAATTAAAGACTGAACTTGCTAGCAACCTTGTTCTTTTTGATCACCATGCATCTGGACTTCCTGGTCTTGGAGGTCATCCAAGCCCAGATAGCTACATTGTCCAGGGTTTCCAGTACCTATTTTGCTTGGACATGGGTTACAGTTGTTACTGTGATGTCATCCATAATGCCCCGTATTGCAGGTTGTCAGATACAGGGCTCCAACACTGGGCCTTGGGTTACGTCTGCTACTGCAGCTGTTGATATGAGGAGGTTCATACCCATGACCAACAAGATGGGGGAGATGGCACAGCTGGTTGGAATCACTGTTTGGAGGTCTTGCCAACTGGCTGTAAAGTGATCTGATCTGGTGGTAGCTTGAAACCTCCTAGGTAGTTGGTGAACATGTCTTGTGTTACTGGCAGGATACGGTAGTGGTCCAGGCCAACCTGGATGAGGACATTTGGAATTTATTCGTAGGCATTGGCTAGGTCTAACCAGGTGATTGTTAGGTCGACTTTCTTCTACCTGGCCTCATGGATCAATCTGATGATTACTGAGGTGTGTTCAAGGAACCCAGAAAAATCTGGAATGCCGTCTTTCCGGATGGATGTGTTGATATAGTGGTTCTCCATTAAGTAAGAAGTTAGCCTTCTTGCAAGCTTCAAGGAGAATATCTTGCACTCCACACTAAGGAGGGAGATTGTCCTAAACTGGGTGGTGGTGGAGGAATCTTCTTCCTTGAGACATGCTTCAGCCATTTTCCAGCTTGCTAGGATAGAGCCTTTGATCCAAATCTTCCTTATTATCTTCCAGAGCCTCCAGAGGAGTTTTGGGCATTTCTTCTGTACCTTGTAAGGTATAGCACTTGGACTTGGGCAGATGACTTTGCTCTTCTGATGATATCCTGGACCTCCTGCCACGTAGGCTCTGCCATGTTCAGCTCAGTTGCTGGGATTCTTGGTTGGGGAGCTTTTGATTCAACTCTAATCCCTGATTCCTACAGCGATCACAGTGTGATTCCCACAGAAACTCTTCCACTTCTTGCTGTGAGCTGATTAGGGTGCCGGGTTTTCGCTGACTGAGAAGAGCCCTGGTGAACCTGAATGGGTTTTTAACAAATTGCATTCTCCTTCTCTCTTTCTCCCTTCTTCGCATTCACAGCTTCTCCACCCTCCTGAGGATGTACAGCTGGTTTAAGATCCCCTTTCTTCTCCATTGGGCCGAATCACTCTTCAGAAAAGTTGATACAATGGCTGCGAGGGAGTCGATTTTCCTGTAGACAGGTTCTGCTGACGTAGCCTCCAAGATGCAATGCAGGTCGTCATTGTTCAGCTTCTAAGTTATATTGTCTGATGATTTAGGCTATCTGATCCTCTCTGTCCTTGATGAATGGATAAGGTGTCAGAGAGGGCAATCACTTGGTCTCTTCTTTGGCACTGGGGCAGTTCAGGGGTGGGGAGATTTTCAGCTCTATGGAGTGCTTCGCGGCTGGAATTCTTCATTTCTCACTGGATGTTGAGCCTGTACGTCGCACTTTGTTGCCTTCATTCCACAGCTGGACCTGCTTTATTGTATCTTGAAGCCTTTGATGTTTTTGCAGATTTTGCCACAATGGCATTTTCCAGGTCAGTGTTGTTTGCTTGTGCCTTCTCAATATTGTATTTCAGGCCTGGTCTCAACAATATCTTGTAACACGACGCCTCAACTCTCGTATTCAAAGTCAAAGTAAATTCGTTATCAAAGCATGTATATGTCATCTTATACTACATTTTGATTCATTTTCTTGCAGGTATTTATCAGAAAATAAAGAAGTACGGTAGAATTTGTGCAAACTACATAATAAGACCTTTAAGACAAAGGAGAAGAATTAAGCCACTTGGCCTATCCACAGTGCTCTGCCATTCCATCATGGCTGATTTATTGTCCTCTCAATCCCATTCTCCTATCTTTTTTCCATAACCTTTGATGCCCTGACTAACCAGTGACCATCAACCTCCATTTTAAATATACTCAATGACTTGGACTCCACAGCCGTCCATGGCAACAAATTTCACAAATTCACCACAAACTGGCTAAAAATATTCTATCTCATCTCTGTTCTAAGTGCAATCCCTCTATTCCGAGGCAGTGTCCTCTGGTCCTAGACTATAGCAAACATGGTCTCCATAACAACACTATCTAGGCCTTTCACTATTTGACAGGTTTCAAAGAGATCCCCCTCATTCTTGTAAACTCCAGCAAGTACAGGCCCAGAGCCATCAAACAAACCTCATTCATTAACTCTTTCATTCCTGGAATCATTCTTGAGAACCTCCCCTGGACCCTTGCCAATGCAAGCACCTCTTTTCTTAGACATGGGGCCCAAAACTGCTCACAACACTCCAAGTGTGGTCTGACTTTATAAAACCTGAACATCACACTGTTGCTTTTTATATTCTAGTCCTCTCAAAAAGAATGCTAACATTGCATTTGCCTTCCTTCGCATTGGCTCAACCTGCAAGTTAACCTTTAGGTAATTCTGATTTTTGATTTTCTCCATTATGAAATAGTCTATCCCATTATTCCTTATACCAAAGTACATGACCATATACTCCCCTACATTATATTCCATCTGCTGCTTCTTTGTTCATTCTCCCAATCTGTCCAAGTCCCTCTTCAGTCTCCCTGTTTTCTCAACACTATCTGCCCCTCCATCTATCCATGTATTATCTGCAAATGCGGCCACAAAGTCATTAATCCAGTCGTCCGTATTGTATGACATGAAAAGAGGTGATCCAAACACTGACCTAGATCACTAGAATACTACATCACAGAACAGGCCCTTCAGCCCTCAATGTTGTGCCAACCCATATATTCCTTAAAAAAAGAGTACTAAACCCACACTACCCCGTAACCCTCTATTTTTCTTTCATCCATTTGCCTGTCCAAGAGGCTCTTAAATACCCCTAATGTTTGAGCCTCCACCACCATCCCTGGCAAGTCATTCCAGACACTCACAACCCTCTGTGTAAAAAAATTACCTCTGATGTCTCCCCTAAACTTCCCTCCCTTAACTTTGTACATATGCCCTCAGGTGTTTGCTAATTGTGCTCTGGAAAACAGGTACTGGCTATCCACCTTATCTATGCCTCTCATAATCTTGTAGACCTCTATCAAGTCCCCTCTCATCCTTCTACGCTCCAAAGAGAGAAGTCCCAGCTGTGCTAACCTTTCCTCATAAGACTTGTTTTCCAATCAAGGCAACATCCTGGTAAATCTCCTCTGCACTCTCTCCATAGCTTCCACATCCTTCCTATAATGAGGTGACCAGAACTGAACACAGTACTCTAAATGTGGTCTCACCAGAGATTTGTAGAGTTGCAACATGACCTCTCTACTCTTGCACTCAATCCCCCTATTAATGAAGCCTAGCATCCCATAGTCCTTCTTTACTATCCTACCAACCTGCGCAATGACCTTGAGGGATGGATGGATTTGAACCCCAAGGTCCCTCTGTTCATCCACACTCCTAAGTAACTGCCCATTAACCCTCTATTCAGCTTTCTGGTTTATCCTTCTAATATGCATCACCTCAAACTTATCTGGATTGAACTCCATCTTCCACTTTTCTGCCCAACTCTGCATCCTGTCTATATCCTTTTGTAACCTTCTACAACCTACAGCTCCATCCACAACTCCTCAGTTTTTGTATCATCCACAAATTGACACCCATCCTTCCACCTCTTCATCCAGGTCATCACAAAGAACAGGGGTCCCAGGACAGATCCTTGTGGCAATCCACTAGTCATCGACCTCCAGGCAGAATTCTTTCCTTCCATTACTACTCTCTGCTTTCTTCCTGTAAGTCAATTTTTTATCCAAACAGCCAAGGTTCCACATATCCCATGCCTCATGATGAGTCTCTTGTGGGGACCTTGTCAAATGTCTTGCTAAAATCACATCTACTGCCCTACCCTCATCAATTTCTTTTGTTACCTCTTCAAAAAACTCAATTAGGCTACTGAGACACGACCTTCCCTTCACAAAGCCATGTTGACTATCCTTGAGTAGACTGTACTTCTCCAAATGCACTTAAGGATAGTGCGCCTAAAATGCACCTAAATGTACTTAAGGATAGATCCTATCCTTAAGATCTATCCTCCGCAGAACACCATTAGTCCCTGGTAACCAACCATAATAGGCCTCCTGTATTCTGACTGCCTTCAGCCAACCTTCCAATACATGCTAATATCTTTTCTGTAATACCATGACCTCTTATCTTGTTGATTAGCCTCATGTGTGGACCTTGTCAGAAGCCTTCTGAAAATCCAAGTAAACAAGTAAACCTTCCTATGTCTATCCTCCCTGTTATTTCCTCAAAGCATTCCAGCCAATTTGCCAAGCAAGATTTCTCCTTAAGAAAACCATGCTGATTTTGGCCTTCTTTATCATGCACCTCCAAGTACTCCAAAACCTCATCCTTATCAATGGACTCCAACATCCTGCCAAACACTGAAATCAGGCTAATTCGCCTATTACTTACTTTCTTCAGCCTCCCTTCTTAAGTGAAGTGATATTTGCAATTTTCCAGTCTTTCAGAACCATTCTAGAATCTAGTGATTCTTGGAAAATCATTGCTAATGCCTCCACAATCTCTTCACCTATTTTTTTTGAGAACACTGGGGAATAGTCTACATGGTCCAAGTGACTTTCTACCTTCAGACATTTCAACTTCCCAGGCACTTTCTCCTTAGTAATAGCAACCACACTCACTTCTGCCCTCTGGCATTTGAATTTCTGGCACACTGCTAGTATACTGCCAGTGAGACTGACACAAAATATTTATTCAGTTGGTCTGCCATTTCTATGTCCCACATTACCGCCTCTCCAGCGTCATTTTTCCACTGGCCAAAAATTCACTCTCACCTCTCTTTTACTCTTTATCTATCCGAAAAAAATCTTTCGGTATTCACTTCGATATTATTGATGAGCTAACTTTCATATTTCATCTTTTCTCTCCTTATGATTTTTTAGTTGCCTGCAGTTGTTTTTTAAACTCTTCCCAATCATCTAACTCCCCACTAATTTTTGCTATATTATATGTCATCTCTTTTACTTTTATGACTTCCCTTGTCATAACTAAAGACTGACAAACAAGTCTGCACAAAATGAGGCAACTTATGCACACCAAATACATAAATATAGATAAACAAGACTGAGAACATAAGTTGTAGAGTACTTGCAAATGAATCCATAGGTTGTAGAATCAGTTCAGTGTCGACATGAATGATGTTGTCCACGTTGGTTCAGAAGCTTGATGGTTGAAGGGTAATAATTGCTCCTGAATCTGGTGTTGTGGGACCTAAGGCTCCTGTACCTCCTTCCCAATGGCAGCAGTGAAAAGAGAGAATGGCCTGGATGGTCGGTGTCCTTAATGGTGAATGCCGCTTTCTTGAGGCAGTGCTTCTTTTAAATGTACACTTAATCTGATGGTTGCAGGAATATTCAACAAAATCATTATATCCTTTTGCACATTGGGCGCAATATGTATTATTTTTTCATGTATTTTTTCTAGCTATTTTTATGTATCACTTATAAGTACTGCTAATTTTAGCATTTTCTCCAAACATGACCAATCCAACCCACACTTCTGACATAGTAAAAGATACAGGCTGTCAAAAAGGCCTTACTTTGAATTAAGCTTTTAGTTCCAGGCCAACAAGCTAACAGCACCAAGTCTCCTTCTGCAGAAACTGCTAATTGAATAGTAAATGCTTGAAAGCTTCTCTTCGCTTGCAGATTAAATCCGACATTCAAATTCAATTTGTGGGGAAATTCTTAATTGAATAAATCTTAGTATTGAAAATCTGCAGATTTCACGAAAGTAGAGATATTGACAATTCAAGGCCTTCCACATTGACTTGCACAAACTTTACATTTGTTTATTAAAAGTCCTCTTCCTCCAGTGTTGGTCTAGTACTGTTTCAGGACAATGATGGGGTGAAGGCTGAACTGCAGGGATTCAGTGAGCTTGCAAAGACTCTGGCATTAGGGAGAGATGTAGTGATGATTTTCCAAGGTGGCTCCTTCAAGTTATGAAAGTTTGGACAAATATAGAAGTAGAGGAGGTAGGGGCATGAAGTAGTCCATTGATCCTTTGGCCCTCCACCAGTCGATATGACCATAGTCAGTATAATCAAGTTATCGTAAGATGCACAAGAAGGTGTATGCCGCAGTATCATAGGTACATAACATCATGTAAGCCACATTCACAGGAAAAAAACATAAATTATACACAATTTCTACAAGAAAAAATGTGATCAATACAGCTGGAGGCTGAAGAATGGGGCTTGTCCTGGAGTTAGAAGAACCTCGTATGTGCGAGGGTGGATAGGTGAAAGGGAAGAATGGGGCTTGTCCTGGAGTTAGAAGAGCCTCGTATGTGCGAGGGTGGATAGGTGAAAGTGAAGAATGGGGCTTGATCTGCTGTTGTTGCTTTGACCGTTGGTAATGTTCCATTTTGTTCTGCCGAGCATGGTGGCCATGTGATGTTGGCACCAGATTGTGTGGCGACCTTGTGGGCTGCGTCTAACATATCCTTGGTTGTTCAAACCACCAACAAGAGAAAATCTGCAGATGCTGGAATTCCCAGCAGCACACTCAAAATGCTAGAGGAACTCAGCAGGCCAGGCAGCATCTATAGAAAAAAGTGCAGCTGACATTTTGGGCTGAAACTTTGATTGTACTTTTTCTAATAGATGCTGCCTGGCCTGCTGAGTTCTCCAGCATTTTGTGTGTGTTGCTCGGGTGTGCTGGTTGTTAATGCAAATGGTACCTTTCACTGTATGTGTCCATGTACATATGATAAATGAATCGGAATCTGAAAAGTAGTCTATTTTAGTGTAAATAAAAAAATAAAAACACAAAATGCTGGCAGAACTCCCCAGGACTTCTACCCGTCCTGGATCTGTTCATCTCTAATTGCCGTCGGGACATTAACCGTCTCGACTTCACCACCCCTTGCTCCAATTCCAACCTTACCCCCTCTGAACGCTCTGCTCTCCATTCCCTCCGCAACAATCCCAAGCTTACCATCAAACCCACTGATAAGGGAGGTGCTGTTGTCGTCTGGCGCACCGACCTGTACATAGCGAAGGCACGACGACAACTCGCTGACACCTCCTTTATCTACCCCTGGACCATGACCCCACTAGGGAGCACCAGTCCATTGTCTCCCAAACCATTTCCGATCTCATCAGCTTGGGAGATCTCCCATCCATGACCACCAAACTTATAGTTCCCACACCCCGCACTTCCCGTTTCTTCCTCGTTGTCACTACCTCCTCCCATAGATGCTGTCTGGCCTGCTGAGTTCTGCCAGCATTTTGTGTTTTTATTTTTTTATTTATTTCCAGCATCTGCAGATTCACTCGTGTTGTGTATTTTAGTGTAAAGTTATTATAATGTTGCTAAACTGTTGTGATTATAGTTTTGGCCATTCATGAACTGAATAGTTGAAGGGAATCAACTGTTCCTGAACCTGGTTGTAGGACTCTGTACCTCCTTCCTAATGGCAGCTGTGGGCAGGTGGCATGGTCTGGGAATCTTTGATGGTGGTTGCTACCTTCTTGAGGCAACGCTTCCTATAGATATTAAGATCATTCAAATTCACAGGCCTCCCCATATCCCTTGATCCCCCTCACTCTTCTATGAATAGATTTAATGACTTAGCTTCAACTGATTAAAGCCCCAATAGTCACCTTTGGTTTTAAGGAGGAGGTTAGCTCAATGTGTCACATGTACATTGAAACATCCAAACATTCAATGAAATACTGTACGTTGTTTGCACCAATGACTAATGCTCCGGGGATGTACTGAGGCACTCCACAAGAGTCACCATGCTTCCAGCGCCACCATAGCATGCACACAACTTACTGACTTTAACCCTAACCATACATCTCTGGACTGTGGGAGGAAACCAGAGCACTCACAGGGTACAGGGGAGAACATACAAACTGCTTACAGGCAGCAAAGCAATTGAACTCCGATCTTTCAGTCACTGCCATGCAGCCACAATGTTATACATTTTAATATATCACAGATATCAACCCTTCCCCACTTCCAAACAGACTCCTTTTCTCTCATTCCCAGTTTTGAAAAAGGGTCTTTCACCTAAAATTTTAACTGTTTCTTTTTGCACAGGTGCAGCTGAAACAGTTAATATTTTAGGTCAAAAGATTAACTTCTTAATTAGGTTAATTAATGGGACTTTAATTAACATCTTATTAGATACAGAAGGGGAATGTGGTGTGGTCTTCTGCCACTGTTGCCACTTCACATTCAGCACACTGGAAGTGCTGTGCACAGAGAGGTTCTTCTGCACACCAATATTGTAATTGTTTGCGTCACTGTCACCTTCCTGTCAGTTTGAATCCCCTCTGACCATGATCATTGACAAAGCGTATTTGCCCATAAAACATCCACTCACTTTATGTTGTTTCATCATTCTCTGTAAACTCTATGGATTGTTGTGCATGAAAATCCCATGAAGTCAACAGTTTCTGAGACACTCAACTACCCCATCTGGCAGCAGCAATCATTCCATGGTCAAAGTCATTTAAATTATATTTCTTCCCCATTTTGATGCTTGGTCTGAACAACAATTGAACCTCTTGACCGTGTCTGCATACTTTTATGCATTGAGTTGCTACCACATGATTGGCAGGTTGGATATTTACATTATTGAGCAGGTGTGCAGCTGTGCCTAATAAAGTGGCCACAAGCTGTATTTCTTCTCCCACAGACATGGCTTGGCCTGCTGAATATTTTGAGTAATTTCTGATTTTATTTAATACCCTTACATAATTTTTTTTCACAAAAGGTAAATTGACTAATAATTACTTTCTGCTTCACTAACTTCATCTGATGTAGTTTTGGCTGGCAGATACTCCAGTAAATGCTCTGTGAAATTGCTGTGTGTTTGCACTCCATGGCTTGGCATTCCGATGAGCCCAAAGCTGGGGCACAGTCAGTGTAGTGTCTGGTACAGTGGTCACCCCTCTCCATGAACTGGATGGGTTGAATTAATGTCACTAAAATGTATATCTTTCCTAAATTTTTATACTTATTTCAATCTTTATCAATTTTTTATTTCTAAAGCTTTCTTCAACTCATTAGACTCAATTTTTTCAAACTATTTATGGAAGGGCAAATGCCCCCGATTAAATAAAGCTCACCTTCAAAAACCTAAAAGTGCAGGGGGTATGGCCTTGCCCAATTTCCACTTATATTACTGGGCAGCCAACCTACACTGTCTTATCTTTTGGTCTTTTATAATCAGTCTGACTGCCCAATATGGGTGGCAATGAAGTTGAACTCTAATAAGAATTTCTCTATCTCCGCACTCTTGGATCTGCACTTCCTTGCCATCTGACTAAACCAATTGTTAATTCTGTTATCAGGCACACTCTGAGAACGTGGGCTCAGTTTAGAAAGTACAATGGTCTTCACGGTTTCTCTCTCTCTCTGGCCCTATTTTACATAATCATCTCCTTCAGCCGTCTATGCATGATTTAATATTTCAAGTCTCGCATAGAAAGGACATTTGGTGCTTTGAAGATCTTTTTACAGACAGTTGTTTTGCACCTCTTGAACAACTATCTGTAAAGTTCAACCTACCCAACTTCACTTCTTTAGATATCTCCAAATTAGACATTTTATCAGCCCTTTAATATCAAACTTCCCTGAGGTACCTGATAAAAATGTTGTTGGCTTGCTTCTTCACATGAATCCGTTGTGTAAAGGTTTAATATGTACTATTGGAGGTAAGTTAGCGACTTTGTGGCAAGCCCTTCCTAGACAAAATTAAAACTGCCTGGGAGCAAGATTTAAATTTTCCTTTGTCTGATGATGTATGGGATTCAATTCTCAAGTCAGTTAATTGAACTTCTTTATGTGCTCACCATTGTCTGATATAGTTTAAGGTCATTCACAGGGCTCATATTTCTAAAACTAAATTATTGCGTATCTATCCAGACATTAGTCCCTGTTGTGACAAGTGTAATGGGGGTGAGGCCTCCCTTATTCATATGTATTGGACTTGTCCTGGTTTGGAGAAATACTGGAGAGATATCTTTCTAACTTTATCCCATGTACTTAATTACTATTTGGAACTTAATCCTCTGATTGTCCTTTTCTGCACCATGGGAGAGGTTGACACACATCTGAGTCCCACTAAAGGTCTTGCACTGTCTTTTTGCCCACTCTCATTTGGCCAGACACGCAGTCCTTCTTAGGTGGAGAGATGCTGCCCCACCCACTCATGCACAATGGTTCAAAGACATTATGTCCTGCTTAGATCTTGAAAAGATTTATTATTCACTTCTTGATTCGGACATAAAGTTCCAAAGGTTGTGGGGACCTTTTCTTGAATATTTTCACAATTCCCACTTAGATTAAAGGCCCATCCCTTTTTTTTTCTTCTGTATATAATTCCCTTACATCCAACTTCTTTCAGTTAAGATTTAAAGTTATTGATGTGTAAACATACTATAGTCCAGGTAGTAGGCAATACACCATTTTATAAATACAGCTCTGTGGAGATTAAAGTTCTGATTAACTTTTCTACATATTGTAAGATTGGCTTGGAGTCGGGCAATGGGAGGGTAGAGTGATAACTAACTATATATGATTCTACCATGGGTGCTTTTTTTTAAACTGTTATGAACTGTACATTCAATACCTTTGTTTTGCACTGTACAAACTTCTTCTTTACTTTTTCTTTTTCATTGTAAAAACTAATACAAAAATAAAAAAGCTGAGACACAGTCAAGGTACTGTTGGGGAAGAACAAAGAGTGAGTTCAGGGATTTATACTGAAATCTCATTGATATTTCTGAGGCTAAACACTGATATCTGTGCAGGGAACTGCTGGCATTTATCTACAGGATCTGTGTTAATGAAGTTCTACTCAACCCTTTTTCATATTGTTTTACCAATTGTGTTAAAATGTGTAAGTTGTAAATGTTTCTAAATGTGGGAGCAATTTGCTCTGTTCATCCTCCACTATACATGTTGGGCCTAATGAACTTGAGAAAATAAGACCGTAAGCAGATATGAGCCATTTGGCCCATTGAGTCTGCTCTGCCATTACATTATGACTGATATATTATCCCCCTTAATCCAATTCTCCTGCCTTCTCGTCATAACCTTTGATGCCCATACTAATCAAGAACCTATCAGAGTTGAAAGTAAATTTATTATTAAAATACATATATGTGATCTTATGCAACCCTGAGATTCATTGCCTTGCAGCAGAGAGAATTGAGCATGTCCCTGATGATGGATGCTACTTTCCTGCAATAATGCTCTGTGTAGATTTATTCAATGGTGGGGAGGGCTTACACATGATGGACTGAGCTGCATCCACTACTTTTTGTGGGATTTTCCATTCAAGGGCATTGGTATTCTCATACCAAGCTGTGATGCAAACAGTCAAAACACTCTTCATTGTGCAACTATAGAAGTTTGACAAAGTATTAGATGTCATGCCAAATATTTTGAAATTTCTAAAGAAGTAGAGGCACTGTCATGCTTTATTTTTATTTGTACTTTGTGCTGAGCTCTGAAATGATAATGCTGATGAATGTTAAGTTGCTGATCCTCTTCAACTTTGATCCCCTGATGAAGACTGGCCTAAGGACTTCCGGTTTCCATAAAATTCAAAATGTTTAAATTCAAAATTTAAAATAAATTTGTTATTGAAGTTCATATGCAGTATGTCACCACATGCAAACCCAAGATTCATTTTCTTGTGGGCATACTTAATAAAGCCATAATAGGATAGTAACCGTAATAGAATCAATGAAAGACTACACCAAATGGTGTTCAACCAGCGTGCAAAAGACAACAAACTGTGCAAATACAAATATAAAGAAATAATACTAGTATATAATAAATAAGTAAGCAATAAATATCGAGAACATGAGATGAAGTCCCTGAAAGTGAATCCATAGGTTGTGGAAAAATTTCAGTGATGGGGCAAATGCTGATTTGTCACCACCTTTGATTCAGCCTACAACAGTGGTGTTGTTTGAAAACTTGAATATGTCATTGGAGCTGTGCTTAGCCACACAGTCATGAGTGTAAAGCAAGTAGAGCAGGAGGGTATGAACACAGCCTTGTGGTGCACCTGTGCTGAAGGAGATTGTGGATGTTGTTGCTGATCTAAACTTACTGGGGTCTGCAAATGAGGAAATTGAGGATCCAATTGCACAAGGAGGTATTAAGGTCAAGGTCTTGAAGCTTATTGATTATTTTTAATGAGATGATGGTATTGCTTGTGAGCTGTGGTTGAGAAAGAGCATCCTGATGTAGGCTTCTTCAGTATCCAGATTTTCCGTGGACGAATGAAGAACCAGTGAAATGGCAGCTGATGTGGACCTGTTGCTCCACTTGGAAAACTGGGTTGGATCCAAGTCACTTTTCAGGAAGGAGGTGATATATTTCATCACAAACCTCTCAGAACACTTCATCACTGTGGATGTAAGTGCTACTGGATGATAGTCATTGAGGCAGGGCACTACATTCTACTTAGGCAGCAGTATAGTTGAAGGCTGTTTGAAGCAGGTGGGTTCCTTAGATCGACTCGGCAAGAGGTTAAAGATACCAGTGTACAAAGTCACTAGCGCTATCTTGAGAACCACAGGATTTAGAGTACCATAATGCAAAAACAGGATCTTCAGCCCATCAGGTACCCATCTCTACTAATTTAATTTACCTGCACGTGCTCTAGAGTTAGCCTCTTTGCCTTCAGATTGCTTTTGATTCTGTATATTATCCTGATTTCCAACAACAGATCATGGTGAATCTCTGGAAATCTCTACGCAGAAAGTGGTGATAGAGAACTGTTTGACAAATCAGAGGTTTGAGGGTTATGGGGTAATGGCACAGAAGATGAGTGGAAGATTGAGACAGATCAGCCATGATCATATTGAATAGCAGGTTGGCCTTGCAACGCTCGTGCCAGTGATCACTGATCGGGATTCAATTCCCACTGCTGTCTGTAAAGAGATTTTATGTTCTTCCTGTGACTGTGTAGATTTTCTCCAGCTGCTCCAGTTTGCTTCTGCATATGTTCAGATAGTGTTAGTGAGTTGTGGGCATGCTATGTTGGTGCCGGACGCGTGGCAATATTTGCGGGCTGCCCAGAGCAGTCCTTGCAGATTTGATTTGAAGTATTTCACTGTATGCTTCAATGTACATGTAACATACAAAACTAATCATTAAAAGTTTAAATCTTCATGAAAGGTGAGTGGCTTCCTCCTGCTCCTCTCTTCTTGTGTTCCTGAGCATTAGGATTCTTTTTCAAGTTCAAGTTCAAGTTTATTATCATTGGACTGTACATATATATGTACAATCAAATGAAACTATGCTCCTCCAGGCCGTGATGCACTCTCAATACATATATCACATGCAGTATATAAAGTAAAATATTACCACAAATAAGTTAATAAAATATCATTCAAAATGCATGTGAAGTGAGCAGCACAGGTGATGTGTAAGCAGGAAACAACTCATGGCAATATTCTGAGTAGAATTCTTTCCAATTCATACCAAAGATTTTCTTTACTAAGTGTTATGGACTGTTTTGTTCCTGCAGGCGACAATCTGAATGATGGGCAATGGCATTCCATCCATTTGAGCACCAGACGGAATCACGTCAGTGTCTTGCTGAATGGCGAAGCTTCCCCCACTTCTCATTTGACCGTGCAGACATCCTTGTACTCAGGAAGCAGCTACTACTTTGGAGGTGGGCTCTCAACATCTGCCAAATTAACCATTTTTTGTATTGAGCAATTGTCATTGTTATCATGCCAGTTCTAAGATTGCTTCTGGTCAAAGGTTCAAGGATGTAGCTTATGTAACAAGCTAGGACAATAAATTCCATTGGCTTGATGTTGGAGATGGTTTATTACTGTCACATGTACCAAGATACATTGAACAGTTTTGTTTCCATGCCATCCGAAGAGATTATTCAATATATAATTACTTTGAGGTAGTAAACAGGGAAACATTCTTATTGTTACCATCAGGGAGGAGATACAGAAGCCTGAAGGCACACACTCAGCGATTCAGGAACAGCTTCTTCCCCTCTGCCATCCAATTCCTAAATTGACATTGAATCTTTGGACACTACCTCATTTTTTTTAATATACAGTATTTCTGTTTTTGCATGTTTTTTAAAAAAAATATATGTAATTGATTAATTTATTAATTAATTTATTTTATTTTATTTATCTTTTTTCTCTCTGCTAGATTATGCATTACATTGAACTGCTGCTGCTAAGTTAGCAAATTCCATGTCACATGCCGGTGATAATAAACCTGATTCTGATTCTGATGTTACGGTTATGGAGGAAGTGCAATGCAGATGGACAAATAAAGTGCAATAGCCGCAGTCCTGCTGGTCAAGATAGTGCCTGCTTCCAATGCTCTTTTGGTTGACACCTTCTAGATAGATCATAAAACCATCTTCTCCATTTCTTTTATGTCTTTTATATTTGTTTCTCATCTTGAATGTGATTCTGGAACTGTTGGAGCCAGTGTTTTGCTGCTTGGAGATTGTTTAGGTGTTTCAGCACTCTGCAGTCTCTGAGAGGATTCCCAGAGGCAGAGGCAGCATGAACGAACCTCATGGTGGGCAGGCTGCAGGTTGGGACACTAGCCAATGTTTGATCCCATTTTGCTGATTAAAGCTTCCATTGTTTGCCGATTGAAGCAATGAGGGAGATTGATAGATCAATGCGAGTGCAGAAGTTTGGCGATTGTTTGGGTGTTCCAGTGCTCTGCAGTCTCCGAGAGGATTCCAGGAGGCAGAGGCAGTGTGTATGAACCTTGCAGTGAGCAGGCTGCAGGTTGGGGCATAAGCCAATGTTTGGCTCCCTTTCACCATTTAAAGCATTCTTCATTCGCCAACTAAAGCGACAAGAGTGATTGAAGCATCGAAGCAATGCTGTTTGCCTTTTGATTGGTTGCTCTGTAGTAGAGAGGGGAGAGCCTGTCATTGCATCCGGACAGTGTTGTCTAAGTTTTTTCTGCATTTTGGATGTGGTCTTGGACGATAGACTCTTTTTTCCAGTCTTATAGTTTTCATGTTCTTATATTCTGTGTTTTTATCACCTGGTCTTGGCTTTTATTGTGTGTGTGAGTTGGGGGGGTGGGGGAAGATTTGGGAATCAATGTGCCCGATCAATTTTCTTTGTTTTTTTGTGCGTGATGAGGAATTTGGGGGTTGATGAGCCTGATCTGTTTTGCTCATGTTTTTACGTGGAACAAGGAATTTGGGGGTCGATGTGCCTGATCCATTTTCTTCTTTTTTGTGTGTGAAGAGGAATTTGTGTGTGAAGAGGGTCAATGTGCCTGATGGGTTTTGTTTGTTTTTTTGTGTGGGAGGTGGGATTTGGGGTTGATGTGTCTGTTTCATTTTTGTTCCTTTTTTTTGCAGGGAAGAGAAATCTTGGGGGTTGATGATTGTGCTGTCTTTCTTTCCTTTCTTGGTTTCATGGGTACCCAGAGAGTTGAAGAATTTCAGAGTTGTATACTTTGATAATGAATGAACCTTTGAACTTTTGAGTCTTTGAAAAAGGTTGGGTGATCAAGAGTACATCTTTTGTCATATGAGAGGACTGTTCAAGATTCTGGTAACATCTGGATAGAAACTGTCCTTGAACCCAGTGGTACATGTTCTTAATCTTTCATACCTTCAGTCTGATGAGAGTGAGGGTGGGAGAAACTGAGGCAAAAAGTGTCCTTGGTTATGTTGGTCATACTTTCAAGTAGACCAGTAGTCTCGACAAGGTCCATGGAATGGAAGCTAGATTGTGTGATAGACTGGGCTTTCTTTCTGCAAGATTTTGCAGTCCTGGGTAGATCAGTTGCTGTATCAAGCTGTGATGCAACTGGTAGGGTTGATGGATGAAGCTCTGAAATTACGTTTTAGTGGCTTTGATTAGAAATTTGCCTGCCCCAGGCTTTTACTGTTACTCACCTTACATGCCTATCCTGATGGTACACCATTTTCACTCAGTCAACTAGAAATGAATAAACTGTTGGTTACTTATTGAGATGACCCTTTACCCAAAGTTTATGATTCCTCGCAGAAGTTACTTTCTATTTTCATTGCAATTTTTCTCCAGTTTGTTTGTAAACTTTTCCAGGACAATTCATGAGAATTGTGAAGATAAACATAGATGGTAACCAGAGTTAATCGCCTTAATTCTGTTATTATGGCTAGCCTTGCACTTCACCCACTTTCTTTTCCAATACCTTAGGAGGTACCTTATAAAATGGCCACTGAGTGTATGTTCACGTTCTGCTGCTATAGCCCAGCCACCTCAAGGTTTGATGTGCTGTGCGTTCAGAGATGCTCTTCTGCACACCACTGTTGTAACGCATGGTTATTTGAGTTACGGTCACCTTCCTGTCAGCTTGAACCAGTCTGGTCATTCTCCTCAGACCTCTCTCATTAACAAGGCTGTCATGTGATTGGCTGATTAGATGTTTATGTTAATAAACCAGTAAACAGGTGTATCTAATAAAATGGCCACTGAATGTACTTCCCCTTAATCTTTTGGATTACATTTGATCTCAGCCTTGTATCTATGAAATCACTGTATTGCTGTTTGCTTTGAAGTGGACTGTTTGAGAGCTTTACTTCCATCTGTGTGAAGATGGACTTTAGCATAAATGGGTGCAGTGTGTAGGCAATGCCACCAAACTCATGGGCTGCTTCCATCCCACTATTGTAAGACTATTGAGCAGCCTGTAGTGGGCATTTGACTTCACAATCCATTTCGTATACCCTTGTACCTTCATGTCTTCCTAAATTACACTTTCTGTAATTTGTATTCAGTTATTTCCCTATACTACCTCAGCACACTGATGCGATAAAATGATCTATATCAATGGCATGTAAAACGAATATTTATTCCACCTCACTACGTGTGACAATAATAAACAAATTTTACCAACCCCTTATTTTGAGACTAAGAACCCCAGAGGTAGAAATTACAGCATGGATAAAGACTATCTGTGCATCTTATCCTGTTAAACGCCTTAAAATTTGTGAATGTTTCAATGAAATCACCCTTCCCTGTTTCAATGTCAGGCGAGTAGAGGACTGATTAATCTTTCCCCATAGGACAATACACAAACTTCAGGAATCAATCTGGTGAACCCTCTTTAGACTGTACAGTACATCAAGCATGGACAGAATATTCCAGATTGCATCTCTTTGTGAACATCTATAACTCTAATTTCAAAGTTTACTCTTGTACTTAAATCTTACAATAAACCTCAACACCTCACTTGATCTCTCACTATACACAAACAGCTGGAGGAACTCAATAAGTCTATGCCGCTTCTATGGAGTGAATCAAGAAAAAAATCTGCAAATGCTGGAAATCTGAGCAACACACATGAAGTGCTGGAAGAACTCAGCACCAGGAAGCATCTATGGAAAAAAGTACAGTCAAAGTTTCAGGCCGAAATGTCCACTGTACTTTTTTCAATAGATGCTCCCTGGCCTACTGAGTTCCTTCAGCATTTTGTAAGTGTTTCTATGGAGGTCGATATTTTGGGTCAAGACCCATCATTGGGACTTGGAATTGCTTGTTTGATCTGCATGTTGACCTTCAGTGAGCTTTTTTCCAAGAATGCCCTTGCCCATGAACACCTTTCAATTTCTCATTGCTTGGAGACTCCTGCACTTTCTATATTTTCTGCCAAATTTTGGTTTCAGAGTGAACTAACTCACGTTCAAACCCAATGTGACATCTTTTTCCTTGACTACCTAATCCTCTTGTGACAGAAGTAATTTATCATTATCCATTTTATCACCTCTATGCTTTGTTATAATTTCTAAAATTTCCTTCAACATAACTCCATCCACTTCCACTACTCACATTAATTTTCGAGCCACGTATTCGATTCTCAAATCTTAATGATTGGTGATTTAGGAAATAATCCCATTTTTGTTGTTCTAATTTCAATTTGGATTCCAGCTGTTCTTCTCCTGAGTCAGAACTTCCTTCTTAGTGCTATTTATGTCACAGGTTCCCACAAGGACCATGATAATTGAATCATTCCCCTCCCACTCCCAGCCCAAGGCACCAAACAGGAGCACCACATTTATGACTCATTCTCATTAACAATCTCCCCAATTTACTGACTCCAATACTGTAACATTCTTTTGCACTCTCCAACTTGAATCAGCCATGTACCACAGTCTTGCAGTCAGTCTGCTCACCCTCCTTGCAGTCCCTGCACTCTTCCAAAGAGATAACGAGAACCTTGTCTATTTTGAATAAGTTAAAGGGCTACGGACTGCTATTGGAAACCTATCACCGTTGTCACACCTTCCTATTTCTCTTACTGTAGAATACTTAACCAATGAATTAGGAATGCTTTCTCCAATTAAGTGTCCAGACAATTTTCCCCGTATGGTGTGAATTGAAGTTTTCACTCTAGCTCAACAATTCGAGTCAAAGTTCCTCAAACAGCAAATACTTATGGCAGGCGTACGTGCCAATAATGCTTTTTGTTGTTATGCTTTGTAACTCCAAAAACTAATTGAAAGAAAAAGATGGGAGCTAGGGATACTCTTGTACTTAGTTTATTGCTTTAATAAGGCATTCACATGTGACATAGTGGCATAACAGTGCATGCTGTTCACTTGCATATTATGCACAACCCATAATGTGTAAACAAAGAATATTTAATCAAACAAAAATTTACAATATTACTCAAGTATTACTGAAGTATTTAATACACTACACCCTTCCCTGCTTAGCTCTAAACTGCAGTTCAATATAGAATGCATCTCAGCTCAAACTTGCTGTGTTGCCTTTATGGCAGTTATTTAGTTTATAATATTTTCGCTTTAGTAAGTCGTTTTTTAGCATTCTAGTTAAAGTTAGGATTGTTTAAAGTAAATTTGTTGTCTGTGATATATCGCGGCATGCGATGATGTCACATCCGGTTTCGCCGCGTCCTGTGGGAAAATACCGGTTTGGAGAAACGGGAAGGTGGGGGCTCACATGTGCGAGATCAACGCAAGAAAAGTTGTCTTTCTACGCACTAGAAACATAGTGAAGCAACGCCTTTTCACCATACGTTAATGAGGAAGAGTGAACAGTAAACGGTTAATCTTACTGTGATCCTGTTTTCATTGACTACGGTTTACGTCGGTGTTTAGTTCGGCGTTCTCTTACACCTGACTGAGATCACTACAGTGAAAAGGCGGCATTATCAGGTGCTTCAAGTGCAACAATGACAACTTGATCCAGCATCAAGTCGTTGCCATCCAGCGACAGGGGCAGTAGGGCATCAACAAGTAAGGCTGCTCAAGCCAGAGCTAAGGCAGAAGCCGCCAAGGTGCGAGCATTCCACGCCGAACGAGAAGCAAAATTGAAAAAGGAAGTGGCTGCCAGAGAAGCCAAAAACCAGTTGGAAAGGGTAAGGATAGCGTCAGAGTTAGAAGTGTTGATGCTACAACGAGAAGCAGAAGCTGCCAGGGTGGAAGCAGAGTTCATAGAAGATGCTGAAGAAATGCATGATCTGGTCGACGTAAAATCTACTTCAGGAAAGATCAGATTGGAACGCACAAGTGACTATGTCCGATCTCAAATAGACTGGAAGATTCGTTCTTCCTCTCCATACTTATCTGATAATGCCCCACTTCATAAGGAGTCTAAGAGAGGCCCGATTGCATCACATCCATCCGAGGAAGACAATTTACCCTCACAACTCCGCGATGAATTCAAGAACGAAAGGGCAGATGACAAATACTTCTCAACACCAAACTTACCAGATCTGGTGAGAAGAGAGGCAAAGGCCGAATTCAGAACAGCAAATTCCATAACAGATGTACGCCCTCAGTCATATACCCGCTGACATATTCCCCCAGCCAGCATGCCACTTGCAGTTGAGCCCATGGCACAGTATTTAGCACGATGAGATCTTGTCACCTCAGGACTATACCAGTTTGACGATAAACCTGAAAATTACCATGCATGGTACTCCACATTCACCAATGTTATCGATGGAGTCCAGCTCGGAGCAACCCAAGAGTTGGATCTTATGGCGAAATAGCTGGGAAAAGAATCATGCGAACAGGTGAGACGCATACGTTCAGTGTACATCAACAAACCCGAGCTAGCCTTAAGCAAAGCATGGGAGAGACTTCGGGAGGGCTATGCGGCCCCCGAAATTATTGAAGCTGTGCTATACCAACATCTGGAAAATTTTCCTAAGGTGTCAGCCAAGGACCACACTAAGTTAAGAGAGCTCAGAGATTTACTCATGGAGATTCAAGGCGCCAAAGCAGATGGCTACTCAACTGGTCTAGTATACCTAGATACTCCATATGGGATTAGACAAATTGTGGACAAACTTCCATTTGGGCTGCAGGAAAGGTGGGTGTCTGTTGCCTCAGAGAACAAGGAAGAGAACAATGGTTGATTTCCTCCCTTCGAGTATTTCACTAGGTTTGTGTGCAAGGAGGCGAAGAAGCGAAATGACCCTAGCATCATGGGTCCAGGAAGCAGTACAATTTACACCAAGCCAGATAAATCCTCTTCGAATAATTTCAACATTAATAAACCTGTCTCAGTGCTTAAGACTGAATTTTTTACAACTAACAACAAGCAAGAATTGTCCATTGCATAACAAACCCCACCCCCTCAAAAAATGCAGAACGTTTAGGGAAAAACCCCTTGAAGAGAGGTTGGCCCTTCTCAAGGAGAAAAGAGTATGTTTAAAATGCTGTTCCTCTATCTCTCACCTTGCTAGAGAGTGTACGATCTCCGAGAAGTGCCCGGAATGTAATAGCACTAATCACGATGGGGCCATGCATCCCGGCCCGTTACCGCAAACTGATAAAGCTCCTTCACCCCCACAACAGGACGGCGGGGAGGGAGAAGCTCACTCCAGGACAACTGTTGTCAGCTCGAGCTGTACAGAAGTTTGCGGTCAAGCTCAGTCGAGCCGTTCTTGTTCAAAGATCTGCCTCACTAAGGTGCACCCTAAGGGAGCCAAAGACAAGGCCATCAAAGCCTATGTGATTCTGGACGATCAGAGCAATCGCTCACTAGTCAGTCCAGAGTTCTTTGACTTGTTCAACATTGAGAGTAAGCAGTTCCCATACTACCTTAGAAATTGCTCAGGCAACGTGGAAACTTATGGAAGGAAGGCAGAAGGCTTCCAGCTCGAGTCCCTGGATGGTAAAGTTGTCATCTGTCTCCCTCCACTCTTGGAGCGCAATGAAATTTTGAAGAACCGCACCGAGATCCCGACACCAAGTGCAGTGCTACACCAGCCACATCTCCACCACATCGCAAAACACATCCCAGAACTGGATCCAAAAGCAGAAATACTCCTGCTATTAGGAAGAGATGTTCTTCGGGTGCACATGGTTAGGCAGCAGGTCAATGGACCACACGACGCCCCCTTTGCGCAACGCCTGGATCTGGGCTGGGTGGTGATAGGAGAGGTGTGCCCTGGCAATGTACACAAACCGATGGTTAACACATTCAAGACCAATGTGCTAGAGAGTGGCTGCCAGTCAATTTTTCAACCCCGCACAAGTGTCATGTGTATTAAGGAAGCACGACAAGGCTTTAACAAACGTAAAGTAACTGACGAGACGCTGGGTCAGTCAGTCTTCGTTCAAACTGAGCATGATAATGAACTTGCTCAATCAGCTCAAAACGCCATTTTCTTAAAAACAAAGGACACCAAGGTCTTCAGAGACGAAGCAAATAATTGGATCGCCCCACTACCTTTCAGAGAACCACGCCAGTGCTTGCCAAACAACAAAGAGCAGGCAGTCAAGTGGTTCACGCCCTTGCAAAAAACCCTGAAAAGGAAACCTGAGATGCAGCAACGCACCCAATTGACCCACGAGGTACTGTGCACCCTAATGGCAGAGGTCACAGCCATTATAAATGCACGACCACTCCTATCTGTGTCTTCTGACCCGGAAAACCCCTTCATACTCTCGCCATCAATGCTCCCTACACAGAAGGCAGGAGTTCCTCCTCCACCAGGAGATTTCTCTGATAAGGATTTGCACACAAAGCAATGGAGACAGGTCTAGGCTCTGGCAAATCGGATCTGGTCTCGTTGGAGACAGGAATATCTACCTTTGTTGCAACACAGACAAAAGTGGACAGAACCCTGCAGGAATCTTCAAGTTGGAGATTTAGTTCTGCTCAGGGACAAGCAAATCGCCCACAACAGCTGGCCAAAGGCCAGAATCACTGTCACATTCCCTAGTAGGGATGGACATGTCAGGAAGGTTGAGTTGAAAACTACCGACCAAGGTGATGTGAAAATTTACCAAAGGCCAGTTACAGAAGTCATTCTACTTCTACCTAAGGACTGATTTAGAGACTAAAGTTTTGTGTTATGTTCATTGTGACCTTACGAATGTCAAGCGGGGAGTGTGTTGCCTTTATGGCAGTTATTTAGTTTATAATATTTTCACTTTAGTAAGTCGTTTGTTAGCATTCTAGTTAAAATTAGGATTGTTTAAAGTAAATTCGTTGTCTGTGATATATCGCGGCATGCGATGACGTCACATCCGGTTTCGCCACGTCCTGTGGAAAAATACCGGTTTGGAGAAACAGGAAGGTGGGGGCTCACATTTGCAAGATCAGCGCAAGAAAAATTGTCTTTCTATGCACTAGAAACATAGTGAAGCAACGCCTTTTCACCATACGTTAATGAGGAAGAGTGAACAGTAAATGTTTAATCTTACTGCAATCCTGTTTTCATTGACCACGGTTTACCTCGGTGTTTAGTTCGGCGTTCTCTTACACCCGAGCGAGAACACTACACTTGCAACATGTTGCTCTCTAGCTATTATTTATATTTATAAAACACACATAGATAACTACAGAATAGAAAATTTTAAATTGCTCCATTCATGCTTAATTCTTCAATGATAACATCTTTCACTCTGCTGGGGCAATGCAGGCCATTCCCAGGGATGGAAAGGTACTGCTCTTGGCATCTTCTGCACGTGTTGGCTTCCCAAACAGTACATGGAAAGCTGTTTGATCTGCTGATCTATCCTAGGCTATCAGACAAAGCTTCAAGCTAACACTTTAATTTTGACCTTGCCTAGATGAACAACATGTAGCTCCTCCAACACTTTAGCTCTCAGGTTGTATGATTGGCTGAGAAATGGCAGATGGTGTCAACCTAGATTAAGTGTGAAGTGGTTCATTTTGGTAGGTCAAATATGACGGCAGAAATATTGTATTAATGGTAAGACTCTTGGCAGTGTGGAGGATCAGAGGGATCTTGGGGTCTGAGTTCATAGGACGCTCAAAGCAGCTGCGCAGTTTGACTCTGTGGTTAAGAAGGCGTAAGGAGTATTGGCCTTCATCAATCATGGAATTGAATTTAGGAGCTGAGAGGTAATATTGTAATTATATAGGACCCTGGTCAGACCCCACTTGGAGTACTGTGCTCAGTTCTGGTTGCCTCACTACAGGAAGGATGTGGAAGCCATAGAAAGGGCGCAGAGGAGATTTACAAAGATGTTGACTGGATTGGGGAGCATGCCTTATCAGAAAAGGGTGAGTGAATTCGGCCTTTTTTCTTTGGAGCGACGGAGGATAAGAGGTGACCTGATAGAGGTGTATAAGATGATGAGAGGGACTGATCATGTGGATAGTCAGAGGCTTTTTCCCAGGATTGAAATGATTGCCACAAGAGGACACAGGTTTAAGCTGCTGAGGAGTAGGTACAGAGGAGATGTCAGGGGTAAGTTTTTAACTCAGAGAGCGGTGAGTGCATGGAATGGGCTGCTGGCAACAGTGGTGGAGGTGGATACAATAGGGTCTTTTAAGAGACTTTTAGATAGGTACATGGATCTTAGTAAAATAGAGGGCTATAGGTAAGCCTAGTAATTTCTAAGGTGGGGACATGTTCAGCACAACTTTGTGGGCTGAAGGGCCTGTATTGTGCTGTAGGTTTTCTATGTTTCTATAGTACAACCACTCTCAATCCCCACAAAAGGCAAACTCCATCAAGAGCAAGTTCATCCTGTCACTGGTAAAAATGGGAGCACTAGAAATTCTCCTACATATTCTAGTCAATTTGAGTGGCGATGTAGACCTGAGACAGTGAGGATTTCTTTCTAGTTTCCCTTCAGATCATCTCTGCTGTAACAGGGATGCTTTTGATTTGCATTAGTGAGAATATGTCAAGAGGAGTATCCTATTTTGTAATTTTTTCAGGTATCTCTTTTTCCAAGGGTAAATGGGATATTCCATCAGCATTTCCATGGTTAGCTGTCCTCTTGAATTTGAACTTGTAATCGTGTCCTCCAAGAACTAGAGTCCATCTCTACACTCAAGCTGTTGCTGTTAGTGAAAGACCCTTCTCTTTTGAAAATGGACAGTAGTGGTTAATGATCAGTAATCCACATTTCGGTGGCATGTTTTCGAGCCAATTGAGTGATATGGCTCTTTGCTGTCTCCGACGGATTTCCATGACGATTCAAGTGAACCATTTGACCTCGAGGCCCAGAAGCCTGGAGCCCTGATTGGCTCCATTTCTTGCCGATCTTGTCAATTAAAATGCCGAGGAAGATAGAAATCTTTGAGGTGAGCATGGAAGGTGAAGCAGGTGTTCAGCATCGTCTACCGCCTCTCGCTCGCCGCTGTCGGTGGAAGGTGTTTGTGTGTGATGGGCTCTTTCTCCCTTTCATTGCTGCCGGTGGAAGGTGATTGTGTGTGACGGGCTCTCTCTCCCTCTCATTGCTGCCGGTGGAAGGTGATTGTGTGTGACGGGCTCTCTCTCCTTCTCACTTGCTGCTGCCACTGCCAGGTATTTAGGTGTTTGCACGTGATGGGTGCTCTCTCCCTCTCAGTCTCTGCTCCTGAGGCAAGGTCTGTACGATCTCTCTCACCATTGATGCTGTCAGAGGATAGTGCTGGAACAAGGATGAATCAATGCTGTCTCTGTAGTTTACATCATGATGTGTTTCTGGTTTCTGGTCACTCTTTTTTTCAGTTACTATTTTGGGCAGTTTTGAATCAGGGCAGCCTGCAACATAATGAACACTGAGCTGAACTGAATATGCCAGTACAATTTTTGATTTTAAGTTTTAGATACTGTGTTTTTCATCATTATTTTTGCAGTTGTTTGCACAATTTACTCATTTTAGTGCGTGGGGAGGATGGCTTTGATGCTTTTCTTTGAACGGGTATGATGGTTTTTTTTGTTTCATGGCTGTCTGTGGGAAAGACAAATCTTAGGATTGCATACTGAGATGTACTTCATATTTTTGAATTTTTTAATGTGAATAAACTCTCTCCCATACAAGTATTGATTAAGACACTTTACACTCCAAACCACACTCAAGGCCACCCTTGACAATCTGTGTGTAATTTTTCTCTCAGTGGTAAGGAAACACAATGTAAAGGCTTGGGCCATTCTCTTCATCATTCATAACGTGACATGACTGCACCTGTACCATAAGGCAAGGTGCCACAGGCAAGTTTCTCTGCATGATGTAGACCATAATGTGTGAGTACAGTGTCTGACATCACCACTTCCTTTCCCTTTTGGAAAGCCACCACACACTGCTGTGTCCATTGCCATTTCATCCTGATCTGTAGTAATGGGTTCAAGGGGTGGAGCACAGTAGCCAGGGACCTGATATAGAAACTGACAAATCCTACAATGGACAGCAACTCTGACACATCCTTTGGCCTTGGGGCATCCACCACTGCTTGAGCTTGTAATCTTTATGTGTCATGGTGTGGCCATTGTAAGTGATGTTTGGTTTAAATAATTGCTCTGAGGCCATAATCTTCTAATCTTTCTAACACTGTCTTGAGATCTTGGAATTATTCCTTGTCAGTAGCAATAATGTCATCCAGGTAACACTAAGTGCCTAGGTGGCCTTGGAGCACCTGGTTCATAGCTTCCTGCCAAAGTGCAGGTGCAGATACTATTCCAAAAATAAGCCTATTATAGCAATAAAGCCCTTCATGAGTGTTTATGCCAAGAAACAGTGTGGACTCTTCCACCACCATCTGTAGGTAGGCCTCAACTAAGTCCGCTTTGCTGTAGTGTTTCTCTCCAGAAAGATTTGCAAAGATTTCTTCTATCCTGGGCAGAGGGTATTGATCATCTGGGCTGATAGTGACCTCAGAGACACCACAAATCCTGAAAAAACCCTTGGTGACCAGGACCACTGGCACTGCCCATGTGCTCCACTCAAACTTGGAAACAATTTCTTCAGCCTTCATGTGATCTAGCTCACTGGCTACTTTATTATAGATTGAATAAGGAACCGGATGTGCTTTGTAAAATTTGCATGTGGCGTTTTCATTTAACACAATCATACCCTTGGTTTTCCAATGCCATCCTTGAACATTGCTGTGGCATCATCCAGTACCTTTCTTAATTCATTTTCTGTTGACTCTATTGCAGGGGATGTGGCATACAAATGGTGGATGGACCTCCAATCAATTTGTAGTTGTCTGAGCCAATCGGCCTCCACAATATTGCTCCTCCTGTTTATACCACATACAAGCCCAATGTGACCTGTTGGTTGTTGGATTTCACTGTTACAAATGTCATTCCCATGAGAGTTATCTTTTCTCCAGTATAAGTTCTTAGTTGGATATCAGCAGGCTTCAGTTCAGTATCTTTGAAAAACCATTTAAACTCATTTTGTGGAATGATTGAAATAGCCGAGCTAGTGCCCAATTGTATTTTAATTAGTTTTCCGTCCCCTTCTGGTATAAGCCAGATTGCTTGCCTCTTGTTAATTTTCACATTTATCCATCATAAATATCAAGGTTACCTGTGTCCTGCGTCACTCTCATCATTATCAGAATTTTCATCAACAGCATGCAGATTAGTGTTCTTTTTGAAACAACAATTTGACTTTTTATCTTTTTTTCTTTCCTGTGTAGTCTTCTTATTTTTGTCTGCCTGACATATTCTTTTTTTTGTGTCATACTTTGTGACATTTTCTGCAAGTTTCACCATTTAACCTGCTTTGGTCTATTGTATGTGAGCCGCTGCCACAACATTATTAAAATATGCTCGGCCAGGCCAGTTTCTGTTTACAAGTTGTAATTCTGCTCAAGTTCACTTTTATTCTTGACTGCAACTCACTTAGAATCTCTAACTGTTGTTTCCATTGCTCTTTTACATGCGAGTTCTGCTTCAGGTAGGATCCATTTTTGAATGCTTTCTTTAAGAATTTGCAAACTAAACAGCCTCTTGGTAGATCATTAAACCCATCATTTCATTGACAATGCTCAGGCAATTTCTTTAATTCAGCCATATACGCTGAAATGGTCTCCACTTCCTTTTCATTCCACTTATGAAACCTAAAGCATTCTGCAATCTACTACAGTTTTGATTCCAAATGTTCCAGCATTACTTTCAAAATATCAACAAAGCTCATTTCATCCAATTTGTTTGGAGCAGTTACATATCTAAGCAAACTATATGTTTTTTCACCTATTGCACAGAGTAACATTGGCATTCACTTTTATTTGTTTCAAAAAACTGCTAGTTCATTCAGTACACATCATCCAGTTATCTACCGTGCAAATGAACACATCTATCTACAATAAATATAGGCAGCATGGAGTAAATGAGGTGCTTGAGGAATATAAAGAATGTAAAAGGAATCTTAAGAAAGAAGTTAGAAAAGCTAAAAGATACGAAGTTGCTTTGGCAAATAAGGTGAAAATAAATCCAAAGGGTTTCTACAGTTATATTAACAGCAAAAGGATAGTGAGGGATAAAATTGGTCCCTTAGAGAATCAGAGTGGACAGCTATGTATGGAGCCAAAAGAGATAGGAGAGATTTTGTACAGTTTCTTTTCTTCGGTATTCACAAAGGAGAAGGATATTGAATTGTGTAAGGTAAGGGAAGCAAGTAGGGGAAATTATGGAAACTAGGACAATTAAAGAGGAGGAAGTACTGGCACTTTTAAGGAATAGAAAAGTGGATAAACCTCTGGGCCCTGACAGGATAATCCCTAGGACCTTGAGGGAAGTTGATGTAGAAATAGCAGGGGCTCTGACAGAAATATTTCAAATGTCATTAGAAACAGGGATGGTGCCAGAGGATTGGCATATTGCTCATGTTGTTCTGTTGTTTAAAAAGGGTTCTAATAGTAAACCTAGTAATTATAGGTCTGTACGTTTGACGTCAGTGGTGGATAAATTAATGGAAAGTATTCTTAGAGATGGTATATATAATTATCTGGACAGACAGAGTCTGATTAGGAACAGTCAATATGGATTTGTGCATGGAAGGTCACGTTTGACAAACATTATTGAATTTTTTGAAGAGGTTACAAGGAAAGTTGACGAGGGTAAAGTAGTGGATGTTGCCTTTATGGACTTCAGTAAGGACTTTGACAAGGTTCCATATGGAAGGTTAGTTAGGAAAGTTCAATCGTTAGGTATTAATATGGAAGTAGTAATATGGTGGATAACTGTTTGTCAGGTTGGAGGCTGGGACTAGTAGTGTGCCTCAGGGATCTGTACTGGGTCCAATGTTGTTTGTCATATACCTTAATGATCTGGATGATGGGATGGTAAATTGGATTAGTAAGTATGCCGATGATACTATGATAGGTGGTGTTGTGGATAATGAAGTAGGTTTTCAAAGCTTGCAGAGAGATTTAGGTGAGTTAGAAGAGCGGGCTGAAAGATGGCAGATGGAGTTTAATGCTGATAAGTGTGAGGTGATATATTTTGGTAAATAGGACATACATGGTAAATGGTAGGGCATTCAAGAATGCAGTAGAACAGAGTAATCTAGGAATAATGGTGCATAGTTCCCTGAAGGTGGAATCTCATGTGAATAGGGTGGTGAAGAAAGCTTTTGGTATGTTGGCCTTTATAAATCAGAACATTGAGTATAGGTATTGGGATGTAATGTCAAAACTGTACAAGGCATTGGTAAGACCAAATTTGGTGTATTGTGTACAGTTCTGGACACCAAATTATAGGAAAGATGTCAACAAAATAGAGAGTACAGAGAAGATTTACTAGAATGTTGCCTGTGTTTCAGCACCTAAGTTACAGAGAAAGGTTGAACAAGTTAGGTCTTTATTCTTTGCAACGTAGAAGGTTGAGGGTGCACTTGATAGAGGTATTTAAAATTATGAGGGGGATAGATAGAGTTGACGTGGATAGGCTTTTTCCATTGTGAGTAGGGGAGATTCAAACAAGAGGACATGAGTTTTGAGTTCGGGGGCAAAAGTTTAGGGGTAACACGAGGGGGAACGTCTTTACTCAGAGAGTGGTAGCTGTGTGGAATGGTTTCCAGTAGAAGTGGTAGAGGCAGGTTCAATATTGTCATTTAAAGTAAAATTGGATAGGTATATGGACAGGAAAGGAATGGAGGGTTATGGGCTGAGCGCAGGTCAGTGGGACTAGGTGAAAGTAAATGTTTGACACGGACTAGAAGTGCTGAGATGGCCTGTTTCCATGCTGTAATTGTTATATGGTTATTTAGCTTTCCAATGTAGCCAGCCATTTCTGTTTTTTTTTAATTTATTGTTATTATCCTTGGTACTCATTGTTTATGAACCTGTAGCCATACAGTTGCTTGTTAACTTTGTCCACTTTCAGCCTTTATTTTGACTTGAACACCTCCCTCCCCTTCTGAAGGAAAAAGTGCTGTGCTTCAGCAGGTAAGTAGTCATCTCGGGTTTGTTTTGCAACTTCTTTGTTGCCCCTTTTTGGTTTTGTAGCTACAGAAACTAATCCAAAGAAAAACATGGGAGCCAGGTTTACTTGTGTATTTAGCTTCTTTCTTTAGTGAGACTTTCATATGAGACCTGGTGACACAATCATGTATGCTATTCACATACTTCTTATAAAAACCCATAATGAATTATGTAAACTACAGTGTTTAATCAAGCAATATATTTACAGTATTACTCAAATATTACTGAGATATGGAGAACACTGTATTTGTGTACTTCTACATTCAACAACGAAAGCACATCATTGCCTTCTAGCTCAGTGGTTCCTTCAATGAGGATATTGTAGCGCCTCATTTCCTAGCGTATCCGAACCGACTCACAATTAGATAGCCTACGGGGGTTTGCGAGCACAGAGCTTTGGAGCCTCTTCGCCATGGGGGGCCGGTTGACAGAGGCTTAAAAGTGAGGCTGAAGTTTTCGAATAAAGTTTTTCCTTCGACTGCAGTTACCGACTCCGTGTCGTAATTTTAGCGCTGCTTGTAGCACACCGCTACAATTGGTGACCCCGACGGTCCAAATGATTTTTGGACCAGAAATGACCGATGCCGCCTCTGTTCATGCGGTTTCGTTGAAACTGCCGGGTTTCTGGACACAGCGCCCGGACCTATGGTTCCAGCAAGCCGAAGCCCAATTCCACGTTCGCCGGATCACCTCAGAAGACACCCGCTACTACTACGTGGTGGGCTCCCTCGACCAGGACACAGCGGCACAGGTCACGGAGTTCGTACAGTCGCCCCCGGCAGACGGCAAGTACACGGAATTCAAAGCCCTGCTCCTCAGGACTTTCGGACTCTCACGGCGCGAGCGGGCTGCCCGTTTACTGCACCTGGATGGCTTGGGCGACAGACCTCCATCGGCTTTAATGAATGAGATGTTGTCTCTGGCCGAGGGACACACAGGCCTCATGTTTGAGCAGGCATTCCTGGAGCAGCTGCCCGAGGACATACGCCTGCTGCTGTCCGACGCGGATTTCAGTGACCCCCGGAAGGTGGCAGCCCGGGCGGACTTGCTGTGGAACGCCAAAAAGGTGAGCGGGGCGTCCATCGCACAGATCTCCCAGCCACGCTCCCGGCAGCAAACCAGTCCAGGCCCGGCCGCAGAGCCCACTAACCCCCGGCCCAATGACCACTGGTGCTTCTACCACCAGCGGTGGGGCGCAGAAGCCCACCGTTGCCGCCCGCCCTGCAAGTTCCCGGGAAACGCCAGGGCCAGCCGCCGCTGATGGCTACGGCGGCTGGCCATCGGGATAGCCTCCTGTATGTGTGGGATAGAAGGTCGGGACGCCGGTTTTTGGTTGATACTGGGGCTGAGATCAGCGTTTTACCTCCGACGAGTTACGACACCCACAGCAGGGCACCGGGTCCCCCCCTGAGGGCCGCGAATGGCAGCACAGTAAGGACCTATGGCACCCGTCAGGTGCAGCTACTGTTCGGCCCCAGCCAGTTCACGTGGGACTTCACACTGGCCGCCGTAGCCCAACCGCTTCTGGGTGCGGATTTTTTGCGAGCTCACAGCCTGCTGGTTGACCTGCCCAGGAAGAGACTGGTACACGCCGAGACCTTTCAGACGTTCTCCCTGGGCGCGGCCCAGTTGCCAGCCCCTCACCTCGGCTCCATCACGCTGTCCGACAACGACTTCACCAGGGTCCTGGCGGAGTTCCCATCGGTTCTGGCACCGCAGTTCACAGCAACCATGCCCAGGCACGGCGTACAGCACCACATCCCGACACAGGGACCACCCCTCCATGCCCGTGCTCGGCGGCTTCCCCCGGACAAGCTCCGACTGGCGAAGGAGGAGTTCCAGAGAATGGAGGAATTGGGGATCATCCGGCGGTCCGACAGCCCCTGGGCTTCCCCCCTGCACATGGTGCCCAAAGCGACGGGGGGCTGGAGACCGTGCGGCAACTACCGCAGGCTGAACGAGGCTACCACACCGGACCGCTACCCTGTGCCGCACATTCAGGACTTTGCGGCAAACCTGCACGGCGCCCGGATCTTCTCCAAGGTCGACCTTGTCCGAGGGTACCATCAAATCCCGATGCATCCTGACGACGTCCCCAAAACGGCTCTCATCACCCCGTTTGGCCTCTTCGAGTTCCTCCGCATGCCGTTCGGCCTGAAGAATGCCGCACAGACGTTCCAGCGGTTAATGGACACGGTGGGACGGGACCTGGACTTCGCGTTCATCTATTTGGATGACATCCTCATAGCCAGCGGCAGTCGTCAGGAGCATCTGTCCCACCTCCGTCAAATCTGCGCCCGACTGAGTGAGTACGGTCTTACAATCAACCCTGCCAAATGCCAGTTCGGACTTGATACCATTGACTTCCTGGGCCACAGGATTACTAAAGACGGGGCAGCCCCTCTGCCCGCTAAGGTAGATGCGGTCCGCCACTTCCCCCGACCCACCACGATCAAAGGCCTTCAGGAATTCGTAGGTATGGTCAATTTCTACCGCCGCTTCCTCCCTTCAGCTGCCCGGATCATGCGCCCCCTGTTCGCCCTGATGTCGGGTCCGAGCAAGGACATTATCTGGGACGAGGAGTCCGCCGCCGCTTTCGTTCAAACGAAGGAAGCTTTGGCTGACGCCGCAATGCTAGTACATCCCAGAATGGACACCCCTACCGCCCTCACAGTGGACGCATCAAACACGGCAGTCGGTGGGGTGCTGGAGCAGCTCATCGCAGGTCGCTGGCAACCCCTGGCGTTTTTCAGCAAACACCTGCGGCCACCCGAGCTCAAGTACAGTGCTTTTGACCGGGAACTGTTGGCGCTCTACCTGGCAATCCGGCATTTCAGGTACTTCCTAGAAGGTCGGCCCTTCACCGCGTTCACGGACCACAAACCGCGTACCTTTGCGTTTACGAAAGCATCCGACCCCTGGTCATCCCGCCAGCAACGCCACCTGTCCTACATCTCTGAATACACAACAGATGTCCGGCACGTCTTGGGTAAGGACAATGTCGTGGCGGATGCGCTCTCTCGCCCTACCGTTCATGCCCTTTCCCAAGGGGTAGACTTTGAGGCACTGGCAGAGGCACAGCAGGTAGATGAGGAGATTCCGAGTTACAGGACTGCAGTCTCTGGTTTGCAGCTCCAGGACCTCCCCGTGGGCCCAGGTGAGAGGACCCTACTCTGTGACGTCGCCACCGACCAGCCCCGTCCGGTCGTCCCCGCAACCTGGCGGCGACGTGTTTTCGACTCCATTCATAACTTGGCGCATCCCTCCATCCGGACAACTGTCCGGCTGGTTTCCAGCAGGTTCGTTTGGCACGGTCTCCGCAAACAGGTCAGTGAATGGGCCAGAACGTGCATGCACTGCCAGACGGCCAAGGTTCAGCGGCACACCAAAGCCCCACTGCAGCAGTTCCATCCCGCCCACCGGCGTTTTGACCACATTCATGTGGATATCGTGGGCCCCCTGCCAGTGTCGCGCGGAGCGCGTTACCTCCTGACTATCGTGGACCGGTTCACAAGATGGCCAGAGGCGGTCCCGCTCACCGACACCACCTCCGAATCTTGCGCCCGAGCCCTGCTCGCCACCTGGATATCCCGCTTTGGTGTACCAGCCCACATTACCTCCGACAGAGGCGCCCAGTTCACCTCCAGCCTGTGGTCAGCTATGGCCAGCCTTTTGGGGACTCAGCTGCACCACACCACTGCCTACCACCCACAGTCGAACGGGCTAGTGGAGCGTTTCCACCGTCACCTGAAGTCGGCCCTCATGGCCCGCCTGCGGGGAGCCAACTGGGCGGACGAGCTTCCCTGGGTCCTTCTCGGCATCCGCACAGCGCCCAAGGACGACCTGCACGCCTCGTCGGCCGAGTTGGTATACGGCGCGCCCCTGGCCGTCCCCGGGGAGTTCCTACCAGCCCCGAGGGGGCAAGAGGAAGAACCCGCTGCAGTCCTGGGCAGACTTCGCGAGAAGCTCGGTAACCTGGCCCCCATACCCACTTCACAGCATGGGCGGCACCCGACCTGCGTACCCAAAGACCTACGGAACTGTAAGTTTGTGTTTGTACGAAGGGGCGGGCATCGGCCACCGCTGCAGCGGCCATACGAGGGGCCGTTTACGGTGCTCCGGAACAACGGGTCCACGTTCGTGCTGGACGTTGGGGGGAAGGAGGAGGTTTTCACGGTGGACCGCCTCAAGCCGGCCCATGTGGACCTGGCGCAACCGGCCGAGTTTCCGGCGCCTCGGCGCAGAGGCCGACCTCCCAAGCAGGTTCTGGCCCAGGCTGTGGACATTGTGGGGTGTATCGCCGGTTCTGGGGGGGGGTTATGTAGCGCCTCATTTCCTAGCGTATCCGAACCGACTCACAATTAGATAGCCTACGGGGGTTTGCGAGCACAGAGCTTTGGAGCCTCTTCGCCATGGGGGGCCGGTTGACAGAGGCTTAAAAGTGAGGCTGAAGTTTTCGAATAAAGTTTTTCCTTCGACTGCAGTTACCGACTCCGTGTCGTAATTTTAGCGCTGCTTGTAGCACACCGCTACAATATTATATTTGTAATCTGCAAACTGTCGGGACCTTCCAAGAGCCTAAGTCTTTTGGAAGACCACAGACAGTAAATCCACTCTTGATTTAGAGCAAATCCTGAGTCAGATCCTTGGTCTTTTGGACTGAAATGTATCTTGGACAAGACAACAACCAAAAAGCATACTATTGAAATAATTAAGTTATTACAAACATAATACTAGTGTATTAAGATTGTACTTATTGAGCAGTAATAGTTTAACTACAAACATCTCAATAGAGATGGTAGTTCTTGGTGGTTCACAACACTTTGCTTCTGGGACCCCTTGGTCATAGTTGTTGTCTTCTGTCTCTTTGCTTTTCTGTTTTTTGTAAGCTTGAATGATTATTTCTTATATCTGATTACTTTTATCCCTCAGTTCTGCAAGGCCACTTAGGAAATGCCCGTATAAGATCTGTAACTGGTCCATAATTTCACTGGCTATGTTGGTCAAAAATGCAACTGAAATGCCCTGGTGACTATTTAACTTCACCCAGGTCAGCATCTCCAGTATCTAGCAATTATTTTCCATTATGTCTCTCATGCAGATACATCATCTTCTTATTTACAAAGCAGACATTAATGTAACGATATTCAGGGCACAGCCTCAGGATAGAAGGACATTCATTTGGATGAGGGGAGAAGAGGGGAATGTCTTTAGCCAGAAGGAGGTGAATTTGTAGAAGTCATTCCCATGAACAGCTGTGGAGGCCAAATCACTGAGTATATTTAAAGTGGAGGTTCATATTCTCTTGATTAGTAAGGGAGTCAAAGGTTATGGGGAGAAGGCAGGAGATTGAGGTTGAGATGAATAATAAATCAACCATGATGGAAAGCTAGAGCAGTCTTGATAGGCCGAGTGGCCTAATTCTGCCCTTACCTCTTATGGTCTAATGACTGCGGCAGAGGAAAGTTACCTGTGGTTGGAGTGATCTGTTTCTCATTCTACATTTGCATCCATCCCGATCCATTTCTTCCCACAGATCTTCTATCTTGTCACCAATTGTTCATGCCCCTTATCTCTGTCTGCTTAATGACCACATTGCTCCAGGCTGCCTTGTCTTTGTCCATAATCCTTTTGGATGGAATGTGGGTGAGTACTTGTGTTGATATCTGGTGGGTAGAAAGGCTGCTCAAAAAAAAAAGGTTTTTATGCATTTCTGCAACATTTCCTCAGATAACCGCAGAAGCACAGATACTTATCCCAATTAGCAAAAATAACAAGTCAACAGGTTTACATTTTAGCTACATGATTATTTAACCTTAGCTTCCTGTGCCAAGCTTTCCACTGTAGTTTATGATACTATCTAATGTTTAGAAATAAAACATCAAGAGAGAGAGTGGATATGGAGAGGATGTTTCCTATAGTGGGGGAGTCTCAGACCAGATGGCACTGACTCAAAATTCAAGTACAGTATGTTCCTTTAGAACAGAGATGAGAAGGAATTTCTTAAGCTGGAGGGAGGAGTGCTTGATTGCTCCAGGCCAGTACTCACTGGAGTTTAGAAGAACAAGGGGATCTCATTCAAACCTATTGAATATTGAAAATAGATAGGGTGGATGAAAAGAGGATATATCCTATAGTGGAGGAGTCTAGAACCAGAGGGTATAGACTCAGAATAGTGAGGCTATCTTTTAGAAAAGAGATGAGGAAGAATTTCTTTAGCCAGAGGGTTGTAAATCTGTGGAAATCAATGCCACAGATATTTGTGGAGGCCAAGTCGTTGGGGATATTTAAGGTGGAAGTTGATAGGTTTTTAATTAGTCAGTGTCAAAGGTTATGGAGAAAAGTCAGGAAAATGGGCTAGAGAGGGATAATAAATCAGCCATGAAGGAATGGCAGTGCAGACCAGACAGGCTGAATGGCCTGTTTCTCTTCCTATGTCTTATGGTCTTGTGGTCTGATCAAGAAGATATCAGAGACTGCAGATAATGTGATTTGGAGCCAGCTCGATGAATCAGGCACCAACCATGCAGGGAAGTGGATAGCTGACATTTCGGAATGAGACCCTTCATCTGGACTGAAAGAGTAGAGGGAGCATAGGCACAAAAAGACATGGGGCAGGGACTAATCAAGAACAGGCTATAGGCAAATCCAGTTGAAGAGGTTGATTGGTAGATGGGAAAGGGAAGGAGAAATTAGTGACAGAGACTGGCAGGAGATAGGCAGAGGCAACCAAGGGCTGCAGTGTTGGAATCTGATAGGAAAGGATGGTGGAATATCAGACCAGATAAAGAAGGAGGAGTGGGCAGATGGGAACAGTAGTGGGAGGGGACCCAGTGTGTTGAGTGCGTGGGCTATGGACAGATGGAGTAGATGGACAAGGGGAACTATTCATTATTACCCCCTTTGGTTGTATAAGTTTCCATTGCACTTTTTCTTCTATGAGTGATAGTGAATATTTCAAATATCTCACATCCTTTTGTAAAACAGATAATTTCTTATAATATTGAGATGATTTTGATATTGAGGTGATAGACACAACACATTTTTCCAAAGTCACTTTGTTTTATTTTTATCTATTTTCAAGGGTAAATAGTATTAAAGTAGCCATGTTTCAGGAGATTCTGTAGATGTAACACACACACAATGCTGGAGGAACTCAGCAGGTCAGGCAGTATCTATGGAAATTGAATTGAATTGACTTTATTCCTTATATCTTTCACATACATGAGGAGTAAAAATATTTACATTATGTCTCCACCTGAATGTGCAATGTGCAATTGATAGTAATTTGTAATAAATAGTATGTACAACAGGACAGTCAATATAACATGGAAATACAGTTGTGTCAGGTGAATTAATCAATCTGATGGCCTTGTGGAAGAAGTTTGTGGTTGGGGTGACTCGGGTCTGCAATGATCCTTTGGGCCCTTTTTAAGCTCCTGTCTCTGTAAATGTCCTGAATAGCGGGAAGTTCACATCTACAGATGTGCTCGGCTGTCTGCACCACTCTTTGCAGAGTCCTGTGTTATATACCCCTAGGGTTCATTTTTCCCTGTGGACTGTCACTTTAAAACGCCTTGATTATTGAGACTGACTTCTGCTCTGTTGGATTTCTACTGACTGGGTTGCCACAGTGAAAGAGTTATTTGATGGACAATGGGTGTTTACACAAGGTAGTAGCATGTTTATATTAAGCAAGGTCAGATGATTCTCTCACAGACATGTGGTCAGTGTCAAGATGCTTTCGATCATGGAAAGACACTAGTGAGTGGGGTCACTGGTTTAAACTTCCAGTAGCCCAAAGGGGTGAGTTGAGATCGATCCATAGAACTGATAAATGACTCTCACAAGTGCCGCAACTAGAAGAAGTTTGCAGAGAGGAGTGGAGAGAAAAGGTTTGAAACAGAAAGAACATAGTGACAAAGAGATCACTATTTGGACTCTCTCCAAGCAGCCCATAAGGGTGAGTTTGATTTCGTTCGAATATAAAAGTGTGGTTGTCACATAGGTAATCCACAGGAGTGGGTTCTCTGGTGAAGGAAAAACATTGTGAATACCATGAGTGTGTTAACCCTCGTCTCGGTGTGGTAGTTCACTAAAGAAGGCACCCCTGTGGTAAATCACTGTTGGAGTTACTTAATATGTCGTGGAACTGGATAAGTGGCTATCACGTTGTGTGATTAGGGTCACCTTGTGGAATCTACCAGTGTGTCTACCCCTGCCTGGGTGGTAGTTTTCTCTTGAGATGTCCCCCTTTGTGATAAGCTACCATTGGTGATAATCCAAACGTGGATTCGGTTTGAGTATCTTGTGGCCACCATTTTGAGACATCCTGTAGCTGAATTCGGGTGTGGTAATCACTTGTGTTGAAAGGATATTCTGTGAAGATTCACTGTCGGTGATATTTTGTGTGTGGATTCAGAGCTGATGACGGAAGACCAATGGCACCTGCTTACTTGTTTTTCTCCTATTGTGGATTTCACCTTTGGATTACAGATTGCTCTCTTATACCAACAACAACAGCTCCGTGCATTAAACTGAACTTTGTTACATTACCATCGTAAGACTTCAAACCTTGCCTCTTGAACTGGAATGAGTTTGGGAATTATGTTTACACACATTTATATGCATAACACTGATAACTTTTGATTTACATGGTTTAAGTTATTATATTAAGTAGTTACTAAATAATATTGTGGGTTTTAACATCAAAACCAGACTCCAGGTGTATTCTATTACTGCTGATACTTTTACAGGGTTGTGTGTAAGTAAGACCTGCGACTGAAGGAAGTACATTTCCCATACCAGGCAGTGATGCAGCCAGTCAGGATGCTCCCAATTGTGCCCCTGTAGGTTCTTAGGATTTGGGGGCCCACACCAAACTTCTTCAACTGTCTGAGGTGAAAGAGATGCTGTTGTGCCTTTTCACCACACAGTCGGTATGTACAGACTACGTGAGATCCTTGGTGATGTGCATGCAGAAGAACTTAAAGCTGTTCACCCTTGCACCATTGATGTCTTTAGAGGTTAGCCCAGGCATGGGCAAACTACGGCCCGGGGGCCATATGCGGCCCGTTAAGCTTTTTAATCCGGCCTGCAGAACTTGATGAAATTATATTAATAAACCTTGTTAACGTTTTTTCCCCACAATTCTGGCGTTTTCCCAATAGATGACACACTCTATATACATTTGTGGCGACCCATTTCTTGGCACATCTGAACCGGCTCACAATTAGCCAGCGTTCCGGCTAAGGGAGATAGCCTGCGGGGATTTACGAGCACAGAGCTTTGGAGCCTCTGCGCCACAGGGGGCAGGTTGAGGGAGGCTTAAAAGTGAGGCTGGGGATTTCGAATAAAGTTTTTTTCTTTGACTGCAGTTACCGACTCCGTGTCGTAATTTTAGCGCTGCATGTAGCACACCGCTACACATTGACCTTTGTTGAGGTGCAGCATATAACTCCACATTTGCGCTTTACTCTTTGTTCGGCTCGACCTATTTGTGTGAACAGGCGTTCAGTGTCATGAACATCAACAAAGCCAGCCACAGATCCAAGTTAACTGACCAACACCTCAGATCCATCCTGAGAATCGCCACAACAAAACTAAATCCAGACTTTGATGCGCTGGCTAAAAAGGGAGACCAACAACACTGTTCCCGCTGAAATTAAAAATAAGTTTCTTCGTTGTGTTATGTAAAAAATGCATTTGAAAATATTTTTTTCAATAAGCCTTACATGTTACATGTCATTTCTGTTAAGTGATGGACATGAGTAGTACGCAGGTGCACATACGTTCTCAAAATAAAAAATGCGCTCCAGATCAAATAACACGCTCCGCATACTGGCGCGCTGTCACTGTTCTGTCCTTGTGCTGGTCGTTGTTGAGTTTTGGCACAGGGGACAATTGAATAAGAAGGAGCAGGACATGTAGACCTGCATCTCCTACCGTTTTTGAAATAAAGACAGGCAGGAGGAGAGTGATGATGATAATATCTTGAAGGATAACAGAATTTTCAGTGCTTTAAAATAATAACTGTTACTATTAAAAAAGCTGTATTTTATTCATTTAATTTTCAGTGTTTTAAAAGTCATTTCAATAAATAGCTAAATACCATGGGACTTCAAAGACAGATATTTTGTTGTAATGCATTTGTTCATTTTCAATTGAAATTAAAGCACATGTTTTCTATATATCCCATGATATTTTATTTTCTCTTATGAGGTGTATTACCAAAACACTCCGTCCATCTGCTCCTGGTCCGGCCCCCCTGTCAAATTTTAGAACCCTTTGTGGCCCACAAGTCAAAAAGTTTGCCCTCTCCTGGGTTAGCCTGTCTCCATTCCTCCAGTAGACCACAACCAGCTCTTTTGGTTTTGCAACATTGTGGAAGAGGCTGTTTTCTTGATACCACTGTGTCAGGGTGATGATTTCTTCTCTGTAGGCTACCTTATTATTATTTGAAATTAGGCCAATCAATGTAGTGTCATCAGCAAATTTAATTAGCAGATTGGAACTGTGGATGGCAACACAGGCATGGACATACAGAGAGTAATGGAGGGTGCTTAGGACACACCCCTGAGGGCTCCTGTGTTGAGGGTCAGAGGGGCAGAGGTGAGGGAGCCCACACTTACCACCTGCTAGCAATCTGACAGGAAGTCCAGGATCCAGCTACACAAAGCAGGGTGAGTGCTGAGGTCTCTGAGCTTCTTGACCAGCATGGAGGGAATCATGGTGTTGAATGCTGAACTGTAGTCCATTAACAGCACTCTCACTAAGTACAGAGTTTAGAACTGTAGATATTGCATCATCTGTCGATCAGTTGTGTTGGTAGGGGTCCAGTGTGGGTGGTAGCATGCTGCAGATGAAGTCCTTAACCAGCCTCTCAAAGCATTTGCTTATTATTGAGTTGAGGGTGACAGGACACCAGTCATTCACACATGTTACCTTGTTCTTTTTAGGTACAGGGACAATGGTGGATGTTTTGAAGCAGGAGGGCACTCTACACTGGGAGAGGGAGAGATTAAAAATGTCTGTAAACACAGCTGCCAATTGTGCCACACACATCTTGAGTATCCGCCCTGTGATGCCGTCCGGTCCCACAACGTTGTGACTGTCTATACATTGGAAAAACCTGCATACTTCAGCCTCAGAGATGACCAAGGTGCAGGTCACTTTGGCAGCTCTCCTTGGGGTTGCAGTGTTGGCAACATTGAACCAAGGGTAAAAAGATAAAACTCACCTGGGAGAGAGGCAGCGATGTTGGCAGCACCACTGCATTTAGCTTTGAAGTCTGCAATGGTGTGCAGACCCTGCTATAAGCTGTGTGTGTTGTTGGTGGAGAGTTGTGCGTGCATCTTGTCTCTGTATTGCTGTTTCGCTGCCTTGATGACTTTGCACAGACTGTAGCTGCGTTTTCTGAATGAACAGTCAATGTTTCTGGCGGAGAACCTTCTTCAGAACCCTTCTTCATGTTCCTTTCTGATATGATCTTGCTCAAAGAATATAATACAAAGATTAAACCATAAGGCCATAATATATGAGAAAGGAATTAGGCTGTCATTTATTAATACCTTTGTCAACCAGGAACATATGAATTCCTGCCTTAAGTATGGACAATGACTGGGCTTCCGCAATCCCATGTAGCGATGAATGTAGCAGATTCATCATCTCCCTCCGCCTGAAGAAATACCTCCTTATCTCAGTTCTAAAGAGATGGTCCTTCATTCTGAGGCTGCGCCCTCAGATATTAGACTGTCTTACTACTAAGAATGTTCTCTCCGCATCCATTATATCCAGGTCAAGTTAGGGTTGATAGCAACTCTAGGTGAATGATCCTATTTCCTGTTGGTAAGACAGAAACAAATAATTCTAGAAGGCCATGAAGTGATTTACACACACTGCTAGTTGAAATGTGTCTGACTCTATGCCTTTTTGTTTCTGATGGTCACATGTCCTGCTCTGGAGTATTCAGCATGATTAATCATCATCTGCATTGTTAATATTTTTTCATAAATATTTTTGTCTTTCATGTTTCAATGAGAACTCTCATGCTTCTAAACTCAGAAGGATAGAAACATCATATTCAATCTCTTTGTGGTTCGAGTTTATACATCAATATTCAAAACTGTTTCATTTTTACAGTTGGTTATCCTATTATGTCACTCTTAGTCTTTCCTTCTCATGCTAAATTGTTCCTTGCATGTTGTGTTTCAAAGGCTGTCCTGGAAACACCATCGGTGATGAATGCTCCAATACCATTGGTCCATTTCAAGGTTGCATGCGACTGTTCTTAATAGACAACCAGCCAGCAAATCTCATTCTGGTACAGCAGGGTGTGCAAGGTAACTTCAGTGACCTCCAGATAGACCTGTGTGGCATCGTGGACAGGTAATCCTGATTCCTATTTGATAATTGTGTCTAGTGTGTGTTAACATTCATTCTCATCCCATTGACCTGCACCCAGACTGTAGCACCTCATAACCCTCCCATCCATGTACCTATCCAATTTTCTCTTAAGTGTTGCATTCAAACCTATATGCATCACCTCCACTGGCAGCTTGTTCCACACACTCATCGCCCTCTGAGTGAAGAAGCTCCCTCTCATGTTCTTCTTAAAGATTTCACCTTTCACCCTTAATCCATGGCCTCTAGATCTGGTCTCACACAACTTCTGTGTAAAAACCCTGATTACATGGCGATCATGTAACTTTGATTGCCTGCATCCTGTGAAATGTTTGGTTATTGGAGATCTATGTGTCCAGATTTAAAACCGACATCATCATCTGCATATTGTAGAAAACTGTTCTAAATCTCTGCTACCTTCATTTTTTAACTTGAGCTGTAAGATGACAAGTATAATTCTGACAATGTTTTCTTCTGAATGGCCCTCTGTTTGGGCATTATGATTAAAAACAAGTGAAATGGGTCTGAATGAAGATATTGGAAAAACCCACTGGGGAAATAATATTGTCATTCTTTATTCATTGGTGAGCCACCCTTTAATTACCCATCCCTAGTTGCCCTGGAGAAGGTGGTTGTGATCTATCCTCTTGAGCTGTGTGTATGTCCCACTATGATGTCAGCGAGAGAGTTCCGAGTTTTGGTCCAGCAATAGTGGAAGCCAGAATCAGGGTCAGGTTTATTATCACTGACATATGGTGTGAACTTTTTATGTTTTGTTGCAGCAGTACAGTGCAGTATAAAACTATTACTGTAAGTTACAATATGAAATATATAAAATAAAAAAATTGTAAAAAAAAGAGAGGAACATAGTGAGGTACTTTTCATGGGCTCATGGACCATTCAAAAATCTGATGGCGGAGAGTGAAAAGCTACTCCTAAGACATTGAGTCTTCTCTGATAGCAGTAATGAGATAATGAGGATCCGCAGTGATGGATGATGTAAGGGCAATATTGTAAATTCAGTTTTCATGACATATGTCAGTACTGAAAAATGACATATATCACCTGGCTGTGATAAATTTCTGAATAAGGATGGTGTCGGGCTTGGATGGCAACCTTATTTTTTTACTGCCCCTAAAGTACTAGTAGGTAGATATTGTGAGCTTGGAAGGTGCTGTCTATGTCATAGCTGCACTAGCAACAAGGATCAGGGTGCAAGGAATGGTATGTGGGTGTGAGGTTCTATCCTGGACCCAACGAATTGATAGAATTACAAAGAAGGCATGACAATGGCTATATTTTATTAGGAGTTTGAGGAGAATTTGTATGTCACCAAAGATGCTCGGAAGATTCTACAGATGTATCATGGAGAGCTTTCTAACTGGTTACTTCATTGTCTGGTATGGAGGGGTCATTGTATAGAATTGGAAAAAGCTGGAGCTAGTTGTAAATTCAGCCAGCTCCATCACAGGTACTAGTCTCCGCAGCACTGAGGATATCTTCAAAAGGTGATGCTTCAAAAAGGTGACATGCTTTATTAAGGACTCCCATCACCGAGGACATTTACTCTTGCCATTGCTAACATCAAAGAAGTACAGGAGCTTGAGGACATATACTCAATGTTTCAGGGACAGCTTCTTCCCCTCTGCCATCAGATTTATGAATGGACAATGACTCCATGAACACTACTGTACCTCAGTATTTTTTCCTCTAATTTGCACTGATTATTTATTTTACTTTTCTCTTTATATTTATATGTGTATAAGAATATCTATTTCTTATTGTAATTTATAGTTTTATTAACATAAATTTTTATTATATAGTTTTATAAACAAAATCAGGTTCAATATCACTGGCATATGATTCTAATTCTGATTCTAAAGTGTTGGAAGACTTAAAAAAATCAGTGAAGCATAAAGCAAAAACCAGTGAACCCCAGCCTTCAGACTAGGTTGTAAGTTCAAAATAATCTGCTATAAACTTCTCATGGTGCAAGTACATAGTGCTCTTCACGGTCAACCTCAACATGATTTCCAATCAAACACTAATTATAAATGTATCATATGCGATTAACTGGTGTATCTACAGGGAGCAGGTTTAGTTTACCATATGAGACTATTTTTCTATATAGTCATGAGTATTTTATTGTGCAATAGGTGCTTACCAAATTACTGTGAACATGGAGGAGAATGCTCTCAATCCTGGAGTACATTCTACTGTGACTGCACAGGGACGGGCTACACAGGGGCTACCTGCCATAACTGTGAGTATCGCTGAGCCGACTGTGTTTCATTCATCTCTGCTGGTTGTACTGCCGACAAATTTGTGTGGACATGGGAGACTGGGTTTCAATAGGTTGAGCTCATTGCACTTTGACTCCATTGGCACAGTAAAAAGGATGACTTGAACCTGTTCTCTTGCCACCAAGTTATTTGACTCAAAGAATACACAAGAGATGACAGATGTTGGAATCTGGAGCAACATACTAACTGCTGGAGGAAATCAATAGGTCAAGTAGCATCTGTTGGGGCAGATGGCCTTCTGAATCTTGGGTTAATTAAAATCTATCAGGATCAGATTTTAAGCCAGCACTTGACACAGCACCGATGACCTCCTGCAAAAATAGGATTTAAACTTCTTATTGCAATCTGTCACCTGTCTTCACTTCTTCACTAAAGTGTAGCTAAATACTGGAAAATTGAAATAAAACAAAAAAAAAGTATTGGTATTGGTTTATTATTATCACATGTACCAAGACAGAGTGAAAAGCTTGTCTTGCAGACTGCTCATACAGATCAGATCATGACACAGTGCATTGAAGTAGAATAAGGTAAAATAATAACAATGCAGAATAAAGTGTAAAAACTACAGAAAAAGTGCAGTGCGGGTTCATAACGAGGAAAATTTTGAGGACAAGGGTCCATCTTATCGTACAAGACCTGCATTTGAGGGTCTGATAACAGTGGGATAGAAGCTGTACTTAAGCATGGTGTACGTGCTTTCAGGCTTTTGTATCTTAAGGAGAGACGAGAGATGTCTAGGCTGTGCAGGGTCATTGACTATCCTGGCTGCTTTACTAAGGCAGTGAGTTGTGCAGACAAGAGTCCATGGAGCAGAACCTGGTTCCTGTGACATGCTGAACTCTGTCCAAAACTCACCATAGTTTCTTGCTGTCACATGCAGAGTAGTTGGCATGATAAGCCCTTATGCACCCTTACAGAATGCTTTCTTTGGTGCATCAATAAAAAATAGGAAGAGTTGACTGGGGCATGCTTAATCCTTTAGCCTCCCGAGGAAGCAGAGGCATTAGTGATCTTTCTTGTTCTTGACATTAATGTTGTTGGACCAAGAAACGCTGGAAGTCCCATTAGGTCAGGCAGCATCTGTGAAGGAAGGAACAGAGCTCCATCTTGGGCACAAACTTCCCTCATCGAGGTAATTTTCAAAAGCAGTGGCTCAAGGAGACGGGTCTATCATTAAGGACCCTCAACACTTGAGACATGCTCTCTTCTCTTTAATACCATCAGGAAGAAGGTGCAAGAGCCTGAAGACCCAATCTCAATTGGCCATCAAGTTTCAGAACAGTCTGTGAATACTGTGAATACTACCTCACTATGATAAGTAGATCTGGAGATGCTGGAAATCTAAGCAACACGGACAAATTGTTGGAGGAACTCAGCAGACCAGGCTGCATCTATGGAAAAGAGTAAATGGTCAATGTTTTGGGCTGAGACCCTTCATCAGGCCTTACCTACCTCACCATTCTTCTTTAGCATGATTTATTTTCTCGTTTGTTTGTTTATTTATTTATTTGTTCAAAACATCAAATTTCATGATATACGTCAGGGATAATAAAGCTGATTCTGATGGAACCATGGGGTTATATAGTGGTATAGCAAGGAAAGTGGAATTTTAGCCAATCGCATCTATGCCAACCTACCCCATCACCGAACAGTCCCCACAACCTATCGATTCCACACCTCATGTTCTCAATATTTATTGCTTATTTATTTATTATTGTTATTTTATTTTCTCATTTTGTATTTGCACAGTTTGTTGCCATTTGCACATTGGTTGTTTGTCCATCCTGTTGTATGCAGTCTTTCATTGATTCAATTGCGGTTTTTTTTGTATTTACTGTGTATGCCCACAAGAAATGGAATCTCAAGATTGTACAGTATATAGTGACATATGTACTTTAATTTAAAAAATTACTTTGAACTGGTTTAATTCCCCCCCACCCCCACCTTTCCAAAGTCTTTCTCCTGTTTGCCTTCCACATCCCTGATGAAAGCTTCTTATTTTATTCACCATTTTCATTCTCAGAAGACAAAGCTCTAATTTTTAAACACCTTGATGCTTTCATCAGCAAATGTTGTTTCTCCCTATGGTATGCTCTTCTAGTCTGCCGCACTGTTAACATGAATAGAGGCATCTATTTAAATTTGTGCACTGAGCAGGAACAAAGACAATGACAAAAAGAGATGTTGTTTTCCCTACAAGAATCTGAAGGTTTCTACTCTGCATTAAAGCATGCCTTGTATAGCCTTAATTGAAATGCAGTTTTTTTTAACACCCCTTTCTTCACCAGTACATTTACAGTCACATCAATAATCCTAAAATTGCCAGTTTCACATTAAAAGATCCTGCTATAAAAAAGATCCTGTAGAAGTAAATGAGCTCTCTTGAAGTACCTTGGTAAACAAGACTAGTGATTCCCATGAATCTAGAGATTTTGGGTTCCTTTACTGCTGTAACTTCCAAATTCAAGGATTTAAGATTCAAAGTAGTTTAATGTTATTTCCTGTACACAAGTGCAAGGAGAACAAAATACTTGTTATCCCAGATCCGAATCAGCATAAGAAGAAACAAAGATAACAAATGCAACAATAATAATAAAACAAAATGTAATAAATATAAATACATAAAATAGCTAATACAGTATACATACATTGATTGTGTATTCATAAAGTGACGTTAAGCTGTACATAAGGTGACTGATAGGATATAATAAAGTAGTGGTGGAGTTAGCGGGCAGAGGTATTGATCAGCCTTACTGCTTGGGGAAAGAAACTGCTTTTGAGTCTGATGGTCCTGGTGTGGGTACTGTATCCTCCTCCCAGATGAAATGAAACAAAAAAGTACATTACCAGGGTGTGTGAAATCCTTTAAAATGTTCCTGGCCTTTTTCGGACACCTTTCTGTATAATGTATTTGATGGTGCCAATGATGCATTGAACAGTTGTGACTTGCCCATTGCAGATCTTTTCTGTTCACTGAAGTGCAGTGTTCACACCAAACAGTATTGCAGCTTGTTAGGATACTCTTTACTGCTATCACTGAACTTATCCCCAGGTGATTTTGTCATCAAACTCAACATTTAAAGTAAATTTATCATCACAGTATGTACATATATGCTAGCTTGAGGATTCATTTTCTTGCAAGAAACAAAATACAATAGAATTTTATGAAAAGATTATACATAAGCTATAGGACACCATGGTGGCAGAGCAGTAAGGGCAGTACTATTATAGCTTGGGGCATCTGAGTTTGAAGTTCAGTTGTAGTGTCCTCTATAAGAAAGTTTGTACTTTCTTCCCCTGTGGGTGTGGGCTTCCTCTGGGTGCTCTGGTGTACTCCCTCAGTCCTAAGTGGTACTGGCTGGTTGGTTAATTGGTCACTGAAAATTGTCCCATGATCGGGTTATGTTTAAACAGGTGGGTTGCCAGGTAGAGTGGCTCATTTGGCCGGAAGGGGCTGTTCTGCACTGTATCTCTAAAATGGAATAAATACAGAGACTGCTGACCCTGACTAAAAGACTGACGATGCGAGTAAAAAGCCAGGGGTCCATGAGCCAGTCTTCACTAGAGGATCGAAGCTGGAGAAGGTCAGTAACTTTAAATTCCTTGGTGTTATCATATCAGAGGATCTATGCTGAGACCAGAACATAAGTGCCATCACAAAGACACCTCAACTCAGAAGTTTGCATAGATTTGGTGTGTCATCAAAAACTTCGACAAACATCGATAGATACACAGTGGAGTGTATCCTAACTGGTGGCATCACCACCTGATATGGAAACAACAATGCCCAAGAATGGAAAAGTCTATGAAAATTGGTGGATACAGCCCAGTTCATCACTGGAAATGCCCTTCCCACCATTGAGCACATCTACAAGGAGCATTGCCACAAGAAAGCAGCGTCCATCATCAGGAACGCCACCATTCAGTCCATACACTCCTCTCACTGCTGCCATCAGCAAGGAAGTACACGAGCCTTAGGTCCTACACTACCAGGTTCAGGAACAGTTAATACCTTTCAACCATCAGACTCCTGAACTAGCATGGATAACTTCTCTCCCCCCTACTCTGAATAGATTCCATATCCTATGGACTCACTTTCAAGGACTTGTCAACTCATGTTGTCAATATTATTTATTTACACACATTAGGATCTTCTTTTACACATTGGTTATTTGTCATTCTGCATTTGTGTGTAGTTTTTCTTTTATTGATTCCATTGTATTTCTTTGTTTTGCTCTGAATATCTGCAAGAAAATTAATCTCAAAGTAGTATATGGTCACATATGTGTGCATTAAAAATAAATTCACTTTGAACTTTGAAGTCACTATTTATCTCATTTAATGCAGTTGCTCTGGTTACTGTCAGCAGCAAAAGTGCTGGAGATCTTTTTAACCCCTCCTGTGAGGTGATAGCAAGATGGCACTGGTGAACCATTGGAGTTGGGAGAGTGAATATGTAGAAAGCATATGCAGTACCTAGCCAAGTACTAAAGATCTGTGCTGATCAACTGGTTAGAGTGTTCACTGAGATCCTTAACCTCTCGCTGATTCAGTCTGAGGTACCCACCTGCCTCAAACAGTCTTCAATTATACTGCTGGCTAAAACGAACATGGTAACCTGCCTTCATGACTATTGTCTAATAGTATATACATCCACTGTAATGAGAAGTTAGAGAGGTTGGTGATAAACCATATCAACTCCTGCCTGAGAAGTGACCTGCACCTGTTCGAATTTTTCTACCAGCACAGCAGATCCATAACAGATGCCACTTCATTGACTCTTCACATGACCCTGGAACATCTGAACAGCAAAGATGCGTACATCAGGATGCTTTTTATCGCCTACAGCTCACATTCGATACTACCATTTCCTCAAAACTATTCAGTGAGCTTCAATAACTTGGCCTCAATTCCTCATTTTGCGTTTGGATCCTCAATTTCTTCATTTGCAGACCCCAACCATCTCCTCCACAATGTTATGTGCTTGGCCCTCTGCTCTACTCTACACTTATGACTGTGTAGTTAAGCACAGCTCCAATGTCATATTTAAGTTTGCTGACAACACCACTGTCATTGGCCAAATCAAAGATGGTGATGAATAAGCATATAGGAGAGAGATTTAAAATCGAGTTGAGTGGTGCCACAACAACATCTCACTCCGTGTCAACAGAACTAAGGAGATGATTATTGAGTACAGGAGGAGGAAACCAAAGGTCCATGAGTCAGTCATCATTGGGAGATCAAAGATAGATGATGCCAGCAACTTTAAATTCCTCCATGTTATTATTTTGGAGGACTTGTCCCAGGCCCAGACTGTAAGTGCAATTACAAAGAAAATACCGCAGTGCCTCTACTTCCTTAGAAGTTTGCGAAGATTCAGCATGATATCTAAAACTTTGACAAACTTCTGTAGGTACATATTGCTTCATAGCTTGTTATGGAAACACTAATGCCCTTGAACAGAAAATCCTACAAAATGTAGTGGATACAGCCCAGTCCATCACAGGAAAATCCAGCCCCATCATTGAGCACATCCATCATCAGGCACCCCCACTACCCAGATCATGCAGTCTTCTCACTGCTTCCATCAGGAAGAAGGTGCAGGAGCATTACAACTCACGCCACCAGGGTCAGGAACAGTTACTATACCTCAAGCATCAGGCTCCTGAATGAGAGGGGACAACTTCACTCAACTTCACTTTCCCCATCACTGAACTGTTCCCACAACCTATGGTCTCAATTTCAAGGAATCTTCAAATCATCTTTTCTATATTTATTGCTTACTTACTTATTATTATTAGTTCCTCTTTTTTCTTTTGTATTAGCACATCTTGTTGGCATTTGCACACTGGTTGTTCACACAATTGGTTCTATTATGACTATTGCATTTATTGAGTATGCCTGCAAGATAATGAAGCCCAGGGTTGAATCTGGTGATATGTATACCTTTATAATAAATTTACTTTGAACTTTGATATTTTGTAAAGGAACCCGTCACACTGATACTAGACTTCTTCTCATTCTTCAGCTAGGTACAAGCAATCCTGCGAGTCGTACAAACATACAGGGAACACATCAGGTTTCTTCTCCATTGATCCCGATGGCAGTGGCCCACAGGCGCCCCTGCTCGTCTACTGTAATATGACAGGTGAGATTGTCCCTTTCTTTAAAGATTATAAGTTATTCATTTACTGTACATCTTGCTGACAGAGTCAAAATGAGAATAAACACAAGTACATCATGAACCCATGAAATATATTAGGTCAAAATTATTTGGCAATGTAATGCTTAAATGCCAGAAGAGGCAATAACTAAAGCAATTGTTAACAAGATATGACCCTTGCCAAATTAGATATTGATTAATTCTTCTACTGTCCTCATTTATCATGCTCAGAGTGATAATTCAGTCATACTATGGGCTTCTGCAATTAGCTCAAACTAATTCCCTTGCATTATGGTTTGATGGGGCATACTCTGGCCTAGGTATTCCACTATTCTTCTGCTGTGAAGACTTAATGTTTTCGTTCTGACATGGCTACCAATCACCTACAGAGCAATTTGACTGAATTTCATGGGAGTAGCCATACAACTGGCTTTCTGTGGAACTAGTGGCAACTTCAGGAGATCCGTGCAGGTGGAGTCATATAAGCAGAATCAATTTACGTGCTGCACTTGCTAGCAACTCTTTCCAGAGCAATTGGAACAAATCTTGGAATCATTCCAAGTTATTGGAAAAAATAAAGCTATTTTAGATCACTATTTCCATTCTCCCTCAAAAAACTATTAGTATCAGGAATCTGAATCAGAATCAGGTTTAGTATCAAAGGCATATGTCATGAACTTTGTTGTTTTTCAGCAGCAGTACATTGCAATACCTAATAATAAAAAACCTCTAAATTACATCGTGTGTGTGTGTGTGTGTGTGTGTGTGTGTTTGTGTGTATAAAATAAATTAAATAAGTGGTGCAAAAAGACAGCAAGAAAATGAGGGAATGTTCATGGATTCATTATCCATTCAGAAATCTGATGGCACATGGGAAGAAACTGTTCCTGAAGCATTGAGTGTGTGTGTCTTTGGGCTCCTGTAACTCCTCCTTCAAGGTAACAAAGAGGGTATTTCCTGAATGATGGATGTGGCCTTTTGGAGATATCTTCATATACTTGGGAGACCAGTGCACACGATGGAGTCAGCTGAGTTGACAACTCTTTCCAATCCTGTGCAGTGGCCTCTCTATACCAGGCAGAAACTAGTTAGAATGTTCTCCATGGTACATCTGTAGAATTTGTGAGTATCTTTAGTGACAAACAAAATCTCCTCAAACTCTTAATGAAATACAGCTGCTGCCATCCCTTCTTTGTAATTACATCAGTATATTGGGCACAGGACAGATCCTCAGAGATGATGACACCCAGTAACTTAAAACTGCTCACCCTTTCCACTGCTGATCCCGCAATAAGGATCAGTCTGTGTTCCCTCAACTACCCCTTCCTGATGTCCACAATCAATTCCTTCATCCTACTGACGTTTAATGCAAGATTGTTCTTGCGACCCCAGTTGACCAGCTAATCTATCTTACTTCTGTACACCTCCTCATCACCATCTGAAATTCTGCTAACAATAGTTGTGTCCTTTATAGATTTATAGATTACATTTGAGTTGCGCCTAGCCACGGTCATGGTTTTGGAGCGAGCAAGGCTGAGTAAAACACACATCCTTGAGGTGCACCAGTGTTGATTTTCAGTGAGAAGAGATGTTATTTACGATCTGCATTGACGATGATCTCCCTGTGAGGATATCTATGTTCCAGCTGCAGAGGAATTTACAGATGTCTAGGCTTTGGAGCTTGTTGAAAGAGGGTATGGTTGTGTTGAACACTGAGCTGTAATCAATAAACAGCAACCTACTTAGGTATTGCTATTGTTCAGGTGGGTCAATAATCTCACTTTCCTATTCTCAGTTCTGAGCCATCAGGATTCAGGTATTTTAAGTGGTTGTGTCCATACTCTTTAAATGTGACAAGGCTTCTGTCTCTATCCTCTCAGTTTGTGATTTAAAGAATATGAACACTCCATCGCACATTTCATAATAAAATAATCCTTAGCTCATCATTAATCCTTCTAACAATAACCTTAAATCTGTTACACTGAGGAAAATAAGTTTATTATATTAACCTTCTCCAATTCTGGTAACAACTTCCAACATTTCCTCCCCCCACTTCCCCTCTTTACTGTGCTGCTACAAGTAAGGACAAGGACCTTGTGCCGTGGCTTAATGAATGTTTCAAGCTAACCTAGTGTAATGGTCCTGCAATTGTCTTCCTGTGTCTTTGCCATTCCGTACCTTCTTCACAACCTTATCTACTTCAGAAATCTTTATACTCCAAGACCTCTTTCTTTGTCAAATTATCTTAGCGCTTATCATTGAACTATCTATGTTTGAAATCTGAGATTAAAGGAAAGGGTTGTCAACATGAAATATTTGCTCTATTTCTTGGATCAGCTCACAATGTCTAACATTTAACACAACAGCAAATGTGTGCACAACACTCACGATTCAAGATTCATGATGAATGTAAAAGGGAAGGAAATGATTGTGCTGTGTATTATAGAATAAATATTGGCCAGGACAATGGGAAATGATTCCCTGTTCTCCTGCAAAATTCCAGCATGGTCTCTTTTACTCCCACTTAGTACTATAAATTGCACATTACACATTTAGATGGAGACATAACGTAAAGATTTTCACTCCTCATGTATGTGAACAATGTAAGAAATAAAGTCAAGCCAAATGAGGAAACAGGTCTTTTTGTTGAACATTTTGATGATTGTGACAGCGTAGTAATCCCTCATGCTCTATAGCGTCAGCCTTAGTTTTGTGTTAACAGCTGATGGAAGAAAACGTGAGAGAAAAGCAGATTGAAAAATAATTGTAACTATGAATCTCTAAATTAGAATTTGGCCCACATATCTAAGAAAGCATGTACTGGCATGGGAGTGAGACTCCAAAAGAGGGTTATGAGAATTATCCTGCTAATGATAGAGTTAATATATGGGCAGATTTAATGGCTCTGGGCCAGTACTTCGTGGAGTTTGAGGAGGTCCTCATTGAAACCTCTTGGGTGGACTTGGAAAGGACGTTTCTTATAACGGGGGAGTCTAAGACCAGAAGGCACAGCCTCAGCCTACAAAGACATCTTTTTGGAACAGAGATGAGGAAGGATTTCTTTAGGCAGAGGGTGGCAAATCTGTGGAATTAATTGCCACAGATGGCTGTGGAAGCCAAACCTTTCGTTATATTTAAAGTGGACATTGATAGGTTCTTGCCTAGTGAGGGTATCAAAAGTCATGTCGATAAAGCAGAAAAAATGGGATTGAGAGGAAAAATAAATCAGCCATGATCAAACGGTGATGCAGAGTCGATTGGCCAAATGGCCTAATTCTGCTCCTATGATTTAAAGTCTAAAGGTCGTAATTAATGGGAGTGTCAATGAGCGTGTCCCAAAGAATTCCAACAGAATAAACACATATCCATCAAGGAAAGTACTTCTCAAAGCCTAAGATTCAAATTACATTTTAGTCAATAACAAAAGGTGAAGATAATTTGCAAATAGTTGATGCATATCTTCAAACCTGCCCAGAGCTGTGAAAAAGCCATCCCTATTGGCCCAGGTTAGACATCAGATTGTGTATCATCCTAGGCTCATGTTAACTCTTGTGGTTTGCTCTTGGGGTTAAAATATCTGTTAAATGTCAATTGTAAACAAGCATTAGGATTTATTTCTGTAGGGGTAGATTTTAAAGATACAAAACTAGCACAATGTGTACTGAATCCTAATGAGCTCACTACTGATCTCACTTTACAAAAATATATTAAAGAAGGTTCTGAAAAGATTTACAAGTATAATCAAGGCTTTAGAGGTTATATCCATCAGGGTAATCTTAAGAAGATTGTGCCTCTTTATTTTAAATGTTAAAACTGAGTAGTTACATGACAGAGATCTTTAAAGTTATGGATGGGATTCATGGGGAGAGTATGGTTTGATGCTGTTTAAGGATGGAGGAATGCAGTGGTGATTTCTTTTATGGGATCCTCCAAAGCGATTGATAGTGTAATATTTAATATAAAATCCTGTGGGAATATTTTACCGTGTATGTAGTGAATTCCTTATGAAGCAATGAAGTTAAAGCAAATGCTTCACCATCTGCCTGTTCTCCTTCAAATCATGTGCTAGCCTGACTTAGCTATACCGCCATTCCTTCAACATCTCTGTCTATTACTCTGCTGTACCTACCACCACTGTGGCAGCTCCTTCTGTAGGTGAACTACCATGGTCCAAGAAAGGAACCCACCATCTCAAGAACAAGCAGGAATAAAAAGTGTTAGCCTTGCCAACAAGGCAGAGAAGCAAAGAGAACAGTGAAAATAATGTAGCGAGTTTAGCTAGCATATAGGAAAGAAAAGAATAGGAAGCTGAAGCACAGTTCTGAAGCATCATATGGTTATACAGCACAGAAACAGGCCCTTCAGCCCAACCAGACCATGCCAACCAAGATTCCCATCTAAGTAACTTCCATAAAGCAGAGCTTGATAGGTTCTTGATTAGTCAGGGCATCAAAGGTTACAGGGAGAAGGAAGGAGAATGGGGTTGAGAGGGATAATAAATCAGACATGATTGAATAGTGTAGCAAACTTGAAGTGTCAAATGTCCTAATTCTGCTCCAATGTCTTATGGTCTTACTGTATTTGCTTGCATTTGGCCCATATCCCTCCAAACAGTTCCTCTCCATATACTTGTCCAAGTACTTTTTCAAATGTTTTCAATGTACCTGCCTCAACTATTTCCTCTGGCAGCTCATTCCACTATGTAAATGTTGCCCCTCCACTTCCTATTAACTCTCTTGCCTCTCACTCTAAGTCTATGTCATGGAGTTCTTGATTTTTCAGTCCTGGTAAAGAGTGTGTGCATCCACCCTATCTATGCCTTCTCATGATTTTATGCATTTTTATATCAACCAAGTGCAGCCTTACGGATAGACAACGAGATTGGTGAAGATCAGCCAATAAAGCGAGGCGTCAGGCAGGGTTGTGTTCTATCACCAGACCTGTTCTCCCTGTACAGTGAAAGCATCATGAGAACCATACAAGACCTACCTGGAATAAGTATAGGAAGATACAATATCAACAATGGATGATACAGTACTGACAGCACACAGTGAAGTAAATTTACAGAAACTAGTATCTACCATCAACACAGAGAGCGAAAGACTTGGCCTAACCTTAAATAAAAAGAAAACTGAAGTAATGGTAATATCAAAGAAACCTGATATCCCACACTGTAGGATCGTATTGGGAAATTGAAACCTAAAACAAGTTCACAACTTCTAGCACCTTGGATCATGGGTAACACCTGATGGCAAATGCAAAAGAGACATAAAAGCAAGAACAGCAATGGCTATTTACAGAAATAAGAAACATCCTAATCCTAATAAACAAGAAAATAGCAATTGACATCCACCTTAGAACTCTCAGCTGCTACATTCTTCCTGTATTGATGCATGGCTGTGAGTCATGGACCATCACAAATGCAATGGAAAAAAGAATCAATGCAGCAGAGATGTGGTTCCTCAGAAGAATGCTATGCATATCAAATACAGACAGGATAACCAATGTAGAAGCTCTACAGAGAACAAAAACAAAACATACATTATTTAAGAAAATCAGAAAAGAGCGATCAAAATTCTTTGGAATTTTGAAAAGAGAGACATTAGAACATTTAGTTACAACTGGAAAGCTGGAAGGAGGAAGAAGCACAGGCAGACAGAGAATGAAAATGAGAGATGGATTAACATCATGGTTAGAAATAGGGGAGGCAACACATACAATTCGGAGGGTCAGGGACCGTGATGGATGGAGAGACAAGATCGCCTACGCCGAACGGCAAGGCACCTGAACTATCTATATCATAACTCCTCATTCTTCTCTCATCTGGTGGAAAAACGTTCAAAAAGAAAGTTTTGTAGTTAGAGGAAATAAAGTTGGTGGAAACCTAAAGTATAGGCACCGCAATGAATGTACTGGTTCATTTGGCCTACATGGATGCTGTAATGGCATAGTAGAGTAGCAGTCAGCACATCACATTACAGCACCAGCAATCACCATTCTGGGTTCAATTCCCACTGCTACCCATAAAATCTCTCCCTCAATGTTGCAAAACAAAGAAGCTGGTTATTGATGACAGGAGGAATGGAGACAGGCTAGCCCCTATTGACATCAATGGGTCTGGGGTTGAGAGTGTGAACAGCTTTAAGATCCTTGGCGTAAACATCACTGAAGATCTCACATGGTCTGCACATACTGGCTGTGTGGTGAAAAAGGCACAACAGTGCCTCTTTCACCTTAGATGGTTGAAGAAGTTTGGTATGGGCCCCCAGATCCTAAGAACTTTCTATAGGAGTACAACTGAGAGCACCCTGACTGGCTGCATCACTGACTGGTATAGGAACTGTACTTCCCTCAATCGCAGGACTCTGCAGAGAGTGGTGCGGACAGCCCAGCGCATCTGTAGATGTGAACTTCACACTATTCAGGGCACTTACAAAGACAGATGTGTGAAAAGGCCCAAAGGATCACTGGACCTGAGTCACCCCAACCACAAACTGTTCTAGCTGCTACCATCTGGGAAGTGGTATTGCAGTATAAAAGCCAGGACCAACAGGCTCCGGGACAGCTTCTCCCACCAGGCCATCAGACTGATTAATTCATGCTGATACGACTGTATGTCTATGTTATATTGACTGTCCTGTTGAACACACTATTTTTTACAAATTACAATCAATCAAAAGATTTTTACTCCTCATCTATATGAAGGATGTAAGTAACAAAGCCCATTCAATTCAATAAGGAGCTTGTATGTTCTCCCTGTGTTTCATCCGGGTGCTATGATATCCTCCCACATTCCAAGACTTCAGGGTTAAGGTTAGCGTGTTGTGGGCTTGCTATATTGGCACCAGAAGTTTGGTGATGCCTGCTGGCTGCCCAGCATAAACTTCACTGATTTGATTTGACTGAAATTATCCACTTCACTATATGATTTGATGTTTCTATATAAGTGTGACAGATAAAGCTAATCTTGAACTGAATTTAATGTCTCTGGACCTGAGAGACTGATATATGTTTTGCATTATCACAGTGCGGCATTTTGGGGAAAGAGTGGCTAAGGTTGACTGTAGGAGAGTGGATTGTGGTCTGTGCTGAAGGCATGCATTATTCTCACTAATGAACCGAAAGCATTTGAAATGAATAAATGCCAGTTTAAATTCACCATGTAGCAGCTCAAATGGTAAATGTATAATCATAATGACGACAGATTGGTGTTTGGGTAAAACAGCAATTGATTTTCCTGTTTAGCAGTCTTGTATCAGGATGTAGACTGAGCTGTAATATTCCATTAACATCTTGTACTCATTATTTTGACAGAGGATAGAACCTGGACCATAATTCAGCACAATAACATGAGGGAGACAAAATTGCAAGGTTCTCCCAAAGCCGACAGGCCTTACATCGCTTCCTTCAACTACAGTGCCAGTATGGAGCAGCTGAAGACCATGATTAACAGTGTGGAACACTGTGAACAGGAAATTGCCTACCACTGTAAGAACTCTCGTCTCCTGAATACACCAGGTAGGTGTATCTGCCAATAGCTAAAACAGAGCTTTCAACAGAACATAATTGTGAAATGCGTTTTTATTTCCTTCTGCTGGCATGATTACTGTGAAACTGGTCTTTGACGATCATAGTTACCATGGGATGCAGTGCAATGGATTGGTCAGTTTATATTTCCCATGCCAACCTGTGTGAATAAGAGTGAAACATATCCAAGGTTTTCCATAGGTGTGAGAAAAGATTAAGAAAGAAAGAAATTACATTGCTTTTATGGTTCAGAGACTGGCTATGTATGTGTATTAAATCAAGAGAGACAGAGATGGGGTGAATGCTCATCTTTTTCCCAGGATTAGGCAATCATAAACTAGATGGCATAGGATTAAGGTGAGGGGCGGGTGGGGGGAGATGTAAAAGGAAGCTGAGGGGCAACACTTTCACCGATGAGGCTGTCCATGTATGGAACAGGCTGGTGCATTAACAACATCCAAAAGGTAATTGATCAGGTACATGGATAGGAACTATGTAGAAGAATGTTGGCCAAAGCAATCAAAAGATACTAGTTTACATAAGAAACTTGGTCAACATGGGCCAGGAGGACAAATTATGTATATAATTTTAGTGGTACAGCATAGAGTAGGCACTTCCACCCTTCCAGCCACACTGCCCCACCAACTCATGACCCTACTCATCCTAATCTAATCATGGGACAATTCACAATTGTAAAGAACACTAGAATTAAGAGCAGATCCCACCATATGTCCTTTGAGTTTGTCCTCCCGTTCATTACCAGTGTGTTTGATCTTCAATATCAGATCCATTTTCCAGACTTACTCCCATATTCCTTGATTCTCTTAATATCCTAAAATCAGCACAGCATCTGAGCATCCACAACCCAATAGGACAGAGAATCCTACAGATCCACCATTTTCCTGGGTGAAGGGGTTTCCAGTCCTAATTGGCCTGGTCCGTATTCCAAAATTTTTTGAAGTAAATTTATTATCAAAGTACATACACTACATCGTATACAGCCCTGAGATTTGTTCTCTTGTGGATACAAGAAACACAATATAATCATTGGAAGACCACATCCAACAGGACTGACAAACAACAAGTGTGCAAATACAAAAGATAAAAAATAATAAGAATAATAAATAAATTAGCAATAAATATTGAGAACATGAGATGAAGAGTCCTTGAAAATGACTCCATATGTTGTGGGAACAGTTCCGTGAAATTCAAGAGCCTGGTGGTTGAGGGGTAATAACAGTTCCTGATGCTGGTCTTGCAGATCTTGAGGCTCCTGTAACTCCTTCCTGATGGCAGCATTGATGATGGATGCTCTTTGTAGATGTCCTGAATGGTGGGGTGGGCTTCACCTGTAATGGACTGTCCAATATCCACTACTTTTTGTAGGGTTTTCCATCCAAGGATATTGATATTTCCATAACTGGCTCTGATGCCGCCAAACATCTATAGAAACTTGTCAAAGTTTTAGATGTCATGCTGAATCCTTGTAAACTTTTAAGGAAGTAGAGCTGCTGCTGTGTTTTCTTTGGTATTGCACTTAAGTGCTGAAACCGGGATGAATCCTCTGAAATAACACCTAAGAGTTCAATGATGTTGACTCTCTCTGCCTCTGATCTCCTGATAAAGACTGGCTCATGGACCTGACGTTGACAGAGAGGTTGTTGTTGTGGCACCACTCATTTAGATTTTCAATCTTCCCTCTATATGCTGATTTGTCACAACCTTTGATTTGGCCAGTATCAGTGGTGTCATCAGCTCCCTCCTGTATGGTAGCAAGACCATCTACTCCAAACAGGAGAGGAAACTCAATAGTTTTCACCTGCACAGTCTTCGCTGCATCCTTGGCATCACCTGGAGAGACAAAGTCCCAAACTCTGAGGTCCTCTCCCTCGCTGGATTTCCCACAATGTTCACACTTTTAAGACAACGCAGACTGCACTGGCTGGGCCATTCCTACAGAAGCAGACTGGTCACAGTCCAGTATGTTTTCTATCAGCTGACCAATCGGCAATCCATGTTAATATTTACCGCGTAATTGCATGTGTTCTAACCAGTTGACCAGCCTCTGATGTGTGACCTTATCAAGAGCCTTCTGAAATCTAAATAATCTAAGTATAATTGTGTGCTTGAACCAATATAATGTCTGTTTATGAGGGGTTCTCTGTTTGGTATTGTAGCCTTGACTCTATTTGTTGTGTCTCTCATGCTATGTGCTAGTGATACTGTTGCAGGTAGGTTTTTCATGTATGTACTTGTGCATATGACAATAAACTTGACTCTGACTTTACCTCATACCTTTTGTAAGGAGGGATAGTTGAATGGTCCACAGCAACTGAGCAAGGAAGTGGGAGAAATTGGATAACTCTTCCAAGGAGCCATGCCCCTTTCTCACTGCTGCCATCAGGAAGGAGGTACAGGAGCCTTAGGTCCTACACCACTAGGTTCAGAGACAATTATTACCACACAAACATCAGGCTCTTGAACCAGAGGGGATAACTTCACCCTCCCCAATAATGAACTGATTCCACAACCTATGAGATCACTTATAAGGACTCTACAACTGCATTATTTATTGATCTATTATACTTTTTCTTAGTTTTTTGCATTTGAACAATTTGTTGTCTTTTGCACATTGGTTGTTTGTCCGCCTTCGTTGTGTGCAGTTTTTCATTGATTCTATTGTGGTTCTTTGTACTTACTGTTAATGCCCACAAGGCAATGAATATCAGACCAGTATATGATGACATAAGTATTTTGGTAATATAGTTACTTTGAACTTTGAACAGGCAAGTGGACCAAATCCCTTTCCTCCGCAGAGTACATTGTAGTGCTCCTGTGAAGTAGGATCAGTTCAAATCATGTTTCCTGGAAAGAATTTAGTATCAGCATTTCCTACATCAATGTAACTACACTTCAAAAAGTGATTCACTGGCTATAAAGCACTTTGTGAGATGAAAGGGCATGAAGTAGATGAAAGTATTGCTTGGTGGGGAGACTATATGGGGATTTTTATTTAGTTACACTTGTTGAGCCAGTGCTCTATAACATGAGGAATAAATGCATCAATATCTCAAATAGGTTGTATGAGCCAATGCACCAATTTTCAATTGAACTGCCCAATACAGAAATCATATTTAATTCTCATTGGCAAGCAAAAAATCCATGCAAGTGCTGGAAATCAGAAATATAGCAGAAAACGATTGAGATCAGTCAATTTTTTTTCTCTCCACAAATCATATTTTATCGTTGTAGAGAAAAGACTGACTGGAATTATATTTAGATCAGTTTAGCGAAGATTAAGATGAGGTGCTTGCTTTTATGAAGGGTTTAAACATAAGAAACAGAAGCAGGAATAAGCCAGGTTAATTGGCTCCTGTAATTTACCACTTGTGAGGGTAAATGATAGGAGAATAATGGAATATTATTGAGCATATGAGAGAATATGGGTCACAAGAACCCATTAGGGAACTGGCTTTTTGATTCCAAAAGAATGTTCTTCAAGTGTGATGAATATCTGTTTTGAATATAACAAGCTCCCACTAAGAGGGGGAAGACATGACTGGTCTCCAGTCTTAAAACACATACACCAATTGCCCAATGTACTCACATTTACTTTTAATGAACTATATATTACAAGTTGACACATGCACTCATGTTCAATGAAAGGGAAATCTCACTCCACAGTGATTAAACAAATATGTCTTTTTTGCTGCTGTTTGACAGAGCATTGTTGACCAGGGCAAACTCTTTGCCAGTAATGAGTGACTAAGAATTCTTAAATATCACATGTTGCACTGGTTACAAACATAGTCTCATCTTTTATTTAAAAGAACATTGAGCAAAATGGAGAATGTTATATATAAATAGAAGTTACTTTTATTTTAACATGGTAACAGAGAGGGATGTGATCAATTGTTATTGAATTATAGCATGAATCCTCTAAATCATTTATTTCTTAATGCATTTCCTGGTTATATTTTTTAAAGTTAAGCTATCCGCCCAAAGATTTAAACTTAAGATATTGACATTTAAATAAATCCATCAGATTTATGAATGGACAATAAACTCATGTACACCACTTCACTATTTTATTTTGCTCTCATTGTGCAAACTTAAGTAATTTAATTCATATTCATATTTGTATTGTAATTTATGAGTTTTTAAGATATGTACTGTACTTTACAAATTTCACAACATTTGCCAGTGATATTAGATCACTGATTTCGAGGCGATGTTTAACTTTATTTCCTGAGAAGTGAAATTGTGTCATTACTAAAGGATGGGAAGATGAGGAATTCATTTAGTTTTAATAAAATACCCCCTCCTAAATTAAACCCAAGTGTGTTGTTCAAAGGAAAATACAGACATCAAAGGTACACATATATCGCTGCATTACCGTAATGCTGAGATTCAAATAGACTGATTTCCTGCAGGTCCAAAAGTGCTGAAGCTTGCTTTCTGCAGAACCAGGGCTTCTGACAGTTTCCCTGAAGACTTCTCCTTGATCAAAAGGATTCCTATTTCTTCCTTCCCATCAAATTCAAAAAATTTCTCTGTTGATGCTATTAAAGTTCAAAGTTCAAAGTAAATTTATTATCAAAGTGCATATATGTCACCATATATGACTTCTCTAGATGCGTAGTTGAGAGTATATTGACTGATTGCATCACAGTCTGGTATGGATACACCATTTCTCTTGAATGGAAAAATCCTACAAAGAGCTGGTGACATGGCCCAGTTCACCAAGATAAAACCTTCCCCTCCTTTGAGCATGTATGCACAGAGTCGCAGGAAAGCAGCATCTATTTACAAGGACCCCACCATCCAGGCCAGGCTCTTACATCACTACTGCCATCAGGGTGAAAGTAGAGAAGCCTCAAAACCAACACCACCGGGTACAGGAACAGTTACTACCCCTCAGCCATCAGGCTCTTGAAACAAAGGGGATAGCTTCACTCAACTTCACGCACCCCATAACCGAACTGTCCCCACAACCTGTGGGCTCACTTTCAAAGTCTCATCATCTCCTGTTCTTAAAACTCATTTATTTATTTATTTATTTATATTATTACTGTTTTTCTTATGTATTTGCACAGTTTGTCGTCTTCTGCACATTGGTAGTTTGTCCGTCCTTTTGGGTGTGGTCTGTAATTGATTCTGTTGTATTTCTTGGTTCTGTTGAGTGTGCCCGCAAAAAAATGTATCTTAGGTTTGTACATGGTGGCATAAATGTACACTGTTAATAAATTTACTTTGAACTTAGAACTTTTATCTTTGAAGCGTCTGATCGTTGATGGGTAATTACTGTTTGGGAATCTGGTAGTTTGAGTCCTGAGACTCCAGTACCTTCTTCCTGAGAGCAGCAGTGAGAAGAGAGTATGACCTGGATGGTAGGGGTCCTTGATGATGGATGCTATTTTCCTCTAACAGCACTCTGTGTAGATATGCTCAATGATGGGGAAGGCTTTACATGCGAATGAATGGGCTGTATCCACTACCTTTCATAAGCCTTTCCATATAAGGGCATTAGTGTTTCACATAACTGCTTTAAAAATACAGATTTTTCCTTACAAAATGTTAAGCATAACAGCACAAAACGTAAGGTCAGTTTACGAAGTCGCTGAAGATTGTGATAAGGAACCAAATCACTCTCGCTTGGACTGAAAGCTCTTTATTTCTATCTATGTTGCAGAATTGCAGAATCAAGAATGTAACATGCAAGTGGAAGGAATTGGGCTTGTATTCAACAATAGATGTATTTAATTCACACCTACTTCCCAACTTTTAGTTCATAGCTATGCATATGACAGCTGGTACATTTTCAAAACGATAAAGATTTCTGCTGTTTTTGCAATGGATGTAGATTTAATTTGCCTAAACCATGTCCTTTTTAAAACAGTAGATTTAATTAATGGAGTTCTATTTTAATTACTCATCAGATTCCATATTATCCATTTAACACAGGAAGCAGAGGACAATTTTCACATCTTGGAGTTAAATATTAAGTTTTTGCCTACTCAAGTGTCTGAAGGGATACTTTGCAATAATTGGTTACAGCTTCAAGTGATGTTGTTAAATAAAACCTTAGAACAAAAGAAAGGGAAGGCATTCTGCTCTTTTGGCCTGCTACATGATTTAGAAAGTTAATGCCTGTAATGGAATCAAAGCAGATTTTGGGGATTCATATAATGACCATTTATCTTAGAGAAACTATCTTGCACTAACCCCATATCCCTTACTTCCCTTAACTGGGGTGCCACGGTGTGTAGCGTGATGCTATTACAGCTTGGGACATTGAAGTTCAGAGTTCAATCCTGGTGTCATCTGTAAGGAGTTTGTACGTTCCTTCATGTGAGCTTGTTTTCTTCAACAATTCAAAGAAGGACCAGTTTGTAGTTAATCAGTGATGGTAAGTTGTCCTGTGATTAGGCTAGTGTTAAATAGGTGGGTTTACAGGTAGTGTGGCTTGTTGGGGTAGAAGGGCCTATTTCATGCTCAGTCTCTTAAATAATAAGTTAACTAAGTAAGTCTAAAAATCTATCAGTTTTGTTTGATTTTCAAATTAGTCAGCATGAAGAAATTTTGAAAAAGGACTCATTAGGTTGTTCACAGAGAAAACACCAGCATGTTTTTGATAATACACAGTGGAAGACATTGTTCATTGGTTATAGTCCTACAGAAGTGCTAATGTAATTGAAGGGCAGTTTAATTGCAGAGACCTTCAATCTCAAGCATTGGCTGGACAGATCAAAGGCACTGATAAAGCCCTTTGGCCCAACCAATCCATGCCAACAATTATGCCCTCCCAGCTAGTCTTGTGTTCCATCTATGTTCTTCTGAGCCATGTGCCTCCATGTACCTGTCCAAGTGCTTCTTAAATGACACTACTGTGCCTGACTTAACCACTTCCTCTAGCAGTTGATTCCATATACTCATCAGCCTCTGTGTGTCAAAGCTGCCCCTTTTAAATCTTTTTCCTCTCACCCTAATCCTAGGACTCTTCCACCCTGGAGAAAAGATTATTGCTATCCACATTATCCATGCCTTGTATAATTTTAAACACCTCTTCTACTCTGGTTCAGAGAAACGTCTTATTTCTACATACATTATATAAGACCATAAGATATAGGAGCAGAATCAGGCCATTTGGCCCATTGAGTCTGCTCCACCATTCAATCATCGCTGAATCCTTACAGATATATAAATAAAATTGAGAATGTGCATTGTAGAGTCCTTGAAACTGAATCCATAGGTTGTGGAATCTGTTCAGTGTTGGAGTAAGTGAAGCTATCCATGCTGGGACAGGAACCTAATGGTTGTAGGGTAATAACTGTTCCTGAACTGGTGGTGTAGGACCTAGGGCTCCTGTACCTTCTCAATGATGCTAACAGTGAGAAGGGAACAAGACTTTATTGGTGGGGGTCCCCAATGATGGATTTTGCTTTCTTGTAGCAACACTCCTTGTAGATGTGCTCAACAATGGGGTGACCTACATGCTGATACTTGGAAGGAGGTTGCTAAGGAAGTATTGATTATGGTCAAAGCAGTGACTGTCATCTTTCAAAATTCCACAAGAGTCTGAAATGGCTCACATGGATAAGCCAGAAGCAATCATAACCCAACTACTGTACTTCAGAAAGAAGAAAAAAATGGAACAGCCAGCATGTTAGGTTGATATTAATAATGAAGATGTTTCCTATAATGGAGGTGTCTAGGACCAGAGGGCGCAGCCTCAGTATTGAAGGACTATATTGAGGAAGAAGTTCTTTGGCCGGAGGGTGGTGACTGTGGAATTTGTGACTGTGAAGGCGAAGTTATTGGGTATATCTAAAGCCAAGGTTGATAGGTTCTTTCTGAAAGTTCACAAGAAGGCAGGAGAACGGGGTTGAGAAGTTTGATAAATCAGCCATGATGGAATGGTAGAGCAGACTCGATGGGCCAAATTTCCTAATTCTGTTCCTATGTCGTATAGTCTGATGAAGAAAATGCTACTGAGGAAGTGCTAACAATGCACTTAGAAAACAATCATAGGATTCAGCAAAGTCAACAAGGGCTCTTGTAAGGAGAGTCTTGTTTGACATATTCTGTTGGGCTTTTTTGATATTGTAATTAACTGAAAAGATAAAGGAAAACAGGTTATGTGGAGCACATGGAGATTAAGAAGGCTTTTGATTAGGTGCCTCACAGAATTAGAATACAAGGGCTTCCCCTGTTTATAAATTACCTCACTTATGGAAATCTGTCCTTATGCAAATCCTCCTGTACAATTTCCATATATTTTTCAAGCTAGTAATAATGATAAAATATTTCATGGTAGTTGTTAATGACTGAATATAGTATAAATTCTATTAGTTTAATTATGGGCAGTGTTAGGATGACTATTCAATGTCATGAAAAGGATCAAAGCAAGTGAACACTGTGTGTAGTGATATTATCTGGGCAGCTATAGAAAATGGACTTTGGCAAAAATCAACTCAGGCAGTCCTCATGAATGGACCATTATGTAAGCCAAGTGCTGCCTGCACTTTATAAGGTAATATAATGTTATGGATTGAGGAATGTTTAGTTGATAGGAATTTTTTTTTAAAAGGGAAGAATAAATGGGTATTTTTTTCATTTTGGTAGAGATCTGTCTGATAAGGTGCTGCAGACACAAAATGGTGTCAGCAGGTCAGGCAGAACCTATGGAGGGGAATGGACATTTGACATTCCAGGCCAAGGTCCTTCATCAGAACAGGAAAGGACGGGGGAAGAAAATAGAATGAAAAGTCGTGAAGAAGTACAGGTTAGCAGGTGATAGGTGAGACCAGGAGGAGTGAGTGGGTGAGGAGTGATGAAATAAGAAGCTGGATGGTGATAGGAGGAAGAGGTTAAAGGACTGAAGAAGAAGGAATTGAATAGGAGAGGTGAGTGGATCATAAAAGATATTATGTCCACCATTCTGTTGAGAGTTCAGAGGATATTTTTTCACTTAAAGAGGTGGGATCAGTCACTATCAAGAGGTTGTATCTTTATCTAGCAGAGAGAATAAGTAATATTCAGTCATTAAGGGAATCGAGGGATTATGAGGGCCATGTATGAATGTGACATTGAAGTGGAAGGTTTGCTTTATTAGCTTTATTTTTCACGTGTACAAAGAAACATAGAAATGTAGAGTGAGATGCATCATTTGTGTCAATGGCCAACGCAGTCTGAGGATATACCAAAGGGAGCCCACAAGTGTCACCATGCTTCTAGTACCAACATGGCATGCCTTTACCAATATGCATTGATGCACTATGATTTTATTGAGTGGTGGGGAAATATGAATGGATGAAAGGCCTTCTGTTTCAATAAACCTCATATTTGCCACTCACTTAGATCTCATTGCACCTGTCAGGCTGGTAAATTTGAGTTGTTTGTTCACACCGACGAGACATGGAAATTTGTGGCAGAAGTCAGAGAATGGTAGTAGAGAGTTTCCTCTCTGACTAGAGGCCTGTGATGAGTGGTTTGATGCAGGGATCAGTGCTGGGTCCTTTGTTGTTTGTCATCTTTATCTCTGATCTGGATGAAAATATGGTTAACTAGATCAGCAGACTGGCAGGTGAAACCAAGTGGGCAGTGAGGAAGGCTATCATGGCTTGCAAAGGGATTTGCATCAGCGGCAAAAATGGGCTGAAAATGGGAGATGGAATTTAATAGAAACAAGTGCAAGGTTTTCACTTCGGTAGGCTCAACCAGTATAGGTCTTACACAGTGAGCAGTAGGGCACTGAGGAATGTGGTAGAACAAAGGGATCTAGGAATACAGGTACCTAATTTATTGAAAGTGGCATCACAGGTAGATAGGGTCATAAAGAAAGCTTTTGGTAGCTTGGTCTTCATAGATCAAAGTACTGAGTACAGAAGATGGGATGTTATGTTGAAGTTGTATAAGACATCGGAGAGGCCTGATTTGGAGTATTCATGCAGTTTTGGTCACCTACCTATAGGAAAGATGTAAATAAGTTTGGAAGAGTGCACAGAAAATTTACAAGGATGTTTCTGGGTCTGGAAGACCCGAGATATAAGAAAAGATTGAATAGGTTAGAACTGTATTCTTTTGAAATAGAAGATTGAGAGGGGATTTGATAGAGGCATACAAAATTAGGAGGAGCATAGATAAGGTAATTGCAGCCAGGCTTTCTTCACTGAGGTCGGGTGGAACTACAACCAGAGGTCATGGGTTAAGGATGAAAGGTGAGAAGTTTAAGGGGAACATGAAGGGAAACTTCTTCACTCAGAGGGTCATAAGAGTGTGGAATAAGCTGCCAGCACAAGTGGTCCATGCGAGCTCAATTTCAATATTTAAGAGAAGTTTAGGGAGGTACATGGATACGGAGGGTTGAAGTTTGTTGGGAGTAGGCAGTTTAAATTGTTTTGGCATGGACTAGATGGACCGAAGGGCCTGTTTCTGTGCGCTATGACTCTATGACTATATTTTGCAGCTCTCTCCCTAAATCTCTACACCTGTTATTTTTATTTACAATATTTCAAAAACTTGATTACACCTTACTTGTTGAAATATGCTCTTGTGTGACTCAATAATGTTATATACCAGCAGCAATAGATCATAAATTGAGTCAGGTTTTAATGTTAAAACCACTATATTTATTAGTATCTACTTAAAATATAAGAAATTAAATGAAATAAACAGAAGTTAACAATGTTATGTATGTGTGTGGCTCCCAAACTGTCAACAGTTCTTAAAGTCTTAAGAAGGCAAACTAGAAAGGTCCAGTAATCCACGAATAAATGAGAGGAGAAACTTATAAATCCACATTATAGTGTAGAGAGGAGGATCTTGAAGAATTCCACAGGTTCCGCACTGGGAAAACAAAGTACAGGTTTCTCCCGCTAGCCGAAGGTGGAGCGTTCCTATGAAACGGTTCATAAGCCGGAATGTCGTAATGTGAAGAAGCAATTACCATTTATTTATATGGGAAAAATTTGTGAGCATTCGCAGACCCAAAAAATTAACCTAACAAATCATGCCAAATAACACATAAAACCTAAGATAACAGTACCATATAGTAAAAGCAGGAATGATATGATAAATACACAGCATAAAAATTAGAAATACTTTTCTGCAATCTTTGCAGCACTGTCTAGCGTAGCAAAAATCTCACTATGTAGCGTTACTAGTGTAGCAGAAGCAGTCTCAGCGGAAATGCTCTTTCCAGTAACCTTTAAGCTATGAAGCTGCCAAATCCTACCAAATAACACATAAAAATACACAGCCTATATAAAGAAGAAATAATGTACGTCCAGTGTAGTTTCATTTACTGGAATCGGGAAGACAGCGAGCACACTGATGATGGTGTGTTAGGCTGAGTCATCGGAGGTTGGGGTGGTGGGAGGTACAGGAGACAGGGGTGTCATCTCATCATCATCTGTTTCTATCAGGGCAGGTCACTAACGTCTTCTATGTCTGTCTGCCTTGATGTCGAAGGTCAAGATTCATCATCTGCTGTGGCTGATGTGGAAGTCTTGAAAAACGACAGTATGTTTGACTCTTTAGCCTCGTGCAACTTTCTATCATACAGTTCTTTGTAAACACTCAAACCATCCTGCAAACCTACCCTAAACCTACGTACCTTTTCAAAATTAAGGTCATATTTTCTGCAATCATTGTAAAGTTGTCAACCTCAGTGAAAATCTCACACAATTGTTTCACGTTCAGTTCCTGGATGACTTCATTTATGGGCCATTCGCTACTGCATTCGGTTTCGATTGTTATCCTTTTCTCTTGCAATTGCATCAGCTCTTCATCTGTCCATTCTTGGTCATGGGATGCCAAACCTTCAACGTCATCTTCGTCAACTTCCACAAACCTTTAACCAAACTCACTATGCCCTTACTTTGTTCACTGCGATCGAAACACTTAATTATGTCTAGTTTTACGCAAGTGTAACACCCTTATGAGCTCTTTTAGACTTTTCCAATACCTTGGAACTCATCTTGCTAATGGATGCCCAAAATAAATCGACATAAAGCACAGATGCTCAGAGGCGCGTGTTTAAGCAATGCCGGCTAGAATGCAGTTCTGGGGGAGGAGCTCGGCTGCTCGGCGTGCACTGCCTTTTTTTGTAACAGTGAAAACACCTTCTGTAAGCGAAAACAGGTAACTAATGTAGTCTTTTGTAACAGCGAGGTGTCAAAAAGCGAACGTTTGAAAAACGGGGACACCTGTAACATTCGCCGAAGATCTTATCCGTCAAGTTGTCCCGAAATCCACATAGAAATACCACAAGGTGACAGTCACATATTCAATATGCACAGTGTGCCATTAATCAACCCAATCCATTGGGCATGGGAAAGAATCACTTTACCCATTGTCACAGCAAGCTCCTGCCAGCAGCTTGTGGTCCAAAACTTTCTCTCTCTCTCTCTCTCTCTCTCTCTCTCTCTCTCTCTCTCAAAGTCTCAGTGGTCCATCACAGCTTGTTATACTGGTGTCATAGTCCTGCCTCATTCGGTCGTTTTAAAGTGACACCCACAATAAATGAAACCATCATCATGTAACACCTCCTGCCAAAAAGGGAAAATTTTGATCTGTAAGAGCAAAATTTTAACTGCAAACTACAATATGTGAAACAATACATTTACAGTTACCATACGGCATACTACAGACTAATATAACATATTGCAGAAGCATATTCAAATAGTAAATCCCACTCCACTATTAATAGTACATTACAAACTTAACATCTGGAAAGACAATCGGCAATGACATTATCCTTGCCTTTAATGTGAGTTATCATGAGATCATACTCCTGCAAAATCAAACTCCAATTCAACAACTTTCTATTTTTGTTTTTCACCTTACTCAAAAACACCAATAGATTATGATCTGCATAAACCACGAGTGGTTTCTGAGCTGGGCACACATACACATCAAAATGCTGCAAAGCCAGAATAAGTGATAATAATTCCTTCTTGATGCTGGAATAACTTCTTTGATGCTCATTGAATTTCTTTGAAAAGTAAGCCACAGGAAGGTGAACATCATCATAACCATCCCTTTGTAGTAACACTGCTCCTGCAGCTTCATCACTGGCATCCAGAGCTATAGAAAACAGCTTTGCAAAGTCAGGTGACCTGAGCACAGGTTGGTGACATAATATGGTTTTCAATTTAACAAATGCCTCCTGACAAGGCTCTATCTAAACAAACTTTTCACCCTTCTTCAGGAGGTTGGTCAATGGGAGAGAAATATCAGCAAAGTTCTTACAGAAATTGCAATAATATCCGACCATTCCTAAGAATCTTCTAAGAGCCTTTTTACAACAACAATTTTCCTTTAACAGTGTATCTGTGAAATGCCTCAAGGTGTTTTGGAAACTGAGAGACTGTAGACACACTTTTTTTCTCTGCTGAACATTTTAAGTAAATCAGATCTGTGCTCTACTATACCACATAATTCAGTTTGTTTATCTTAATTGAAGTGCAAGGTTTACCAAACATACAAAGGAATTGCAAATACATCACAATATCTTTCAAGCACCGTTTGCACAGTATATTTTTCTCTGAATAAGCATTTTTCATAAGAATTTGGTATCGTGACCCAGTTTAGTTTTTTTTAGCAGCAATTCAACTATATTTGCTTAAATTCTGAACACTTAAGCTGCTGAATTTGATCACTTGCCCTCTCCTTGTCATTTGCAGCAATTGCATTTATTTAAGAGTGTAGGCCAATTAAATATTAGAAAGTTTTATATACAAACATTTTGCAGGAGAAACTCAACAATCAGGCAGCTTTGATGGAGGAAAACAGTCAGCAACATTCCAGGTCAATACCCTTCACGTAGACTGAAAGATACCCAGTATAAAAAGGTAGAAGGGAGGGCTGGAACAAACATTTGTAGGTGATACATAGGTGGATCCATGTGAGGGAGTGGCTGATAGGCATGTGAAAGACGGGAGGTTTGGGAATGGTGAAAGAAGCTGCGAGGTGATTTGTGGAGGTGATAAATGGCTGCAGTTGATAAAATCTGATAGGATGGAAGGAAGGAAGAGCATGGAATTGAGAAGATGGAATCTGATTGGATGAAGATAATAGAAACTGATAGGAAGGAAAGGAAGTAAAGTGTGGAATTGATAAAATGGAACCTGATTGGATGAAGGTAATGGGATCTGATAGAATGAAGTTGATGGGATCCGATAGGATGAAGATGATGGAAACTGATAGGAGGAAGGGAAGTAAAGCATGGAATCGAGAAGAAGGAATCTGATTGGATGAAGATGATGGGATCTGATTGGAAGGAAGGAACATAGAGCACTGAATAGAGGAGAAAGAAGAGAAAAGATACAGAGGGGAACCAGTTACTGGAAATTGGAGAATTCAGTGTTCATGTCAGCTGGTTGTCGGCTACCCAGGCATACTCAAAAATATCACAGTAACTTAAAGGGAAATCTGGCTTCCTCAAAAGAAAACATAACAACATTCAAGAGCATAATACCACCATGTTACACAAATGTTCCATAGCTGCTGGGGAATTTAAATCTGCAATAAGTCCTTAGTATTATTAATAGTCATTAATATCCATCTGCCTTAGCAATACCTGTAGGAAGGGGAATCTGCTGTCTTTCTCTGCTCTATACTTACAGGCCCAGACTAATTGCTGTTGTTCTAAACTACACTCTGAAATGGGTCACCAAACCAGTTCAGTTCAAGATTAATAAGGAACATGCATTAAAAAGTGAACATCCTGATGGCAAACACAATTATATAAGAAGTAGTTGAAGCAAAATGTGGAATATTGTGTGCAATTCAGGGCAGTTACCTACAGAAAAGGTATCGAGACTGAAAGAGTACAGACAAAATATATAAGCATGATGCTGCGACTTAATGACCTGAGCTTTTAGGGAAAGGCTGAATAAGTTAGGACTTCATTTCCTGGAGCACAGAGGAATGAAGGGAGATTAGATAGAGGAATTCTGAGCTGTGAGGGGTTTAAATGGGGTAAATTCAAGGAGGCTTTTTCCATTGAGATTGGGTGGAATTACAACTAGAGGTTATTGGCTAATCGTGAAATGTGACATACTTAAGGGGGACGTGAGGGGATATGTCTTCATTCAGAAGGTTGTGGATGTGGGTTTGATTGCAACATGTACATAGCTAGATGTACATAGTTGAGAGAAGTGTGGAGGGCAATGGTTCAGGTGTGAAAGGACTAGTCGTACCAATGATTCTGTTTCTGTGCTGCAGTGCTCTATGACAAGATTCTGGTGCCAGGTTTTAGTCATACTTCGACATTTTGAATTAGAATGTGTGAATTAATGAACAATAGACTCTTACAACGCTTGAAGATGCCCTCAACCCTTCCAAATTCACAGTGACCAGTAAGCACCCATTTACATGTTATTCTCCGGACACTCTTATCAACTTGCACACTCCAAACAATACACATTATCCAATTAACATACCAACTTGTAACTCCTAGTGATGTGAGATGAAACAAGAGCACCTAGTGAGGGAATCAGGAACCAGAGGGCATAGGTTTAAGGTGAGAAGGAAGAGATTTAATAGGAACCTGAGGGACAAGTTTTTCACCCTGTAGATGGTCATTATATGGAATGAAATGCTAGAGGAAGTGGGTGAGGCAGATGCAATAACAGTATTTAAATATCACTTTGACAGGTGCATGGATGGGATGTGGGTTCAGAGTTCAAATTTGATGTCATCTGTAAAGAGTCTGTATGTCTTCCTCATGGAATGTATGGGTTTTCTCTGGATCTTCTGGTTTCCTCCCATAGTCCAAAGATGTACCAGTTAGGTTAATTGTCCTCTGATTAGGCTAGGGTTAAATTGGGGTGGTTGCTGGGTGGAACTGCAAGGGCTGGAAGGGCTTATTCTGCTGTGTATTTCTAAATAAAATAGAATAACCCTCTGAACCTATGACCTATGACCTAAGGAAACCCATATGGTCATGCAGAGAACATGTCAACTCAAAACACAGACAACCCTGGAGATTAGGGCTGATGCAGGTTACTGGATGATTGAAGCAATTAATTTCACCACTCTGGATTTTAATTGAATAGGAGATGTCACATTTGAAAAGGCCTCATTGCTAATGCCAACCTATGCGAGATCTAAATCAGTCCACAAACCATATCCCAATATCCAATCCAGTGTCAGAATATCGGATTTAACTGTTGCAGCCTGAGTTCACAATGGGCGGAACTGCATAATCTCCTGCTCTGAAAAGTGTTATGGAAGTTGAAGCATGGATCATCTACAGTAGGCACCTGAAAGACCTGGAACAATATTACCAAAACTCCTTATGTAAGATTTTGACAATCAACTGAAAGGATAGACACACTACACCCAGCACACTGCAAGAGGTCATCATGAACAGCACCTCCACTATGTTAAAGCAATAGCAAATGCGATGGATAGGTCATTGCATTTAGATCCTCAAACAGATCCTCTTCTACCAGTTGAAGGAATGTCGGAGAGCACCTGATGGGCAAAGGAAACACTTCAAAGATAATGTTGAAATCAGCCTGAAGAAATTCAACATTACTTCTGAACACTAGAAGACATTTAACACAATAGATACACTTGGAGGAAATTCTTCAAGAGGGAGCTGTGCTACATGAGAGCAACCACCGCTGTGCTGCAGAGAGCAAGTGACAGCAGTGGAAGGAGAAACTGAACAACTAAAATACCCAACCACTAAATACAGCCACCATGTCCACCTTGCACCAGAATTTTTGGATCCTAGATCAGCCTCTGCAGCCACCTGTGGACGCACCAATAGAGAACTTCAGAGGAAAACATCATATTCATCTCGAATGATTGCACATGACTACTATGAAAGCAAAGAGGTTTATTATAATGATTTAGAATTTCCAGTTACCCTTACTAATCCTAACTTTTATTTGCAGATTTCTTTCATTAACTGAATTTAATTTCCCCAGCTGCCGTGGTGAGACTTCACACATATCATTAGATCATAATTAAAGGCTTCTGGATTATTAGTCCACTAACATAACTACTGCAATATTATGAATTGAAATATATTTAATAGCAGTTATTATTTTGATAATATTTCAAAGAATTATCTAACTATTAAGTAGAACAAAGAGTAAGTATTTTCCATGGAGAGATTACCCTTTTTTACTTATTGCAGGAGTTACCAAGTGCTAGTATGGGATTTGTTTGAAATACAAAGTTCAAAATGCAGAAGTTCAAAGTAAGTTTATAATTAAAGTACATACTTATGTCACCATACACTACCCTGAGATTAATTTTCTTGCACACATTCATTGTAGGTACAAAGAAACACAATAGAATTAATGAAAAATGCTACACGCTAACAAAAAACGGACAAACAACCAATGCCCAAAGGAAGACAAACTGAGTAAATACAAATAATAATAATAAGCAGAAAGTAAGTTGTAAATAATTTTGTGAACTTGAGTTGTAGAATTCTTGAATGTGAGTCTGTAGCTTGTGGAATCAGTTCAGTGTCGAGGTGAGTGAAGTTACGCTCATTGGTTCAGGAGCCCGAAGTTCGAAGGGAGATATAGAAAGGCAGATTGCAAGACAGCTTCTTGGGAAATATCATAGTATTGAGACAGATAAATTCTGTTATACAAAATCAATACCTTGTCGGTGCTGGTTATCAACAATTCAACACAGACATGGTGGAGCAAAGAGTGCTGCCTGATGTTATGACAACGAGGTTATAGAGTTACAGGTCCCTTTGGCTTAACCCATCCATGCCAACCAAGGTTCCTTCCTAAACTTGGCTTATACTTCTCTCAAACTTTCCGATCCATATAAGTCACCTCAACTCAATTCTACCACTTCCTCTCTCACCTTAATCAACTTTCCTTGAGAAAATAACCGTGACTATCCATTCTATTGATACCCCCTTGAAGCCCTCTGTTGGTCAGAGTTGACCATGGATGTTGCTTCTCAGTTGTCACATAATACAGAAGCCAAGGCAGTACGATATGGAGAGCAAGCTGGCTCCCCTCTCCACACAGCTAATGAATCCAAAGCAATGGCTGAGACCGATACAGTTTGGCACCAGTTGCATCGCAGGAGTTGCTAGTCAACATTGAATTCAACTTAGGACTGCCTTAGGGACTCAGCTCCAGATTTTTCAATGGGGTTTACTCCTGAAGCCTTCCCCCAAGAGTTGGATATAGCTGCAGGGCAGTGGAGGTTTGAGATCAGAGCTTCCTTCTCTAAGATAAGTGCCAACTATGGCTGACAAGCTGCATCTGATAGAAGCACCAGGTTTTAAAGTGCCAGTAACTCACCTTTTCCCCTTTTGTCAGTAGAAACCGTTTTGTCAGGCTTAGTAGCTAAGCCCCACATAAAGGCCAGCACCTGGACTTGGTTGTCGGTACCTATTTGAGAATCACGCCATTAGGAGCATTTAATAGGTTGTTGGAGCTTACCTCCACTATCACCCCAGCTAATAACAACTCCAAGGCACCCCACAACGGTATTATCATACAGTGCCTACAAAAAAAGTATACACCCCCCCCCAGATGCTTTCATGTTTTATTCTTTTACAACATTGAATTATAGGGGGTTTAATTTGGCTTTTTTTGACACTGATCAATAGAGAAGGACTCTTTGTGTCAACGTGAAAACAGATCTCTACAAAGTGAGCGAACACAAAATAATTGATCACAGAAGTATTCACTCCCTTCCAGTCAGTATTTAGTAGATGTACTTTTGGCAGCAATTATGTCCTTGAGTCTGTGTGAATAGGTCTTTATCAGCTTTACACATCTGGACACTGCAATTTTTCCCCATTTTTCCCCATTACAAAACTGCTCACGCTCTGTCAGATTGCATGGGGATTGTGAGTGAACAGCCCTTTTCAAGTCCAGCCACAAATTCTCAATTGGATTGAGGTCTGAACTCTGACTGAGCCACTCCAGGACATTAACTTTGTTGTTTCTAAGCCATTTCTATGTAGCTTCAGCTTTATGCCTGGGGTCAATTGTATAGCCCGAAAACAAATCTTCTCCCAAGTTGCAGTTCTCTTGCTGTTTTCCTCCAGGATTTCCCTGTGTTTTGCTGCATTTATTTTACTCCCTGTCTTTACAAGCCTTCCAGGGCCTGCTGCAGTGAAGCATCCCCACAGCATGATGCAGCCACCACCGTGCTTCATGGGAGGAATGGTGTTTTTGATGATGTGCGGTGTTTGGCTTACAGCATACATAGGATTTAATCTGATGGCCAAAAAGGCCAACTTTGGTTTCATTAGACCATAGAATCTTCTTCCAGAGTCCTCCACATGCTTTCTGACAAACTCTAAGCAAGATGTTATGTGTGTTTTTCCAACAGTGGCTTTCTCCTTGCCACTCACCCATAAAGCTGCGACTGGTGGTCTCTCCCATCTCAGTCACTGAAGCTTGTAACTCCTCCAGAGTTGTTATAGGTCTCTTGGTGGCCTCCCTCACTGGTCCCTTTCTTGTACGGTCACTCAGTTTTTGAGGACTAGGCAGATTTACAGCTGTGTTATATTCTTTCCATTTCTTGATGATTGACTTAACTGTGCTTCAAGGGATATTCAGTGTCTTGGAAATGTTCTTGTCTCCATCTCCTGACTTGTGCTTTTCAATAACCTTTTTTGTGGAGTTGTTTGGAGTGTTAATTTGTCTTCATGGTGTAGTTTTTGCCAGGAAACTGACTCACCAGCAGTTGGACTTTCCAGATACAGGTGTATTTTTACTACAATCAGTTGAAACACCTTGACTGCACACAGGTCTCCAACAGAAGATTTCTATTTAACTAATTATGTGACTTCTAAATTAATTGGCTGCACCTGTGATAATTTAGTGAGTCATATTGAGGGGGAGGGTGATGAATACTTGTGCAATCAGTCACTTTGTGTTTTATATTTGTACTTAATTTAGATCATTTTGTAGAGATCTGTTTTCACTTTGACATGAAAGAACCTTTTTCTGTTGCTAAGTGTCAAAAAAACCAACTTAAATCCATGGTGATTCAATGTTTTAAAGCAATAAATCATTAAACCTTCGAAGAGGGGGTGAATACTTTCTATAGGCTCTATATATAACAGCACTCTTTGTCTCCCCAACTTGGAAGAAAGCAGCCTCAGCCTATCAAGTCATTCCTTATAATAAGTCAGCATGGAAACATAGTAGTTTGTGTAACTTTAGTACAGTGCCTCTGACCCAGTTCCAATTCCATCACTCTCTGTAAGGAGTTTGTATGTTCTGCATGGATTTTCTCCAGTTACTCTGGTTTCCTCACAGGTTCTAAAGATATATCAATCAGCAGGTTAATTGATCACATGGGAAAACCAAACACAGATTAGATGACCACTTTACAGCACATTTCCAGTCACTCCATATTCAACATTCATTGTTTCAGGAAGGTTGGCCTCAGCCCAAAATGTTAAGTGTTCATTCCAAGGTACATGTTTCCTGACTTGCTGAGTTTCTCCAGAATGTTGTGTGTATATTGCTCAAGATTTCCAGAAGTTGCAGAATCTCCAGCATTGAGGCACAGACTTTCCTTTTACATCAATACTCACCTTCCATCTTTTTACCAATAGTCTGCTTCTAACTTTGGCCAGTTTTTCTGAAAGATCATTGATCTGAAGCTGTAAGTTTGCTTCACAATCTACAGATGTACCCTGATTGCTGAAGATTTTGATCGCTTTCTGATTTACATTTTTTAATTGCGGCATTCACAGGATCTGTGCTAACTTTGGGGACTTTGGAATTAAATTAGTGGATAAATAAATTATTGTGAGGACCACAAATAAATGGAAAACACAGCACTGACTGTGATTTATGGACCCTGGAACAAAAATATAAATGGCAGCCTCTCCGCGATTCCATAAACAACAGTGAATGCAAATTATTTTAAATGCAACAAATTAACTCATTATGCTGGTAATAAATTAATTATTATGGATTTTTGATCTTTTTTATTTATAAATTTTACACATATGATGTCATTTAGCTCTTTGTGCCAATGGTAGATGCTTAATCTATACCAGTCTTACTGTCCTCTGCCTCGAGTATTTGTAGGCTCCAAAATTCCAGCTGTTCATACAAGTACTGGGTTTATCATCTTTTGATGGCTTCTACCTCCCTCAGTCTTTCAGATATTGATCTTTCCAACTTCTTTGCATCCTCAATACTGAACTCTCTGGGAAATAGGTCTTTTTACATCTTGTCTTCTCATAACTTAGACCAACCTTCAGTAATACCTTTTCTCAACCTCCATTCTCAGGACCAAAAGAAGCTGCAGAAGGTTGTAAATCTAATCAGCTCCATCTTGGGCACTAGCCTACAAAGTACCCAGGACATCTTTAGGGAGCAGTGTCTCAGAAAGGCAGCATCCATTATTAGAGACCTCCAGCAGCCAGGACATGCCCTTTTCTCACTGTTACTATCAGGTAGAAGGTACAGAAGCCTGAAGGCACACACTCAGTGATTCAGGAACAGCTTCTTCCTCTCTGCCATCTGATTCCTAAATGGACTTTGAACCTTTGGACACTACCTCACTTTTTTAATATACAGTATTTCTGTTTTTGCACATTCTTTTATATCTGTTCAATATATATAATTAATTTACTTGTTTATTTATTATTATGTTTAATTTTATTTATTTATTTTTCTCTCTCTGATAGATAATGTATTGCATTGAACTGCTACTGCTAAGTTAACAAATTTCACGTCACCTGATTCTGATTCTGAATGTTGTACAAGAAACTACACCAGCCTTTCTTTATAATCAGCTAATGCAATTCCTGCATCTTTCCCAGTGTTGAGATAATCTTCTTGGACAATGTCCATCCTGCAAACTATACTCTTGCTGCAAGTTAAATTTATTTTATTATTTATTTTTGTTTAGAGTTACAGTGCAGAACAGGCCCTTCCCACCCAGCACCCACCTATCTACCACTAGTCTACTCTCAGGACCATTTTCAGTGACCAGTTCTCCTACTAAACGGTAGGTCTTTGGACTGTGAGCGGAGACTGGAACACCCGGAGAAAACCCACACAATCACAGAGAGAACATACAAACTCCTTACACAGACAGTGCCAACTGAACTCTGAAATCTGGAACTCCAGAACTCCCTGAACTGTAATAGCATCATGTAATATGATCATTAAGACCATAAGTCCATAAGACATAGGAGCAAAATTAGGCCATTCGGTCCATCAAGTCTGCTCTTCCATTGCATCATGACTGATTTATATGTTTAACATTTTATACAACATAACAGAAACTGTAGAAGCACTCAGCAGCTCAAGAAGCATCTATAGAAAGCAAGAGAAAATACATGTTTCACTTGAAGACCCTTCAAAGGAAAGAGGAAAGAAGTTAGTGTTAAATTCTTCACCTTTAATAGATGTTGTGTTAGGGTTGTGTAGAGACACAGCTCAGTGAGGTGTGACGGTGCCCGATTCTAGCTGTTGCCTGTTTGTTGTCATTCAAGGATAGTAAGGATCCAAAGTGCTGGACAATAACTGTCTGATTTATCCCTGCAATTGGATGGGATAGCTCCCTGTAAATAAAAATTTCGATAAACAAAGTAACCGTGTAAATCACAAGGATTGTTTTAAAGACACATAAATACTTAACAGTATAGAGTAAAGGAAAGTGAATCAATATACTTAGAAGGCACAGACCAATAACCCCGACATTACAGAGTGGTTCTCATCTTCCAAGTCAGTATCTAATTCATATATGCATCAAGATCCATTAAGAAGAAGGTGTTACACAAAAGCCACATAGATTGATGGAGGGGGTAGTAATGCAGACTCACACAATGAGATCAGGTGACTTGTGTGGTAAAGAACAAGCCCCATCCACAAAACTGCTGTGGAAAACTTTGTGAGTCATCAAGACTCATCTACAATCTTCTGTGACCTGTCAAAGTTGCCAGGAACTTGACCATTGATTATATTCTTCAAAAATGTAAAAATGAATGCGCGTTCAGTTGTAACATTGAAAAGAAGTTTGGATAGAAACTTGGATGAGAGTGGTTTAGAGGACTATGTTCCAGGTGCAGGTAGATGGGACTAGGCTGGAGACGAGGCTGGCACAAACTAGATGGCCAGAAGGAACTTCTTTCTGTGCTGTAGTGCTCTATGACTCAACTATTTAAAGTTTCTTTCCCAATTATTGAAAATCGCCAAACACTTTCAATAATTTAAAAGTGATGATGAAAAATATAATTGATCTTTCCTTGAGCTGTATTTATAATTTATAAGAATGAGCTCATGGATCCTTTGTCAGTTTTAACCTGTCACTTGTTCTGTGGAGAGAATCCTCTGTAAGTGCTGGGACATCTCGGTGGAAGGTTCACCAAGTGGTCGAGTGGTGAAGTCAGGTGGAATATCAATGACAGACGTCAGCACTTCTGTCTTTGTTCAAAGTTCAAAGTAAATTTATTACCAAATTGCATATACAGCATATCACCATACTGAGATTCATTTTTCTGGGGGCATTCAGAGTAGAACAAAGAAATACAACAGACTCGATGAATAACTACACAGAATCAAAGCAACCTACGTGTAAAAGATGACAAACTGTGCAAATACAATAAAAAACAAATATTACTGCTCATGAATAAATAAATAATGCTGAAAACAGTCCTTAAAAGTGGGTCCACAGGTTGTAGAATCAGTTCAGTGTTCAGGTAAGTGAAGTTATCCATGTTCCTTCAGGAGCCTGATGTTTGTAGTGTAATAACTGTTCCCAAACCTGCTGACATGAGACATAAGGCCCTTGTACCTCCTGCCCAATCATAGCAGCAAGAAGAGAGCAAGGGACTTCCACCTTTGCTCAAGGTTCCTGAACTTGGTTGCCAATTGTGTGTCTTAAGTAGTTAAGACAGTGAGGTTTGAGATAAGTTTTAAAAGACATTTTTCTGAAAAAAACATGTTTAGATTAAGAGTGAACAGTGGCTAGAAAGGGTTTGGCCAAGGAATTGGAAGACCCTGGATTCACTGAAGGGGAGAAGAAATTCTGTCATGGTTGGGAATATGCTTCAGACAATTAGGTATTTTATTGTGAAGTCAGAAACTATTTCATTTGCGGACATAGTCTCATTATGATCAGTGGCTTCCCATATTTTTTCCCAAAGTATTGGACGAGTGATGGAAGTGTTGGGCTATGCACTGCAGCGGTTAAATCACCGGATTGGCACTAGAGTTCAGAACTCTTAAAACTAAATCTATCACAAGCATAATTTAAATTCATCTAATTAAGTAAATACAAAAGTCATTTTAATGATAGCTTTTTGTTTTAAAGATCTCGTAGATTCACCAATGAGGCATTTAAACAAGCAAAGAATGAACGGGTGCAAACGATGTGTAGACAGGTGGATTAGTTTAAGTTGGCACCATGGTTAGCACAGAGAGCGTGGGCTGAAGAGTCTGTTCCTGTGGCCTACTGTACGCTGTTTGACATTCATAAACACCAGAGATTCTGCAGACGCTGGACGTTTTAGGCAACACAGACAAAGTCCTGGAGGAACTCAGCAGCTTAGGCAGTAACTATAGAGGGAAATGAACAGTCGATGTTTTGGGCTTAAAGCTTCCATCCAGTCCAGAAATGATGACTGTTTATTCCCCTCCATAGTTGCTGCCTGACCTGATGAGTTCCTCCAGCATTTGGCTTATGAATTACATTTTATGTAATACAATACATTTCAGGATAGATATCAGTAGCTCCAGGCCTACAAGTGTGGATGACTCTTAACTACAGCTCAATCTATCATTTACAGATAGATGATGAACTAAGAAAGAGTTTTTAGATTCTGATTTAGATTTAGATTTACACTCAGTGGCCACTTTATTAGGTACACCTGTAATCCTGCTCGTTAATGCAAATATTTAATCAGACAATCATGTGGCAGCACCTCAATGCATAAAATCATGCAGACATGGTCAAAAGCTTTCATTGTTGTTCAGACCAAACATCAGAATAAGGAAAAATGTGATCTAAGTGACTTTGACCATATCTCAAAAACTGCTGTTGTGTGGTATTTTCACACACAGCACTCTCTGGAGTTTAGAGAGAACAGTGCTGAAAACAAACAGCATCCAGTCAGCGACAGTTCTGTGGGCAAAATGTCTCCTTAATGAGAACAGTCAGAGGAGAATGGCCAGAATGGATCAAGCTGACAGGAAGGCAAAAGTAACTCAAATAATCACCAATGAGCAAACACGAGGAAATCTGCAGATGCTGGAAATTTGAACAACACACAGAAAATGCTGGTGGAACACAGCAGGCCAGGCAGCATCTATAGGGAGAAGCGCTGTCGACGTTTCGGGCCAAGACCCTTCATCAGTGATGCACCATCAATAACTCTTGGAGACGTGAGGCGAGATATAGGCTTTTATTGGCTGGAAGAAAGAACAAGCAGCAATTGACCACCACACTACATCCTGGAAACTGAGGCCGGAGCGGTGTCTCCAATCGCCTTTATACCAGGGTCCGTGGGAGAAGCCGCAGGAGCAGTCAGCGGGGGGGGGGGGGGCGTGTCCAGACAGGTATATGTAGTTCACCACAGTCAGGACACAAATAACCACATGTTAAAGCAATGGTGTGCAGAAGAGACTATCTCTGAATGCACAGCTCAGCAAAACTTGCTATGGATGGGCTACAGCAGCAGAAAACCACAAACATACACTCACTTAACCATTTCGTTAGGTACAGGAGGTGCCTAATAAAGTGAACTCTGAGTGTATTTATCACATGTGTTTCAGAACATACAGTGAAATGCATTGTTTGTTTGGACAGCCAACACACCCAGTAATGAGGTGGGGCAAGTGATGTCACACATTCTGGGGAGTCCTGCTGAATTATTCAAATTGCCAAAGCAAATTTATAATCACCATATACAACTCTGGGATTCATTTTCTTGCAGGAGTTCATAGTGAATACAGGAAACACAATAGAATCAATGAACAACCATACTCAATAGGACGGACAAAATGCCATTGTTAGTGGGAAGGATGACTGTGAAAGGTAACTGACTGAATGTCACTCTTGCCCACTGTATCAAATTACACCTTGTTTGATTACAGTGGAATTGTATAACATAAGCTATCTTTATTTATTAGAGAAAATGTATTATTTATATGGGCCCAAGCAATTTCAATGATAATAAATTGTTTGAGTTCCCTGGTACTGGGGGAAGCACCAGAGTTTTGCCTGTTATTCAGTACTGATTCATTTCCACTCTACTCTTTCCTGTGATCTCTCCTTGCACTAGTCAATGTCTTTCTTTCTGTTTCATTATTCAACATGTAACTTATCTCACACTGCTTCCATTTTCATTTCTACTCCTAGGTAATCAAAACAAGAGAAAAGATGACAATTTTGTTTTATGATGTAATTAAATATATATGCCCACAGCACATTCGATTCCCTTGCCTTATAAGGTGATTTGGAGATCATTGTCATTCACCAAAAAGTTAAGGATTTGAATTCTTCTTTATTCCTAATCAGATTGCATTCACTAGCCATGGATTTGATTCCCCATTCCTGTCTGCACTTTAATTTGGATTGGAAACTGTGACCTTGCTGTTCTGTTTGACCTGACAGAGCATACAATCGCCACATCACAGAAGATGCCTATCCTTGCCTCAATAAATGGCCATAGTTTGTCACAGAATCAAAGGACAGACTTTCATCCTCTGACAGCTCACATACAGCTTGTACACTAAAATGGAGTCTTGGAGCACCACAGTAGTGTTGCGGTTAGTGCCATTTTATTATACCTCCAGGTATCAAAGTTTGGACTTCAATTCTGGCATCTTCTGTAAGGAGTCCTCTCCATGGATTGGATGGGTTTTCTCGAAAGACTCCAGTTTCCTCTCACAGTCCAAAGACATACTGGGTAGGTTAATTGGTCATTGTAAATTGTCCCATGACTAGGTTAGGGTTAAATAGGGGTTGTCAGGGGTTGTTGGGTAGTGTGGCTAAAGGGCCAGAAGGGCCTATTCTGCACAGTATTGCTAAATAAATAAGTAAACTAGCTAAATAAATACATTTTGAAGGAGTATATCAGCGTGGCAGTGGATCTTTCATAACAGGATGTATTTTCTGCCTCATTGAACTTGATCAGCATTTATGTCTAACTTAATTCTAAATTCACATGTGTTTTATTTTGTTATTAAAGAGTTTGTGCCAGGAGGTTTAAAACAAAAAATATATCACTTGAGGTCAAAGGAGAAAGGCCATATTGATTCAAGCTGACAGGAAGGCAATAGTAACTCAAAATGCCAATAGAAGAGCTTTTCTGAATGCACAGCATGTTGAATCTTGAAGTGGATGGGCTACAGCAGAAAGAGACCTTAACATGCAGAAATACACTCAGAGGCCGCTTCGGCACCTAATAAAGTAGCCACCGAGTGTGCTTCACTTGCTTTCAGAAGTAAGTTACTCCAATATACTTAGGAATATATTATCAAAGCATTGATTGTGTAAGGATATCAGAAGCCACTCTCCTATAATCATATGAGTGTGGCATTCAATGTCTAGTATGAACATTGAACTGGTATAATAATATCATAATGAAGTCCTCCGTTGCTCAGGATTGGCCATTGATGTTGTGCTTCAGTTGCCTACATGATAAGCAAGCCTGGGCAGTACGATACAGAGAGCAAGCTGATGCCTATGCAGCAGGCTCCCTCTCTCACCCAGATGATGAATCAAAAGGAATGGCAGAGGCCGATACAGTTTGGTACCAGCAATGTCACAGGTGTTACCAGTTAGCGTAGGACTGCCTTAGGGACTTAAGATCTGGGGTTTTCCCTCTGGGTTTAATCCTGACCCCTTCCCTATGAGTGGGTATAGCCACAGGGCAGCAGAGGTTTGAGATCTAGATATATATATGTATATATAGATTGATTGTATCTCCATAGTGAGCCTAGGCACAGGAGTGTTTATACATAATCATGGCTGATTTATTATCCCTCAGAAATCCCATTCCCTTATCTTATCCCCGTAACCTTTGATGCCTTGACTAATCAAGAAACTATCAACCTTCATTTTAAATATATTCAATGAATTGGCCTCCACAGCTGCCTGTGGCAATGAATTCCACAGATTCACTTCTCTCTGGTCAAAGAAGTTCATTCTCATCTCTGTTGCAAATGGAGGTCCCTCTATTCTGAAGCTGTTCCTTCTATTCCTAGACTCCCCCGCGATAGGAATCATCCTCCACACGTCCATTCTATCTAGGCCATTCAATATTCGATAGGTTTCAATTAGGTCCCCACCCCCCTCATCTTTCTAAACAGTGAGTACAGGCCAGAACCATCAAATGCTTCTCAAATATTAACCTTTTCATTCCTGGAATCATCCCATTTAGCATGGACCAGTTAGGCTAAAGAGCCTCTGCTTCGTGCCAAGTAACTCTCTGTACCTGTTCCTGTGGCCTGATATTTGTTTGCTTCCCTCCATTGCAATTTGTTTCCTTCAAGTCAGTAGAAAAAAGCTGAAAGCCTTAACAAGAATTATCACAAAGGTTTTACAAGCACTGTGACCATTAGGAACTGTGACTCATTTGCCGCAGCTTTCTAAACTTGCACACTGGCCTAGAGAAGCTGTCCTACACATAATCATTTGCAAACTTTCATTGTTCTCTGGGCTTTAGCCAAGCAATTAACTCACACATTCTTAAAATAGCCCAGTGAAAATGTGTCTACTTTAAAAAAGGCACCAATTGATTTTTTTTTGTGTCAGTATGCACTTGGCGGTACTGAACCTCTGGGTTTCTGACTCTTTCAAAGAGCCAGCAACCTGTCATGAAGGAGTGCAGAGCAAAAGTCCAATCTTTATTAGGTGCACCTCCTCACCTGCTCATTAATTTAAATTATGTGGCAGCAACTCAATTCATAAAAGCATGCAGACATGGTCAAGAGGTTCTGTTGTTCTGACCAAACATCAGAATGGGGAAGAAATATGACCCAAGTGACTTTGACCATAGAACGATTGTTGGTGCCAGACAGGGTTTTTTGAATATCTCAGAAATTGATGAACTCCTGGGATTTTCACACACAACAGTCAGTAGTGTTTACAGAGAATGGTGTGAAAAACAACACACAAAAAAAAGATCCAGTGAATGGGTGAAAATGCCTCGTTAATGAGAGGTCAGAGGAGAATGACCAGACAGGTTCAAGCTGACAGGAAGGTGACAGTAATTCAAAATAACCACGCGTTACAATGATAGTACACAGAAGAGCATTTCTAAATGTAGGAGACATCAAACCTTGAAGTGGATGGGCTACAGCAGCAGAAGATTATGAATATACACCCTGTGGCCATCTTATTAGGTACAGGAGGCTGTTCTCAGGTTGGAGGAGCAACATCTGTCTGGGTAGACTCCAACCAGATCGTTCAAGTTTAATTGTCATTCAAGCATACATGAATACCTATGAATACAGCCAAACGAAACACTGCTATTGTGGGGCCAAGGTGCAAAACATAGTACCAACAGTCATACACAGCACAAGGCACATTGAAGATAATGGCAAAATATAGTCAAACAAATAAAATATAGTCCAAGTTCCTGAGTCCATGCATATTGTGGCATTCTGCTGTTCAACAAAACACAGCTTGTCTTCTCACTGCACACCACATTCATGCACCAATTCTGACGCAACAGCAACACAGTCCTCACCCAGTCCAGCTCCTTCAGTTTCTCTACCAATGATCAACTTGCTAATGGGGTAGACCTGTAGAAGTTCTTAATGCCCAGCAGGGTCTTGCGTTTGTAAAACGTACATTTAAAAAAGACAGTAACACCTGTTCAACTGGCTTGAGTGTGAGATTGGATCGCTCTGGGTGCCAAGCTGATCTGAAGAACTGGAGTGTGGCTGCAGGCTGAGCCCAGAGCAATAACACTGGGCGACCTGTTCTAGTCCAAGTTCCCAGGTCTTAGTGTGAGGTACCTTACGTTGTTTAGACAATTTAAATGTCAGCCCAGATTGGAGGTGAGAGCCAATTTTGCTCACTCTCTGTGATCTTCAATCCTCTATCTAGGATACTGAAATCTTTTGCTGTTCTTTTCTTGGGTCAATTTAAATGCTGACCCAGATGGACTGAAAAGACAGGATGTTTGTCAGGATGAGAGCTGATATTGCTCGTTCTTGGCAATGGTCATCCCCATGTCGCTGAAGCTATGAAGACTGCCCCAGCAGCTGCAAACTGTGCCTGCTAATATGATGAACTGATAAGCGAGGCTTTAAGCCTACTTAGGGCTACTCCGGGTTTCAGATCTGAAGACTCAATTTTGGCTCGGAATGCAGTTGTTGTTTGTTTCAATTATTTGCGTGACTTGTATTTTTTTTTCTTCCTCTTACGCATCGAGTGTTGGACTTTTGTTTATTTTTTCTATTTAATTGGGTTCTTTCAAGCTTCTTGCTGTTTGGCTACCTGCAAGCAAGCAAATCTCAAGGTTGTGTAACTTATACATTCTTTGATAATAAATGAATCTTGGATCTTGGAAGTTTCTTAGTTCACCTCCTCTCCCCTACCCTCTTGGCTTCAGCTATACCTTTGTGCTTGTCTTCCTTCCTCTCCCCCCAACTGCTTAGACTGGTTTCTTCCCCTTTTCTTTCCAGCCCTGATGAAAGGTCTCGGCCCGAAACATCGACTGTTTATTCCTTTCCATAGATGCTGCCTGACCTGCTGAGTTCCTCCAGCATTTTCTGTGTGTTACTCTGGGTTTCCAGCATCTGCAGAATCTCTTGTGTTCAGGTTTAGGGTCATTGTTTTATATGAATTGAAGTTTACTGATTTTTTTTTTGCAGCAGTATAGTATAAAGCCTTAAAACTGCCACTACTATAAATTTCAAAATAAATAAATAGTACAAAAAAGAATAATATTCATAGTTTCATTGACCTTTCAGAAATCTGATAGCAGAAGGGAAGAAGCTGTTCCTGAGTTGTTGAGAATGGCCCTTCAGGCTCTTGTACTATAACCTTGATGGTAGCAATGAAAATGAAAGCTTTTCCCAGATGGTGACAAACCTTAATGGCAGATGTTACTCTCTTGAGGCAGCACTGCTTGAAGATATCTTCAATAACAGTGACACTTGTGCAAAGATATCTTCAATAACAGCAATACTGGAGTGAAGATATCTTCGATAACAACGACACTTGTGCAAAGATATCTTCGATAACAGCAACACTTGTGCAAATATCTTCAATAACAGCTGTATCTTCGATAACAGCGAGACTGGAGTGAAGATATCTTCGATAGCAGCGAGACTTGTGTATGTGGTGTAGCTGGCTGCAGGTTCATGTGACCCTGTGCATTGGAGCCTCCATTTCAGGCACTTTAGATATTTCAACCAGTTACAATGCTCTTCGCCATCTTTGGTGACATGCCAAATCTCCTCAAACTCCTAAGTTTAGCCACTGGTGTGCCTTCTTTGTGATTTTATCAATGTGGTTAGACCCATGAGACGTATGAGATATTGACAAGCAGGAACTTCAATGAGGACAGGGGCTTGTTTTCCAGCTTCCTTTTCCAGAGGTCCACAATCATAGCCTTAGTTGGAAGTTCTGTCCCCCCTTTGCAATGCAACTGCAAACCCACTATCCTAACAAGTAAATTATAGATGCTCTGATTTCTCTTCTTGAGGGGGAAGATTTAATTATGATGTGAGAAGCCTAGATAGGATGGATTGGATAGGATACTTTCTCTGTAAAAATGTTTGAGATTCATCAGTGGTCACCTCCTCAATCACCAAGCTAATGTATTCCAAAAATTCACACGGAAGCCAGGAACACATTCTTGAAAGGGGGCCTGAGATGAAAACCCTGGATGAGCACGTGATTATGCACAAATCACTAAGTGCTATTTGATTGCTCCTATGTTCTGAAGTACAAACCACAATTATTAATGTTGGTGTATGGTGCTTTGTAGCTGAAGTTTTTACTGAACCCACAGTTCAAGTTCTTTCTCCAATTATTTATTAGAAAGTCATGGTTAAATGTTAAAATTAACACAGAACAGTCTGTCACAACTACTCTGTGGACTGATTTGGAAGCTTGAGATGAAGTCTAAAAATTATGTTATTATTAAAACTTTACATTGCAAAGTTCACCGTCATTCTGCATGGATTTTGGGCAGTAAAGTTAGCTGCTTAACACTGGTCTCAGATGAAGAAGGAACTTTAATGCATTTGCTACCCTTTACTGTCTCAGGATTTTTTACTGCTTGGAGATTAGTTTCAAGGCATAGTGACTGTTGGAATGCATGGAACTAATCCTGCACAACAAGGCTCACAAACATGAGTACATGATACATGAGTGTCTGTGCTGTATAGGAATACAACCATAAGGTTATAATTAGGTTGAACATACATCTTTTTTTTCTACACTATCGAGAGCAACACCAAGTTTTGTGTCTCCTATATGGATAAGAAAGGGGCCCTGAATGGAGATAAGGGAGAAGGTGAATGGCCAGGTGTGTGCAGGGATAAATACGGGGAGGGAAATCAGGTCAGTGGGGAGGGAAAATAGACAAGCGGACAGAAAAAATGATTCCTATGGAAAGCAGAGCATGGTGGTGAGGGGTGAGAGTAAAGATGTGTTTGGTGGTAGGATCCTGTTGAAGATAGTGGAAGTTGTGGAGAATGATGTGGAGATCATGAGTGGTAGGTAGACTGGGGGAGAGTGTAAGTCTGGAAAATGTTGAAGATGTAGTTGAGGCAGCATCAGTGGGAGAAGAAGGGAAAGCTCATCTTTTGGAGAAGGAGGAGAAGAAGGGAAAGCTCATCTGTTGAAGAGGGAAGAGTTGTGGAAAGGAAAGCCTCATCATAGAAATATATGCTGATGTGTCAGAGGAACTGAGAAAAGTGCAGTAACAACAGTAATTAGCCAGAGGGTGATTGGAAGTGGATTGAGAATGGAGGAAGGGAAGTGGACTTGGCATACTGAAGAACAAGTTGATGCGGGAAAGTTTTATTATTTCATAGACACATTGGGCTGAAGGGCCTGGTTCTGTGATATCCTGAATGTTTGTTGCTTGTAATTTCTTGATTAAAAGATGATTTCACAAATTATATTTAAAGTCAACTTAAAAGGGGAGAATATAACATTATTGTGGAGGTCCTGAATTAATAGATAAATGTGTCAGGGTGAATTTGGGTCTTAAATGTTTATTTCAGTAAATTTTCGCATTTCAAATAAATAGTTCTGATCAGAGTTTTATGAATCTGGCTCAGCATTATTTCAAGATTCAAGTTTGTTCAATATCATTTCCTGTACACAGTGTCACTGCAGTGTCACAGTGTACAGTAATGTCATTACCTTACACAGTGTAAGGAGAATGAAATTATTGTTATTTCAGATCAAATGCAGCACATAAAAAATGAAGATAAAGAACACAATAATACTAAAAAGCACATAATAAATGTAAATACATAAGATAGCTTCTATACACTGATTGATTACCTGTCCATGAAGTGACACTAGGCTATCCATATGGTGATGAACAGGAAATAATAAAGTAATATTTATTATATGGGAGTTTACTGCTTGTGGAAAATAACTGATTTTGAGTCTGGTGGTCCTGGAGCAGACACTATGCAGCCTTCTCCCTGATGCGAATGGGACGAACAGTCCACGAGCAGGGTGAGCGGGATCCTTCATGATATTACTGGCCCCTTTCCAGCATCTTTCTGTATATACGTCTCTGATGGCAGGCAGGTTGGTGCCCGTGATTCTCTCAACAGTTTCAAAGAACCTCTGCAGTGTAGTTTCCATACCGTGCAGTAATACAGATTATTTGATGAAATTATGATGCACAGCCTCAGAATAGAGTGACGTCCCTTCAGAACACAGATATGAGGAGGAATTTCTTTAGCCAGAGGGTGGTGAATCTATGGAATTCAGTGCCACAGACGGCTGTGGAGACCGAGTCATTGGGAATAGTTAATGCACAGGTTGATAGTTTCTTGATTAATCAGGGCACCAAAGGTTATGGGGAGAAGGCAGGAAAATAAAGCTGAGAGGGAAACTAAGCTGATGGAATAGCTGGGCAGATGCAATGAGTCAAATGGCCTAACTCTGCTCCTCTGTCTTATGGTCTTATGACACTAAGCTAAAACTAAGCTATAACAATTTAATGTTGTGAACTCAGAAGAAAGAGTGAGCAATTTCATACATTTGCAATTATACTTCAGTGACAATAATTCATCCATTATATTAGCTGCCCAAGAAGAAACAGTAAACAATCAATACTTTCTCTCAGTGATCCAGAAGATGATATGAAGTTAGGTACACTTCCACCATATCCGCCAGGTACAAATGACAAGCTGCTACTGTGACAGAATCAGCACTGCCTGATTTCAGAAATTCAATAGTAAGAATTTTCTTACACAGTGTTGAACATCAATGATTGCTGACACACTCATCTTAATAATTTCCTGTGACAAGATACCTAGTTTTGTATGCATGATTCCATTTACTTGCTTTGATTACACTGTAGGATTCTTGTAAGTTCCACCAGTGAAGGAGACACTGGTGCTGTTTTCTTTGCCACTGGATTTTGCACTGGGTTGGGTACTGACCCCTCCCATCAGTACTTGCTCTGTGCTGCCCTCCAGTGTTCGCTCAGTGGAAGAATAGGCTGGACCAGGTCAACTCTGGGGCTTGGGCTACAGTTTTTTTTGTGACTGCATGTTTTTCTGAAATTGTAACCAGATGTGCTATTAATGAAATGTTCTAAGTGTAGTATGTTGTGAGCTGTTAGTAATATGTTTTTTACCTTGGTTCCAGAGAAACACTGTTTTATTTGACTATATTCATGTCGGGTTGAATGATAATTAAACTTTAAGTTTGGACGTGAGCTTGAAAGTAACAATACAGACAGCACTGATGCACAGGTAGAGCATTGAAAGCAAATAATTTGTGTCTGTTGGGATTATTCAGAAGTTTTGAACATTTCCCATCTGGATCAAGTGATGACTCAATTATGCTTGAATCTAGTACTTTAAAATTACTCTCCAGGGGGCTTGTAATGGCAAATATAAGCTGATATTCCAATATAGTATTGTGACAATGAAGTACTGTGAACACGACCCACACAGTAAACAGCCTATTCCATAAGTTCCCTTCTGGAAACTGCTATACAGCTATTAAAACAAAGACTTCCCCAGGCAATTAATCAGATCACACATCCCACCCCTCTATCTGTTACCTCAATCACTGCATTGTAATGCTTTAAACTACATTTTATAATGCTGTTTACATTTTAAATGCATATATACTGGCATTTATGTATTTATGAACATTTTACTCCATATCCATACTTTAACCTTTAACTTTTTTTATATACTGTATGTCTATAAACACACCACAGCAAATTCCCAATGTACCTAAATGTGTATTGAATACAGTTGATTCCTGATCCGTGATTATTGAAGGTGCCGTTGCTGGGAGTTTTCGATCCACATAAGATTCAGAAGGAGATCCAAGAGGGTTCTTGCCACTTGGGCTGTCGAAGAGTGCTATTCACTTTCAAGTATTACCGCACAACTTTCAGGAAACGCCAAGCAGTTATCCTAGTATCATAATGATGTACTCTTGATCTCACAATCTAACTCATCATGCCCTTGTACCTTTTTGTTTGCCTGATCTGCACTTTCCATGTAACTTATCCAGCATTCTATTATTCTTTTCCCTTGTACTACCTCAAAACACTGATGTAACAGAATGATCTGTATGGATGGTATGCAAAACAAAGTTTATACTACCTTGGTACATGTGGCAATAGGAAAACAAGTTATCAATTAATTATCTTCCAGCCCATATGAATAACATGTTTGCTTGTAAATCCATCCCCAAGTAATTGCAATAATGCACAGGTATAATTGAGACCACTGTGAAATTCATTCTATTCATTTCTGGCAAGAGAGCAGTTAGAACATAGATCAAAGAACAGAACAAGACAATACAGACTCTTTGATCCTACAATGATGAGGCAACTTTCTAACCTGCTATAAGATCTTGATGATTGCCTGGTCGTTTTCACACAGCTGACTGTAGAAGCTGAGTTCTGTTGAAGGGTCCTGGCCAGAAAAGTTAACTGTTTATTTCCTTCCAATGATTCTGCCTGGCTTACTGAGTTCACTAGAACTAGACACTAGACACTAGAATACTACAGCACAGTACAGGCCCTTCAGCCCTCGATATTGTGCTAACCCATATATTCCTTAAAAAAAGTACTCAACCCACACTACCCCGTAACCCTCTATTTTTCTTTCGTCCATGTGCCAGTCCAAGAGGCTGTTAAATGCCCCTAATGTTTTAGCCTCCACCACCATCCCTGGCAAGTCATACCAGGCACCCACAACCCTCTGTTGTAAAAAACTTACTCCTGATATCTCCCCTGAACTTCCCTCCCTTAACTTTGTGCATATGCCCTCTGGTGTTTGCTATTTGTGCCCTGGGAAACAGGAACTGACTATTCACCCCATCTATGCCTCTCATAATCTTGTAGACCTCTATCAAGTCCCCTCTCATTCTTCTACACTCTGAAGGGGGAAGTCCCAGCTCTGCTAACCTTCCCTCATAAGATTTGTTTTCTGATCCAGGCAACATCCTGGTAAATCTCCTCTGCACCTTCTCCATAGCTTCCACATCCTTCCTGTAATGAAGTGACCAGAATTGAACACAATACTCTAAGTGTGGTCTCACCAGGGATTTGTAGAGTTGCAACATGACCTCTCTACTCTTGAACTCAATCCCTCTTTTAAATGAAGCCTAGCATCCCATAGGCCTTCTTAAGTATCCTAACAACCTGTGCAGTGACCTTGAGGGATGTTTGGATTTGAACCCCAAAGTCCCTCTGTTCATCCACACTTAAGTAACCAACCATTAACCCTGTACTCAGCCTTCTGGTTTGTCCTTCCAAAATGCATCACCTCACACTTACCCAGATTGAACTCCATCTGCCACTTTTCTGCCCAACTCTGCATCCTGTCGATATTCTCTTGTAACCTTCGACAACCTGCAGCTCCATCCACAACTCCTTCAATTTTCATGTCATCCACAAATTTACTCACCCATCCTTCCACCTCTTCATACACGTCATTTATAAAAATCACAAAGAGCAGGGGTACCAGGACAGATCCTTACAGCACTCCACTAGTCACCGACCTCCAGGCAGAATACTTTCCTTCTATTACTACCCTCTGTTTTCTTCCTGTAGGTCAATTTTTTTTATCCAAACAGCCAAGATTCCACTGATCCCATGCCTCATGACGTTCTGGATGAGTCTCTCATGAGGGACCTTGTCAAATGCCTTGCTAAAGTCCATGTAGACCACATCCACTGCCCTACCTTCATCAACTTCTTTTGTTACCTCTTCAAAAAACTCAATTAGGCTTGTGAGGCATGATCTTCCCTTCATAAAGCCATGTTGACTATCCATGAGTAGACTGTACTTGTCCAAATGCTCGTATATCCTATCCTTAAGAATCCTTTCCAATAGTCTGCAGACCACTGACGTAAGCCTCACCGGTCTATAGTTCCCAGGATTCTCCCTGTTACCTTTTTTAAATAAGGGAACTACTTTTGCCATTCTCCAGTCCTCCGGCACCTCCCCTGCAGCCAAAGAGTATTCAAAGATCATAGCTGCAGCTCCAGCGATCTCTTCTCTCTCTTCTCACAGTAACTTGGGGCATATCACGTCTGGCCCCGGGGACTTATCAATCTTGATGTTTTTAAGAAGATTCTACACTTCTTCTTCCGTAATCTCCACATTGTCTAGCAAACAGGCCTGTTCTATTTCAACCTCATTCTGATCAAGGTCCTTTTCACTTGTGAATACTGAAGCAAAGTATTTATTTAGGACATCCCCAACCTTCTCCGCCTTATTTATCCTTTAGCAGCCCCACCTTCATTCTTGTCATCTTTCTGTTCTTCACATATGCATAGAACGCCTTGGGGTTCTCCTTAATCCTACATGCCAAGGCCTTCTCATGCCCCCTTCAAGCTCTCCTAAGACCTTTCTTAAGCTCCTTCCTAGCTACCCTATATTTCTCATGATCCCATCCTACTTCCTGCTTCTTATATCTAACATATGCTTCCTTCTTCCTCTTGACGAGTTCCCTCACATGTTTCGTCAGCCACGGTTTCCTTTTCCTACCATTTTTTCCTTGTTTCAGTGGGACAAACCTATCCTGAACCCAGCACAAGTGGTCCCTAACCTTCCTCCACATTACTTCTGTGCTTTCACCCTTGAACATCTGTTTCCAATTTACTCTCGCTAGTTCCTACTTCATCCCTTCATAGTTAGCCCTTCCCCAGTTAAGCACTTTCCCATTTTGTCTGATTTTATCCTTTTCCATAGCTATGCTGAAGCTAAAGGGGTTGTGGTCACTCTCACCAAAATGCTCCCCCACCAAGAGGTCTGACACCTGACCAGGTTCATTACCCAGAACTAGATCCAGTACGGCCTCTCCTCTCATCAGCTGATCCACATACTGTGTCAGGATTCCTTCCTGAACTCACCTGACAAATTCAGCCCCATCTATCCCCCTTGCAGTCAGTAGGTGCCAGTCAATATGAGGGAAGTTGAAATCACACATATCTAGAGTTATAATAGAGTTAGAATGCTGAGTTCCTCCAGCATTTTGTGTGTATTGCTCAAGATTTCCAGCATCAACAAAATCTTTTATGTCACTGATTGTGGAATCTTCTGTGCACAAGAAGGCACCGGCTTTTCCGATTACAATACAGTGACTGAACTTCACAAGTTCTTCACCGGCTATAATGTCCTATAGAACTTCCTAAATTATATGACAAATGTTGGAGACACACGAGAATGCTGATGCTGGAATCTGCAGCTAAAAAGGAGCTGCTGGAGGAACACAGCAGGTCAGGCAGCATCTGTGGGAGGGAAATAGACAGTCGATATTTCGAGTTGGGACCTTTCATCTGGACTGAAAGATAGAGTGGAGATAGCCAGTATAAAGAAGTGAGAGGAAAGGATGGAGCAGAAACTGGTAGGTGGTAGGTGAATCTACATGAGGAGGGATGATAGGCGGATGGAGGAGTGAAAAGTTGAAATAGCAACAGAGGCTGGAAGGTGATAAGTAGAAGTGACAGAGGGCAGTTTTTGTTGGAATTTGGAAAATATGGAAGGCAACATGTGCATAGTAACACACACAAAGTGCTAGAGGAACTCAGCAGGCCAGGCAGCATGTAAGGCTGCTATGCAAGTTGACTCTGTACTTAAGAAGGCATACAGTGCAGTGGCCTTCATCAATTGTGGGATTGAGTTTAAGAGCTGAGAGGGAATGTTGCAGCTATATAGGACCCTGGTCAGACCCCACTTGGAGTACTGTGCTCAGTTCTGGTCTCCTCACTACAGGAAGGATGTGGAAACCATAGAAAAGGTGCTGAGGAGATTTACAAGGATGTTGCCTGGAATGGGGAGCATGCTTTATGACGACAGGTTGAGTGAACTCGGCCTTTTCTCCTTAGAGTGACAGAGGATAAGAGGTGACTTGATAGAGGTGTACAAGATGATGAGAGCATTGATCATGTGGATAGTCAGAGGCTTTTTCCAGGGCTGAAATGGCTAACATGAGAGGGCATAGTTTTAAGGTGCTTGGATGTAAGTACAGAGGAGATGTTGGGGTAAGATTTTATACAGAGAGTGTGAGTGCGTGGAATGGGCTGCCAGAGATGGTGGTGGAGGTGGAAACGATAGGGTCTTTTAAGAGACTTCTGGGTGGATGCATGGAGCTTAGAAAAATAGAGGGCTATGGGTAAGTCTAGATAGTTCTATAGTAAGAACACGTTCAGCACAGCTTTGTGGGCCGAATGGAGTGTATTGTGCTGTAGGTTTTCTATGTTTCTATGAGAAGAGTAAACCGTCGATGTTTCAGGCCGCACCACTTCATCAGGACAGGTAAAAAAAGATGAGAAGTCAGAGAAAGAAGGTGGGGGAGGGGAGGAAGATGGGTAATGTGGTAGATGATAGGTGAAACCGGGAGAGTGGGAGGAGTGAAGTAAAGAGCTAGGAAGTTAATATGTGCGAGAGATAAAGGATTGGAGAAGGGGGAATCTGATAGGAGAGGATAGAAGGCCATGGAAGAAAGGCAAGGGGGAGGAGCACCAGAGGGAGATAAGGAGAGACAGGGAAATGGGAATGGGAGTAGTGAAAGGGAGCACTGCTGGAAGTTCGAGAAATTGATGTTCATGCTGTCAGGTTGGAATATAAGGCGTTGCTCCTCCAACCTGAGTGGCCTCATCGCTGCAGTAAGGAAGCTATGGACTGACATCTCAGAATTGTTCTCGTCTTTGTGTGTATGGAAACCTCCCCCATATCAGTGATTTAAAACACTGGGTAACAATTTTGTTGTGATTGGAAGGTAATCTGCTAAGACATGTGGGTGGGAACTTCCAGCAATAGATTTGTGGGACTGCTTATGTCCTTAAAAGACAGTCACTGACATTTCCTTCTAGTCAGAGCCTGCCAGAGTATCAGAGCAAGTTCTGTGTTGAAGTGCCAAGAGTGGGTTTTGAACTGTTGCCTGGGACAAGAACAATAGCATGGAGCTGAAGCTGACTTCATTATAAATTACCTCATATTGGCAGACCACAGATCTTAACATTTACAGCTTTTCTGTTTTTGGTATTGTAAATAAACTTCAGCTGGTTCAGCATAACTTCAATGGTTCAATTTAACATCAGAGAATGTATACAGTATACAACCTGATATTCTTACTCTTCACAGACATCCACAAAACACAAAACCCCCAAAGAATGAATAACAGAAACATCAGAACCCCCTCCCACTCCCACGCACAAGCAGCAGAAAAATTATTAACCCTCCCGCCTCCCTTGCCCCCACACTCCAGTAAAAGCACCGACCCTCTCCCTCCACCATGCAATGGCAAAGCCCTCAAAGAGACCATGAGAAAACTACAGTCCATAATTCAGCACTTTGGTTTCTCAGACAGACTTCTGTCACTAGCAAGGGAGAGAGCGATCACTCCTACAACAAACGAGAGCAGGAGACCAGCAGCTCGCTGTTTCAATGTCACGATCTGCCATATCCCTCCTCTGAATCCCCCCGACTCAAGTAGCAACAGGCTCTCAGCCTCTACCGAGAGAGAGAGAGGGGGATCATTCAAGTGCGGAAGCCTTCTTCCAAGATGTCCCAATGTTTCAATCTCCTGCGATGCTTCAGTCGGCAACATCGGTGAGGAACTGGGTCTTCCCCAAAGGCACATCTCTTCCTGCCACACCTGGAGCTATTGAAACAGCAGGCCAGAGAACAAGAACCCACTGCCCACAGAGAACCATAGATCACGGACCCCGACGGGACTCCAGCCATCTTGAAAAGAAAAAAAGAGTCATGAGAAAAAAATAAGTTGTTTCACGGATGAATTGTAAGAAGTCGCCTGGGTCAGCAAAAACCTCTTTAGAGGAAATGAAGATTATTTATTTATTTGTTCATTTGTTTGTTTATTTATCTATTTATTCATCTATTCATTCATTTATCTGGATATATGTTCTTTATTTATTGGTTTGTTATTCCTTTGTTTATTTTATTAAGAGATACAACACAGAGACAACCCTTTCAGGCCTAGAGGAGCCCATGCTGCCCAATTACAGCCAGGTGACCTGTTGGTCAGTAGAATGCGGAATGAGACTGATGCACTTATTGGACACCTGTGGGATCACAGGGAAAATGTACAGACTCTTTATAGACAGCGGAGGAATTAAACACCGATTTCTGGCGCTGTGATAGCGTTGCCTACCATGTCTGTGCTAGTACAGATACTAAAACTATTCAGCTAAAGCTGCTACCCTTGTCCATGTTGCTACGGTGATGCAATTCAGAAACATTCCACCTCTGCAGTGCCCAAGGACATTTCACGGTTTGATAAAAGTCTTTGTTAATGCAACTTCCTGGCAAATATTTCTTCTTTGGATGCACATTAATCAATGCCTTGTGATTCTGGATTCTCATAGTGCTCATTTGGGAGTGGAGGCAGGGAAACTGAATGCGGCGGTGCTGTAAACTGTTGTTTTAGATCTCTGGGGCATGTATTTGAAATCAACACAGAATGAGAGAATGACATTCTCTCCTGTGCTTCAATGTGCAATAAGCCTGTGGCAATCAGCTTACTGAAGGCCTGCTAATTTTCTGTGAGGGAAACACAGGGATGCTTAGATACATTGATATTATCATTACCGTCTGTTTGAGTGATATAATCCATACCTGGATATAACCACTCTCTCCTTCAAGAATTATTCACAAAACACACTTATCCGCTGCATTTTATTTACAGCATATTTTCCCGTTCTTTCTTTATGTGCAAACAAGCTTCTGCTTTTGAGATGGTGCAGAAGAGGTTTACCAGGATTAGTGAGCATGAATTATAAGGGGAGGGAAGTTATATTTGAGTTGTATCCTCTGATTTGTTGGGCACTGAGGGGAGATCTGGTCAAAGTTTATAAAGTTATCAGAGGAGTCCATTGGCTGGACAGGGTAGAAATATCAAGCACTAAAGACATGGGGATCAAAGAGACTGCAGGTACTGGAATCTAGAGCAACAAAGGATCTGGAGGGACTTAGCAGGGTGAACAGCATTTGTGGGAGGAGAGGGATTGTCAACATCTTGTGTTGAAACCTGGCGTCAGGAATTCTCAGGACATATATTTAAGGTGAGAAGGGGAATGCTTAAAGGGAATGTGTGCGGCAAGTTTTTGCAAATAGACTGAAGGGTGCTTGGAATGGGCACCCAGGGTGGCTTTGGAAGCAGATATGATGGCGGAATTTAAAAGGCTTTTAGACAGGCACATGAATATGTAAGGGATAGTTGGGCCAATATAGATCTCATGTGCAAGTAGAAGGTATTTAATTCAGCATCCTATTCAATGTAGACATTGTGGTCTGACGGCCCTATTCATGGTCTTTTTTTAAACAAGAAACGCAAGAAAACAGGAACATAAGTTGTCCAGATGTGCGCTGTCTGATGTATACAGATCAGATTCAGATAAGTTTATTGTCACATACACCAGAATGCAGTGAAATTCCTTGTTCATGTCAAGCTCATAGAGTAAAGAGTAATATTAAATTAAATTAATTTAACAATGCACAGGATCGGAAAAAGTGTGCAGAGAGTTGCAGACTCTGCCAGCTCCATCATGGGCACTCACATCCCCACATCGAGAACATCTCCAAAAGACAAGAAGATGGCACCCAACGCTGAGGACCCCATCACACAGGTCATGCCCTCTTCTCATTAAATAACGGGTGAAATGACAGAATATAAAACATCAAATCACAGAGTCATTGAAACAGTCTAGGAATGTTCAGTTCAGCTATCTCCCCTCCATCATCAGCTTTCTGAATGAACAATGAACACTACCTCACTATTTTTGCTTTCTACCTGCACTACTGTTTAATTTAATTGTATATGTATTTCTTATTGTAATTTATAGTTTGTACTGCTGCCACAAAACAACACATTTCACAACAGTGGCAGTGATATTAAATTTGAAATATATGTGGAAAAAAATGAATACGATAATTATTGCAACAATGGGAAAACTACATTTTGCATCTTTACACGGCACAACTATATCTTTTTTTGCCTTTACCCCTAACAGCTTGTTTCAGATACCTACCACTCTGCATAAAAATGCTGCTTCACAACATTTTTGTCAGCACATTTGTAATAAGCACAGGGTTGTGATTGTGGGAGATTTTAATTTTCCACACATAGACTGGGAAGCCCATACTGTAAAAGGGATGGATGGTTTGGAGTTTGTAAAATGTGTGCAGGGTAGTTTTTCGCAGCAATACATAGAGGTATCGACTAGAGGAGGGGCAGTTTTGGATCTTCTGTTAGGGAATGAAATAGGTCAGGTGACGGAAGTATGTGTTGGGGAGCACTTCGGGTCCAGAGATCACAATGCCATTAGTTTCAATATAATCATGGAGAAAGATAGAACTGGACCCAGGGCTGAGATTTTTGATTGGAGAAAGGCTAACTTTGAGGTGATGCAAGAGGATTTAGAAGGAGTGGATTGGGACAAATTGTTTTAAGGGAAGGATGTAATAGAAAAATGGCGGTCATTTAAAGGTGAAATTTTGAGGATACAGAATCATTACGTCCCTGTTAGGTTGAAAGGAAAGGTTAAAAGTTTGAGAGAGCCATGGTTTTCAAGGGATATTGGAAATTTGGTTAGGAAAAAGAGAGATAGCTACAATAAATATAGGCAGCATGGAGTAAATGAGGTGTTCGAGGAATATAAAGAATGTAAGATGAATCTTGAGAAAGAAATTAGAAAAGCTAAAAGAAGATATGAAGTTGCTTTGGCAAGTAAGGTGAAAATAAATCCGAACAGTTTCTACAGTTATATTAATAGCAAAAAGATAGTGGGGGATAAAATTGGTCCCTTAGAGAATCAGAGTGGACAGCTTTGTGTGGAGCCGAAAGAGGTGGGGGAGATTTTGAAAAATTTCTTTTCTTTAGTATTCACTAAGGAGAAGGATATTGAATTGTGTAAGGTAAGGGAAACAAGTAGGGAAGTTATGGAAACTATGACAATTAAAGAGGAGGAAGTACTGGAACTTTTAAGGAATATAAAAGTGGATAAATCTCCAGATCCTGACAGGATATTCCCTAAGACCTTGAGGGAGGTTAGTGTAGAAATAGCAGGGGCTCTGACAGAAATATTTCAAATGTCATTAGAAACGGGGATGGTGCCAGAGGATTGGCGTATTGCTCATGTGGTTCCATTGTTTAAAAAGGGTTCTAAGAGTAAACCTAGTAATTATAGGCCTGTCAGTTTGACGTCAGTGGTGGGTAAATTAATGGAAAGTATTCTTATAGATGGTATATATAATTATCTGGATAGACAGGGTCTGATTAGGAACAGTCAACATGGATTTGTGTGTGGAAGGTCATATTTGACAAATCTTATTGAATATTTTGAAGAGGTTACGAGGAAAGTTGACGAGGGTAAAGCAGTGGATGTTGTCTATATGGACTTCAGTAAGGCCTTTGATAAGGTTCCGCATGGAAGGTTAGTTAGGAAGGTTTAATCATTAGGCATTAATATTGAAGTATTAAAATCGATTCAACAGTGGCTAGATGGGAGATGCCAGAGAGTAGTGGTGGATAACTGTTTGTCAGGTTGGAGGCCAGTGATTAGTGGTGTGTCTCAGGGATCTGTACTGGGACAATGTTGTTTGTCACATACATTAATGATCTGGATGATGGGGTGGTAAATTGGATTAGTAAGTGTGCAGATGATACTAAGATAGGTGGCGTTGTGGATAATGAAGTAGGTTTTCAAAGTTTGCAGAGAGATTTAGGCCAGTTAGAAGAGTGGGTTGAGCGATGGCAGATGGAGTTTAATGCTGATAAGTGTGAGGAGCTACATTTTCGTAGGAATAATCCAAATAGGACATACATGGTAAATGGTAGGGCATTGAAGAATGCAGTAGAACAGAGTGATCTAGGAATAATGGTGCATAGTTCCCTGAAGGTGGAATCTTAAGTGGATAGGGTGGTGAAGAAAGCTTTTGGTATGTTGGCCTTTATAAATCATAGCATTGAGTATAGGAGTTGGGATGTAATGTTAAAATTGTACAAGGCATTGGTAAGGCTGAATTTGGAGTATTGTGTACAGTTCTGGTCACCAAATTATGGGAAAGATGTCAACAAAATAGAGAGAGTACAGAGAAGATCTACTAGAATATTACCTGGCTTTCAGCACCTAAGTTACAGGGAAAGATTGAACAAGTTATGTCTTTATTCTTTGGAGCGTAGAAGGTTGAGGGGGGACTTGATAGAGGTATTTAAAATTATGAGGGGGATAGATAGAGTTGACATGGATAGTCTTTTTCCATTGAGAGTAGGGGAGATTAAAATAAGAGGACATGAGTTGAGAGTTAGGGGGCAAAAGTTTAAGGGTAACATGAGGAGGAACTTCTTTACTCAGAGAGTGGTAGCTGTGTGGAACGAGCTTCCAGTAGAAGTGGTAGAGGCAGGTTTGGTATTGTCGTTTGAAGTAAACTTGGATAGGTATATGGACAGGAAAGGAATGAAGGATTATGGGTTGAATGCGGGTCAGTGGGACTAGGTGAGAGTAAGCATTCGGCATGTACTAGGAGGGCTGAGATGGCCTGTTTCTGTGCTGTAATTGTTATATGGTTATATGCTTATATCTCCTTAAAAAGATTCCTCCTTCTATGTCATTCTGTTTTTCTTGGTTCCCACTACCGGACATTCGCCTTGCCACCCTCATAACTTATCCATCCCCTCCCTCTGGTTCCTCTCCTCCTTCTCTTTATTCCATGGTCCTCTCCTATCTGCTTCCTTCTTCATTAAAACTAGAAAATCTGCAGATGCTGGAAAATCCAGTACTACACACAAAATGTTGGAGGTGCACATAAAGTCAGGCAGCATCCTTGGAGAAGAGTCAGTAGTCAATATTTTGGGCCAAGACTATTCACCCAGATTCTTTCCATAGATACTGCCTTACCTGCTCAATTCCTTCTTCCTTAGCTCTTTACCCTTTTCCTATCTATCATCTCTCAATTTTTCAAATTGTTCCCCCTCCACCTCAACTATATTCAACTTTCATCCTTCCGCTCCCCCCACATTCTTACTCTGGCTTCTGCCACATTTCCCTGATGAAGGGTCTTGGCAAAAATGTCAACTGGTTATTCATTTCCATAGATGCTGCCTGGCCTGCTGAGTTCCTCCACAATTTTGTGCATATTGCCATATGCTTCCTTGTCTTCAATAATCTTCCTTGCAACTTAAAAGATCATTAATTATGAAGAAAGGAGGTTGATCTATTTGCACATGCTGTCTGAGTGACTGAGAGTTTTTAACATTTTCTGAATATTCATTCAGCAGCCACTTTGTAGGTAGATCTGTACACCTGTTTGTTAATGCAAATAGCTGACCATCGAATCATGTTGCAGCAACTGAATGCATAAAATCATGCAGACGTGGTAAAGAGGTACAATTGTTGTTCAGACCAAACATCAGAATGGGGAAGAATTGTGATCTTGTTGATCTTGATCACAGAGTGATTATTGGTACTAGAAAGGGTAATTTGAGTATTTCAGAAACTGCAGATCATGCAATCGTCTCCAGGGTTTACAGAAAATGATACAAACCCACCCCCCCCAAAAAAAAGCATCCAGTGAGTGGCAGTTCTGTGGGTTAAAACACCTTGTTAATGAGAGAGGTCAGAGGAGAATGGCCAGACTAGTTCAAGCTGACAGGAAGGTGGCAGTAACTCAAATAACCATGTGTCACAACAGCAGAGTGCAGAAGAGCATCTCTGAGTGCACAACAAGTTGAACCTTGAAGTGGATGGGCTACAGCAGCAGAAGACCATGAACATACACCTAATGACTACTTTAGGTACAGGAGGTACCTGATAAAGTGACCACAAGTGTATTTCTGTGCATTGTGGCAGGATGTATAAAGCAGACAAGAGATTGGCATTTCACATTAAGCTGGAGGTGATTTTATTTTCACGACTGACGCAGCTTAATCCCTGTATTTCTTTGTTTTGTTATCACTGGAGAGCATCAAACCTTATCAAATAAACAGCCATAAAATTGTATTTGCATGTAATTTTATAATAAATAAACTTTAAAATTTACTGTCTTGATGGAATTTTAAATTCATCATTGATGCTGAAGTTGTACATGATCTCATTCCTCATGGGGATGTAAACATGTCAAGCAATCGCAATGAGTTCACGTTACCACAAGAGTAGAAGTCAGGAGCGTAATTAGGGCATTCAACCCATTGAGTCTGCTCCATCATTTCACCAAGGCTGATTTAATATTCCTCTCAACCCCATTCTTCTGCCTTCTCCCCATAAACTTTGACAAGCTTGCTAATCAAAACCTTATGAGCCTCTGCTTTAAATATACCAAATGACTTGGCTTCCACAGTTGTCTGTGGCAACGAATTCCACAGACTCACCACCCTGTGGATAAAGATGTTTTTCCTCATCTTCATTCCAAAGGGACACTCTTCTAAACTGAGGCTTTGCTAGATTTTCTCACTATTAGAACCATCCTCTCCACATCCACTCTATCTCAGTTTTTCAATATTTTGTAGATTTCAATGAGATTACTCCTCGTGCTTCTAAACTCCAGCAAGTACAGGCCCAGAGCCATCAAATGCTCCTCGCAAGTAAACACTTTCATTCGTGGAACCTCCTTTGGAGCATCGCATATCATGTATAGTGGTGTTTCTAGTTCAGAGAGTTTAGTGAGAGTTTTAAATCATATCTGATGTGCTGGAACAGGTGTGCACAGATTAGCATAAGAGTAGACGAGTAAAGAGAGACAGGAATTAACGAGATGCAAAAGCCCTGCTGGTGCTGGAGACTTGAGGTAGCAGAGTGACTGCAGGAAGGTTGTAGAATGGGATAGAGCCCTAACAGAAGAATAATGAGCTATGGTAAGGCAGTGAGATGGCAATAGGTGTTCCGCACCCATCCCACACCTTGACGATCCCCGATTTAACCTTAACCTAATTACAGGACTCTATGTAATGATCAATAAGCCTACTAAACGATATGTCTTTGGACTGTGGGAGGAAACCAGAACACCCGGAGAAAATACACGCATTAGATCGTAAGACCATGAGACATAGGAGCAGAATTAGGTCATCAGCCTATCAAGACCTTTCATCATGGCTGATCCCTGCTCGCATTCAACCTTATAATACTGCCCTCTCACCATATCCCTTGATGCCTCAGCCAATCAGAAATCTATCCACTTCCTCCTTAAGTATACCCATGAACTTGGCCTCCACTGCAGCCTTTAGCAGAGCATTCCACCAATTCACCACTCAGTGTGGCTAAAAAATTCTCCTTACTTCTGTTCTAAAAGGTCACCTTTTAATTTTGAGACTGTACCCTCTAGTTCTGGATACCCTCACCATAGAAAACATAGTCTCCACATCTACCTTATCTATTCCTTTCAACATTTGGCAGGTCTCAATGAGATCCCCATATCTATATACTACTAAAAGTCTCATGCTCTGTCTGACTGTTTGTGACCTCCAATTAGCTCTAACGGTGCATTACAGCAGCACTATTTTTGGCTAAATTGACTTAAAATGCAGTAACTTACAGAGTGCAGGCAAAGTTCAGGGTTATATATTCATATAAAATTGCTCATTCATCAAAATCAACAGCCCCACTTTCACCCAAGAGCCGATCCACCATCATGGAAATCAGGACGTGACATGCTCATGGCCAGTCTCAGTAGCGACACCAAGTGGAGCAAAAGAGCAAGGCAGGGCAGCTCGATTTTGATTCTCTCAAAGGGTGCCCCAACAGGTCACCCCGTTCTTCTAAATTCCAGTGAGTACAGGCCCAAAGCTGCCAAACATTCCTCATATGTTAACCCTTTCATTCCTGGAATCATCCTCATAAACATCCTCTGGACTCTCTCTAATGGCAATATATCCTTTCTGAAATAAGGAACCCAAAACTATTGACACTCCAAGTGTGACCTGTCTAGTAAAGCTTCAGCATTATCTCCTTATTTTAATATTCCATTCCCCTTAAAATAAATGCCAACATTGCATTTGCCTTTTTTACCACTGCTCAATCTGTGAATTAACCTTCTGAGAGTCTTGCAGAAGGACTGCTAAGTCCCTTTGCACCTATGAATTTTGAATTCTCTCCCCATGTAGATAATAGTCTGCACTATTGCTCCTTTGACCAAAATGCATTATCAAACATTTCCCAACACTATATTCCATCTGCCACTGTTTTGACAAATTTTCCAATTTGTCTAAGTCCTACTACAATCACATTGCTTCCTCAGCACTACCTACCCCTCCAGCTATCTCTGTATCATCTGCAAACTTTGCCACAAAGCTATCAATTCAATTATCCAAGTCACTGGCCAACAATGTGAAAAGTAGCGGTTCCAATACTGACCCTTGAGGAATACGACTAGTCACTGACGAAGGAGGAAAAGCCCCCTTTATTTTCAGTCACTGCCTCCTGTCTGTCAGCCATTCCTCTATCTATATCAGCATCTTTCCTGTACTACCATTGGATTTTATTTTGTTAAGCAGCCTCATTGAATGCACCTTATCAAATGCCTTCTGAAAAATCCATCTACTGCCTCTCCTCTGTCCTCCTTGCCTGTTACTTCCTCAAGGAATTCCAACAGACTTGTCAGCTAAGATTTCCCTTTGCAGAAGCCATGCTAACTTTGACTTATTTTAATATTAGTCTCCAAGAACCTGGAAACCTCATCCTTAATAATAGACTCCAACTCTTTATCAACCAATGAAGTTAAGCTAACTGTTCTATAATTTCCTCTCTTTTGTCTTCCTCCCTTCTTAAAGACTGAGGTGACATTTGCAATCTTCCAGTCCTCCAGACCATGCCAGAATCAAGTGATTCTTGAAAGAACATATCCAATGCATCCATTATTCCCTCAGCAACCTCTCTCAGGACTCTGGGATGTAGTCCATGCGGTCCAAGTGACTTATCCACCTTAAGACTTTTCAGTTTGCCTAGTACTTTTTCCTCTGCAATAGGAATAGCAGTCACTCCTGCTCCCTGACACTCATGGACCTTTGGCATACTGCTAGTGTCTTCCACTGTGAAGACTGCAGCAAAATACATATTAAGTTCATCGACTATTTTTTTATCCTCATTACTATCTCACCAGCATCATTTTCCAGTGGTGCAATAGGAACTTTCACCTCCCTTTTTTCTTTATATATCTGTACAAACTTATAGTATCCTGCTTTATATTATTAGCTAGTTTTCCCTCATATTTCATCTTTTCCCTTCTTATAGCTTTTTTTGGTTGCCTTTTATTGGATTTTAAAAGTTTCTCAATCATCCAACTTCCCACTCCCTTTTGCTGTCTTATACACCCGTTCCTTGGCTTTTATGCAGTCCTTAACTTCCCTTGTCAGCCACATTTGCCTAGCCCTACCATTTGAGAGCTTCTTCTTCCATTGGACATATCTATGCTGCGCCTTGTGAACTATACTCAGAAACTTCAGCCACCTCTGTTCTGCCATCATCTCGGCCAGAATCCTTCTCCCATCCGTCTGGGCAAGCTCCTCTCTCATGTCTCTGTAATTCCCTTTATTCCATTACGATATTGATACATGTGACTTAGGCTTCTCCCTCTCAAATTGCAGTATGAATTCAATCATATTATGATCACTGTCTCCTAAAGGTTCCTTTACGTTAAGCTCCCTAATAAGATCTGGATTATTACACAACGCACAATCTAAGATGGCCTTTCCCCAAGTAGGTGTTGTGTTCTTTATATTAATACGTACCATGCGTTTCTAATAAAGAACCATATTCTGGAAGAATAGAACTTTTATATAACAGCAACAACCACACGTGTCTTACAGCGCCATGCTTCCAGATCTTTCTATCATTTCCGCAAATGCTCAAAACTCTCTCCAATCATGTTCTTACACATGATATCACCACAGCAGGCTCAAGCACAAGCTGCTCTAAAAAGCTATCTCATGGGGGTTCAACAAATTCCCTCTCTTATGATCTGACATCAGCTTGATTTACCCATCCCTTGAATATTGAAGTCCCCTATTACAATTGTGCCATTACCCTTATTACATGCTTTTCCCCTTTCCTGCTTCCTTTGCAATCTCAATCCCACATCTTGGCTATTATTTGGAGGCCTATATATTGTTCCCATAATTTTTTTTTACCCTTGCAGTTTCTTAACTCCACAAAAATTCGATATTCTCTGACTCTAAGTCACCTCTTTCTAATGATGTAATTCCATCTCTTACCAACAATGCCTTCCTGCCTGTCTTTTCAATACAAAGTATATCCTTCGATGTGAACCTCCAAATTATGACCTTCTTTAGCCAAGACTCAATGCTGCATTCCATGAAGAGACTCAGGGGACACCGGGACTGAGCTACAAACTCCAATGCCCCAAGCTGTAATAGCGTCACACTAACTGCTACACTACCATGGTATCTGATGATATGATGAATGAAAAGTTCTGTATGAGGGCAGGAAACAGCACCAGCTTTGATGTAACCAGGAAATAGATATGAGGAAGGGTCTTGAGAATGACTGGAACAAGGAGATGTACTGTATTCCACTAAGAAACAGGTACTGCTTAGACTCATGCAGGCTCCACAGCAGATTCATTGTATAATACAGCAAAGAAACTGGCCCTTTGGCCCATCTGATACATGTCAACCAAGGTTCCCACCAAAGACATTTACCACACTTGACCCACTAAACCCTTCAAATCCATGTACTGATACAGATATCCTTTAATTGTTTTTATAATGACTGAAAGAATTTTGAATGTGTTCAGCCAGGTGAAGGAATGTTGTGATGGAGAGGAACTTGACCAGTTTACAGTTCAAGGAAGGAGAGACAAGCCTGCGTGTCTCCTTGACAAGACAAGGAAATCTAGTGAGATGGGAATGAACTGCAAATGAACCCGTTAAAGCCCAGAAACTGTCAACGTGACTGAGGGTATAAGGAGTCTTCAATATAAATGAGAAAAGATAGGACAAATGGGGAAAATAGTATCATATAGAACACAAAATGCTGCTACAGGCCCTTCTGCTCAAAATGTGCTTAACTTTTAGCCAACTTTGTGCTTAACTTTTAGCCAACTCTACGATCAATCTAACCCTTCTCTCCTACAAAGCTCTCCATTTTTTATTTTCCATGTGCCTATCTTAGCATTTCTTAAATGCCCCTAACATACCTGCCTTTATGGCTACCCCTAGCAGAGCATTCCACACACTCACTACACTCTGGGTAAAAGAGTTTCCTCTAACATCCTCCCTATGCTTTCCTGCAAGCACCTCAAAATTACGCCCCTTTGTATTAGCCATTTCTGCCCTGGGGAAAAGTCATTGGCTATCCACTCAATCCATTCCTCTTATCAAATTAGGATTAGCTTCTTTGTGATAAAGAAAAAAATAACATAGAAGATGTGTCTACCAGGACCATGCTGCTTTGATAAGAAATGCAAGAGAGTTCTGTGTGGTGGGAGATTATGAAGATGAAAATTGTTGAGACTGCTGTTAGGCTGTAATTGGACAGTAATTGAAGAAGGTGCAAAAATAAATGGAATACTTGCAATGGAACTGAGAAAATTTAATTACTTGGATAGCTAGGGTTTAAATTTCAAAGTTCAAAGTAAATGTATTATTAAAGTACATATATTTCCCTGAGATTTATTTTCATGCAGGCATTCACAGTAGAACAAAGATATATAATAGAACCAATGAAAAACTACACACAAACCAAGACTGACAAACAACCCACAAGCAAACTGAAAGTGGGAGAGGCCATATGAAATCTAAGAGAGGCTTTTATTATTATGGAAGGCTTGGGCAGTGTAAATAGTGAAGACAAATTACAGAAAATAAACAATTTTATCAACCAGCTAATACTAAGGAAAACAGGAAATAACTCTCTTTCAAAGCATAGGATTGAACGAGAGCAGACTGTTCTCTTAATAGAATCAGTGAATCAGTAGTTTCTGATTAATGTGCCTGTTTGAGACTTGATCTTTTCAATCTGTTGAGGGAGATTACCATCTCGAGGCAAATTTAAGACAAGATGAAGCTCTATCGAAGTTAATCAGGGAACAATACTTAGTCCCATAGCACCAGCCAGAAATAATTCACACTTGGTTAAAAGTACTAGCTTTATTTGATGCATTTGAGTTTGTTCATCAGTACTTGTTCTTACAATCAGAATTAGATGTCTTGTTTTATTTTAAGAAGTTAATCAATGTTCTATAATGTACTTTAAAGTGGAAGTCCTTCCACTTACACACTCAGTGACTACTTTATTGGGTACCTCTTGTACCTAATGAAATAGCCAGAGTTTATGTTCATGCTCTTCTGTTGCTGTAGTGCAGCCACTTCAAGGTTCGACATCTATGTTCATGGATGATGTTCTGCACATAACTGTTGCAAAGTGTGGTTATTTGAGTTACTGTCACCTTCCTGACAGCTTAAACCAGTCTGGCCATACTCCTCTGACCTCTCTCAGAAACAAAGCATTTTCACCCATAGAACTGCCACTCACTTGGATGATTTTTGTCTCTCGCACCATTCTCTGTGAACTCAAAAGACTATTGCACATAAAAATCCCAGAAGATTGGCAGTTCCTGAGATACTCAAACAACAACTATCACCAACAATCATTCCCTGCTCAAAGTCACTTAGATCACATTTCTTCCCCATTCTGATGTTTGGTCTGAACAACAACTGGACCTCTTGACCATGTCTGCATGCTTTTATGCATTGAGTTGTTGTCACATGATTGGCTGATTAGATTTTGCATTAAATGAGCAGGTGTACAGGTGATTGGTTGACTAGATATTTGCTTTATCAAACAGGTGTATGGGTGTACCTAATAAAGTGTCCACTGAGCTTACACAGGGCGGAGTGAAATCCTGTCTAGATTCTAGACACAGCTATTCAGCTCCCAGGGCCTCTATTTCCATGGAAGCAATGTCTGATCTGATTTTCAATTGCATTTGTCTTAACACTCAACATCCATAGCTAATGATAAGTTTATTAATCATGAAGAAATTCAATGAAATGTGGGTGAGCGATGGGAGTAACTATGACTTTCTTTTTTAAGGGGTTGTCATGATAGCACAGCAGATAGCATATAGCCATTACCATACCAGCGATAGGGGTTTAACTCCCACCACTGCTTCTATTGCGTTTGTTTGTACATTGTCCCCGCGACCATGGGTTACCTGCAGTGTTCCTCTCACATTCCAGAGACGTACAGATTAGTCAATTGATTGGTCATCTGGGTGTAATTGGGCATCACAGGCTCATTGGGCCAGAAGGGCTGTATCTCTAAATAAACTCAATAATACCCAAGGAAGGTCTTTAATATTTGATTTGACCTGGTGTCATTTATTTTGGTAAGCTGCACATTGTTTTTGTCAGTCTTTGTGTGTAGATTGTTAAAATTAATGATATTGCATTTCCAGTTCAAATTTAAGTTCAGTTTATTGTTATTCAACTGTACACATATTTACACAAAACAAAACAATGTTCCTCCAGACCAAAATGCACACACAGCACATATAACTTACACACATTGCACTAAAAGTAATATTACACCAGAAAATTAACAAGTAATCAGGTGCATTAATAACACAATTTACAAAGTAAACAGTGTAATGCTACTGACGCTGGATGTGTGATGAGACCTGATTGACAATAGACAATAGACAGTAGGTGCAGGAGTAGGCCATTCGGCCCTTCTAGCCAGCACTGCCATTTACTGCGATCATGGCTGATCATACACAATCAGTACCCCGTACCCCATTCCTGCCCTCTCCCCATATCCCTTGACCCCGCTATCTATATCTAACTCTCTCTTGAATGCATCCAGAGACTTGGCCTCCACTGCCTTCTGGGGCAGAGCATTCCACATATCCACCACTCTCTGGGTGAAAAACTTTTTCTGCATCTCTGTTCTAAATGGCCTACCCCTTATTCTTAAACTGTGGCCTTTAGTTCTGGACTCACCCATCAGCGGGAACATGCTTCCTGCCTCCAGTGTGTCCTATCCCTTAATAATCTTATATGTTTCAATCAGATCCCCTCTCATCCTTCTAAATTCCAGTGTATATAAGCCCAGTCGCTCCAATCTTTCAACATATGACAATCCTGCCATTCCGGGAATTAACCTTGTGATCCTACGCTGCACCCCCTCAATAGCAAGAATGTCCTTCCTGGTGGCAAGGAGTTCAGTAGTCTTACGGTCAGGGGAAGAAGCTGTTTCCCTTCCTAACAGTTCTTGTCCTAATGCTATGGTACCTACTGCCTGATGGTAGACAGTCAAAGAGATTGTTGGACGGATAGGAGGGATCATTGGCAATGCTAAGGGCCCTGCGTACACAGTGTTGCTGATAAATATCTCTGGTTGGTGGAAGAGAGACCCCGATGATCCTCTCAGCAGTCCTTACAATCCTTTGTAGGGACCTGCGTTCAGATACCTTGCAAATCACACACCAGTGATGGACGTGGTCAGGACACTTTTCACGGTGCTCCTGTAAATGGTTGTGCAGGAGCCTTATTTGCCTCAGTCTCCTCAGGAAGTAGAGATGCTGTTGTGCTTTGTGTCTAAAGAGATGGTGTTGAGGGACCAGGTGTGATCTTCCATTATGTGCACTCCAAGAAACTTGATGCTCTCAGATCTTTCCATGGAAGAGCTGTGTGTGTTCAACAGGAAGTGGAGCTAGCCGGCACCTTCCTAACGTCCACAGTTATTTCTTGGTCTTGTCCATATTCAGCCTCAATTTGTTATGCACCTGACTGTACATGTATACAACCACATGAAACAATAGTTATCCAGACCACTATGCACCAGCATGTATCACACACAGCACATAAAACAAAATATTACCACAAATAAGGTAATAAAATATAAAATATAATTGAAAGTATATGTAGTGTGTTGTATAGGTAACCAATAACCAGTAAACAGTAAACATCTCACTGTCTTAGTGACAAGATCTCAGTGGTGGCAGGATGTTCATTAGTCTCACAGCTTAAGGGAAGAAGCTGGTACCCAGTCTGGCAGTCCCATTCCTGATGATCTTGTAGCTCCTTACTGACAGTAGTGGGTCAAATAAGTTGTGAAGTGGCTGGTAGGGATCATCAACAATGCTTCAGGAATTCTTTGTTCTATTGTGAATGCCTGCAAGAAAATGAATCTTATGCTAATATATGGTTTTATATATATATATATATATATATATATATACACACTTACATTATAAATTTATTTTAGTGGAGCTTTGTATCTTGTGGCTTTGTCTACATATCTCTTCAGATACATAGTCCTGAGTCTACCAGTCCCTTTGTTAAGACTTAGAGAGCACCAGTGAAGGCTCATTTAGTACCTCAATCTTCATGAGCAAACTTTCTTCTTGATCCCTAAATTTACAAAGTCTTTTGATAATTTAAAGGGGTATGGTCATACAAATTTCAACAGCAAGCCAGAGAAAAGAACATTAAATGTCACCAAAAGCTTGCTCAGAATTGAGGTTTTGTTTCTCTTAAAGCAGGGAAGATGGAGGCATGAAGAAGCTTGGTGGGAGAATACCAGGATTGACCGTCTAGAGGGTTAGTCATCAAAGATGGAGATAAGAAAATGGTGAAGGAGATGAAAAGGGAAATAAAAGGAAGTGAGATGTTCAGTGGATCATTGGGATTGGAGATGTTGCAGTGTGTTCCTCACAGGGTAAACTTTATGTCAGTTAATGTATTGTGCATGGTTGAAAGGATTAGACAAATTGGAAAAAGAAAACCAACAACAAGAAACATAGAAACTGATAAGTACAGATACTGGAAATCTGAAATTTAGAGAGAAATAGCTAGAAACACTTGGCCGATTTGGTAGTGTTGTGGAAAGAGAAATAGATAAAGTTAAGTCTATCCTTTCCACAAATGATCCCCTTTGAGTGTTTGCAGAAATTTCTGTTTCAGACTGTGGAAGACCGATAAAATTTAAAGTTTTCACTGTCTTCTTGCTGAAGTACCCAATTTTCCCTTGATTTGCTAGCCTCCTTTTGGAGTGCATTAGCACATAAAATAATTAAATGGCTTTAAGTAAAGATTATTCATGTCAAAACTTTAGCATAAATCTTGAATTAATTGCACTTCTGGCAATCAATTTTATAAATTTTGACAGAGCCCTCTTCATTTCTATTTTCCTAGCTAGGAGTTAGTCCTTTTTGAATCCAACATTTTTTTTATTCCATCTTGTAAATTTGATTGGATGAAATTACAGCTGTGTAAAAATTGCATCTAACGTGACCCTGAAGGCTATTCTGTGCAATTTTTAAAATATTCACAGGAGCTTTGTAATGTCAAATAAATCGATGTTGCAGTGAAGATTGCCTAAAGTAGCTGAAATGATACTTTATTCCATCGATAGTGATATGCTAATGAGAAGGAGACCAGTTTTCATGTCGGAGTTTTGAGAGCTGTAAACCAAAGGTCTATGAATTAAGAGCAAGGATGTGAGGGAGGCCACGAAATGATCGCGACACAAATATATTAACTATGAGTAGAATTAGGCAACAGATGTGAGGAGCAATCAATAAACAAGTTTTATTCATGGGATGAACAGAAATAAAGCTGTTAGAATGAGAAGGTATAAACTGGGTAGCAAATCATAAGCACAAGTAAGTCTGAAGATGATGTAAATCCAAAGCAACATACAGAAAATGCTGCAGGAACTCAGCACATCATGTGGAAATGAGTCGATAGTCAACATTTCAGGCCGAGACCCTTCTTCAGGTCCTAAATTTGTAGAGGACACAAAAGTTGATGGAGTCGTAGGTAATGTAGAAATTTGTCATAGGTTACAATAGTACCTTGATAAGATGCAGAACTGGGCTGAGAAGCAGAAGATGGAGTTCAACCTGGAAAAGTATGAAGTTATTCACTTTCGATGATTGGATTTGAAGGCAGAAACTAAGTTTAATGGCACTATTCTTAAGTAATGTGGAAGACAAGAGGGATCTTGGATCCACATCCATAGATACCTCAAAGTTGCCCTGCAAGTTGATGAGGTGTGTCATATGGTGTGTTGGCCATTAATCATTGGATTGAGTCAAGAGCCACAAGGTAATTTTGCCTGGTTAGACCATACTTGGAGCATGGTGTTCAGTTCTGGTCGCCTCATTATAGGAAGGACATAGAAGCTTTAGAGAGGGTGCAGAAGGAGATTTACAAGGATGCTCCCTAGATTAGAGATCAGATCTTATGAGGATACATTGAGTGAGCTGCGGCTTTTCTCTTTGGAGCGAAAGTTGATTGAGGTGTACAAGATGAAAAGACGCATAAATCCAATGGATAGCCAGAGATATTTTCTCAAGACAGAAATGGCTAATTCATGTGGGCATAATTTTAAAGTGATTGGCCGTAAATATAGGGGTATGTCAGAGGTAAGATCTTTACACAGAGAGTGGTGGGTGTATATAACACTCTGCCAGATGTGTTAGGAGAGGCAGTTGCATTAGGGATATTTAAGAAACTCTTAAATAGGTATGTGGATCATAGAAAAATTGAGGGCTATGTTGGAGAGAAGAGTTAGATTGATCCTGGAGTAGATACAACTTTATAGGCTGAAGGTCCTGTGCTATGCTGTAGTTTTCTATGTAATATGTTCTATACTTAAAAAGAAGCTGAATTTAAATGACAGAGGAAAGGAAAACCCGTGTTATAGAGAATGATTGGACTCAATGTTAAACATAGAGATATGATTAATGATGGAAACTGCAGCTTAGATATCAGACAAGTAATCCTGAGTGAAGGGTGGAAATAGCTAATCCAACAGTGCTTAAGAAGTCATATAGAAAGGTAACAGGCCCTTCAGCCCAAATGATCCGTGCAGACCAAAATGCCCATTCAATCTAGTCCCATTTGCCTGCAATGGGCCCTGATTGTTCTAAGTCTTTCCTATTCCATGCACCTGTCCAATTGTTAAAGGAATCCTTTTAGCCTGAAATGCCATTAAAGCTAAAGGACATTTTACCTCCATTTTCACACCTCCTGACACCCAGTGAAAACTGATCTAAGTCTTGCTACTCCAGCTAGGTTAGCACTTGAACTGAAGGCTATGGACCAAGTGTTCATAAGTGGGATTAGTGTGGGTTGGTAACTAATGGTTAATCTGGACATGGTGGGAGGAAGGACTATTTCTGTGTTCTGTGACTCTGACTCCAATGTTGAACTGTGATCAGCTTATTTTTCACGTACAATATTTAATATGTGGATATTATGGATTCACATCTGAACATAGATCATTACAAGCAGGAGGAAATATGCAGTTGCTGGAAATCCAAGCAATACACATAAAATGCTGGAGCAACTCAGCAGGCATCATCTAGGAAAAGAGTACAGAGGGTTTTGGCTGAAACCTTTCAGCAGGACTGCCTAGTATGGTCCCATGGCCAAAATACCATGCCGACTATAAGATTGCTCTAATCCTTCCTGCCGATATAGCCCTCCATTTTGTTTATCATCCATGTCTCCATCTAAGGGTTTCTTAAATCTCCTTACAATGGTACTAAATGGTATAAGATAGACAATTGAATATACTTGAACCTTTTCTCCTTGATGCTCAGAATCATGAACACAAGTAAATGCATTTACGTTTACATGCATTGATTGCTTCAATGTGGCATTGATGACGAGTTAAGCCCATTTATCCCATCGAATGTCATTCTCTTGTTTTATGTCCACTCCCTATAGGACAGCTGTTTATCAATGAGACCTCCCCGTCTTTCTTTTTATCTAGGTTTTCATTGGTTCTATTGTATTTCTTTGTTTTATTGTGAACACCTGCAAGAAAAATGAATCTTAGTATTGTATATCGAAACATAGAAAACATTCAGCCCTATACAGTTCCTTCGGCCCACAAAGCTGTTCTGAACATGTCCCTACCTTAGAACTACCTAGGCTTTACCCATAGCCCTCTATTTTTCTAAGCTCCATGTAGCCATCCAGGAGTCTCTTAAAAGACCCTATTGTTTCCGCCTCCATCACCGCTGCCGGCAGCCATTCCACGCACTCACTACTCTCTGCGTAAAAAACTTACCCCTGACATCTCCTCTGTACCTACTTCCAAGCACCTTAAAACTATGCCCTCTTGTGCTAGCCATTTCAGCCCTGGGGAAAAGCCTCTGGCTATTCACACAATCAATGCCTCTCATCATCTTATACACCTCTATCAGGTCACCTCATCCTCCGTTGCTCCAAGGAGAAAAGGCTGAGTTCACTCAACCTATTCTCATAAGGCATGCTCCACAATCCTTGCAACATCCTTGTAAATCGCCTCTGCACCCTTCCTATGGTTTCCACATCCTTCCTGTAATGAGGCGACCAGAATTGAGCACAGTACTCCAAGTGGGGTCTGACCAGGGTCCTATATAGCTGCAACATTACCTCTCCGCTCTTAAACTCAATCCCACGATTGATGAATGCCAATGCACCATATGCCTTCTTAACCACAGAGTCAATCTGCGTAGCAGCTTTGAATGTCCTATGGACTCGGATCCCAAGATCCCTCTGATCCTGCACACTGCCAAGAGTCTTACCATTAATACTATATTCTGCCATTATACGTGATCTACCAAAATGAACCACCTCTCATGTACCTGGGTTGAACTCCATCTGCCTTTTCTCAGCCCAGTTTTGCATCCTATCAATGTCTCGCTGTAACCTCTGACAGCCGTCCACACTATCCACAACACCCCCAACCTTTGTGTCATCAGCAAACTTACTAACCCTTCCCTCCACTTCCTTATCCAGGACATTTATAAAAATCACAAAGAGTAAGGGTCCCAGAAGAGATCCCTGAGGCACCCCACTGGTCTCCAACCTCCATGCAGAATATAGTTATGTTTGATGCCGACCACTGGTGTAGTGGTATCCATACTGGACTTCGAGGCGACTAGTGCTGGGTGTGAATCTGACTGGCTTCTTGCACACTTTCCATCCATGCTGGGTTGAGAGCATTGAGCTAGCAACTCGGCCTTGTAAAGAACAGACAATGTTGCTGCTCAATCCACAAGGCACGGAAAAGAATGACAAAAATGTACTTTGATGATAAATTTACTTTGAACTTTGAACACCAGTTGCCTATTTCTACTTGAAGTCAGAATGATAGAGGTAACTTTTTATTATAAAAGTCATCATCTCGCTTCATTTCTGAGAACAATCTTTATTCATGCATATGGTTGACTTCTGCCTGGAATAAGGGGCACGGTTGTTCATTAATATCTTACTTCAGTTTAGCTGCAACTCAAATATAATTTTACTTGAAAAACAAATTGAACAATTTAAGTGTAATACTGATATTTGATGTAATTTTTGCTCTAAGTTAAGATGGACCAATTGTGATCAAGGATAATGTGACAGCATGCTGCGATAGAGCATGATTAATTTATTTTTGATACAAATTACACTTTTGTGCAAAGTAACCCACTGGCAATAAATTTGATTTAATAAAAGATAAGTTTTTATTCCTGGTGAAGCAACAGTCAGTCACTTATTGCTAATTAAAATGTCGTTTTCAGGTTTCACGTGGGGTTTATGTTTGAATTTCATTCCTCGGCATAACAATTTGCAATATTGTAAGTTTCCAAGAGGTTGTAGAAATGTTACATTAAAACTAGCAAGCATTACCTGCCATGCATTACTACCTCTAACTTGGAACATGCTTTCAAGAATTTCAATTTCTGATTTTCACAGCCACTTTAAACATATGCACTTTAAACACATGCATATGTAAGCTGAAGACTTTAACATGCTCACTGATTATCTTTGGCTTGGACCTGACCCCACTGGATAACCATTGTGTGTACCTCTACTCTGGCTTCAAAGGCAATACATCCTTTCCCTGTTGGAATGTTCAGAAATGTACCCAGTGCTCTAAATAAGATCAAAGCAGGATTTTTATAAAGTAACAAAAATTCTTTCTCATGCCCAGTTGTAAAGGCCAGCGGGCATACCTTCTATTACTCACAATTACTGTGTTACATAAGATATATAAGAGCAGAAATAGTGAGGTTAATGTACAGATTAGTAGCTTAATTGGTCACATGGTATAATTGAGCAGTATTACTGTGCTGTATCTCCAAATAAAGTATCATCACGAGCTCTGGACCAAACAAAGAATTTCTGGCGTGGGCGTATTTTGATCTAAGCAATTGCCTTTGTGTAATCAACCTTTTACCACATTCAATAATTTAATTGCATAATCTTTAGCTAAATTGTGTTTACTTTAACAACCTCAATATGTAATCTTATGTACTTCCTTAGTGTCCATATAAAATATGTCCATCTTTCCATCCGCTATTTAAGTATTTTTCTAAAGCTCACTTGAATTACTTGATAACTCAGCTTTGCTTGTACAATTTATGACAGGAAGGAGTCTGTATAGAAAGGAGCATCCAAAACATTAGTGACTCTGAAGATCTATGACACAGATGTATCATATGTATGTGTTTGATTTAGAGAGACAGCGCAGTACCAAACATTTCTGGCCAAATTACTCCACATTGGTCCAATGAGCCCACACTGCTCAGTTACACCCATGTGACCAATTATCCCCATAAACCTTTGGAGTGATGGAGGAAACTGGAACAGCCAGTGAAAACCTATGGCTCTACAGGAAGAATGTATAAAGAAACAGTGATGTCTTTTACATTTGGTTTTAAAATAACATCAATTACCTTTAGTAATCCCTTCCCATGACAAAAGTAGTTTCTAGGTTCAAAGAGACAATAAGCCACAACATTCCAGCTTCTCTATCCGAGCAGAATCCACCATGGTAAGGTGCTAAGAAACATCAATCAAACAAGTGTACGTTGGAGAATTACTAGGTTCAGTAATATACACTCGGTGGCCACTTTATCAGGTATACAGAGACTATAAAAAGTATTCACCACCTCCCCCCCCCCCCCGGAAGTTTTCATGTTTTATTATTTTACAACATTGAATCACAGTAGATATAATTTGGCTTTTTTTGACACTGATCAACAGAAAAAGACTCTTTCATGTAAAAATGAAAACAGATCTCTACAAAGTGATCTAAATTAATTAGAAATATAAAGCACAAAATAATTGATTCCATAAGTATTCATCCCCATCAAGTCAGTATTTAGTAGATGCACTTTTGGCAGCAATTAAAGCCTTGGGTCTGTGTGGATATCAGCGTTATACATCTAAGCACTGCAATTTTCCCATTCTTCTTTACAAAACTGCTCAAGCTCTGTCAGATTGCATAGGGATCATGAGTGAACAGCCCTTATCAAGTACAGCCACAAATTCTCAATAGGATTCAGGTCTGGACTCTGACTGGGCCACTCCAGGACTTTAACTTTGTTGTTTTTAAGCTATTCCTATGTAGCTTTGGCTTTATGCTTGGGGTCATTGTCTTGCTGGAAAACAAATCTTCTCCCAAGCTGCAATTACAGCCACCACTGTGCTTCATGGTAGGGATGGTGTGTTTTTGATTATATGCAGTGTTAGCATTTAGTCTGATGGTCAAAAAGCTCAATTTTGGTTTCATCAGACCGTAGGACCTTCTCCCAGCTGACTTCAGAGTCTCCCACATGCCTTCTTGCGAACTCTAGCTGTGATACCATATGAGTTTTTTCAATAGTGGCTTTCTCTTTGCCACTCTCCCATAAAGCTGTGATTGGTGAAGCACCCAGGCAACAGTTGTTGTATGCACAGTGTCTCCCATCTCAGCCACTGAAGCTTTTAACTCCTCCAGAGTTGTCATAGGTCTCTTGTTGGTCTCCTTGATTTGGTGTGTCATACTAAAGGGAGTGAATACTTATTCAATCAATTATTTTGTGTTCTATATTTGTAATTAATTTAGATCACTTCGTAGAAATCTGTTTTCACTTTAACATGAAAGATTCTGTTTCTGTTGATCAGTATAAAAACAGATTAAATCCATTGTAATTCAATGTTATAAAACAATAAAACATAAAAACTGACAAGGGGGTGAATACTTTCTATAGGTTCTGTACTTGTACACCTGCTCATTAATGCAAATATCTAAACAGCTAATCATATGACACAACTCAATGCCTACAAACATGCAAACAGGCTCAAGAGATTCAGTTGTTGTTCAGACCAAATATTAGAATTGAGAAGAAATGTGATCCAAGTGACGTTGACTATGGAATGACTGTTGGTGTCAGACCGTGTGGTTTTAGTATCTCAGAAACTCCTGTTCTCCTGGGAGTTTCACGCATAAAAATTTCTAGAGAATGGAACAAAAAACAGTCATCCTGTGAGTGGCCATTCTGTGGACAAAAATGCCTTCTTAATGAGAGAGGTCAGAGGAGAATGGCCAGACTGGTTCAAGCTGACAGGAAGGTGACAGTAACTCAAATAAACATGTGTTACAACAGCGGAGTGCAGAAGAGCATCTCTGAACAAACAACACGTCAAACCTTAAAGTGGTGAGGTGCAGAAGTAGAAGACCACTTTATTAGGTACAGAAGTAGTCTAGTAGAGTGGCCACTGAGTGTAGATTCCTGATGCACAGATTGAACTAACGTGAACTAAGGGAGTCCTTTGCTCTTTTATCCATTTTCTCCAATGTATGTAGTTTAAATTATTCTTCAGTGAAGTGTAACTTAAAGCAAACATATTGGACCAAAGAGACTGCAAACGTAGGAATCTGAAGGAATTGTTTAAATTGATGTCTGGTTTCTGCAACATCTCAACTGAGCAGTCAATGGCCACTTTACTAGATACTTTCTGTACTACTAAAATCAGGAGATCAGCAGTTTCTGAGATACTCAAGCAACTCACCTGGCACCAACAATCATTCCACAATCAAAGCCACCTATATCACATTTCTTCCCCATTCTGATGTTAAGTCTGAACAACAACTGAGCTCTTTGACCATGTTCTTGTGCTTTTATACCTTGAGTTGCTGCCACATGATTGGCTGATTAGATACTTACATTAACGAACAGGTGTACCTACTAAGGTGGCCACTGAGTATATGCCATATTTTCCCATGATGGCCCTTTGAATCCAAACCAAGTAGTCCTATCAATCCCCATTCTCCCAGCAGTTTCTGAAATCCTCAAACTACCCCATCTGGCATCAACAATCATTCCACAGTCAAAGTCACTTAAATCACATTTCTTCCCCATTCTGATGTTTGGCCTGAGTAACAGCTCAACATTTAGACCCTGTCTGCATGCTTTTATGCATTAAATTACTTCCACCTGTTTGGCTGAATAGATATTTGCATTAAACGAGCAGGTTTAGAGAGGTACCTAATAAAGTGGCCATTGAGTGTATGTGTACAGCAAAGACTGACTGGCCTCACCTTCAGTATTCCATTATCTTCATTCCCGTTCCAAACCAGAACACCAATAAGTCTTTCTACATTCTCTATTTTGACGGGACATCAGAAGGCGCAATCCTTCTTTCTAAATCTTTTTATTAATATTAGTAATATGGACAGAATACAAATGATATATTGATAAAGAAATTACCAACATATAAATTCCATTACATATGAAAAAAACATACTTAATAGTTACAATATGAGTTTACCAAAACATAAGCCATAAAATATATGTATGAACATAAGTCTAAATATTTCATAATATATGATATAAAGAAAACAGAAAAAAGAAAGAAAAAAAATATAATGCCAAACTAGCTAATCTAATCTAATAATTAATATAGAAGAAAAAAGAAGCAAAAAAAAGAGAGAAAAAAAAGGGGGCTGTTTATAATATCTCACAAAAATAAGTATTCATCAATGCCGTCACTTCCGGTCCTCTCAAAATACATAAGCTAAAAGCTGGGAAATCAAATGAACTTGGCACAGGGTCATATTACATCATATGAAAATGTTGAATAAATGGTCTCCATAACTTTTCAAATTTAATAGAAGTCTCAAAAGTACCACTTCTAATTTTTTCTAAATTTAAACATAACATAGTTTGAGAGAACCAATTAAATACAGTGGGAGGATTAATTTCTTTCCAATTCAACAATATAGATCTTCTAGCCATCAGAGTTAGAAATGCAATCATTCGACGGGCAGAAGAAGATAAATGCAGTGAGTCTAAGATTGGTAAACCAAAAATTGCAGTAATAGGATGAGGTTGTAAATCGATATTCAAAACCGCAGAAATAATATCAAAAATATCTTTCCAATATTTCTCCAAAAATGAACAAGACCAAAACATATGAGTTAAAGACGCAATTTCAGAATGACATCTATCACAAATAGGACTAATATGAGAGTAAAAATGAGCTAATTTATCCTTGGACATATGGGCCCTATGTACGACCTTAAATTGTATTAATGAATGTTTGGCACATAACGATAATGTATTAACTAATTGAAGAATTCTATCCCAATTCTCACTAGAAATACTAAGACTAAGCTCTCTTTCCCAATCCTTTTTAGTCTTATAAAGAGGCTCTGAACGTATCTTCATAATTATATTATAAAGTTTTGAAATAAGCCCTTTTTGAAAAGGGTCTAATTCAAATAAACTCTCCAAAATATCTGAAGGCACAAAATTTGGAAACATAGAGAGTACAGAACTTAAAAAATGTCTAATCTGTAAATATCTAAAAAAATGAAATCTAGGCAAGTTATATTTGTTGGATAATTGCACAAAAGACATGAAACAAATATCTAAAAATAAATCAGAAAATCTTAGTAATCCCTTAGTTTTCCAAGCCGAATAAGCTTGATCTATAATGGGTGAAAAAAACAATTAGATACAATAGGACTATTTAAAACGAATTGAGTCAACCCAAAAAATCTCTAAAATTGAAACCATATACGCAAAGTATGTTTAACTATCGGGTTGTCAATTCGTTTTGGCAATTTAGAAAGAGCAAAAGGGAGAGAAGTCCCTAAAATAGAACCCATAGCATAAGCTGATACCGATTTAGTTTCTAAACTCACCCAACAAGGGCCAAAAGATCCACCCCCATCTTTCAACCAACATAACAAATATCTAATATTAACTGCCCAATAGTAAAATCTGAAATTAGGTAATGCTAACCCGCCTTCCTTTTTTGTCTTCTGTAAATATGTTTTACCTAACCTGGGATTTTTATTCTGCCATATATATGAAGAAATTTTAGAGTCAACATTAGTAAAAAAAGATTTCGGGATAAAAATTGGTATCGCTTGAAAAATATATAAAAACTTAGGTAAAATAACCATCTTAATAGCATTAATCCTACCTATTAGGGAAAAGATAAAGGTGACCACTTAGTAAACAAACCTTTAATCTGATCAATTAAGGGTAAAAAATTAAATCTAAATAAATCTTTATGGGTTTTTGTGATTTTGATCCCTAAATAAGTAAAAGAGTCATTAACTAATTTAAAAGGCAAATTTCCATAAATTGGGACCCGTTTATTCAAAGGAAACAATTCACTTTTATTAAGATTTAACTTATACCCAGAAAACTCACTAAATTGAGCCAATAATGATAAAACTGCTGGAATGGATTTCTCCAGGTTAGAAATGAATAGTAATAAATCATCTGCATACAAAGATAACTTATGAATATCTGTTCCACGATTAATACCCAAAATATTCTGTGATTGTCTGATGGCAATTGCCAAAGGTTCTAAGGCAATGTTAAATAGTAATGGACTAAGAGGACATCCTTGTCTAGTGCCCCGAAATAAGCGAAAAAGGGAGATCTTTGATTATTGGTAAACACTGAGGCTATTGGAGTATGATAAATCAATTTAATCCATGATATAAATATCGGACTAAAATTAAGCTTCTCCAACACATTAAATTAGTAAGGCCATTCAACTCTATCAAATGCTTTCTCCGCATCTAATGAAATCACCCATTCTGAAGTGTCATGTGAGGGAGTATAAACAATATTCAACAATCTCCTAATGTTAAAAAAAGAATAACGATTTTTAATAAAATCAGTTTGATCATCAGAAATAATTTGGGGTAATACCTTCTCCAATCTAGATGCCAGTAACTTGGAAAAAATCTTGGAGTCTACATTCAATAAAGATATAGGTCTATAAGAAGCACAGTTAGTAGGGTCTTTATCTTTCTTCAATATTAAAGAAATGGAAGCTCTATAAAAAGATTGTGGCAAATTCCCCAATCTAATGGCTTCCTCAAAAACCTTACCTAACCAAGGGGAAAGAGTAGCGGAAAAAAATTTAAAAAATTCAACTGTATAACCATCTGGACCCGGTGCTTTCCCGGAATTCATTGAGGAAATAGCCCCTTTAATTTCTACATCCGTAATAGGAGTATCCAATACCAAAAGATCATCAGATGATAATCTTGGAAAATTTAATTTCCCAAGAAAATCAGACATTGTATTATGATCTTGAGGAAATTCAGATTGATACAGGGAGGTATAGAAGTCTTGAAATGCCTTATTTATCTCATCATGATTAACTGTCAGATTCCCATTCTGCTGACCAATCTTAGTTTAACGTTTAACCAAAGCATTCTTCAATTGACTAGCTAAGTTTACCAGATTTATCACTATGTATGTAAAAATCAGATTTAGATTTCATTAATTGATTTTCAATTGAGGATGTAAGTAATAAACTATGTTCCATTTGAAGTTCAACCCTTTGTTTGTAAAGCTCCTTACTAGGAGCAATCGAATATTTCTTATCAATCTCTTTAATTTTATCAACCAATAAGAGAGTTTCCATCTTAGTATGTTTCCTCAAACCAACAGAATAAGAAATAATCTGTCCAAGTATATACGCTTTAAAAGTGTCCCAAAGTGTTCCGCAGCAAATATCATCTGTAGAATTAGTTGAAAAGAAGAAGTCGATCTGCTCCTCCATAAATTTTATAAAGTCAGATTCTTGCAACAAGGTAGAGTCAAATCGCCATTGTCTAGCATTAGAAGCTGTATCTGTAAATTTCATAGAAAGTAATAATGGAGCATGATCAGAGATAGCTATAATATCATAGTTACAACCAATTACCAATGGAATAAAACAAGAGTCTACAAAAAAAATAATCAATTCTCGAATAAGAGTGATAAACTTGTGAGAAAAAAGAAAACTCTTTGTCATTAGGATGCCAGAATCTCCAAATATCAAAAACTCCATTGTCAGTCAAAAAAGAGTTAATACAAGTGGTTGACTTATTAGGTAAAGTCTGAATAGATAAAGATTTATCCATTAGAGGATTTAAACAACAATTAAAGTCACCACCCATTATTAACTTATATTTGTTTAGATTGGGTAAAGAGGTAAATAAAGACTTAAAAAAAGTCAGGACAATCCACATTTGGAGCGTAAATATTAACCAAAGCAACCTTTTTATTACAAAGTAAACCCGTAATTAACAAAAATCTGCCATTTGGATCCGAAAAAATATCATGTTGAACAAATAAAATAGAGGAGTCAATAAAAATTGAAACTCCTTTTACTTTAGCATTCGAATTTGCGTGATACTGTTGACCCCGCCAAAATCTAAAAAAACGAAATTTGTCCTCCTTCCTCACATGAGTTTCTTGTACAAAAATGATATGAGCATTAAGTCTTTGGAATACTTTGAAAATCTTCTTTCATTTAATTGGATGATTTAAACCATTACTATTCCAAGACACAAAATTAATGATCTGAACAATAATTCTAAAATCAACCCTTTGGTATAGAAAGGGTTAACCAACTTATAAACTCATGCACCCGGAAGAGGAACAAAAGTAAAGAGAAGACCCAGAAGTGACGACAACACAGACATATTTGAAGTTCAAAAACAGCCCAAATAAAAAAACTAACACAAATTGGTACAAAAAAAATAGAATTAGAAAACAGAACATCCCCCCACCCCCCAAGAAAAAGAGAAAAAGCCAAAATATGACTTAAAAAGGGAAAAAGTAAGACTAATCCTACCCCCTGTCAGCTGAAGACAGAAGGCGCAATCTATGTAAGAAAAAAACCTACTGCAACATTGACAGAAATGCAAGTTGCCAACTGTTACAGTGGCCAATATTTATTTCTCAATCAGTGTCTGCATCTAATGATATTGTTGCTTTTCGGGCCAATAATGGGAATTGTGGGTAAATTAGCTACTTTGTTTCCAACATTACAACTGTGATTACACTCATGCAAGGAGCATCATGAACAAAGTGGATGAGCTTAGAGCGTGGATCAGTACTGGGAGTTATGATATTGTGGCCATTACAGAAACTTGGTTGGCTCAGGGGCAGGATTGGTTACTTCAAGTGCCAGGCTTTAGATGTTTCAGAAATGACAGGGAGGGAGGCAAAAGAGATGGGGATGTGGCACTGTTGATCAGAGATAGTGTCACGGCTGCAGAAAAGGAGAAAGTCATGGAGGGATTATCTACGGAGTCTCTGTGGGTGGAAGTTAGAAACATGAAGGGGTCAATAACTCTACTGAGTGTTTCTTATAGACCACGCAATAGTAACAGGGATATCAAGGAGGAGGCAGGGAAACAGATTCTGGAAAGGTGTTTGTTAGGGGTATTCAGGAAGGTTTCCTGACCTAATATGTAGATTAGCCTACAAGAGTGGAGGGTGTACTTGATCTGGTATTGGGAAATTAACCTGGTCAGGTGTCAGGTCTCTCAGTGGAAGTCCATTTTGGAGATAGTGATCACAATTCTATTTCCTTTACCATTGCATTGGAGAGGGATAGGAACAGACAAATTAGGAATGTGATGAAGGAGAAGATCCTGAGAGGCAAGATTTATAAACATTTGGAGAGGCATAATATTATTAGGAATAGTCAGCATGGCTTTGTCAAAGGCAGTTTGTGCCTGATGAGCCTGATTGAATTTTTTAAGGATGTGACTAAACACCTTGATGAAGGTAGAGCAGTAGATGTAGTGTATATGGATTTCAGCAAGGCATTTGATAAGGTACCCCATGCAAGGCTTATTGAGAAATCAAGGAGGCATAGGATCCAAGGGGACTTTGCTTAGTGGATCCAGAATCGTCTTGCCCACGGAAGGCAAAGAGTGGTTGTAGATGGGTCATATTCTGCATGGAGGTTGGTGACCAGTAGAGTATCTCAGCGATTTGTTCTGGGACCCCTTACTCTTCATGAGTTTTATAAATGACCTGGATGAAGGAGTGGAGGGATGGGTTAGTAAGTTTGCTGATGACACAAAGGCTGTAGGTGTTGTGGATAGTGTGGAGAGCTGTCAGAGGTTACATCAGGACATCGATAGGATGCAAAACTGGGCTGAGAAGTGGCAGATGGAGTTCAACCCAGATAAGTATGAGGTGGTTCATTTTGGTAGGTAAAGTCTGATGATAGAATATGGTATTAATGATAAGACTCTTGGCAGTGTGGAGGATCAGAGGGATCTTGGGGTCCAAGTCCATAGAACACTCAATGCTGCTGCACAGCTTGACCGTGAGGTTAAAAAGGCATATGGTGCATTGGCCTTCATCAACCATGGGATTAAGTTCAAGTGCCAAGAGATAATGTTACAGAAGGATGTGCAAACTATAGAGAGGATGCAGAGGATGTTGCTTGGATTGGGGAGCATGCCTTATGAGAATAGGATGAGTGAACTTGACCTTTTCTCCTTGGAGCGATGTGAGGTGACCTGATAGAGTTGTATAAGATGAAGAGAGGCGTTGATCATGTGGATAGTCTGTGGCTTTTTCTTAGGGCTGAAATGGCTAACACGAAAGGGCAGCTTTAAGGTGTCTGGAAATAGGTACAGAGGAGATGTCAGGGGTAAGTTTTTTACGCAGAGAGTGGTGAGTGCGTGAAATAGGCTGCCAGTGACGGTGGTGGAGGCAGATACAATAGGGTCTTTTAAGAGACTCCTGGATAGGTAGATAGAGCTTAGAAAAATAGAAGGCTATGTGTAACCCTAGGTAATTTCTAAAGTAAGGACATGTTCAGCACAGCATCATGGGCCAAAGAGTCTGTACTGTACTGTAAGTTTTGTACGTTTCTATGTTTCTGTGTTTTCCACGATACAGTTGTAGTTGATGCCTTGACATCTTCCTTTGAAACATTCAATATAAATCTTACTTCATCTACCTCATCTTTGCTGTCACATACTGTCTTCCAAAGCCTTATCATCTTCATTTATATGTGCCCATCACTGGCAAAACCCATTGGCCCTCAAAAACGTGGTAGTTGGTGGCCTACATATTTGAATGTGTGAGGTGGAAGTACTCCCTGAGTACAATGCTTTTGACATGACGGAGTAGCCCACTGGGCCTGTACAGAGGCAAGTAAGAAGTTCACCACTCCAATGTGGCCCTGAAGTCACCATATTTTTTGGTACAGCTGTACACCTGCTCGGTATTGCAAATATCTAATCAGCCAATAATATGGCAGCAACGCAATGCATAAAAACATGGAGACATGGTCAGAAGGTTCAGTTGTTGTTCAGACTAAACATCCAAAAGGGAAAGAAGTACAACTTTGACTGTAGAGTGAGATAAATTGTTGTCAGACAGGGTGGCTCAACTATCTCAGAAATTACTGATCTCCTGGGATTCTCATAGATAGCAGTCTCAGGAGTTTAGAGAGTATGGTGCGAGAGACAAAAAGAATCTAGTAAACAGTAGCTCTATGTGCAAGCTCATTGTTAATGAGAGAAGTCAGAGGAGAACGGCTACCCAGCATCCTTTGTTTCCTCCCACACTCTGAAGGTGTACAGGTTAGTAGGTTAATTGCTCACATGGGTATAATTGGACAGAGTGGGCCCATTGGGCTGGAAGGGCCTGTTACCATGCTGTATCTTGAAATAAAATATCATCACAAGCTCTGGACCTAGCAAAGGATTTTTGGAGAACTGCAATTTAAGCAATTGTCATTGTGCAACCAACCTTTTACCCCATTCAATAATTTAATTGCATAATCTTTAGCTACATTGCATTTACTTTAACAACCTCAATATGCTATCTTATCAAGTACTTCCTAAGTGTCCATATAAGATGCATCTACAGAGTTTCCACTAGCCACTTAACTTAAGTATTTTTCTAAAGTTCACTTGAATTACCTGATAACTCATGTGCAGTTTATGACAGGAAGGAGTCTGCATAAAAAGGAATATCCAAAAAGTAGTGAAAGACTTTTCAGATCTATAACACTGAACTTTATATTTATTTATTTTATTTGGAGAGACATCACAGTAATGAGCCCTTCTGGCCCAATGAGTCCACACCCATGTGACCAATTACCCCGTAGGTCATTGGAGTGTGCGAGGAAACTGAAGCACCCGAAGAAAACCTATGCAGTCATGGGGAAAAGGTAGAAACAAGCAGTGGTGGGATCGAGAATAGCCCCTCTATCTGATTTTAACAAGACATCAATTACTATTAGTTTTCCCTCCCCATGCCAAAACTAATCTCTTGGTTTGAAAAGAGTTAATAAGCCACAAAAGTCTAGCTTCTCTATCCTAGCCATAACCCTCCATAGTAAGACCCTAAGCAACATCTCTCAAGCAAGCGTAGTTGGAGATTTACTATATTCCCACTCAAGACATTTGTTGGGTTTAATAATATGCATTCAGTGGCCACTTTATTAGGCACACATGTACACATGTTTGTTAATGCAAATATCGTATCAGCCAATAATGTGGCAGCAAGTAGGTGCATAAAAATATGCAAACACGATCAAGAGATTCAGTTGTTAGAATGGAGAAGAAATGTGTTCTAAGTGACTTTGACCACAGAATAATTGTTTCTGAAAGACAGAATGGTTTGAGTATTCCAGGAACTGTAGATCTCCTTGGGTTTTTACACACTGTGGTCTCTGGAGTTTATAGAGAATGGTGTGAGAAGCATAAGAAAAATATACAGTGCATGGCAATTCTGAGGACGATAATACCTTATTAATGAGAGAGGTCAGAGGAGAATGGCTGGACTGGTCCAAGTTGACAGGAATGTGACAGTAACTCAAATAATAGCACATGACAACAGCGGTGTGCAGAAGAGCATTTCTGAATGCACGACATGTCAAACATTGAAGTGGATGCGCCACAGGAGCAGAAGGTCACACCAGGTTCCACTCCTGTGCCTCAGAAAATAGTCACTAAATCTACATGGCATGGAATGGGAAAGGAAGCCATTGCTTCGTTTCTACAGTCATAACTTCACACAGCATAGAGACAACGTTCTGGAATTGGAATCAGAATTAGTTCATTACTGTCACATGTGCTGAGGTACAGTGAAAAGCTTGTCTTTTATATTGTTCCTACAGATCAAATAAGTTCACAGTGCATGGAGGTAGAACATGACAAAACAATAACAGAATAGCGAATATAGAATATACAGCTACAAAGCAGGTGCAGTGCAGCTGCAGGGTCATAGGTCTATGCTGACATGACAACATCCCAATACAGTTCCCATTTATGAGCAGTTAGACTATAAGACACAGGAGCACAATCAAGCCATTCAGACCATTGAGCCTGCTCCACCATTCTATCATGGCTGATTTGTTATCCCTCTCAACCCTATTCTCCTGCCTTCTCCCTGTAATCTTCAACACCCTTATTAATCAACAACCTATCAACCTCCAGTTTAAATATATCCATGACTTGGCCTCCATGGCCATCCATGGCAATGAATTCCACAGATTCACCATCATGTGGATGCAGAAGTTGCTCCTCACCACATTTCTAAACGACATCCTTCCATCTCCATGTCCATTCTATTTAGGCTTTTAAACTTTCGATAGATTTCAATGAGATCCGGCCCCTCATTCTTCTAAACTCCAGCACATACAGGCCCAGAGCCAGCAAACTCTTGCAATACATTAACCCTTTCATTCCCAGGATCATTCTTAGGAATCTCCTCCGAACCCTCTCAATTCCAGCACATCCTTTTTTTAGGTAAGTTTAGAAAATAGTCTCCACCTTTATTCTTTCTGCCAAAGTGAATGAACATGCACTTTCCTCCCCTTGACAAGCTAAGTGTTAGTTAAATGTTGTGAGAGTACCTGCCTCACCCATTTCCTCAGGAAGTAAATTACTGACTTCATCCAATGTCTGATGAAAGAAGTCTCCTTCCAAAGAGCACTTCTAAGAACTCTTCTAATATTCTTGCTCCTCATCTTAAACCCATACCCTTGGCCATCTCTGTCTTGAGGATATCTTCTTACTCTCCATCTAATTGGTTCCCGTCGTATTTTTGGATACAATGCTGAAGAGCATTGGGTGGCTGCTCATGTTATTAAAATTTTTTAAATATATTTTGGAATATCCTGGAAATGAGCAGTTGGCCAGCCATCTGTGGACAGAGAGTTGACATAATGTTTGAGTACAGTGTGTGACATCAGGACAAACCTTACCTTCTTGAAAGCCATCTCACACAGCTTTGTCCATTGCCATTTCTTCCCAATATGTAGTAAAGAATTCATAAGGTGGAACACAGTAGCCAGGTTTGACAGGAGCCTGTTAGAGTAATTGAAAAATCCTGAAAAACACTACAATCGTGGAATGTTCTTTGACCTTGGGGTATCCATCACTGCTTGAATTTACTTAGCACACATACTTAAGTCTTGTATGTCAATGGCAAGTGATGTTTGGGTTAAAGAATTCATCCTCATTGTGTGTCATGCTTTGAGTCCATGATCTTCTAATCTTTTAAAAACTGTCCTTAGATTTTGGAGATGTTCCTTATTGTCTTTACCAGTAGCACTGAGTGCCTGGGCAGCCTTGCAGCACCCAGTCCATAGCTTTCTTCCTAATAATAATTCTATTAATAAGCCTATTAATATTAATACTAATAATAAGCCTATTATAACAATAAAGCTCTCTGTGAGTGTTTATGGTGGGAAGCACATCGGACTCTACTTGCATCTCCTTCTGCATACAGGTCACAGCTAAGTCCATTTTGCTGAAGTGTTTTCATTCAAAACAGTTTGCAAGGGTGTCCTCGTTCCTGGGCAGAGGGTATTGATCTACTTTCAGAACTGGGTTGATGGTGACCTTAAAATCACCACAGATCCAGTCGAGCCCATTCTTCTTGGCTACTGGGACCAATGGCATTGCCCATGGGTTCCACTCAAATTTGGAAAGAATTCCTTTAGTCTACTCACTTGCTCCTTTACCACAAATTGTGTATGGAACCATCAGGGCTTCAAAAAACTTGGGGGGTGGAGTACAGCACTTTCATTTAGCACTATTTTACTCCTGATATATTTGAGTTTTGAAATGCCATCCTTGAAAACTGCTGTGGCATTATTCAGCAGCTTTCTTAATTCGCTTTCAATTAACTCTCTTGCAGGGGGTGTGGAATGTAAATAGTGGATCCAATCAAATTGTAGTGTCATAGCCACCCATGACCCCACAATGCTGGTCTCCGGCTTTATCACATATAAGTCCAAAGTGGCTTGTTGGTTGTTGTATTTCACTGTTACAATGTCATTCCCACAGAAGTTACATTTTCACCAATATACGTTTTTCATTGGAAATCTTCAGGCTTCAGTTCAGTTTCTTTGAAAGGCCGTTCAAATGCCCTTTGTGGAATTACTGAAACTGTGGAGCCAGTGTCTAATTTTATCTTAATTAATCTGCCATTCACTTCTGGTATAAGCCATATTGCTTGTGTATTGTTAGTTTCACATTGTAAATCTCAAGGTTATTCAGTCCTCAGTCATTCTTATACTCATTATCAGATTTTCAGCAACAGCATGCAGATTAGTGCTCTTTTTGAAATGGTAACTTTGCTTTTTATCTTTTGCTCTTCTCTGTGTAGTCCATTTATTTTTGTCTGCCAGACATGCTCTTTGTATTTGTGCAACTCTTGTGTATTTGCTGCAAGCTTTGCCTTTAAACCTGTTTAGGTCTGGTGTTAGTGAGCCCCTGCCACAATAGTAATGTAAATTGTTTGGCCAGGCAGTTATCTGTTTAGACATTGCAATTAGTTCATGCTCACATTCATTCATGACTACAACACACTTGTCTCTCTGACTCTTGTTTCCATTGATACAGTGATTTCAACTGCTCTTTTAAATGTGAGTTTTGCTCCAGATAGGAGCCATTTTTGATTGCTTTCTTGTAAGATTTCACCCACTAAACAGTATCAGTGCACCATGAACCAATTACTAAACTGACAATGCTCACACAATTTCTTCAATTCAGAGATATACATAAAATTGACTCCTTTTCCTTTTGATTCCACTTATGAAAGCTAAGGCATTCTGCAATTAACAGTGGTTTTGGTTGTAAATGTTCCTAACTTACTTATACAGTATCAGCAAAGCTCGTTTTGACTGGCTTTGTTGTAGCAGTTAAACTTCTAAGCAAACTGTATGCTCTTCCATCTCTTACGATTAGCAAAACCGGAAATCATTTCTCATTGGCTATTTAATTTCCTTCAAAGTACAGCTCATTTTATTCAGTATACATCAGCCTGTTAAGCATTGTGCAATTGAACACATTTATCTTTACAATATAGCCAGCCATTTCTACTCTTATTGTTATCGATGGTTATTACTGTCTGCTACTCACTGTTTATGAACCAGCGAATTTCTTCCATTTTCTGCCTTTTTTTAAAAACTGTACCAACTTTCTTCCACCTTCAACATAAAAAAACCTGCACTTTTTTTTAAACTCCAAACTCTTGTGCTTCAAAGCCATCTCGCATTCATTTTAAAAGTTACTCATCCCTGCTGTTCTTTTTTGTAACTCCATAAGCTAATCAAGAAAAAACACAGGAGACTGGCAGATGCATATCTACTTCATTTTTACTTTTATAGTGACTTGGTAGCATCATGATATATGTCATTCACATATTTTAACATATCTCCCATAATCAATTATGTAAAGAAAATAATTATTATTCAAACAATAATATTCTAATATTACTGAAATATAAAGTACACCACATAAACATCCAGGATATGTGAACCACCTGAGGACCCACCAATAAACAACACTTCAATAGAACACCATACTTGATTCAAGTGATCGCTCTACTAGAGCTGATAACATGTTGCTGATGCTTTTAAGGAAGGATTGATCACAATTGATCCAGCGGGGGAATATAATGGAAAAACTTGCTTGAGAGCAAAGGAGGAAGAGTGGAAGCTGTAAGTGGGGCATGTACAGCACAGCACTTTCATTAAGTCAATAAAACTCTACGCACTGGATATCTGAATGAAAAGAAATGTGAGATGTACTCAACATGTCAGGAAGGAACTGCATAAAAAGCTGAGTTCATTTATGAAAGTACAAGTTTCTGGAACCTGGTGTAACACACAAAGCTCTGGATGAACCTGTGGGTCAGGCATCACCAACATTGCTGACCAAGTCTATTCATAAGACCAGTAGATCATTAGTGATAAGGACAGAGCTGCCTGTGGCATTGAATTCCACAGATTCAGCACCCTCTGCCTAAAGAAATTCTCCTCATCACCATTCTAAATGGATGTCCCTCTATTCTGAAGCTGTGCCTAGACTCCCTACTGTAGGAAACATCTTCTCCACATCCAGTCTACCTAGACCATTCAACATTTGACAGGTTTCAATGAGCTCCCCCTTCATTCTTCTAAATTCCAGAATTCCTAGAGCCATCAAACACTCCTCATACAATAACATTTTCATTCCCTGAAATATTCTCACAAAGCTCCTCTGAACCCTCAGCACATCTTTTCTCAGATAAAGGGTCCCGAACTGCTACAATAGTCCAAGTGCATCTGACCAATCCCTGATAAAGCCTCAGCATTACATCTTGCTTTTATATTCCAGTTTGTCTCAAACAAATGCTCACTTTGCATTTGCCTTCCTCACCACTGACTCAACCTGCAATTTAACCTTTAGAGGATCCTGCACGAGGACTCCCAAGTCTCTTGCAACTCAAATTTTAGACTTATCTGCCTGCTTAGGAAATACATTTCTGATTCTTCGACCAAAGTGCATGACCATAGACTTCCTGATATTGTATTCCATCTTGCACTTGTTTGCCTATTCTCCTAATCCATCTAAGTCCTTCTGCAGCCTCCCTGGTGTAGCTTTTCATTGATTTTGTTGTATTTCTTTATACAACTGTGAGTGCCTGCATAAAGATATATTTCAGGTTATTATCTGGTAACCTACACTCTGTGGCCACTTTATTAGGTATGCATGTGCACCTGCTTGTTAATGCAATTACCTAATCAATCAGTCATTTGGCAGCAACTCAATGCTTAAAAGCATGCAGACATGGCCGAGAGGGTCAGTTGTTGTTCAGACCAAACATCAGAATGGGGAAGAAATACGATCTAGGTGACTTTGACCAAGGAATATTGTTGGTGCCAGACAGAGTGGTTTGAATATTTCAGCTGCTGCTGATCTTCCAGGATTTTCACACACATCAGCTTCTAGAGTTTACAGAAAATGGAGTTAAAAAACCCCCAAAAAAAATCATCCGGTGTGCAGCTGTTCTGTGGGCAAAATTGCCTTGTTACTGAGGGGTCAGAGGAGAATGAATGTACATAATAGAGTGGCAATGAGTGCATACATACTATGATAATAAACTTTGAACTTTAGTACCAGACATTGTAAAGGCAGTAACCTCTTGCTCTTCTTTTAATATTCGCTTTGCTTCCAACTCTGCTAACTGCAGTTGGGCCATTTGCCTACAACTAGAGAAAAAGTGACACTTGTTTTGTTAGACACAGCTAAAAATGGATCCAAATTAGAGCCTGACATAATTGTACTGATAATTGCCACCCCTGCTGGTGTGCAGCAAGGCAGGCTGCACCTTCAACTGAAGCAGTTAAAAAAAACCTCTGCATTGATTTTTAGTAGGAATCATTACTTTAAGTGACAAGAAAATATTGAAGCATGTTTCTCACCACACTGCAGTCAATGGATTTAAGTTGAGCTTGTGATGGGGCTTTTAAAGATATGATGACTAAAACCACAGAACAGATGTCTTATTAAGGAGAATGAAAAGTCTTTTGACAAAATGAAAATTTGCTTAATGAATAAGATATCAACCGATTTGCAATGAGAAGCTTGACTATCTTGAGCCTGGTTGTTCAAAAATCCTCTCAAATTTCCATGAAAATTAGTATCTGAAATGGCTACACCTCAGAAGGGTGTTGTTTATATGAGAATGCAAATGAATTACAGTTCGTTGCCAGGAGAACAGATTGAGCAAACACTTAGAATATGCTGCCTATAGTGGGTTGCCTGAGAATTCTGCCTTTCAATTACCAAAGTGTGATTTAGAGGCTAACTTTGTGAGAACTATTTGAATATATTACTGTCTTGAGGCAATTACTGCAAGAGTTGACCTTTGGCCAAGTATCAACCATGCCAATAAATAGTAATTAAGGGGAGTGAGTAATCTGAAGGGTTGGAACATTATAGTTTTACCTTTGAGATTTAGGCTAAGAAGCTGGACAGATGGAATGATTGTCCTGATGTCGGCTAATGCAAAAATTTCTAGTGGTTATGCCAATTAATTCTGCAGAGGCTGTGAAGTCTCCTGGTTGTGTGGAGATGAAGAATTTCAAGGTTCTGATCATAGCATATTCTTTGGAAATCTCCCTAAATAAGGAATTGTTCACACCATACATATCAGTAGTTTTGGGATGCTTATCTATCAAAAGATGTGCTGGCATTGGAGAGCATTGAGAGGATGTTCATGATTCCAGGACTGAAAGGGTTAATGTATGAAGAGCACGTGATGGATCTGGGCCAGTACTCAGTGGAAGTCAGAAGAATGAGGGGATGATCTATCAAATAGAGTGGATGTGGAGAAGATGTTTCCTGTAGTGCGGGAGTCTCGGACCTGAGGGCAAGGCCTTAGAATGGGGGGGGGGGGTGCATTTAAAACAGAGATGAGGAGGAATTTCTTTAGCTAGAGGGTGGTAAGACTGTAGAACTCATTGCCAAGGATGGCTGTGGAGGCCATCATTGGATTTATTGAAAGAGAAGGTTGATAGGTTCTTGATTATTTAGGACATCAAAGGTTACAGGGAGAAGGCAGGGGAATGGGGGTTGAGTGGGATAATGAATTAACCATGATAAATGGTAGAGCATACTCAATGGACTTAATGACCTAATTCTGCTCCTGTCTTCCTTGGTTATTATGGTCTTTTGGAGATGTGTGAGGTAAGTTCTTTTTTTACAGAGAGAGAGAGATGGAAGCTTGAGGTAGTCGTGGAGGCTACTATGATAGAGGCATTGGAGAAGCTCTTAGATAGGCCCATGAACATGCAGAAAATGGAAGGATATAGATGGAACGAACTAGTTTATTTGGGCAGTTGATAACTAATTTAATTAGTTTGGCACAAAATTATAGGACCTAAAGACTCCTATGCTGTACTCTTCTACGTTCTATAGCCTTCCTCTTACAATAAAGCATACAAACAGTCTAATGAACGAAACATGAATAATCCCAGAATTCTTTGAACATAGAACACAGCAGCAAAGTACAGGCTCTTCAGCCCACAATGTTGTGTGAACCTTTTCTACTCTAAAATCAATCTAACCCTTCCCTTCTACAGAATTGTCATTTCTCTATTGTCCATGTGCCTATCAAAGAACTTCTTAAAAATCCCTCATGTTTCTGCCTCTAACAGCATTTATGACCGGGCATTCAAGACACCCACCTCTCTGTATAAAAACTAACCTCTGACATCTCCCCTATATCTTCCTCTAATTAGCTTAAAATTATGTCCAGTCATATAGGCCATTTCCACCTTTGGAAAACGTCTCCAGCTTGTCTCTTTATCAATGCATCTAATCATCTTGTACACCTCTGTGAAGTCACATCCTATTCTTCTTTACTCCAAACAGAAAAGCCCAAGCTTTCTCAACCTATCCTCATTAGACATGCTCTCCAATCCAGGTAGCATCCTGGTGAATCTCCTCTGCACCCTTTCAGAAAGGTGACCAACCCTGAGTCCAGGGAACATTTGCCAGTAACCAGGAAAGGGTGAGCGGTTTCAGGTTCCTGGGTATCAACGTCTTTGAGGATCTACCCTGTGCCCAACATACTGAAGCAATTACAGAGAAATCACTACAGCAGCTATATTTCATTAGGAGTTTGAGGAGACAAGGTATGTTACCAGTAACACTCATAAATTTCGACAAATATACTGTGAAGAGTATTATAACATTGCATCGCCATCTGGTATGGAGGGGGCACTGTAGAGGACTGGAAAAAGATGAGGGAATTTGCACATTTAACCAGCTCCATCATGGGCACAAGGTTCCTCAGCATCCAGGGCACCATCAAAATACGATACCTCTATAAGACATCATTAAGGAACGCCATCACCCAAGACACACTTTCTTCTCATTACTACCATCAAGGTGGAGGAACGAAAGCCTGAAGAGAGGGAGACATACACACACACACTTACTTGCTTACTTTCAGGAACAGCTTCTTCCTTTCCACCATCGAAATTCTGAATGAAAAATAAATCCATGAACACTACTGCACTACTTTTTCTTTCTTTTTATACTACATTCTCCTTCTGGGAAAAAAACCCTCTTCTTCACCTCTTCCCCTCTTCTTTTATTTCCTTTTACCTCTTCTCACTTGCCTATCACTCCCTTGGGTCCCTTTCTCCTTTGTTCCACTCTCCTCTCCTATCAGGTTCCTTCTTCTCTAGCCCTTTACCTTTCCCACCCACCTGGCTTCACCTGTCACCACCGAGCTATCATCCTGCCCTCCTCCCCACCTTTTTATTCTGCCATCTTCCCCTTCCTTTCCAGTCCTGAAGAAGGGTCTCAGCCTAAAATATTGACTGAAGCTCCCTGACTTGCTGAGTTCCTCCAGCATTTTTTGTGTGTACTTTGGTTTTCCAGCATCTGCAGAATTTCTCATGTTTATATTTAATTTAATTTAATTTTTTTACATATACATGTACTTCTTATTGTAATTTATAGTTTTTATCATTACATGTTGCAAAGCACTGCTGTCACAAAACAATTTTATGACATTTGCCAGTGGTATTAAACCTGATTCTGACAATTGAACACAAGTGGTGGTCTAACAAGGGTTTCAACAGAGCTGCACCATTAACTCTTGGCTCTTGACTCAATCCCAGTATTAATGAAGGCCAACATACCATTTGCCTCCTGAACAGCCCTAGCAACCTGTGTGGTAATTTTGAGGGATCCATGGATATGGACCTGATCCCTCTGTTTCTCCACACTGCTAAGAATCCTGCCATTAAGACGGCATTCTGCTTTCAAATGCAGCCTTCCAAAATGAATCACTTCTCACTTTTCTGGTTGAACTCTAACAGCAATTCAATGGTCATAAGGATATAGAAGTGGCAGGAATAGGCCATACTGCACGTTGGGTCTGTTCTGCCACTTGATGATATCATGGCTGAGTTGATTGCTGGATTTAACTCCACACTCTTGCTGATTTTCCTGAATCCTTGATTCCAATGTGTTTCAAATATCTGTCCATCTCTGCCTTGGATATATGTAATGATCCAGCATCCCTCCATAAGTTCACAACATCCCTGACTGCCTTCAGTGGATGACTCTTTGCTGTCTGGTTCTTGGAATATTATTTTGGAAAACATCCACCCTGTCAAGTCCCCTCAGAACATTACTTTACAATGAGATAATCTCTCATTCTTCTCAACTTTATCCCACACCTATCAGAAAAGAATGTTTTCAAAGATGACCTATATTTGTCACATGTACCTTGAATGTTCAGTGAAATGGTCTCTGCTTCAAATCAAATCAGTGAGAATCGTGCTGGCCAGCCCATGTGTTGCCAGGCTTCCAGGGTCAACATAGCATGCCCACAACTCACTAATCCTAATCTTTTTGTAATGTGGCAGGAAACCCATCCAGTCAGAATCAGCATTTATTATCACCCGATTGTGAAATTTGTTAACTTAGCAGCAGCAGTACAACACAATACATGATAATATAGAAAGAAAATGAAACAGAGTATATGTACAAACTCCTCGCAAACAACGGGAGGAATTGAACTCCAACCTTAGAGATGGTATTGTAAACTCAACCAGCTCCATGACTGCACCAGCCTCCCCAGTACCTCAAAAAGACGGCATCCATCATTAAGGACCCCTATTACCCAGAGCTGATGTTGTAATAGTGTTACACTAACCACTGTGCAACTATGCCACCCCACTTCCTTGGTTGGAAGGCAGGAATCCAAAGGATGCCCCGTGTGGATTTTCAGATTGTGGTGGGGCTTGCTAAGGCAAATATATCAAAGATGTTTCCCTTTGTGAGCTGATCCAAAGCTAGGGACTGTAATTAGTGTAGTGGGTGCCAATAATAAGTTCAAAGAAGAACCTAAGAGCAAATCCTTTACACAGAAATATAATTAAAATTTGGAACTCACTACTACATGGTAGATGGTTTATTTTGACACCAGGGTACAGTGAAAGCTTTGTTTTGCATGCTATCACTCCAAACATAAGTGCATCAGGGTAGATAGTAGCAATGAAGAGTTCTCATTGGAGTTTGATAGGGTCTTGATTAGTAAGGCCGTCAAAGGTTATGAGCCAAAGGCAGGAGAATGGGGTTGTGAGGGATAATGTAATGGTAGAACATATCGATGGACTGAATGGCCTAATTCTACTCTTATATATGATGGTTTTATGGTCTTTAGTACCAAATGGAAAATCATTAGCAAAATGTGGAATCACGTATCACAATTACAGAAAAAATGCAGTGCAGATAGACAAATAAAGTGCAAGGGGCATGTCAACATACACTGAGTGATCAAAAGGTAATATTTATTGTACAAGAGGCTCACTCGAGTGCCTCATAACTGGGAGACAGAAGCTGTTCCTGAATAGGAGCATCTGAGTAACTACCTAATTGGAAATCTAGCTATGATTATGAAGAATAATGAACAGTTAGTCATGTAAATATGGGTAGATTAAATACAACATAGAAGCTCATGATATTCATTAATACCAGCAAAGATGAAGGTTGGGTCAAAAGGCTTTTTAGTGTGTTGTAATTATAGTTCATGTCTGATTTGAAAATAATGTAATGTTAATATATGCAATTTAGAAATGCAGTTACTCAAATTTCTGTAAAGTGCATGTCATTTTTGTACAGTGTTTTGATGTTTGTCATTTGCCCCTCATATGCATTTTATACTCAGCTTGCTTCTGTAGACTTTATTTGCCCATTCCTTTCTAATATCTTTAGTTATCCAGGGAGCTCTTGCTTAGGACGTCTTCGTCCTTGTCACGTTGTGGATTGTGCAGGATCAGACTACAGCTTCCCTTGGGCCTCCCACTCTACACATTTCACAGGATAATTACTGTTTTGCCTGCCAGACTCTAATTCCAATCCACTTAGTCTAAATTCCTTTTTAACTCTTTGAAATTATTTTTCCTTTAATACTATTTTGCCAGATTGCTGCTTGGCTTTAATATTCTATGATCATTCTTCTCTGATTTCCCTTCCATTGAAGCCTTCTTATCTTGACTCGCTGCATTCCCCGTCCACCAAGCTAGACAACAGACCGCACAACTGGAGACGTCGCTTCTGCATGTTCAAATCTCCCTCAAAGCTGAATGTAAAAGTCGTACCTGGGTTTCAAAAGTGGGATTTGAGCCTGCGGCTCGCAGGCTCAGATATAGGCATGTTATAATTGAACCACAAATAATAACTCATTGGAAGCTTGAACACATATGATGCTGCATCAGTAAAGCAGGAGCAGCACAACATGCATTGGGATTATTATTAACTCAGAATCATAACTGGAGGACAGAACAGCACTGTCCTTTGGACAGTTATATGGATAGGAGAGCTTCTGAGGGATATGGGCCAGTTGGAGGCAAATGGCATGGTCCTAGATAAGCATCTTGCTTGGTATGAACAAGGTGAGTTTAAGGGCTTGTTTTATAATTGGACCAGCAGACTCAAAAACAATTAATTTCCACAAATAGTAAGGCTGATCAACATCACCTACTAACCCACTCCTTCACACCTCCAACCAGCATTACTTTATCATTTCCTGTTGGTCACCTTATACATAGACACTCTTGTGTCAATTTACAGTATGTACATATAATCAATCTTTGTATATAACCTATCTAATGCATGTATTTATATTTATAATTTTTTTGTGTTCTCTATCGTGGAGTGTTTATTTTTTGTACTACATTGAATCTGAACTAACAATTATTTTGTTCTCCTTTACACGTGTGTACTGGAAATGACATCAAACACGTTTAAATCTTGAATCTTGAATCAATGAGGAAGATGGCTCTAGTGAACAATGTGACCAAGGGCAACATCCTTCAGACAGTTCACAAAACTACTTCCACTTTGTTTACTTCAACTTTTTCCTTCAAATGTGGTTCTGCTACTGTTTGTTGGTGTGCTTTTGGGCTGATTGAGCAATCTGGTGCTTTGCTGCTTCCGAAGGAGTTCAGCAAGGTTTCCAGCAAAGCATGTAGCCTGGAGACGGAGCACGAGCCCTTTCAAACCCATCCAACCGATCAAAAGATCAAGGAAGACTGAAATTAATAGGATGAGAGCTCAGCGCTGTCTACCTATCTGACTAACAGTCTCTCTCTCCCTCTCACTCACCACTTCTGGAGGAAGGTGCCTACGTATGAATAGTTGCTCTCTCCCTCTTGCACGGAGCTGCTGGAGGATGGTGCCGGAGCCCATGGGTCCTTGGCAGGGTCTAATTGATGCTGCTTGTGGATTGGACTCCATAGTTCATGTTATGATGTGTTTCTGCTGTCTGAACATTCCTTTTTTTGTGGTTATTTTGTGTGACTTAGATCATGGCAGGCTAGCACAAGGCCTGCAGAGAGTGAGAGACAGAACAATGGAATTAACTGAACTCAGCTGAACCAAATATGCCTGTACTCTTTCAATGTCAGGGATTTGGTGTTTTGTATTTTGTGTTCTTCATTTGTGTGTTTTTTTTGCCATTTGCACAATTTGGTTTTTTTTGCACATTGGGGTTTGATGATTTTCCTTAAATGGGTTCCATGGTTTCCTTTGTTTTGTGGCTGTCTGTGGGAAGACAAATCTCACAGACTGCATGCGGACTTTGTTCATAAATGTGCTTACAATCTTTGAAACTGAGACCTTTGTATAGTAGAAGGAAATAGTTGATAAACCAACTTGGAAAACAAAGCTCAACTGATATTGTTCATTTCAGCCTGACATTGATTTCAGGAGCACGTTGAGTGAGCATTCGTCTTCAGTGTTGCCTCTCAGGGTAGCTCACTCATTATTAGTGAGTCATTTTAGGCTCTTAAGATATTTTATGAGGGAACGTAAAACATAGAATTTCTGATAGTGAGGGCGTCTAGGCCCAGAGAGCTCAACTTCAGCATACAAAGACATCCCTTGGAAAAGAAATGAGGAGGAATTTCTTTAGCCAGACAGTGGTGAATCTGTGGAATTCATTGCCACAGGCAGCTGTGAAGGCCAAGTCGCTGAGTAAATCTAAATTGATAAGAGTTTATTTAGTAAATGTGTCAAAGGTTATGAGGAAAAGGTAGGAGAATGGGGTTGAGAGTGATAATAAATCAGCCAAGATGGAATGGTGAGGTAGACTCAATGGGCTGATTAGCCTAATTCTGCTCCTATAATCTTAAAGTCTTATATAATAGTATGACACAGAAGCAAACCCTTCACTCCACAATGTCAGCCCAAAGACAATTCCAAATCAAACTAATTCCCTTCTGTCTCTACATGATCTATATTCCACTGTTGCCTGCATATTAATGCTTCTTTGTCACAGCCACTTAAACACCAGCATCATATCTACTGCCATGGCAGCCCAGTCCTGATCCATTTCACTCTTTTTATAAAGTTACAATCCCACATATCTCCTTTAAACTGCCCCTCTTTCACTTTAAGTGCATGCCCTTTAGTACCTGGCATTTCTACCCTGGGGTAAAATATTTGGACTGCCTCCCCTCTCATATTCTTATACAGTTCTTTCAGATCACCCCTCAGCCTCTAACGCTCCAAAGAAAACAACCCAAGTTTGTCTAATCTCTCCTTATTAGCTCAATTAGGAAGAAAAATCAGATGAGAGGCAATCCTCCTTTTGAACATCCTATGGAAATTCAAGGCTTACATGCCTGTGGAGTTTATGGTCCCTATCTGACATTGGCTGCAGTCCCCCAACAGTTCATTGCATTAATTGATGTGAATGTTGTATTTATTATTGTTGGTTTGGGAAAGGGAGTATCTTATATTTTGGTTAAAGTACATATTTAGGACAGCAGAGAAAGAGTTCAAGTCATTGTAATAATAAAAAAACTGTCTGCAAGGAGTTTGTGCATTCCCCTGTCACTATGTGGGTTTTCTTCGGGTGCTATGATTTCCTCTCACATTCCAAAGACCCATGGTTTAGTAGGTTAATTGGTCACATGGGTCTAATCGGGCGGTGTGGACTCATTGGGCAAGAAGGGCCTGTTACCGTGCAGTATCTCCAAATTAATTAAGATAAAATAAAAATACTGTAAAAAATAGCAAAGGGCTGCAGAGAAGAACAGGAAGGTGGCATTACACTAGATGCTTTGATGGATTTTTTTACTTCTCTCGGTGTGAAGAAGGGAAATTGATGTTTTCCTCAGAACATCAGCTCTTGACCCTTGACTGTTGCACCTTTAATGTTTCAGTTTGAGTGACTGAGACCTCAAAACCAAATCCATACTTGTTCAAGTTCAAGTTGGGGTTTACGGTCATTCAACCTCATATGTGTATGCTGCCAAATGAAATAATGCTCCTCCTGACCAAGGTGCACAACACAATATATATTATTCATACATAATGCATAAAGTAATATTATGACAATTAAATTTACAAATAATAAAATATATTCCGGATGTTTGATATTTAGCATAAGATGCTTTTATGACACAAGTTAAAGTGTAAACAGTATAATGTTACTAGTGCTTCATAAGTGATGAGACCTAGGTGGTGGCAGGGAGTTCTATACTCAGGGACTGGAGGAAGAAGTTATTTCCCATCCTAACAGTTCTTGTCCTATTGCTATGAAACATCCTGCCTGTTGGTAGGGGTCAAAGAGATTGTTGCATGCATGGGAGGCAGCATTGACCCTCAATGTCAATGACCCTAGGTGCCCTGCATAAGCAGCACTTCTGATAATTAACACTGATGGGTGGAAGAGAGGCCCCACTGATCCTCTGAACAGCCCTCACAATCCTTTGAACGGACTTGAGGTGAGACTTCTTACAATTCAGTGATGCAAGACAGTGATGCAGCCAGTCAGGATGCTCTCGTAGGCACTCCCGTAAAAATTAATGAGAATGATTGAGGACAAACTTCACTTGTCTCAGTCTCCTCAGGAAGTGGAGATGCTGCAGTTTCCATTGATACAACTTCAACTGCTCTTTTTTATGGAAATTGTGCTTCAGTTAGGAGCCACTTTTGAATGCTTTCTTGGAAGATTTCAGAAACTAAATGATCTTTCAGTGTATCATTAGGCCCACTCCTCAACTGACAATACTCAAACAATCTTGTCAATTCAGCCATGTAAGCTGAAATGGACTCCGCTTCCTTTTGATTCCAATTATGAAAACTAAATTATTCTGCAATCAACAATAGTTTTGGTTCTAAATGTTCCTGCATTATGTTCATAATATCAGCAAAGCTCCGCTTGGCAGGTTTGGTTGGAGAAGTCAAACTTCTAAGTGAGCTGCATTTTTTCCACCTAATGCACCCAGTAACCCTGGCACTCACTTTTCATTGTTTACTTCATTTGCTTCAAAATGCTGTTCAATTCATTCAGTATGTACATCATTATCTACTGTGCCATCAAACATATCAATCTTTCTGATGTAGCCAACCATTTCTGCATTTAAAAAAACTTATTATTGTAACTTGATAGTGATTGGTTATGAACCATGAATTTCATTCATTTTCTGTTTTTTTTTTAACTTGGCTCTCTCACCCCTTCCAAAGAAACATCTTGCATTTTTTTAAAAACTCAAATGTCTCACTATGTTTGAACAGGTCAGTAGGCATCTCGGATTCATTTGAAAACTATCTCATTGTCACTCCACTGTTGTGCTTTGTAATGCCAAAACTAATTAAGAGAAAAACAGGAGAGCTGAGAAATGCATCTCGTTAAGTTTTACGTTTCGGGAGGCGGTCACATTTGACGGTGGTGTAATGATGTATGCCATTCACATACTGCCTACATGTAACCCACAATAAACTATCTAACCAAAAAAAGAATGATTAAGCAAACAATATATTTACAATATTATCCAACTATTATTGAAATATTGAATGTACTACACCTCTCAACCATGTACTTGACCAATTTCTCTTGAATGCTGCAACCAAACCCATAGCCACCCCTTTCACTGGCACACTCTGACTATCTCCTAAGTGAAGAGGTTCCCCTTCATGTTCCTCTTAAATATTTAACCTTTCACCCTTATCCTGTGACCTCTACTTCCAGTCTCAACGAACCTCAGTGGGAAAAGTCTGCTTGCATTTACCCTATCTATACTCCTTATCATTTTGAATATCCCTATGACGATGTTCAAATGTGGGGAGGTATCCCTTGCTGCCCTACTTCCCAGTGAGACAAGAAACTGCTGGAAGAACTCAATATGTCAAGTAGCATCTCTGAAAACAAAGGGATGGTTGATGTTTCAGGTACTAATGCAGGGTCTAAACTGGAATCGTCGACTGTCCTTCACCTCCACAGAGACTGCTTAAATCACTGAGATCCACAAACAGTTCATTTCTTGGTCCAGATTCCAGCATCTCCAGCTTCTTATTCCTTCATATTTTTGTCAAATGAAGGCATCCATTAATATTTATCACCAACGGCTAGTTTTCTTTCCTACTGATAAAAATGCAGTCATTCAGCAGCACTGGTTGGGTGTCTGTTTAATAATTAATAGATATGGGCATCAGCGTAATATGGGATTTACAGTGTGAAATGTCTACCACAAGCCTACATGTAGCCCACTGAATGTTTGGCTTGAAATCTTTAGCTTGAAATCATTTGAGGAGAAAGTTAACTGAAGAGAAATTTGAAGCAGCTTTAAGAATCAGAATAAGAATTGGGTTTATTATCATTGACATTTGCTGTGAAGTTTGATGCTTTGTGGCAGCAATCCATCTAAGACATAAAAATACAAGTTACACACGTATATATAAAGCAAAACAGGAATAATGAGGTAGTGATCATGGTTTCATGAATCATTCAGAAATCTAATGGCAGAGGGAAGAAGGTATTTCTGAATCATTGGATGTGAGTTTTCAGGGACTTGTACCTTGCTGGTAGTAATAAGAAGAAAGCATGTTCTGGGTTTGTTAGTGATGGATGCCACCTCTTGAAGATGTCCTTGCTGTTGGTGAGGGTTGTGCTGGTGATGGAGCTGCCAGAGTCTTCCACTCATTGCATTCTCTTTCAATCCTGCATATTGTATCAGGTGGTACTTTAGCCACTGTCAGTGCTCTCCATTTTGAAAGAGTGTTTGGTAATGTATCAAATCTCCTCAAATGCTAATGATGTAGAGCTGCTGGTGTGCCTTCTTCCTGATTGCATCAGTGTGTTGGGCTCAAGATAAATCCTCTGAGATGTTGACATCTAAGAAAATCCCAGTTATACTGTATGTATTGCAATTGTCTAGGTGTTCCAAAGCTGAGTAGAGATATGTGTGATTACATCTGCTGTAGACCTGTTGTGGCAGGTCCATGTCCTTGCTTTGACAGGAGTTAATTCTCACCATGACCATCTCAAGCACACCACAGTAGATGTGAGTGCAACTGGGCAATAGTTGTTGAAGCAATTCATCCTGCTTTTCCTGGACTCTGGTATTATTGCTGCCTTTTTGAAGCAGGTGGAAACCCAAGGCTGCAACAGTGAGATGTTGAAGATGTTGAACACTCCAGTGAAATGTGAAAATGTAATTCCAACAATGAAAAGCAGACATTTATCCATTGGTCTCATAACATATCATAGTAGATCAGCAAAAAAATTAGCAAAAGGTACTTCAAGTTAAATTTGGTTAATTCTAGCAGGATATAAGACCATGTAACCATAGGATGAAGAAGCAGAATTAGGCCTTTTGGCCCATTGGATCTGCTCCGCCATTTCATCATGGCTGACCCAATTTCCCTCTCAGCCTCAATCCCCTGCCTTCTACCCATATCTCTTGATTCTTGACCAGTCAAGAAACTATCAACCTCTGCCTTAAATATACATAAAGACTTGGCCTCCACAGCTGTCTGTGATGAAGAATTCCACACATTCACCACACTCCGGTGAAAGAAATTCCTTTTCATCTCTATTCTAAAAGGATCCCGCTCTATTCTGAGGCTGTGTCCTCTGGTCTTAGATTCTCCCACCAGAGGAAACATCCTCTCCACATCCATTCTATTAAGACCTTTCCTCATTCGATAGATTTCAATGAGGGCACCGCTCATTTTTCAGAATTCCAGTGAATACAGGCCCAGAGCCATCAGACGCTCTTCATATGACAAGCCATTCAATCCTGGAATCTTTTTTGTGAATCTCCTTTGAACTTTCCCACTTGAGAATGCTGCAGACTCAGTTGGCGATATGCCAGACCCTGGCACCCGGGAGGCAACATACCATCTGGGAATCTCATTCTTGCCCACAGAATCTCCTGTCCATTCCCCTAAGTAATGAATCCCCTATCACCACAGTGTGCCTCTTCTCCCCACTTCCCTTCTGAGTCACAGAGCCAGACTCAGTGCCAGAGACCCAGCCACTGTGTCTTTCCTCTGTGAGGTCACCCCACCCCCCCATCCAACAATATCCAAAGTGATATACCTGTTGTTTAGGGCAATGGCTACAGGATATTCTACACTGGCTCTTTAACTCCTTTCCCCTTCCTGACTGTCACCCAGTTTCTTGTGTCGTGCACCTTGGGAGTAACTACCTCTCTATATGTCCTACCTATCACCCCCTCACTTCCTCAGTGATCTGTTCATCCAGTTTCAGCTCCAAATCTTAAATGTAGCTTGTTAGAAGCTACAGCTGGATGCACTTCTCACAGTTGTAGTGGTCAGGGACACTGGAGGTCTCCCTGCCTCCTCACATCCCACAAGAGGAGCATTTCACTATCCTAGCTCTACCTGGCTGAGCAGATATGAAGAAGAGAAGGAAACACTCGACTTTTTCTTTCCCTGAGTAAAGCCTCTCTCTCCTAAAGCCTCAAAGAGCTGAAGCTTTCAGACGATGGAAGATGGCGACTGTGAGGATGGACGCCATGCCTTCCTTTAATTGGCTCTTACTAATTAATCCAAAATGCTGGTTTGCCACTGGTGAAAGCTCTATTCAGCTGCTACGATCCACTTCTGTCTTTTATCCTTGGTCAGTGAACCTGATTGAAGTCCCCTCCTTTCCAAACCTCCGATGTCCAGAATTGGCTGCTAGTCAAAACTCTATTACTAGGCTAAATCTGCTGAAGTTAGTCAGGAAACTTAGCCTGGATTGGTGAAGGTGGTTGAATCTTTTTGTCTTTTCAACTTTCTTTCCTCTTTGAAGTTCTTGAGTTCTTTCCCTTTTCCTGTGTCACTTAATGTCCATCTTTATTTGCAAATGATTCTGTGAAGTGCAATTTATCTATTGAACAAAAGAAATAAAGCAGGAGTAAGACATGTAGTTCCTCATCCCTACTCCAATAAGATTATGCCTGATCTGTTACTTCAGACCTATATAGCACATTGACCCCATGTCCTTTAAATCCCTAAATATCTAGTAATCTGGCTTGAATATATTCAGCAAATAAGCCACACTTGTTTTTCATAGGGTGTTCACCCTATGAGTGAAGTGAGTCCAGGGGAAGGGTTTGGATCCGAGATGCTGTCCATCCAGTTACTTTACAGATGTTGTCGGATCTGCCCTTTGTTATTTGCTCCAGGTTCCAGCATCTGTTGTTTTTTGTGTCTCTGTCCTGATTTCTCCTCTTCCTTCTTATGAATAGTCCACCCAGATTCCACACAACTAACTACATCGCTTCATCTCCCTGTCAACCACTGAGATCACCTCCCATTCTTCTAAACACATTTCATGATATATGTCAGTGATAATCAACCAGATTCTGATTCTAATTCTCAACAATCTAAAGACTTATTTTACTTAATCATGGCTTAAAAGACGCTCTCACATCAGCTCAGTTTGGCTCAATAGGATTTTGACATCTCAATAGAGAATTCAATAAAAGATCAGAGGATATGAATACTTCCTTAATCACTTGCATAAATTCATTATATTTATCTGTCTGAATTTTACTTCACTGACCATAGTTAATCTCCACTTCGACACACGTTCATCACTTTTTCATTTTAAAGTTATGCAACCAAGAGGACATTTTTATTCCTTAGGAGGGGCTTGTTGTTGAAGTCAAGTAATCACTCTCTTCATTGAGATATAGCATAAATAGACTGATCTATTTTACAAGAAATCACACAAGCTATTTCCATGTTGAGTTTGATGTTGCTGGTGAAAACTGATAGTTCGCCTGTAATATTATTGATTTGTTATAAAGCTAAGAGATCACAAACATCTTGTGTCCAGTAGGATTACAAGATGAAGACATGCATAGATATCCACACTGAATGATGCATTACACAATTCATTTTTATAAATATCTAATCAATATGTGCATTTGTTACGTACCCTGTATTGGGTTAAAAGAACCACCAGAAATGGAACACACCTGGAGTCTGGTTTTTCTACAAACAAAACACTATTTATTAGTATCTATGTAACATAGTAATAAAAAAAACAGATAAATCAATCAGGTTAGCAGAGTTTATGCATATATAAGTGTGTAAATATAAACACCCAAACTTCTTCAAGCTTAGGTGGTAAATGATACAATCTTATGATGATATATAAGAAAGTTCAGTTCAATGCACGAGGCTGCTGTTGTTGGTAAAAGAGAGAGAGATTTCTAATCCAAAGGCGTATGTTGTGAGAAGGCAATTACGTCGCTATTCCACAGGTTCCACGACAGCAATACAAAATAACAATAGCAGTAGGTTTTATCTCTGGAGTTGTTCCACTCCACACATGAAGTATCACCGACAGTGATCTTCAACGAATATCCTTTCAACACAAGTGGTACCACACCCGAATTCAGCTACGGGTCATCCCAAGTTGGTGGCCACAGGATACTCAACAGAATCCACGTATGGATTATCACCAGCAGTAGCTTATCACAAAGGGGACCATCTTCAAGGGAACCACCACCCAGGCACGGGTCAACATACTGGTAGATTCCACACAGTTACCCCAAATACACAACATGATCGCCACTTATCCAGTTCCACGCCATACAAAATAACTCTGACAGTGATTTGCCACAGGGGTGCCTTTCTTCAGTGAACTACCACACCCAGACAAAGGGTAAACACACACGTGGTAATCACAAAGGTTTTCTGACAATCACTCTTCCGTAGCCAAATGGAAACAAACTCACCCTTACCGGCTACTTAGAGAGAGAGAGAGTCCAAACAGTGATCTCTTTGTCACTAGGTTTGTTCTGTTTCAAACTTATCTCTCCTCTCTTTTCTTCCTTGTGGTGAACTACATATACCCGTCTGGACACACTCCCTGCTGACTGCTCCTGTGGCTCCTCCCACAGACCCCTGTATAAGGGCGATTGAGGCCTGAGCCCAGCCTCTCAGTCTCCAGGATGTAGTATGGTGGTTACTCACTGCTTGTTCCTTCTTCCAGTCAATAAAAGCCGATATCTCGCCTGTATGTCTCAGAGTGAGTTATTGATGGTGCATCATTCCTTCAAGCTTGTTCCAGTTGCAGCAAACTTGTGAGAGTCATTCATCAATACTCTGGATCAATCTCAACTCACCCCTTTGGGCTAATGGAGGTTTAAACCAGTGACCGACTCACTGGTGTCTTTCATTGACCGAATCCATCTTGACTCTAACTGTGTGTCTGTAAGAAGAATCATCTGACCTAGCTTATTCAAAACAAGCCGCCACTTGTATAAACAATCGCTGCTCATCATAGCAACCAAGCAATTCTGCAGTCAGTAGAAATCCAAAAAAACAAAAGCCAGTCTCAATTCTTTCAGTGTTTTAAAGTGACAGACCACAGGAAAAAACGATGAACCCTAGGGGTACATAACACATTTAATAAACAAGATGTATTAATCTAATTAAATGACCTGTTCAGGAATCTTTCAGATATCCTTACAGATACTTGCATTGCAACAGTTTTGGTTTGATTCTGGATTTGAACTCAAACAAGATGCTGTATCTTTTCGTACGTGTTAAGATTAGTTACTCCTCTTCTTGAGGTCTACACTAGACCAATCTTGGACATAATCACATGACCAAATGGACTGACAGTAAAACCCAGCTTTGCAGGGGTCATTGGGTCAGGATGAAGGATTTTGAGTTTATCACAAAAATGTCTCTTGGTTAAACATCACTATGATGATTCCTTCAAGTTTATTGTCATTCAACTGTATTCATGAGTACTGCCAAATGAGACAACATTCCTCCAGACCAAGGTACATACAACTCATACACAGTACATAAAATAATATTACTACAATTACATTAATAATAAAATACATTACAGAAGATTGATATTTAGCATAAGGTGCATTAACAACACAAGTTAAAAAGTAAATAGTGTAACACTACTGCTTCGTCATAAGTGGTGAGACCTGGGTGGTGACAGGAAGTTCTCTAGTCTCACACCCTGGGGAAGAAGCCGTTTCCCATCCTAACAATTGTTGTCCAAATGTTACTGTACTTCCTACCTGATGGTAGGTGGTGAAAGAGATTGGCAGACAGCTAGGAGAGATCATCACCAATGCTAAGGGCCCTGCGAATGGAGTGTTTCTGATAACTATCTCGGATGGGTGGAAGAGAGCTTATTGTGGTCCAATGAGCCGTAGTAATAAAGTTTGAAATCATTGCCAATTTATGGTGCACCCTTCCATACACTGGAGAAGTATCTCTAATGCTAAATACCCCAAGTCAGCTGGCAGTCATCACTCTCAGTCACCTCCACTGGGTGTGTCACATCATGAAGGGTGAGGTTCCATCTTGAGTCACTGCCTTGTGAAGGTGTCCTCAATGGGAGGGAAGACTTACACCAATGAGTGCGCAGCCCTTTGCAGCCTTTTCTGATCCTGTGCATTGGAGCCTCCAGTGATGCAAGTGTTCTGTATACTCTCCAAGGTACATCTGTATGCTCATGTATTCGGTCTTTGACTCATAAAGAGACACAACCTGTAATCTTTTTGGTGGGTCACTTTCAAAGGATTATGGATCTCTATTGCCAGATCCCTTTGTTCAACCACACAACTAAATACCTACCACTTACTATGTAAGTCCTACACTTGTTTTTTCTCCTAAAGTGCAACACCTCATACTTACCCGCATTAAATTCCATCTGCCAATTTTTCAGGCCATTTTTCCTGCTGGTCCAGACCCACTCCAAGCTTTGATAGACTTCCTTGCTGTCTGTTACACCCCTAATCTTGGTGTCATTTGCAGATTTGCTGATCAATTTTACTACATTATTATCCATATCATTCATATAGATGACAATAACCATTATTAACATTGCATTTAACGCACACAATCTTTTTTTCAAATGGTGTGGGAACATTGCCGTTGTGAGAAGGTTGGCATTTGTTGCCTGTCAATCGGATTGTTAGTTCATTTCGGAGGATAGATACGAGCCAACTACATTGCAGTGAATCTGGAATTGTATAACTGCCAAACTTAGGTATTTGTGGCAGATTTCCATCCCTTAAGGACATTAATGAGCCAAATGGCCTTTAACAATCTGATACTTTCATAATTATGATTACTGACAATCTATCGTCATTCCAGATTTACTTAATTTAATGAATTGCAATTTCCAAGCTTCCTTTTTGCAATTGGAGCTCGTGCCTGCACAGTGCAGGAAACTGAGAGCTTGATGAAAGTGTATTGGCTTCTGAAGGGCATGGATAGTGTATATAGTCGGAATGCATTCCCTGCAGCAGTGGTGTATCAATCCAGAGCACTCATTTTGGGTCAAGAATAACAGGTTTACAAGAGATTTGAGGTTTGAGATTGATAATGTTACCATTCAGAAATTACTACTCGAATGGGTAGTGGGGACAGAGACTCTCAATATCTAGGTGAGCGCTCAGCATCCAAGGTACATTGGCAATGGATGAAGTATTGGTAAATGCAATTAACCTAAGAACATCAGGCCATAAACATAGGAGAAAAATTAGGCCATTCGGCCTATCGCGTCTGCTCTGCAATTCCAAAATATCTGATTTATTATCCCTCTCAACCCTATTCTTCTGCCTTCTTTCCATAACTTCTGACTAACTAAGAACCTATCCGCCTCTGCTTTAAATATATCCAATGATTTGGCCTCCACAGCTGTCTGTGGCAAAGTATTCCACAGATTCACTACAGTCTAGCTAAAAAAATTCCTCTCACCTCTGTTCTAAATGGACATCCCTGTATTCTGAGGCTGCACACCCTGGTCCTAGACTAAACAAAACATCCTCTCCACATCCACTCTATCTAGGCCTGTTGGCATTCGATAGGTTTCAAAGTGATTCCTCTTTATTCTGAGTACAGGCCCAGAGCCATCAAATGATCTCATATGTTAAGCCGGTCATTCCCGGAATCATTTTGTGAACTCCTCTGGACCTCTCCAATGCCAGCACATCTTTCCTTCTATAAGGGGCCCAAAACTGCTCATAATACTCTGCGCAGTCTGACCAATGCCTTATAAAGGGTCAGCATTGCATCCTTGCTTTTATATTCTAATCCTCTGGAAATGAATGTCAACATTTAATTTGCATTCTTTATCACCAATTCAGATTGCAACTTAATCTAATAAATCCTGCACAAGGATTACAAAGTCCCTTTGCAATTCTGACTTTTGAATTTTCTCCCCATTTAGAAAATAGTCTACACCTTTATTCCTTCTGCCAACTTGCGTGACCATACACTTCCCTACACATCTGCCATTTCTTTGTCTGTCCTCCCAATCACCAGGCTCCCTGCTTCCTCAACAATGCCTGCCCCTCCATCTATCTTTGTATCATTTGTAAACTTAGCCACAAAGCCAACATTTTCATCATCGGAATCATTAGCGTTTAAAATTAAAAGAACTGCATCCAATACTGACCCCTGCAGGGCAGCACTAGTTACAGGTGGTGCCTCATAAAGACTCAGCATGATATTCTAATACTTTGACTTCAGCCTATTGCTATTTTGAACTTCGAGTATCTACCTATGGTCGGCATAGAGAGTGACAGGCTGATGGTCCTTTTTCTGGTTTCTATCATTATTAGTAAGACCTCTGAATCTTTTACTTATAACCATGGTTATGGCCCATCTGTGAAGAGGGAATTGTTACTTTGGGACAACAAGACAAATAGCCTCCTGTTCTTAGAAGAATGACACTTGCTTTCAATCATTGACTCAATGCCATTCCTCTTTCCTTATTTCCCCTTAGCCCTGAAATGACATGACCAACAAATAGCCTTTGATCTTTTTGTACTTACTGACAATAACATGATTTACAGTTATCCTTTAACCTGGCTATGTGATGTCTAAACATAGAACATAGAACATTTTTAAGCACAGTCCAGGCCCTTTGGCTCATGATGTTGTGCTATTTTTTCCAAACTATTCTAAGTTAATCTAACCCTTCCCTCCAAATAGCTCACCATTTGTGCCAATCTGAGAGTCTTCTAAATGTCCCTGACCTTTCTGCCTCTAACACCACCCCTGGCAGGCCATTCCACACAGCCTTCGGTCTCTGAGTAAATCCCCCCCATACCTACTTCTCATCACCTTAAAATGATGCCCTCTCATTGTTGCCCTGGGAAAAAGAAGAAACCAGAGCACTAGTAGAAGCCATCTCAAACCTAGAGAGAAACCATGCAGCCTAGGTACAAAATGCCCAGCCTCTCATTATAGCTTTCTAATCCAGGTACATCCTGGTAAACTTCTTCTGCACCCGCTCCAAAGCTGCAACATCCTGCCTGAATTGTATGTAACCTAACTAGAGTTTTATAAAGTGGCAACTTCCAGACTTTTGAACTCAAGGCCCTGATTAATAATGTTAAGACCATAAGACCATAAGACATAAGAAGTAGGAACGCCTAATGCCATATGCCTTCTTTACCAGCCTATCAGCCTATATAGCCATTTCTGGGAGCTATGAACTTTGAGCCCAAGATTGCTCTGTTCCTCAACACTGTTAGGAGTCTTGCCTTAGCAGTGTATTGTCTCTCTACACTGAGATCACATTTTGGAGGCATCACATTTTGAAGATGTCCTCACTACTGGGGATGCTAGTGCCAATGATGAAGCTGGCTGAGTTTTCAACATTCTACAGCATTTTAGCTTCTTCATTCTCTCCTCATAAATGAAAAGCTCCATTACCAGGAACGTCCAGGTGAATCTACTCTGCACATTCTCCATCACTATGACATCTCTGCATTATTGAGTGACCAGAACTGTATATAGTATAGGACCTCCAGGATAGCAATCTCAGCATTGCTGCCAGTGCCACGTGCAGGTGGGTTTAGAAATAGTACGATAGTATAGATTAACACGTGACTGAAGACATGGTGCAGGAGGGAGGGCTTCAGATTTATAGATAGTTGGGCAGTTTTCCAGGGAAGGTGGGACCTGTTCCGGCGGGATGGTTTACGTCTGAACTGGAGGGGAACAAATATTCTTGTAGGTAGGTTTGCTAGAGAGGATCCAGTGGATTTAAACTAGATAGGAGGGGGGAGGGGGTACCAAAGTGTAGGAACAGATGTATGGGAGAAGGAAGAAAAAGAAAACAGTAAAGTTCTTTGTACTTTTAGAGATAAACAGAGAGGAAGAGGTGAAGAATTTCTTAAATGCTAGGAGCAGTGTAAGAAAGGTGGATGAGCTTAGAGCATGGATTGATACCTGGAAATATGATGTTGTAGCTATTAGTGTAACATGGTTGCAGGAGGGGTGTGATTGGCAACTAAATATTCCTGGATTTCGTTACTTCAGGTGTGATAAAATCAGCGGTACACGAGGAGGAGGTATTGCATTGCTTGTCAGACAACATGGTGCTTTAGCAGGATAGATTAGAGGGCTCGTCTAGGGAGACTATTTGGGTGGAATTGAGGAATGGGAAAGGTGTAGTAACACTTATGGGGGTGTATTATAGACCACCTAATGGAGAGCGAGAATTGGAGGAGCAAATTTGCAAGGAGATAGCAGACATTTGTAGTAAGCACAGGGAGATTTTAATTTTCCACACATAAACTGGGAACGCCATTCTGTAAAAGGGATGGATGGTTTGGAGCTTGTAAAATGTGTGCAGGATAGTTTTTTGCAGCAATACATAGGGTACCGACTAGAGAAGGGGCAGTGTTGGATCTTCTGTTAGGGAATGAAATAGGTCAGGTGACAGAGGTATGTGTTGGGGAGCACTTTGGGTCCAGTGATCACAATAGCATTAGCTTCAATATAATTATGGAGAAGGATAGGACTGGACCCACGGTTGAGATTTTTGATTGGAGAAAGGCTAACTTTGAGGAGATGTGAAAGGATTTGGAAGGAGTGGATTGGGACAATTTATTTTATGGGAAAGATGTAATAGAGTAATGGAGGTCATTTAAAGGTGAAATTTTGAGGGTACAGAATCTTTATGTTCCTGTTAGGTTGAAAGGAAAGGTTAAAAGTTTGAGAGAGCCATGGTTTTCAAGGGATATTGGAAAATTGGTTAGGAAAAAGAGAGATATCTACAGTAAATATAGGCAGCATGGAGTAAATGAGGTGCTCGAGGAATATAAAGAATGTAAGAAGAATCTTAAGAAAGAAATTAGAAAAGCTAAAATAACATACAAGGTTGCTTTAGCAAGTAAGGTGAAAATAAACCCAAAGAGTTTCTACAGTTATATTAATAGCAAAAGGATAGTGAGGGATAAAATTGGTCCCTTAGAGAATCAGAGGGAACAGCTATGTGTGGAGCTGAAAGAGATGGCAGAGATTTTGATGTCATAAGTCGGGTGTTGAATCAGGACCCACCTGCAGGTCACAGACACTGGAGTCCCAGAAACAGGATGAGATGGAATCCAAGGAGGGGACAGGATGCAGTCTAGGCAGGGGAAGCAGGACCAGGACAAGGGGCTGGGAACAAGGAGCCTGGGGTGGACACTGAGCCCGAGACTGAACAAGGACCCAGAACCAGGGTCTTGCTCGATCTCGGACCCCCAAACCCAGGCGAGGACATGACGAGTCTTGGCTAGGGGCTTGGGTCGAGGCTGCGGTCTTGACTTGAGGCTTGAGGCTAGAGGCTGCAGGCTTGGGTTGAGGCCGGAGGCTAGAGGCTGCAGGCTTGGTTTGAGGTTTGAGGCTAGAGACTGCAGGCTTGGGTCGAGGCTTGAGGCTAGAGGCTGCAGGCTTGGGTCGAGACTAGAGGCTAGAGGCTGCAGGCTTGGGTCGAGACTAGAGGCTGGAGACTGCAGGCTTGGGTCGAGGCTAGAGGCTAGAGACTGCAGGCTTGGGTCGAGGCTTGAGGCTGGAGACTGCAGGCTTGGGTCGAGGCTTGAGGCTAGAGGCTGCAGGCTTGGGTCGAGGCTTGAGGCTAGAGACTGCAGGCTTGGTTCGAGGCCTGAGGCTAGAGACTGCAGGCTTGGGTCGAGGCTTGAGGCTAGAGACTGCAGGCTTGGGTCGAGGCTTGAGGCTAGAGACTGCAGGCTTGGGTCGAGGCTTGAGGCTAGAGACTGCAGGCTTGGGTCGAGGCTTGAGGCTAGAGGCTGCAGGCTTGGGTCGAGGCTTGAGGCTAGAGGCTGCAGGCTTGGGTCGAAGCTTGAGGCTAGAGACTGCAGGCTTGGGTCGAAGCCTGAGGCTAGAAGCTGCAGGCTTGGGTCGAGGCCTGAGGCTAGAGGCTGCAGGCTTGGTTCGAGGCCTGAGGCTAGAGGCTGCAGGCTTGGGTCGAGGCTTGAGGCTAGAGACTGCAGGCTTGGGTCGAGGCTTGAGGCTAGAGACTGCAGGCTTGGGTCGAGGCCTGAGGCTAGAGGCTGCAGGCTTGGGTCGAGGCTTGAGACTGCAGGCTTGGGTCGAGGCTTGAGGCTGGAGACTGCAGGCTTGGTTCGAGGCCTGAGGCTAGAGACTGCAGGCTTGGGTCGAGGCTTGAGGCTAGAGACTGCAGGCTTGCGTCGAGGCTTGAGGCTAGAGACTGCAGGCTTGGGTCGAGGCTTGAGGCTAGAGACTGCAGGCTTGGGTCGAGGCTTGAGGCTAGAGGCTGCAGGCTTGGGTCGAGGCTTGAGGCTAGAGGCTGCAGGCTTGGGTCGAAGCTTGAGGCTAGAGACTGCATGCTTGGGTCGAGGCCTGAGGCTAGAAGCAGCAGGTTTGGGTCGAGGCCTGAGGCTAGAGGCTGCAGGCTTGGTTCGAGGCCTGAGGCTAGAGGCTGCAGGCTTGGGTCGAGGCTTGAGGCTAGAGACTGCAGGCTTGGGTCAAGGCTTGAGGCTAGAGACTGCAGGCTTGGGTCGAGGCTTGAGGCTAGAGACTGCAGGCTTGGGTCGAGGCTTGAGGCTAGAGACTGCAGGCTTGGGTCGAGGCTTGAGGCTACAGACTGCAGGCTTGGGTCGAGGCTTGAGGCTAGAGACTGCAGGCTTGGGTCGAGGCTTGAGGCTAGAGGCTGCAGGCTTGGGTCGAGGCTTGAGGCTAGAGGCTGCAGGCTTGGGTCGAAGCTTGAGGCTAGAGACTGCAGGCTTGGGTCGAAGCCTGAGGCTAGAAGCTGCAGGCTTGGGTCGAGGCCTGAGGCAAGAGGCTGCAGGCTTGGTTCGAGGCCTGAGGCTAGAGGCTGCAGGCTTGGGTCGAGGCTTGAGGCTAGAGACTGCAGGCTTGGGTCGAGGCTTGAGGCTAGAGACTGCAGGCTTGGGTCGAGGCTTGAGGCTAGAGACTGCAGGATTGGGTCGAGGCTTGAGGCTAGAGACTGCAGGATTGGGTCGAGGCTTGAGGCTAGAGACTGCAGGCTTGGGTCTAGGCCTGAGGCTAGAGACTGCAGGCTTGGGTCGAGGCCTGAGGCTAGAGGCTGCAGGCTTGGGTCGAGGCTATAGAATGCAGGCTTGGTTCGAGGCCTGAGGCTTGAGGCTGCAGGCTTGGTTCGAGGCTAGAGGCTGCAGGCTTGGGTCGAGGCCTGAGGCTAGAGGCTGCAGGCTTGGTTCGAGGCTAGAGGTTGCAGGCTTGGTTCGAGGCTTGAGGCTAGAGACTGCAGGCTTGGCTAGAGACTGCAGGCTTGGGTCGAGGCCTGAGGCTAGAGGCTGCAGGCTTGGGTCGAGGCCTGAGGCTAGAGACTGCAGGCTTGGGTCGAGGCCTGAGTCTAGAGGCTGCAGGCTTGGGTCGAGGCCTGAGGCTAGAGGCTGCAGGCTTGTTTCGAGGCCTGAGGCTAGAGGCTGCAGGCTTGGGTCAACGCTAGAGGCTGCAGGCTTGGGTCGAGGCTTGAGGCTAGAGACTGCAGGATTGGGTCGAGGCTTGAGGCTAGAGACTGCAGGATTGGGTCGAGGCTTGAGACTAGAGACTGCAGGCTTGGGTCGAGGCTTGAGGCTAGAGACTGCAGGCTTGGGTCGAGGCCTGAGGCTAGAGGCTGCAGGCTTGGGTCGAGGCCTGAGGCTAGAGACTGCAGGCTTGGGTCGAGGCCTGAGGCTAGAGACTGCAGGCTTGGGTCGAGGCCTGAGGCTAGAGACTGCAGGCTTGGGTCGAGTCCTGAGGCTAGAGACTGCAGGCTTGGGTCGAGGCTTGAGGCTGGAGACTGCAGGCTTGGGTCGAGGCTTGAGGCTGGAGGCTTGGTTCAAGGCTTGAGGCTAGAGGCTGCAGGCTTGGGTCGAGGCTAGAGACTGCAGGCTTGGGTCGAGGCCTGAGGCTAGAGACTGCAGGCTTGGGTCGAGGCTTGAGGCTGGAGGCTGCAGGCTTGGTTCGATGCTTGAGGCTAGAGACTGCAGGCTTGGGTCGAGGCCTGAGGCTAGAGGCTGCAGGCTTGGTTCGAGTCTTGAGGCTAGAGACTGCAGGCTTGGTTCGAGGCTTGAGGCTAGAGACTGCAGGCTTGGGTCGAGGCTTGAGGCTAGAGGCTGCAGGGTTGGGTCAAGACGAGGCTAGAGGCTGCAGGCTTGGGTCAAAGCTTGAGGCTAGAGACTGCAGGCTTGACTCAAGGCTTGAGGTTGGATGCTGCGGGCTTGACTCAAGGCTTGAGGTTGGAGGCTGCGGGCTTGACTCAAGGCTTGAGGTTGGAGGCTGCGGGCTTGGGTCGGAGGTTGGAGCTGCAGGCTTGGGTCGGAGGTTGGAGCTGCAGGCTTGGGTCGGAGGTTGGAGCTGCAGGCTTGGGTCGAGGCTGGGGGTTGGAGCTGCAGGCTTGGATCGGAGGTTGGAGCTGCAGGCTTGGGTCAAGGCTGGAGGTTGGAGGCTGCAGGCTTGGGTCAAGGCTGGAGGTTGGAGGCTGCAAGCTTGGGTCGAGGCTGGAGGTTGGAGGCTGCAGGCTTGGGTCAAGGCTGGAGGTTGGAGCTGCAGGCTTGGGTCGGAGGTTGGAGGCTGCAGGCTTGGGTCAAGGCTGGAGGTTGGAGGCTGCAGGCTTGGGTCAAGGCTGGAGGTTGGAGCTGCAGGCTTGGGTCGGAGGTTGGAGGCTGCAGGCTTGGGTCAAGGCTGGAGGTTGGAGGCTGCAGGCTTGGGTCAAGGCTGGAGGTTGAAGCTGCAGGCTTGGGTCGGTGGTTGGAGCTGCAGGCTTGGGTCAAGGCTGGAGGTTGGAGGCTGCAGGCTTGGGTCAAGGCTGGAGGTTGGAGCTGCAGGCTTGGGTCGGAGGTTGGAGGCTGCAGGCTTGGGTCAAGGCTGGAGGTTGGAGGCTGCAGGCTTAGGTCAACGCTTGAGGTTGGAGGCTGCAGGCTTGGGTCGAGGCTGGAGGTTGGAGGCTGCAGGCTTGGGTCAAGGCTGGAGGTTGGAGCTGCAGGCTTGGGTCGGAGGTTGGAGGCTGCAGGCTTGGGTCAAGGCTGGAGGTTGGAGGCTGCAGGCTTGGGTCAAGGCTGGAGGTTGGAGCTGCAGGCTTGGGTCGGAGGTTGGAGGCTGCAGGCTTGGGTCAAGGCTGGAGGTTGGAGGCTGCAGGTTTGGGTCAAGGCTGGAGGTTGGAGGCTGCAGGCTTGGGTCAAGGCTGGAGGTTGGAGCTGCAGGCTTGGGTCGGAGGTTGGAGGCTGCAGGCTTGGGTCAAGGCTGGAGGTTGGAGGCTGCAGGCTTGGGTCGAGGCTTGAGGCTAGAGACTGCAGGCTTGGGTCGAGGCTTGAGGCTAGAGACTGCAGGATTGGGTCGAGGCTTGAGGCTAGAGACTGCAGGATTGGGTCGAGGCTTGAGGCTAGAGACTGCAGGCTTGGGTCTAGGCCTGAGGCTAGAGACTGCAGGCTTGGGTCGAGGCCTGAGGCTAGAGGCTGCAGGCTTGGGTCGAGGCTATAGACTGCAGGCTTGGTTCGAGGCCTGAGGCTTGAGGCTGCAGGCTTGGTTCGAGGCTAGAGGCTGCAGGCTTGGGTCGAGGCCTGAGGCTAGAGGCTGCAGGCTTGGTTCGAGGCTAGAGGTTGCAGGCTTGGTTCGAGGCTTGAGGCTAGAGACTGCAGGCTTGGCTAGAGACTGCAGGCTTGGGTCGAGGCCTGAGGCTAGAGACTGCAGGCTTGGGTCGAGGCCTGAGGCTAGAGACTGCAGGCTTGGGTCGAGGCCTGAGTCTAGAGGCTTCCGGCTTGGGTCGAGGCCTGAGGCTAGAGGCTGCAGGCTTGGTTCGAGGCCTGAGGCTAGAGGCTGCAGGCTTGGGTCAACGCTAGAGGCTGCAGGCTTGGGTCGAGGCTTGAGGCTAGAGACTGCAGGATTGGGTCGAGGCTTGAGGCTAGAGACTGCAGGATTGGGTCAAGGCTTGAGGCTAGAGACTGCAGGATTGGGTTGAGGCTTGAGGCTAGAGACTGCAGGCTTGGGTCGAGGCTTGAGGCTAGAGACTGCAGGCTTGGGTCGAGGCTTGAGGCTAGAGACTGCAGGTTTGGGTCGAGGCTTGAGGCTAGAGACTGCAGGCTTGGGTCGAGGCTTGAGGCTAGAGACTGCAGGCTTGGGTCGAGGCTTGAGGCTAGAGGCTGGAGGCTTGGGTCGAGACAAGGCTAGAGGCTGCAGGCTTGGTTCGAGGCCTGAGGCTAGAGACTGCAGGCTTGGTTCGAGGCCTGAGGCTAGAGACTGCAGGCTTGGGTCGAGGCCTGAGGCTAGAGGCTGCAGGCTTGGGTCGAGGCCTGAGGCTAGAGGCTGCAGGCTTGGGTCGAGGCCTGAGGCTAGAGACTGCAGGCTTGGGTCGAGGCCTGAGGCTAGAGACTGCAGGCTTGGGTCGAGGCCTGAGGCTAGAGACTGCAGGCTTGGGTCGAGGCTTGAGGCTGGAGACTGCAGGCTTGGGTCGAGGCTTGAGGCTAGAGGCTGGAGGCTTGGTTCAAGGCTTGAGGCTGGAGGCTGCAGGCTTGGGTCGAGGCTAGAGACTGCAGGCTTGCGTCGAGGCCTGAGGCTAGAGACTGCAGGCTTGGGTCGAGGCTTGAGGCTGGAGACTGCAGGCTTGGGTCGAGGCTTGAGGCTAGAGGCTGCAGGCTTGGTTCGATGCTTGAGGCTAGAGACTGCAGGCTTGGGTCGAGGCCTGAGGCTAGAGGCTGCAGGCTTGGTTCGAGTCTTGAGGCTAGAGACTGCAGGCTTGGGTCGAGGCTTGAGGCTAGAGGCTGCAGGGTTGGGTCAAGACGAGGCTAGAGGCTGCAGGCTTGGGTCAAAGCTTGAGGCTAGAGACTGCAGGCTTGACTCAAGGCTTGAGGTTGGATGCTGCGGGCTTGACTCAAGGCTTGAGGTTGGAGGCTGCGGGCTTGACTCAAGGCTTGAGGTTGGAGGCTGCGGGCTTGGGTCGGAGGTTGGAGCTGCAGGCTTGGGTCGGAGGTTGGAGCTGCAGGCTTGGGTCGGAGGTTGGAGCTGCAGGCTTGGGTCGAGGCTGGGGGTTGGAGCTGCAGGCTTGGGTCGGAGGTTGGAGCTGCAGGCTTGGGTCAAGGCTGGAGGTTGGAGGCTGCAGGCTTGGGTCAAGGCTGGAGGTTGGAGGCTGCAAGCTTGGGTCGAGGCTGGAGGTTGGAGGCTGCAGGCTTGGGTCAAGGCTGGAGGTTGGAGCTGCAGGCTTGGGTCAAGGCTGGAGGTTGGAGGCTGCAGGCTTAGGTCAAGGCTTGAGGTTGGAGGCTGCAGGCTTGGGTCGAGGCTGGAGGTTGGAGGCTGCAGGCTTGGGTCAAGGCTGGAGGTTGGAGGCTGCAGGCTTGGGTCAAGCCTGGAGGTTGGAGGCTGCAGGCTTGGGTCAAGGCTGGAGGTTGGAGCTGCAGGCTTGGGTCGGAGGTTGGAGGCTGCAGGCTTGGGTCAAGGCTGGAGGTTGGAGGCTGCAGGCTTGGGTCAAGGCTGGAGGTTGGAGGCTGCAGGCTTGGGTCAAGGCTGGAGGTTGGAGCTGCAGGCTTGGGTCGGTGGTTGGAGCTGCAGGCTTGGGTCAAGGCTGGAGGTTGGAGGCTGCACGTTTGGGTCAAGGCTGGAGGTTGGAGGCTGCAGGCTTGGGTCAAGGCTGGAGGTTGGAGCTGCAGGCTTGGGTCGGAGGTTGGAGGCTGCAGGCTTGGGTCAAGGCTGGAGGTTGGAGGCTGCAGGCTTGGGTCAAGGCTGGAGGTTGGAGCTGCAGGCTTGGGTCGGAGGTTGGAGCTGCAGGCTTGGGTCAAGGCTGGAGGTTGGAGGCTGCAGGCTTGGGTCAAGGCTGGAGGTTGGAGCTGCAGGCTTGGGTCGGTGGTTGGAGCTGCAGGCTTGGGTCAAGGCTGGAGGTTGGAGGCTGCAGGTTTGGGTCAAGGCTGGAGGTTGGAGCTGCAGGCTTGGTTCGAGGCCTGAGGCTAGAGGCTGCAGGCTTGGGTCAACGCTAGAGGCTGCAGGCTTGGGTCGAGGCTTGAGGCTAGAGACTGCAGGATTGGGTCGAGGCTTGAGGCTAGAGACTGCAGGATTGGGTCGAGGCTTGAGGCTAGAGACTGCAGGCTTGGGTCGAGGCTTGAGGCTAGAGACTGCAGGCTTGGGTCGAGGCTTGAGGCTAGAGACTGCAGGTTTGGGTCGAGGCTTGAGGCTAGTGACTGCAGGCTTGGGTCGAGGCTTGAGGCTAGAGACTGCAGGCTTAGGTCGAGGCTTGAGGCTAGAGGCTGGAGGCTTGGGTCGAGACGAGGCTAGAGGCTGCAGGCTTGGTTCGAGGCCTGAGGCTAGAGACTGCAGGCTTGGTTCGAGGCCTGAGGCTAGAGACTGCAGGCTTGGGTCGAGGCCTGAGGCTAGAGGCTGCAGGCTTGGGTCGAGGCCTGAGGCTAGAGACTGCAGGCTTGGGTCGAGGCCTGAGGCTAGAGACTGCAGGCTTGGGTCGAGGCCTGAGGCTAGAGACTGCAGGCTTGGGTCGAGGCCTGAGGCTAGAGACTGCAGGCTTGGGTCGAGGCTTGAGTCTGGAGACTGCAGGCTTGGGTCGAGGCTTGAGGCTAGAGGCTGGAGGCTTGGTTCAAGGCTTGAGGCTAGAGGCTGCAGGCTTGGGTCGAGGCTGGAGACTGCAGGCTTGGGTCGAGGCCTGAGGCTAGAGACTGCAGGCTTGGGTCGAGGCTTGAGGCTGGAGACTGCAGGCTTGGGTCGAGGCTTGAGGCTAGAGGCTGCAGGCTTGGTTCGATGCTTGAGGCTAGAGACTGCAGGCTTGGGTCGAGGCCTGAGGCTAGAGGCTGCAGGCTTGGTTCGAGTCTTGAGGCTAGAGACTGCAGGCTTGGTTCGAGGCTTGAGGCTAGAGACTGCAGGCTTGGGTCGAGGCTTGAGGCTAGAGGCTGCAGGGTTGGGTCAAGACGAGGCTAGAGGCTGCAGGCTTGGGTCAAAGCTTGAGGCTAGAGACTGCAGGCTTGACTCAAGGCTTGAGGTTGGATGCTGCGGGCTTGACTCAAGGCTTGAGGTTGGAGGCTGCGGGCTTGACTCAAGGCTTGAGGTTGGAGGCTGCGGGCTTGGGTCGGAGGTTGGAGCTGCAGGCTTGGGTCGGAGGTTGGAGCTGCAGGCTTGGGTCGGAGGTTGGAGCTGCAGGCTTGGGTCGAGGCTGGGGGTTGGAGCTGCAGGCTTGGGTCGGAGGTTGGAGCTGCAGGCTTGGGTCAAGGCTGGAGGTTGGAGGCTGCAGGCTTGGGTCAAGGCTGGAGGTTGGAGGCTGCAGGCTTGGGTCGAGGCTGGAGGTTGGAGGCTGCAGGCTTGGGTCAAGGCTGGAGGTTGGTGCTGCAGGCTTGGGTCAAGGCTGGAGGTTGGAGGCTGCAGGCTTAGGTCAAGGCTTGAGGTTGGAGGCTGCAGGCTTGGGTCGAGGCTGGAGGTTGGAGGCTGCAGGCTTGGGTCGAGGCTGGAGGCTGGAGGCTGCAGGCTTGGTTCAAGGCTGGAGGTTGGAGGCTGCAGGCTTGGGTCAAGGCTGGAGGTTGGAGCTGCAGGCTTGGGTCGGAGGTTGGAGGCTGCAGGCTTGGGTCAAGGCTGGAGGTTGGAGGCTGCAGGCTTGGGTCAAGGCTGGAGGTTGGAGGCTGCAGGCTTGGGTCGGAGGTTGGAGCTGCAGGCTTGGGTCAAGGCTGGAGGTTGGAGGCTGCAGGCTTGGGTCAAGGCTGGAGGTTGGAGCTGCAGGCTTGGGTCGGTGGTTGGAGCTGCAGGCTTGGGTCAAGGCTGGAGGTTGGAGGCTGCAGGTTTGGGTCAAGGCTGGAGGTTGGAGCTGCAGGCTTGGGTCGGAGGTTGGAGCTGCAGGCTTGGGTCAAGGCTGGAGGTTGGAGGCTGCAGGCTTGGGTCAAGGCTGGAGGTTGGAGCTGCAGGCTTGGGTCGGTGGTTGGAGCTGCAGGCTTGGGTCAAGGCTGGAGGTTGGAGGCTGCAGGTTTGGGTCAAGGCTGGAGGTTGGAGCTGCAGGCTTGGTTCGGAGGTTGGAGGCTGCAGGCTTAGGTCAAGGCTTGAGGTTGGAGGCTGCAGGCTTGGGTCAAGGCTGGAGGTTGGAGGCGGCAGGCTTGGGTCGAGGCTGGAGGTTGGAGGCTGCAGGCTTGGGTCGGAGGTTGGAGGTTGGAGCTGCAGGCTTGGGTCAAGGCTGGAGGTTGGAGGCTGCAGGCTTAGGTCAAGGCTTGAGGTTGGAGGCTGCAGGCTTGGGTCGAGGCTGGAGGTTGGAGGCTGCAGGCTTGGGTCAAGGCTGGAGGTTGGAGGCTGCAGGCTTGGGTCAAGGCTGGAGGTTGGAGGCTGCAGGCTTTGTTCGAGGCCTGAGGCTAGAGGCTGCAGGCTTGGTTCGAGGCTAGAGGCTGCAGGCTTGGGTCGAGGCCTGAGGCTAGAGGCTGCAGGCTTGGTTCGAGGCTAGAGGTTGCAGGCTTGGTTCGAGGCTTGAGGCTAGAGACTGCAGGCTTGGCTAGAGACTGCAGGCTTGGGTCGAGGCCTGAGGCTAGAGACTGCAGGCTTGGGTCGAGGCCTGAGGCTAGAGACTGCAGGCTTGGGTCGAGGCCTGAGTCTAGAGGCTGCAGGCTTGGGTCGAGGCCTGAGGCTAGAGGCTGCAGGCTTGGTTCGAGGCCTGAGGCTAGAGGCTGCAGGCTTGGGTCAACGCTAGAGGCTGCAGGCTTGGGTCGAGGCCTGAGGCTAGAGGCTGCAGGCTTGGTTCGAGTCTTGAGGCTAGAGACTGCAGGCTTGGTTCGAGGCTTGAGGCTAGAGACTGCAGGCTTGGGTCGAGGCTTGAGGCTAGAGACTGCAGGCTTGGGTCGAGGCCTGAGGCTAGAGACTGCAGGCTTGGGTCGAGGCTTGAGGCTAGAGACTGCAGGTTTGGGTCGAGGCTTGAGGCTAGAGACTGCAGGCTTGGGTCGAGGCTTGAGGCTAGAGACTGCAGGCTTGGGTCGAGGCTTGAGGCTAGAGGCTGGAGGCTTGGGTCGAGATGAGGCTAGAGGCTGCAGGCTTGGTTCGAGGCCTGAGGCTAGAGACTGCAGGCTTGGTTCGAGGCCTGAGGCTAGAGACTGCAGGCTTGGGTCGAGGCCTGAGGCTAGAGGCTGCAGGCTTGGGTCGAGGCCTGAGGCTAGAGACTGCAAGCTTGGGTCGAGGCCTGAGGCTAGAGACTGCAGGCTTGGGTCGAGGCCTGAGGCTAGAGACTGCAGGCTTGGGTCGAGGCTTGAGGCTGGAGACTGCAGGCTTGGGTCGAGGCTTGAGGCTAGAGTCTGCAGGCTTGGTTCGATGCTTGAGGCTAGAGACTGCAGGCTTGGGTCGAGGCCTGAGGCTAGAGGCTGCAGGCTTGGTTCGAGTTTTGAGGCTAGAGACTGCAGGCTTGGTTCGAGGCTTGAGGCTAGAGACTGCAGGCTTGGGTCGAGGCTTGAGGCTAGAGGCTGCAGGCTTGGGTCAAGACGAGGCTAGAGGCTGCAGGCTTGGGTCAAAGCTTGAGGCTAGAGACTGCAGGCTTGACTCAAGGCTTGAGGTTGGATGCTGCGGGCTTGACTCAAGGCTTGAGGTTGGAGGCTGCGGGCTTGACTCAAGGCTTGAGGTTGGAGGCTGCGGGCTTGGGTCGGAGGTTGGAGCTGCAGGCTTGGGTCGGAGATTGGAGCTGCAGGCTTGGGTCGAGGCTGGGGGTTGGAGCTGCAGGCTTGGGTCGGAGGTTGGAGCTGCAGGCTTGGGTCAAGGCTGGAGGTTGGAGGCTGCAGGCTTGGGTCGAGGCTGGAGTTTGGAGGCTGCAGGCTTGGGTCAAGGCTGGAGGTTGGAGGCTGCAGGCTTGGGTCAAGGCTGGAGGTTGGAGGCTGCAGGCTTGGGTCAAGGCTGGAGGTTGGAGGCTGCAGGCTTGGGTCAAGGCTGGAGGTTGGAGGCTGCAGGCTTGGGTCAAGGCTGGAGGTTGGAGCTGCAGGCTTGGGTCGGAGGTTGGAGGCTGCAGGCTTGGGTCGAGGCTGGAGGTTGGAGGCTGCAGGCTTGGGTCAAGGCTGGAGGTTGGAGGCTGCAGGCTTGGGTCGAGGCTGGAGGTTGGAGGCTGCAGGCTTGGGTCGAGGCTGGAGGTTGGAGGCTGCAGGCTTGGGTCAAGGCTGGAGGTTGGAGGCTGCAGGCTTGGGTCAAGGCTGGAGGTTGGAGGCTGCAGGCTTGGGTCAAGGCTGGAGGTTGGAGCTGCAGGCTTGGGTCGGAGGTTGGAGGCTGCAGGCTTGGGTCAAGGCTGGAGGTTGGAGGCTGCAGGCTTGGGTCAAGGCTGGAGGTTGGAGGCTGCAGGCTTGGGTCGGAGGTTGGAGCTGCAGGCTTGGGTCAAGGCTGGAGGTTGGAGGCTGCAGGCTTGGGTCAAGGCTGGAGGTTGGAGCTGCAGGCTTGGGTCGGTGGTTGGAGCTGCAGGCTTGGGTCAAGGCTGGAGGTTGGAGGCTGCAGGCTTGGGTCAAGGCTGGAGGTTGGAGGCTGCAGGCTTGGGTCGAGGCTGGAGGTTGGAGGCTGCAGGCTTGGGTCGGAGGTTGGAGGTTGGAGCTGCAGGCTTGGGTCAAGGCTGGAGGTTGGAGGCTGCAGGCTTAGGTCAAGGCTTGAGGTTGGAGGCTGCAGGCTTGGGTCGAGGCTGGAGGTTGGAGGCTGCAGGCTTGGGTCAAGGCTGGAGGTTGGAGGCTGCAGGCTTGGGTCGAGGCTGGAGGTTGGAGGCTGCAGGCTTGGGTCGAGGCTGGAGGTTGGAGGCTGCAGGCTTGGGTCAAGGCTGGAGGTTGGAGGCTGCATGCTTGGGTCAAGGCTGGAGGTTGGAGCTGCAGGCTTGGGTCGGAGGTTGGAGGCTGCAGGCTTGGGTCAAGGCTGGATGTTGGAGGCTGCAGGCTTGGGTCAAGGCTGGAGGTTGGAGGCTGCAGGCTTGGGTCGGATGTTGGAGCTGCAGGCTTGGGTCAAGGCTGGAGGTTGGAGGCTGCAGGCTTGGGTCAAGGCTGGAGGTTGAAGCTGCAGGCTTGGGTCGGTGGTTGGAGCTGCAGGCTTGGGTCAAGGCTGGAGGTTGGAGGCTGCAGGCTTGGGTCAAGGCTGGAGGTTGGAGCTGCAGGCTTGGGTCGGAGGTTGGAGGCTGCAGGCTTGGGTCGAGGCTGGAGGTTGGAGGCTGCAGGCTTAGGTCAAGGCTTGAGGTTGGAGGCTGCAGGCTTGGGTCGAGGCTGGATGTTGGAGGCTGCAGGCTTGGAGCTTGGGGAACTTGGAAGCTGGAGCTAGGGGCAGACTAGGAACTGTACATCAACATGGAACGAGGACTTATCCTCCGACAAGCCGGGATTCACCTTTAAAGGGACACTGACATGAGACAGGACAGTACACAGACATAGAGCCAGGACTTATCCACCGACAAGCCAGGACTCATCTTTAACAAGGCACTGACATGAAATGGGACAGTACACAGACATAGAGCCTGAACTTATCTATAACTTCACACCAAGGTGGGGCAGGACCATCCGTCGGGTAACAGCAGAATGGCCTGACCTACCCAACAGAGGCGAGGACAAGGCAAGACAGATCCCCCCACAGGGCAATGGCAGAACGGCCAGACTTACCCCACGGGTGCGAGGACAGGAAAAGACAAACACCAAGGAACGACAGACAGTTTCATCTCTGCATCAGGCTAGCTCCAAGTAGCCATTACAGCCGGCAGCCTTGGCTGGCTATGGAAGCAACCGGATCCCTACCTAGCTTAGAGTGGCTGACGGCCACCCAGCTGGCCCAGGAAACAGCTGAATCTATACCACAATGGCAGCTCTGACTACTACCAGCAAGGCTCCCAGAAGCCATGGTTCTCCAACACGGCCCCAAGGATGGCAAGAGACCATTCTAGCCTTCCACCAGCCATCTGTGCAATGAGCATCTTGACAAGACGACCCCCCAAACACACTTAATACCAGGCCACTTACATTCCCAGTTCCAATATGAGTCTCAGGTGTTTCTAGTTAAGTCCAACCACAGCAAGAGACCGCTGGAAAGCCCGGCGTCTGGAGACTGCGGACCGGACCATGGACTTCGGACTGAACCATCACATTTGAACAATTTCTTTTCTTCAGTATTCACTACGGAGAAGGATATTGAATTATGTAAGCTAAGAGAAACAAGTAGGGAAGTTATGAAAACGATGATGATTAAAGAGGAGGGAGTACTGGTGCTATTAAGGAATATAAAAGTGGATAAATCTCCGGATCCTGAAAGGATATTCCCTAGGACCTTGAGGGAAGTTGGTGTAGAAATAGCAGGGGCTCTGACAGAATTTCAAATGTCATTAGAAACAGGAATGGTGTCGGAGGATTGGCGTATTGCTGATATGGTTCCATTGTTTAAAAAGGGTTCTAAGAGTAAACCTAGCAACTATAAGCCTGTCAGTTTGACGTCAGTGGTGGGTAAATTAATGGAAAGTATTCTTAGAGATGGTATATATAATTATCTGGATAGACTGGGTCTGATTAGGAATAGTCAGCATGGATTTGTGTGTGGGAGGTCATATTTGACAAATCTTATTAAATTTTTTGAAGAGGTTACGAGGAAAATTGATGAGGGTAAAGCAGTGGATGTTGTCTATATGGACTTCAGTAAGGCCTTTGACAAGGCTCCGCAAGGAAGGTTAGTTAGGAAGGTTCAATCGTTAGGTATTAATATTGAAGTAGTAAAATGGATTCAACAGTGGCTGGATGGGAGTTGCCAGAGAGTAGTGGTGGATAACTGTTTGTCAGGTTGGTGGCAGGTGACTACTGGTGTGCCTCAAGGATCTGTACTGGGTCCAATGTTGTTTGTCATATACATTAATGATCTGGATGATGGGGTGGTAAATTGGATTAGTAAGTATGCAGATGATACTAAGGTAGGTGGCATTGTGGATAATGAAGTAGGTTTTCAAAGTTTGCAGAGAGATTTAGGCCAGTTAAAAGAGTGGGCTGAGCGATAGCAGATGGAATTTAATGTTGATAAGTGTGAGGTGCTACATTTTTGTAGGAATAATCCAAATAGGACATATATGGTAAATGGTAGGGCATTGAAGAATGCAGTAGAACAGAGTGATTTAGGAATAATGGTGCATAGTTCCCTGAAGGTGGAATCTTAAGTGGATAGGGTGGTGAAGAAAGCTTTTGGTATGCTGGCCTTTATAAATCAGAGCATTGAGTATAGGAGTTGAGATGTAATGTTAAAATTGTACAAGGAATTGGTAAGGCCGAATTTGGAGTATTGTGTACAGTTCTGGTCACCAAATTATGGGAAAGATGTCAACAAAATAGAGAGAGTACAGAGAAGATTTTCTCGAATGTTACCTGGGTTTCAGCATCTGAGTTACAGGGAAAGGTTGAACAAGTTAGGTCTTTATTCTTTGGAGTGTAGAAGGTTGAGGGGGGACTTGATAGACGTATTTAAAATTATGAGGGGTATAGATAGAATTGACATGGATAGGCATTTTCCATTGAGAGTAGGGGAGAGTCAAACAAGAGGACATGAGTTGAGAGTTGGGTGCAAAAGTTTAAGGGTAACACAAGGGGAAATTTCTTTACTCAGAGAGTGGTAGCTGTGTGGAACGAACTTCCAGTAGAAGTGGTAGAGGCCGGTTCGGTATTGTCATTTAAAGTAAAATTGGATAGGTATATGGACAGGAAAGGAATGGAGGGTTATGGGCTGAGTGCAGGTCAGTGGGACTGGGTGAGAGTAAGCGTTTGGCACGGACTAAAAGGGCCAAGATAGCCTGTTTCTGTGCTGTAATTGTTATTTGGTTATATTCCACCTCAGGTTTGACCAACATCTTACAAAGATAGGATATCACTTCCCTGTGTTCAGTGTTCTGACTAAAGAAGACCAGTGTCAGTGGTGGAATAGAGATAGAATCATTTTCTCTTTCTCTGCCTGAACTGAAATCACCAATACTGGTAGATGAAAGTAATTTTATAGACATTTTTATAAAAATCGATGTTCTTTACAAGCATCCCCATTGCCCCGATGGCTTTATTCTTGGTAATATTTCAAAGTTTCTTGCAGATGGAGCACCATTCACCTGGTGGATTGGGAGGACCAATGAGAAACAAGCTTACTGGGGTGGTTCTCCGCCTGAACTTCAGAAATGTGCCTGTGGATTGGAGGATAGCTGCCTGGACACGAATTATCAGTGTAACTGTGATGCTGGCAGAGATGAATGGTATGATGTCATTTATTTCTGAAATAATGGATTGTTTTATATCTTTGTTGCCTGCAATATTGTTCTGCAAACTGCAGCTTACCTGAACTGCCTTGAAAGTGTCATCGCTCTCCATTATCCTTGGTCTTATTGTGTGGTGCCTCTAATATGCTTATGTTTGCTGAAGTCCAGTTTAATGAGTATCCTGATAGGATAGTTAAAAGTGCAAGCGTCATAAGAAGTTCTGCACAGCATGATGATGATTGTTACCACTTCAACATGTTTTAATGACCAAGTTACTGGAAGAAATCCAATTATTTATTCTTTTGTCCTCTGCTCTTCTTCTGAGTTCTATTCAGGTTGCTAAACAATTAGTAAGGCAATGCAATTAGTACAATTGCAAATCAGCATGTTGATTTTTTTAAATGGCTTACCTGAACACATTCAAATTCAGATTATTGTCTTACACACCAGGGTGCAATGAAATTTCTTGTCTGCATGAAACTCAGACTATTTCTACTTAGTAGAGTCATAGTGTAATACAGCTCAGAAAGAAGCTTGTAATAAGTTTGTACATTCTCCATGTGACTGCGTGGGTTTCTCCTGTGTGCTCCGGTTTCCAAATACATATGAGTTAGTAGGTTATTTGATCTCATGGGTGTAATTGGACAGCGCAAGCCCATTGGACCAGGAGGACCTGTCACCATGCTGAATCTCTTAAAAAAAATTTAAGCCCTTATCCATGCCAAGCAAGATGCCTGACTGAGATAATCCCATTTGTCCATAGTCCATAAATTTGGACTGCATGGGTTTCTTCCAGCTGCACCAGTTTCCTCCCACAGTCCAAAGACACAACAGTTAGTGGGTGAGTTGGTCCTGTGATTCAGCTGGTCTTAAATCGGTAGGTTGCTGGCAAGTGCAGCTCAGGGATCCAAATGGACCGGTTCCACACTGTATCTTTAAATAAAAAATAAAATAAATAAATTTAACAGAACTACAGCAACGAGCTCAAAGCAGGAGAAGAGTGCAGTGCATTGTAGTGAAATAACAAAGTGGTGCAAAGTGAAATGCTGAAGTGATCACAACAAAATAGACACAATATAGAACATAGCAGCATTGCCAGGAAGGGATGTGAAAGAGGTGTTGTTGGGAAACTGGAGCAGAAAGAATATATTTCACATTGACACTCACTGGGAGCATTGTGGTCAAGGGGCCCAAAGTATTATTGAGTGTCCCCATGTATTGTATCTGAACTTGGATCTTCTCGTACATAATTCAAGTTCAAGTTCATTGTCATCTAACTGTACATATATACAAGAAAACAAAACAATGTTCCTTCGGACCATGGTGTACCCATAGAACATATACCACATACCACATAAAATGAAACACCATCAAAAATAACTTAATAAAATATAATTAAAAGTGTATGTAGTGTGTAGCAGAGGTGAACATTAAATGGGGAAGAATGCAGTAAGCAGTAAACAGCTCACTCTCCCAGTGACGAGACTTCAGTAGTGGCAGGGCATTCATTAGTCTCACATCCTGGGGGAAGAAACTGTACTCAGTCTGACAGTTCTAGCCCCTGTTGCTCCTGTACCATCCTTCCTGATGGTAGTGGATCAAGGAGATTGGGGGATGGGTGGGATGGTGTTTCTCAATAATACTTTGGGCCCCTTGTCTGCAACACTCCCAGTAAGTGTCACAGATAGAAGGTGAGGGAGACACCGGGTGATCCTCTGTAGGCTCTTGCTGTCTGATGTCTTGCAGCTTCAGTGATGCAGCAGACAGGACACTCTTGATGGTGCTCTTGTAGAAAGTTGTTAGAATGGGGGCAGTGCGTGCCTTGCACACTTCAATCTTCTCAGAAAGCGTACGTGTTCCTGTGCCTTCTTGACTAATGAGGAGGTGTTGTGAATCCAGGTGAGATCCTCCATTATGTGCACACCAAGGAACTTTGTGCTCTCCATGGCAGAAACTTTGATGTGCAATGGGAAATGTTCGACCTCTGCACCTTCTCTTTTGTCTTGTCCACGTTGAGACTCAGATTGTTGTTCTCACACCATTTCGACAAGCCTTTGTACCTTCTCTCTGTATGCTGACTCATTATCCTCGCTGATGAGGCCTGCTACTACTGTATCATCAGAGAACTTGATGATGTGGTTTGAGCTGGATTCGACAGTGTAGTCATCAATCAGTGATGACTAGTGGTCTGAGCACACAACTCTGGGGGGGTTCCAGTACTCAGTGTGATAGAGTTTGAGATGCTGCTGTCAACTCAGACTGACTGGGGTCTTTCCGCCAGTTGCAGAGAGGTGTGTGGAGTCCCAGTGAACACAATTTACCCACAAATCTTTGAGGGATGATTGTATTAAATACCGAGATGAAGTTGATGATGAAGATTAGGGGATGGCCATTTAAAATTTCTTGTAGATGATGATGAATCTCTGAAATTGTCTACCCTAGAGGATTGTTGAGGTTGGATAGTTACGGGAGAGGTGGATCCATTTTTTGAAAGATTGGGGAATTGGCAACTATGGGGAAATGGAACAGAAAAGGAGTTGAGACCAAGGACAGATCAGTCATGATCCTGTTGAGTTGTGAATGTTCAAGTGGCTTAATCCTGTTCCTATTTGTCATGTGTTCTTATGTTCTAACAGTAAATAATGAAGAAAGCATAATAACTTGGTTCAATAAAGCAGGCAGCAGCTTAGCTGCTCTGGTGAAATAGTTGCTTGTATATTGTATCTGGGGCAGCGAAAGATCCTGAGGCTGTGTGAGGTGAAAGCTGGAGTTTCCACAATGACTGAACAAGGGGATTTATGCAGGAAGGATTAGCTATGTTGTGGGATAGCTGTGGCTAAAACAATGAAAAATAATGTTTAATGACCTTACCAGGTCAGCTATGTTCTGCAGGAGTCTACCTGGAGAAAGCTTCACCATAGCTAGTCTGGAAGGCCATTAAAACTTTTTTTTAATTGTTGTTGTTTCAGCCACATGTCTGAAAACAATGCTCCTGGATCTAGCAAGCACCAAGTCTGATTAGTTTGACAATGATGCTATGTGCAGTGGAAAGAAATCAGGACTTTATTTGTAGCCTTGGAGGATTTTAACAAGTTCTAAGAAGGCAGCATCTGAAAGAAATCAGTATATTTACTGTCAGCTTGGGACAGCACTACATGGTGGCGCTGTGGCACAGCTGGTAGAGTGTCTGCCTCTGCCTCATGGTAACAGGCAACAAGGTTCAAATTTGAGCACAGGTACTGTCTGAGTGGAGTTTGCAGAACAGGTCATTGATTACTATGTTCGTTTTAATAGCCCAGTGCAATAAAAACATAGTTGTGGAACACCATAAATGGTCAATAATGTACTCACTGCTCTGTACGGTGCCTGGATCTGTCATTAGTACTTCGCAAAATTTTCAATTCAAGGCATTGTATGCACCAGTGAACTTCTCCCCAGCTGTTTGGGCTGCTGACTGCGTCAACCGGTTGTCAAGAGAAAATCTAAAGCAGTCAGACTCAGTGCTCATTAAATTGTAAATGTTTCCATTGTGTTGTTTTTAATATTTGTTAACAAAGGGGTCTTTTTATAGCTTTGGGAAAAAATGCTGTCTTAACCCTTGAATATCAGCGACTTTGCTGTTCATGGCTGTTACTCTGAAGTGTGAGATTCTGGTGACATGATTCATTTTTACCTCTGAGTTGGGAGGTAGTACCTCAGATCGTCTATCATAGACAACAGCACTGAAACTTGGCTGAAGCTTCAGCACAGCTTGAAATTCGGCAGGGCACTGCTGAAGTTTCATTTTTTTAGATATCACATTAAATTGAGAGATCACAATACAGATGAGAATAAAGAGGTTCCCAAGGTGACCTGGCTAACATGTATCATTCAAGAATCCCTCATTATTATATTACTTAGTGTGAAGAATTGGCTGCCACATGGAGAGGGTGGCACAGTAGCATTGCTGTCACATGGTCAGCGATCCGGGTTCAGTTCAGTCTGTAAGGAGTTTATATGTTCTCCCTGTGACTGTGTGTGTTTCCTTTCGCGTTCCAAAGATGTATAGATTAGTAGGTTATTGGTCACGCGGGTGCAATTAGGCAGTGCAGGCTCATTGGGCTGGAAAGGCCATGTTGTATCTTTAAAACACACTCCTTGCTTTCAACTGTGAACATATTTCAAAGGTTCATTTTCATTGCAAAGCACTCCAGGTTGCCTTCAGAGTGTGGAATTTGATTTGTTTCTGCTTTGCTCAACTCACGCTGACATTCATAATTAAATGTTAGGTTATAAACCTATGTAAGAGATTCTGCAGATGCTGGATATTCAGAGTAACACACAAAATGCTGGAAGAACTTAGCAGGTCAGGCCGCATCTCTGTGGAAATGAATAAAGAACCATTGTTTTGGGCTGAGACCCTTCATCAGGACAGGAAAGGAAGGGGGGGGGGGAGCCAGAATAAGAGAGTAGAGAGAGGGGAAGGAAAACAAGCTAAAAGGTGATAGGTGAGACAAGGTGAAGGTAAGGCAGGAGAGTGGGAATAGTATAAGAAGCTGGGAAGTGATAGGTTGAGAAAGGTAATGGGATAAAGAAAGAAGAATTTTATAGGAGAGGAGTGGGCTACGGGAGAAAGGGAAAGAGGAGGTGAGAGGCAGGTGAGGAGAAGAGGTAAGTGGGAGCCAGATTGGGAATGGAAGAAGAGGTGGAAGAAGAGGAAAGGGAGAGGCGGAGAAACTTGCTACTTGGCAGTTTCAGCCCAGACAATGTTAGGGGAATTCTGGAGAAGCTAGAATCAGTGCCTGAGATTTGGCTTGTACTTGCTTGCTGAGGTTGTGGAGTGGGGTGAAAAAGGGAAAAAGCTGGAAACATGCAATAGATTAGATAGCATTTGTGGAAAAAGTAAATGAGTTAGCATTTCAAGTCAACAACCTTTATCAGAAGATAAAGACATAGATGCTTTCTGGCCTGCTGAGGTCCTCCAGTATTTTGTGTGTGTAGCTTAAATTTCCAGTACCTGCAGATTTTCTCTTGGTTTTTTTTTTATTGGAAGCTTTCAGTTCTTCATCAGGGTGTTAAACTGCCCTCAAACATTAATGCCATTCCACTTCTCAGATTTCTTTTCTGGGCTGCTGAGTATTTCCAGCAAAGTCAAAATTCAAAGATTCGAAGCACATTTATGATATAAGAATGTATAAAATATACACCTTGAAATTTGTCTGCTTTTAGGCAGCCACAAAGCAAGAAACTTGAATAGCCCAATTAAAAAAAGACCATAAACCACTGTGCAGCGAGAGAGAGAGAGAGAGAGAGAGAGAGAGAGAGAGAGAGAGAGAGAGAGAGAGAGAGAGAGAGAGAGAGAGAGAGAGAGAGAGAGAGAGAGAGAGAGAGAGAGAGAGAGAGAGAGAGAGAGAGAGAGAGAGAGAGAGAGATAGAGATAGAGATAGAGATAGAGATAGAGATAGAGATAGAGATAGAGATAGAGAGAGAGAGAGAGATACAAACATCATGCAAACAATAGAAGCAACCCAAACCAGATTGCCCAGATCCACTCCCGGAACAGCTGGAGTAGGTCCAAGCCAAGCCTCAGTTCAAAGTTTTCACACTAGCTGGGCAGAAACACATAGCTGCTGGCTCAGTTCACAGTCTCGGCACCGCGGAGAAAGGAATGAACATCTGTGAGAAAGTGAGGCGAATCAACCTGACTTTGCCTCTGTTCCTGACACTCAGGCTTCCAGTCTAATTGTGCTGGCAATTAAATTGTCCAAGCTTTGTAATGCCCCTGCAGAACTTAACATCTGAACCAGCCCTGCTCTGCCTGTCTCCTCATTGTCTGTGGCAATAGTTCACCACAATTTGCTTCATGAAAGATGAGTTATGGTATGGCAATGATGAATATAGAATTGAGACAGGTTTTTTTTAATAAACAAATAAACATTTATTTAAACTCTGCTCAATAAAAATGAAAAATAAACAAACGACTAACTTAACCGGAAGTTAACTGATATACAGCAATTCAAACAGTTCTTAAAGTGATAAATGCGAACACAGTTCTTAAAGTGGTAAATGTGAAAGTCCAAATGATTTATACAGTCATTTAGGAGAGACTTTCCTGAAGTAACAAATTCCTGGACAACATGACGTTACTGCTGATCCCAGCCGAAATATGCCTTGCCCAAAGGATTCACGCTGAAGGAAATAAAAATGGCTTGTAGGAACTGACCTTTTCTTTGGTGAATAACACTGCATCCAACCCTTTCTGCTCGTACAATGCAGGGGCTATCATGGGTGCAGGTTACTATTTCCAGAACTAAGATCCAATAAGGTCGACCCTGTAATAAACGGCCAATGACACCAACTTTACTCGATCCTCTGGGTTTCTGTACTTCGGTAAATCTTCACTCTCCAATACTTAGACTTTAAAATTAAATTGAAGATACATCAAACACAACTGGCAGTGATTCAAAACTGCCGACACAATGATAGTGTACCTTACAGTAAGAATTAAAACTCCACTTTAAAATAAAACTGCATCATGAAACCAAATACGCAGCATAACAGAGTAACGGACAACTTCAATGATGTCCCAACAAAAACTCCTGCGTCACAGCAGGCTTTCCCCATTTTATACCTGTTGGAACAGGCCATCACAAGACCTCACACTGGCGGGAAAATACATCATCCCACCATCACAAGACCATTACATCATGCTCACCAGATACTCAATTGTCATGGTCATAAGACAGCCACAAGATACCCACATGGGATGTAACAGATGTTACAAGTAAAGTTTTTAGTCGAAACTCTTGCCTTATGATTTACCAGTAAGCTGTCACATATCTTTGATGGCGTCATCCTTAGCTGGAATAATATTCTGTTTTTTTCTTTGGATTTCCAGCATTTACAGTTTTTAATCTAATTTGCTTTGGGCTTACATTCAGTGAATTAGTTTCCAATTCTGTAGAATCATTGTTCATTGGCTTTGTCCCTAGCTTGCATAGCATAAGACCATAAGACATAGGAGCTGAATTAGGCCCTCTGGCCCATCATGGCTGATCCTTTTTTTTCTCCTCCTCAACCCCAGTTCCAGGCCTTTTCCCCATAACCTTTGATGCTATGTCTAATCAAGCATCTATCAAACTCTGCCTTAAATACATCCAATGACCTGGCCTTCACAGCTGCATGTGGCAACAGATTTCACAAATTCACTACCCTTTGGCTAAAGAAATTCCTCCGCATCTCTGTTTTGAAAGGGTGCCCCTCTATACTGAGGCTTCGCCCTCTTGTCCTGTACTCTCCCACTATGGGAAACATCCTTTTCACTTCTACTCTGACTAGGCCTTTTAACATTCGCAAGTTTTCAGTGAGATCTCCCCTCATTCTTCTGAATTCCAGTGAGTACAGACCCAGAGCCATTAAATGTTCCGCGAATGATAACCCTTTCATCCCTGGAATCATCCTTGTGAACCTCCTCTGGACCCTCTCCAATACCAGCATGTCTTTTCTAAGATGAGGGGCACAAAGCTGTTCACAATACTCAAGGTGAGGCCTCACCAGTGACTTATCTTGAGAACATGCACAGATGCTCGAGCTCCCATTGACCAAAGCAAACTGAGGAAAGTGTACTCCAGCCTTTGCATTTCACATTGTGAAAATCCTTTCAAAATCTCTGTGACATGAGCAATAGTTGAAGATTTATCAGCAAGCAAATGTCCCTAAACTCTTCTCAGGAATAAGTGTCCATGTATAAATCCAAATCGACTAGAACACATTTTAAAAGTGGATTGGACTCTTACTCCATAACTTGTCACTGGAGACACAGACTATATTTTAAATGGTGAGAGGTGACGTATTCCATACGATTAGACACCAGGACAATCAATAACTGAGTAATGACTGAGAGGAAACTCAGACCACATAATGCATTGGAGTCCAAACTCATTGAGGTGCAGCACAATCATTTCAATAGAAGCTATTTCTCAGAGAATGGTTCTCTCTGCTCTGAGCTGCAGGTTCGAGCCTGTCTCACAGAGATCAGAGCATAAAGTCTGGTCTAACACCCTAGTACTGTACCTAACAAAAATTGATACTGTAGAGCTATGATCAATTGCATGACAATATATATCAAGAATTCCACCTACTAATGCAGGTAAGTATAAAAACAGTTGTAAGACTCTAATTTAAAGATAATCACATGTTCCTGTGTTTTGGGCAACACTTACCCTCAACCAATAGCATTGAAGCTGGCAGTTAATCATCATTATGTTGGCATATGTGGAAGCTTGTTATGCAAATTGTACAAAAGACCTTAAAACTATTAGACATAGGAGCAGAATTAGACTATATGGTCATCGAGTGTGCTCCATCATTCCATCATTCTCAACCCCATTCTCCTGCCTTCTCCCTGCAACCTTTTACACCCATATTAATCAAATCCTGTCAACATCTGGCTTAAATACGTGTGCCCAGTGACTTGGCCCACACAGCCATCTGTCGTAAAAAATTCACAGATTCACCATCCCCGGCTAAAGAAATTCCACCTCATTTCTATTCTAAAGGGCTGTCCTATTCTAGGGCTGTGTGCTCTGATTCCACACTCCCCCACTATAGGAAACATCCTCTTTATGTCCACCCTATCAAGGTCTTTGAATATTCAAAAGGTTTGAATAAGATTCTTCCTCATTCTTCTAAACTCCCGTGAGTACATGCCCAGAGCCATCACTCCTCATATATTAACCCTTTCATTCTTGTGGACCTCCACTGCACCCTCTCCAGTGGCAGCACATCCTTTCTTAGATAAAGGGCCCTAAATTGTTCATAATATTTCAAATACAGTCTCACCAATGCCTTATAAAGCCGCAGCATGACATTCTTGTTTTCAGATTCTAGTTCTCTTGCGTTTTACGATGATGGGCCTCTTATTCCAAGTTGTGACTTGTCACATAGCTGAGTATGTTTCAAATGGTGAGAAGTGATTTGACACCGGAACCATCAGTAGCTGTATAGTGACTTAGTAGAAATTGAAACCCTACCATGTGCTGGCTCCAACCTCATTAATATTCAGCTCAATTATTTCAACAAAAAACATTTCTCTGAGGACAGCTATCTCCCCTCAGACTGGATGACAACAAGTATCCAAATCTCCACTTGCTATTGCAGATAAATTTTAAAAGAATTCTACACTTTAGCTTGAAGACAATCACATATCCCAGAGTTCTGGGAAGTAGTTACCTTCAACCAATATCACTGAAACAGGTTAACAGATCATCATTATGTTGGCATTTCTACTTCTTTAACAAAAGAACCCCTTGCATTCTGAAATGGATATGAATGGTGACACAGAAATGCAGGTCCAATACAAACTTACAACGAAATCTAGCGTCCTTTGTTACCTGCAAATTGTTCATGTTGTTCCAAAGATTAAGTGTGATTTCAAAAAGCCAAAAAATAGAGTGGAGAACAGAATTATTGCGTTTACAAATTTAACAGCTAAAGTCGCACACTGATATGTGACAACCAGGAAACCGAGGAACTAGAGGCCAGGGATGAATGTTCATCTGACTGAGGGAAGCTGGAAAAAAACCCTTCAGGTTTGGAAACTAAAGCATACAATACGGGTTTTATTTGTTTGGAGCCTAGATGATCCATCTTTAATAATTTAATAGCACAGTGGATATGGCACTCATTGACTGGGAATGAAACAAGTAGAAATATTGTGCTGGATTTGCTGAGCTTGCACTGAGCTATCCAGTTGAGATAAGGCATAAAAAGAACCTTTGCACAAAGGATGCAACCACTCAGCAGTTTCTTTGAGTGGTCAAGCTGTGCAGGGCTCCCAAACTAATTTAAAGCTGGATTGATAATTCTTCACATTTCAATGTCTCATTTCACCTTGGTATGGCTGGATTGATAATTCTTCACATTTAGCAAGGCTTTCACTTAAAACTCTTACCTTTGATTTTAATTCCTCTTTGGTAAACAACCTCAACCTATCACTGTAATCTCCTCATCTTCACAACCACCTTCACATTCCAATTCACATTCACTCATTTATCACATGTACGTCAAAACACATAGTGAAATGTGTTATTTGTGTTAATAACCAACATAATCTAAGGATTAGCAGATCAACAGCAACAAACAAAACAACAGCTACCACAATGTCTATGCCAAACACAATGCCAAATTAAAATCTCTACTGCCCAAGCATCATCCATATCCCACCATTCCCTGTACAATCAACGTTTAAGGTAAATTTATTATCAAAGTATGTGCATAAATGTCACCATACACTACCTTGAGATTCATTTTCTTGCAGGCATTTAGGGCAAAACAAAGAAGTAGAATAAAATCAATGAAAAACTACACACATACAAAGACAGACAAAGAAACAAAGTGCAAAAGAAGGCAAATAGCAAATTAATTAAATAACTTCAAAGGTTCAACGGTCTAATTTAATATCAGAGAAATGTATACAATATGCATCCTAACGTGCTGTTTCTTTGCAAACATCCACAAAAGCAGAGAAGTGCCCCATAGAAGAAACAATGGTTAAAAGTAAGAACCCCAAAGTCCCCCCCCCCCGGCTTCCCCCCCCCACACGTAAGTGGCAGCAAGCAATGATCCCACCTCCCCCCACCAGCAAAAAAAGCATCAGCACCCACCACCAAGCACTCAAGCGTGAGCAAAGCAACAGCAAAGACAGACTTGCAGTTACCCCAAAGACTTCACCTTTCACACGGCATTCGATGTACCACAGACTCTCTCTCTCCCTAATAAGGGAGAAGGAGGTCTCTCCATTTCCCAGTGAGTGGGGAGACTTAACAAACAACTCGCTGGTTTACGATGTTATAAGTCTGTTACTTTGCTTTTTCCACGCTCTGTTCCTGAAGATCTCAAAGATCCTGGATCTTTGGGCACAGAGCAGTGGATTTTCTGACACCCCCAACGACACATGGATCTTCTGCCATGACACCACCCCTCGATCCTCCTGTCTTCAGAGCCCCGAGATCTGAATCTGAATCTTCTGAATCTGAGCCAAACTCTCAGGCCAGCCTTTGAACAACAATGGCCAGTCATGGAACCCTGAGAGCAGGACCCATTCCAAAAGAACCAAAGTCAGTGTGTAACTTCTGGTCAGGGTTTTCAAAAGAACCCTGAAAGGGAAAAATAGAGATATTAAAGATGAGAATAGAGCTGTTTTCTGAAAATGCAAGCAAAGGAGTGGCCACTTAGCGCCATATTAACTTTGCTCCCCCTCCCATTGTGATGAATAAATAGAAAAATAAATAAATAAATATTGAGAACATGAGTTGTAGAATCCTTGAAAGTGAGCTTCTAAGATATGGAATCAGTTCAGAGTTGAGGAGAGTGAAGTTCAGGAGCCTGATGGTTGAAGGTTAATAAATGTTCCTGAGCCTGGTGGTACTCCTAATGTTAGTAGTGAGAAGAGAGCATGGTCTGGATATTGAGGGTCCTCAATGATGGATGTTGCTTTCTTGTGACAGTGCTTTTTCTAGATGTGCTCAGTGCTGTGGATAGCTTTGTCTGTGGTAGACTGGCTGTGTCCACCACTTTGTGTAGTTTTAGGTACTCCTGTAATATATGATCTGCTTGCCAGGTTAATTGAATTCAGCGGAATGAAGTTCAAAGGTAGATTATAACATGTTTGTGCTGGACCTGGGACAAACTTTTTTATTGTTTACCATTGTGATGCTCTTTTTCTACTAACAAGAGTTGTGTCATTTTAGCCACAATATATCTATAGTCCATCCCAGTGGGAATTGGGTAGGTGCAGCGATAGTACTCAAGCTTAGAGGGACTTCAAAACCAGCACCTGAAATGTATGATGTGCACTCATTAACCCCATGGAATATTTAGGAGAAAATGAAGAACACTGCCAATGGAGTTGTTTGAAATGATCAACTTTGATGCACAAGAGAAGGAGATCAGTGCATAAGCTGAAAGGAATAGAATAATAAGGGAAAAAATAAAAACACAAAATGCTGGCAGAACTCAGCAGGTCAGACAGCATCTATGGGAGGAGGTAGTGAAATAAGTTAGTTGAAACAGGATTGAAGGAGATTAAAGTGGAGCAGAAGCATGGGCTTAGGGATGCGGTTAAATGGCTGAGGTTTGTATTTTACGTTTTGAGTGCAAGACAGGTGGGATAGAAGTCAAGAGATTTGATCCGATCAGTCCCATTAAAAGCAATGGGTAGGCTTGGAGGGATGTCTAGACCAGGGAAGGTTGTAGAAGGGAACTTCTGCTCCTCTGATGAGGAAATGCTCAGAGCCCTTCTTCATTCTCCCTGAAGATTGGCCCCATGTTTCAATCCACTGAGGAAGTTGTGATGGTTTCCTGGTACAGACATTAGCAGGTGTAGTGTATGGGGTCATGTGTGTATGGAGCAACATGTGAGTCCATGCACATGTGTGAATGTATGCACACAGGAATGGGTATGCAGATCTGCATCGGAGTAACAATCATTTCATTCTCTTTTGTACCAAAGAATGATAAATCTTGAATCTTATGCGAGCATACACATGTACGTGCATTTCGTCAGATGAGACCTGAAGGGAGTCAGCCCAAAGTGTTGACTGTTGACTCTTCTCCATAGATGCTGCCTGACCTGCTGAGTCCCTCTAGCATTTTGTGTGTGCACACTTGTTTCGAAAAGAACACTGTTATCAGTATGCAACAACTTAAAGCTAGTAACCCATGGATATTTTGCTTAACACAAACTTTGTTGAAAGTTGAGATGATTTTTATTGACAAAATAAATTTTTGTTGAATTTTAATAAATATTACAATTACATTTAATGAGATGTAATAGTCCTTTGTAACTGAAAAGAAAGAAATATAGCCTTTTGATATATTAGAGAATATTATGCCTGTATAATATTGATTTTTGTGGAGTTATGAACCTCATTAGTACTGTTCCACTGAGACTCCAAAATTGCTTCATAAATATCATCACCTTTGTTTGTGCATGTATGTGTGCAATGTTTTAGTATGTAAGTCTGCTGTTCCTCTTTCAGTCATTCCCATGGTTAGACACAAAGCTGCAATTAAGGCATGGTGATTATTGATATAATTGCAACAAGCCTCTTTAATTTGTGAAAGCACCTCCTATTCAATTCCCCGATGCTAGGAAGTAATGTTACCTGTTACCTAATTTAGTCTCATGCCACAATAAAATCCAGCCAGCTACACACAGCATAATTTGGGTGAACATTATATTGGATTGGAGAATTGTCATTTCATACAGTTACAAAATCATACAAATAGACAGTATAGAAATCTTTCCCTTTGTCCCTGCTGACAGGGATGCCTATCCAAATTAAATCCTTTGGCTTGCTTTAAACTTGTATCACTCTATATGCCTTTTCTAACCAAGTATCTATCCAAATACTTATCTTAAACTCTGTACTATTTTTATTTCTAGTTTAACTATTTTGCCTCATATTCCATCTAGGTACCCTCCAAGCTGATAGTATGAACATTGATTTCTCCATCTGGTAATTTTTTTTCCCTTCCCCCTTCCCTCTTCAATTCCCCACTCTGACCTCTGACTTCTTCATTTCCCATCACCTCTGGTGCCTGTCTTTCTTTCCTTTCTCCCATGCTCCACTCTCTTCTATCAGGTTTCTTTTTCACCAGCCCTTTACCTTTCCCACTGCTTGACTTCACCCATCACCTTCTAGTTTATCCCCCTTTCACTCTCCACCCTTTTAATTCTGGCATCTTCCCTCTTTCTTTCTAGTCCCAGTGAAGGGTCTCATCCCTAAACATTGACAGTTTATTCATTTTCCTGGATGCTGCCTGACCTGCTGAGTTCCTCTGGATTTTTTGTGTGTTTCTCTGGATTTCCAGCATCTGCAGAATCTCTTGAGTTTATTTTGCAAATACTTTCAGTCTAAATGAGACACATTCAGTATATCCCAGCTTCATAAAGATAAATGCTTTATTAACAAACAATCTGCTGGAGGAATTCAATGGGTCAAGCAACGTCTGTAGGAGTAGAGGAATTGTTGATATTTTGGGTCAAAGCATTGGTCAAGAATCCTTTCCTCCCACAGATGCTGTTTGGCCCATTGAGTTCTTCTAGCAAATTTTTCTTTGTTGTTCAAGTTTAATTGTCGTTCAACCACATACATGTACAACCATATACATGTAAATGAAACATTTCCGAGGCCAATGAGCAAAACACATACAGTCACGTACAGTTCATCTTGCTATGATAACACATATAGTCACAAAATAATATTAGTACAACTCCCTGAGTGGCATGGCTTAAAGATTGAAGGTGCATGGGATATTGTCTTGGAGCCACATTTCAGCAAGAATAAGCTGGGTAAACCACAGTCAAAGGCATTACAGCTGGTTTTCCAGGGAGCGAACACTGGAGCGCAGCGCCAACAGGAGAGCAGGTCTGCTTGGGCCAGCCCCCAACCCAGCATAGATCCCAGCAAGCCCGTCCAACACTGCCTCTGGAGTCTCCTCCCCTAACTGGCTGCAATGGGTGACGGCGCAGCATGAGGCATTTGGCCTTGCAACAACTGAGGCCACAAAGCTCCACCACCATTGTTGCCACCAATGAACAAATGAATGGGAATTGTGGCTTTTGTATTGCCAGTGCCCAACAGAGTCTTGTGATCACAGCAAAAACATTCAAGGCAAATATTTGCACCATCTGTTAGAGGCTACTTTGACCACCATTTTACCACAGGACCTAATCTAACTTTCACTTTATCATTTACCTGCACTGTACTGTTTTGGTAGCTTCTACACTTTAAAAAGTTATCTGGTGCTTTCCTGGTGTATATGATGTATAAACTCTTCTCAGGCTTCCCACATTATAATCGATACCTGTACCTGTCCAGAAGCCCTAGAAGAGTATATTTGTATTTTACACTTTATTGTCATTGTTTTACATTATTCTTGCTCGATGCACCCAATAGTGATCTGATCTATATAATCACGATGCAAGACAAGATTCTTTCTGTACCCTACATGACAATAATAAACCAAAACCGAGCACAAAACCAATTTAATGTGTAGATATTGTACTTTCTTAGCCAGTGTCAATCTTTTCGGTAAGGACACCTGCAAAGCATTGAGGGCAGTAACCTGAAACAGATACTTACCGCTTTGCAACTGAGGATCTTGATGTTATTTTTGTCCCTCTTAGCTGGTAGCCTGTTCACCATACCCCGAATACGGTTGTATCCATGTTTTGGGACATTTGATAGCCAAGCAAACTGTTGGCTAAAAGGTTTTGATACTTGACACTTCCTATGGAGCAGCAGAGCTTCCCAGCTGCTCAGTACATTTATAAGAGTCTTCCAGCCATAACATTACCTCAATGATTTTCCCCAACCCTGTTTCCTTGACTTCACTTAGCGTGTTAACCTGTTTTCTGGCCAGAGGGACAGTTCCACGTGCTTTTGCCTTCTCATCTAATAATCGGAAAGAAAAGGTTTAAAGTGGACTTGTCCTCAATGGTGGGGAAGATGTTATTTACTTGATTGGAGATGCTGTGTGGAGTAGGCCCTTTTGGCTCTAACCTAATCACAGGACAATTTATAATAACCAATTAATTTACCCACTGGTACCTGTTTGGACTGTTGGAGCACACAGAGGAAACCCACGCCTTCTACGGTGAGGACATACAAACTCTTTACAGTGGCTGAACAGAGCTGTGATAACATCCCACTAACTGCTACATTACTGTGGTGCCCATTGTGTCCACAATGGAACTGTCTGAGTCTGCAACCCTTGGCAGCCTCTTTCAATCTACTCATTGGAGCATCCATACCAGGCGATGATGCATCCAGCCAGAATATTCTCCACCGTATACCTGCTGAAATTCGCCAGAGTCTTTGGTGACATGTGGAACAGTGGAATAAGCTGTCTAAAGGTAGAGGCAAGATACCGTAGTTAGACATGTCCAGGAATTGGAAAGGGTTAGCGAGATATGGGCCAGGCTCTGGAAGAGAGATGGACTGGGCCTATAATGAGCCTGCTTTCATGCTGCGCTGCTTCACTTTGCCTGAAGAAGTTTAAATCATCTCTTCTAGAGAAACCCTCTCTCATTACTCCCCCTATGTGATCACTGCTGCCTTCCAACTCTTTGATCACGTCCTCATGTAGGTTGCAACCACAGCCACATAATCTTCATTCACTGTCACCCACCTACCTGGTTTCACTTATTACCTTCAAGCTTGCCCTCCATGCTCTCCTCCCCTGACATCCTCCTTCTTTTCCAGTCCTGGTGAAGGGTTTCAGTCTGAAATGCTGTTTCCTCATTTCTATAGATGCTGATTAACCTGCTGAGTTCCTCCAGCATTTTGTGTGTGTTGCACTTGATTTCCAGCATCTGCAGGATCCCTTGTGTTCCTGTTGTAAAACATGATGAATATATAGTCAGTCATCTGCTTCAACACGAGGCTCTGTCTTTTTATCTGGCAACTAGCAGAGAGTCTATACTGTTGAGGTCTTTGTGAAGGACCTACTATAACATTTACAGTCATGCCAGCATCGCAGAAGCTTCAGTCCAGCTGGAGCCCAGTAATAAATCTGCTAATCTACCATCCACAACAGGTTGGGGGCTGCTGCTCTAACAGCAGCATTATTAGAGCAGTGAGACCAGAAATGTTGTTTCCCCAACTATATATAGTGTAACCTCATCAGTCAGTTCTTGAAAGAGACCTAGAGGTACAGAATAAAGATGATGACAGTCATTGCATTTGGATTAGGATGTGAAGTAATTTATCAGTAGAATAACACATACTAAATACTGGAGAAGCTCAGAAGGTCAGACAGAATCTACAAACATGAACAAAAGGTTAATGTTTCGGGCCAAGACCCTTCACCAAGACTGGAAAGGAAGGCGACAGAATATAAAGGTGTGGGGAGGGTCTCCTATTATCAATATATTCTGTTATAAATAGAATACTGAAGTCTCTTGAACTATGATTATAAGTACCGTTTCACTCATACAGTGCCGATACAAATAAAACTGGCAGGATTTCATAAGTACTGGAAAGGAAAAAAATCGTTTCAGGACTGACTTTATTTGCCGTATACACTTACATGTTTTTGGAATTTGCTGCAGTATGTTGGTGTGACATGCAACAAAAAACAACAACGTTCAAAAATTATAAAGAATAAAGTGTTATATAAAATATAAAGTTACAGGTTTAAGTATAGATATAGAATAGAATGTGCATAAATACATAAATACAAACACGTATTTACAATGTAATATTATTATAAAAAGTGATTTAAAGTGTTTACAGTGCAGTGAAGTGTCTGAGGTAATAGATGGGGGGGTTGTGAAGAGGATTTAATTACAATGGATTTTACATGGTTCTTTAAGGTTGGTTATAGCCAGGAGTGGTAGTGAAGATAAACTCCCACTACCTATTTAATCCTCCCAAATATCTCAAATCATCTCAAATATCCTCTGACAACCAAGTCTAGTTCCTGGCCTCCACGTGTGGCTTAGCCACTCAGCCCAACAGAACCATTTCTATAGACAGGATAAGGGGCAAAGCTGGCTTAAAGCTGATCGTTTTGGGCAGATGGGGCTCATTATCTGTAGTTGGCAGCTCTTCCGGGAGAAGGAAAACTCTGATCTCAAACCTCCACTGCCTTGCCGCTATACCCACTCATGCGGAAGACTTTTGGAGTAAACCTGAGGAAAACTCCAGAGCTGAAGTCCTTAAGGCAGTCTTACATTGAGTTCAATGCTGTCTGTCAACTCCTGCAATGCTACTGGTGCCTAACTGTATCAGTCTCTGCTGTTCCTTCCTTTGAATTCATCAGCTGTGCTATGTGGACAACAGCTTCTCTCCACATCGTACTGCCCTGGCTTGCAAATCATGTAGACATCTGGGATACAACATCCTTGTCAATCCTGACCAACAAAGCAACTCAAGTTTTATGTGTCAAGAAGTCAAGAATCATTGAACCTGATCGTTATGCAGAACCCCCAGTGCACAAATGAGTAATATTTTATATAACACTGAGCAGGCCCAGCTGGTTCATTGAGCCAGGCCGTGCCTGAAACCCCCAATTAAACTACTAACCGGTCTGTCTTTGGACTGTAGGAGGAAGCCAGAGCACCCAGAGAAAACCCACGCATTCCAAAACAAGGACGTACAGACTCATTACAGGTGGCATTGGAGTTGCATTCCAAACTTCGACCTCCCAAGCTGTAATAGCGTCATGCTAACCGTTACGCTACTGTAGAACCCAAATGTTGCATTGTCCAAGGTGTCATCATTTGGATTCACTTGTTGATAAGACAAAGTTAACCAGAGAGACACAGACGACAGATGCTGAAATACCGAGCAATGATCAAACCGTTGGAGGATCTCAGTGACTCAAGCAGCATCTGTGTAGACCATGGGACAGCTGAGGTGCTGAAAAAGGCTTTGAGCTTGCTGGAATTCATCAACCAGACCATCGGGTATTGAAGCTGTAATGTCGGAGATACTTGTGAAGTCACATTCCAAAGTTCAAGTAAACTTATCATCAAAGTACAAACAGTATGTCACCAGATAGAACTCTGAAATTAATTTTCTTGTGGATAATCACAGTAAAAACAAGAAACACAATAAAGTCAATGACTATCTGCACTCAACATGACAGACAACCAATGTACAAAGAGAACAAGCTATGGATATACAAAACAAAGAGTGAAAAATGGACTTCAGTGTTTAGTTTTGATCACCCTGCTATAAGAAAGATGTTATTGAATCGGAAAGGGTCTGAAAAGGCTTATAAGGATGTTGCCAGAACACAAGGGCCCAAGTTTTAGAGAGAGGCTGGGCAGACTTAGACTTTTTCCTTTAGAGTGATGGAGACTGAGAGGAGATCTTATCGATGCATGTAAAATCACAAGGGCCATAGATAAAGCAATGCAGTTACTTTTACCCAGGATTGGAGAATCAAAAACTAGAGGGCATACATTTATGATGAGGAAGAAAAGAGTTAATAGGAACTAGAGGAGTAAATTTATTGGACAGAGAGTGGTAAGTAAGTGGAATACGCTGCCAGAAGAAGTGGTGGTGGCAGGTACAAAAAAAGATTTAAACAACTACAAAATGCAAGAGTACCTCAACAGGTCAGGCAGCATTGAAGGAAATAAATAAGCAGTCCTGAAGACAGGTCTCGGCTCAAAATGTTGACTGTTTATTTGTCTCAATAGATGCTACCTGACCTGCTGAGTTCATTTTGTGTGTGTTACTTTGGATTTCCAACATCTGCAGAATGTCTTTTGTTTTTATTTTAAATAGCAGTTGGAAGGTATGGTGGAAAGGAACAGTGTTGAAGGAACACAAACAAAATGCTGGTGGAACGCAGCAGGACAGGCAGCATCTATAGGGAGAAGCACAGGTCTGAAGGGTCTGGGCCCAAAACATTGACTGTGCTTCTTCCTATAGATGCTGCCTGTCCTGCTGCATTCCACCAGCATTTTGTGTGTGTTGCTTGAATTTCCAGCATCTGCAGATTTCCTCTTGAGGGTTTTGAAGGATATGGGTTAAGCACTGGCAAATGGGATGAGTTTTGGACACACATATTGGTTGGCATGGACCAGCTGGGGCAAAGGACCTATTTCCATGCTGACTGATCCAAAATGTCTCTGACAGTTCAAACCAGACCTCTGTGATTGAATTGAATTGACTTTATTTTTTAAATCCTTCACATACTTGAGTAGTAAAAACCTTAATGCCACGTCTTCGTCTGAAGGTGTAATGTGCAATCTGTAGTAATTTGTAATAAATAGTATGTACAACAGGACAGTCAATATAACATAGAAATACAATTGTATCAGCGTGGTCCTGGCTTTTATGTTGCGATACTGTTTCCCGGATGATAGCAGCTGCAACAGTTTGTGGTTGGGGTGACTCGGGTCCCCAATGATCCTTTGGGCCCTTTTTACACACTTGTCTTTGTAATGTCCTGAATAGTGGGAAATTCACATCTACAGATGTGCTGGGCTGTTCACACCACTCTCTGCAGAGTCGTGATATTGATCATCCCTTTTCCATCGCAAATGCTCAGATTGCCTCCTTGAGACAAAGTTAATCACTCCACGGTTACTTAACAATGCACGTGAAGAGGAAACTGGTTGGTGCACTCAGTAGCCACTTTTTTAGTACTCTTGTACACACCTTCATTACTTTAATTACTTTATTGTCACCAAACAATTGATACTAGAGCATACAATCATCACAGTGATATTCATTTCTGCGCTTCGTGCTCCCTGAAGTGCAAATATCTTATCAGCCAATCATGTGGCAGCAACCCAATCCATGAAAACATGCAGGCATGGTCTAGAGGTTCAGACCAAACATCAGAATGGGGAAGAAATGTGATCTTAGTGACTTTGACCATGGGATGATTGTTGGTGCCGGGTGGGGTGGTTTGATTATCTCAGAAACTGCTGATCTCCTGGGATTTTCATGCACATCTGTCTCTGTAGTTTACAGAGAAAGTTGAGCAAAACAAAAAAAAAATCCAGTGAGCAGGGGTTCTATGGGTGAAAACACCTTGTTAATGTGAAAGATCAGAGGAGAATGATCAGACTGGTTCAAGCTGATAATAAGGTGACAGTAAGTCAAATAACTACTCATTACAACAGTGGTGTGTAGATGAGCATCTCTGGAGTGGATGGGCTACAGCAGCAGATGACCACAAAGATCAACTCAGTGGCCACTTTACCAGGTACAGACAGTACATAATAAAGTAGCCAGTGAGAGTATCATTACAAAAGGTAGAATACATAGCAAGTTCTTCATTCATCACTGAGATGCACAACACAGGTGTTTCTATGTAACAAGTCCTGTTTGTGAAGTTTTGCTGTAGATAAATTGGTTATCATGCTTACTATTTATGACAATGGTTATGCAGCAGAAGTAGCATCTAATTTGCTGGGGTTATGTGATAATTCCATAAATAAAATTTCTCAGAGATTCTATTGGGCCCCACAATGTTTATGCAGCAAATTTTTAGAAAATTGATTGCTGAAAGTGACAGTTTACTTAATAGACCCTTAATGAAGTATGTTTCTGGATCCTCTGTATATTAATCCACAGACTTTCCTGACACATGCTGTGATCTCAAAGGTTGTGCTCTACTTCTACAAGATCTATTACTCATCACCTTTGGGACACGTGCAACAGCAGCAAATATAGAACATTGTACAGTACAGCACAGCAACATGTCCTTTGGCCCACAATGTTGTGGCAAACGCATTAAGCTACAACTTTTAACCTCTATGCACAAGAGATTCTCTGCAGCTGCTAGAAATCCAGAGCAACAAACACAAAATGCTGGAGGAACTCAGCAGGTCAGGCGGCATCTATAGAGAGGAATAAATAGTCAATATTTTGGGTCGAGCTCTCTCTCTTCTTCTGCCTGAACAATATCCATATGCTTCCATTCTCTGCATATTCAGCTAGAACGAATCCATGATATATGTCACCATCTCCATTTTTGGCAGTGCATTCATGTGCTGTGTTTAAAAAAAGTTTACCCTACTCATTTCCTTAGAACTTTTCACCTCTCTCCGCAAGTGCTTGCCCTTGTAATTATCCATTTTGACACTGGGAGAAAAAAACAGGCTGTCTATCAATGCTCTTTGGGGATGAAGGAGGACTTTTTCCTAGGGCAAAAATGGTTAATTTGAAGAAGGGCATAATTTTAAGGAACAGGGGGATGTCAGAGGTAGGTTTTTCACCTAAAGAGTGGTGGAGATACTCTGCCAGGAATGGTGGTGGAAGCAGATACATTAGGAGCATTTAAGAAACTCTTAGATAGACAGGACACATGGATGATAGAAAAATGGAGGCAATGTAGGAGGGAAGGGTTAGAGTAGGTTAAAGGGTGGGCACAATATCATGACCAAAGGGCTTGTTCTGTGTTATGGTCTGTGTTCTATGCCTCTCATAATTTTATAAACTTTTATCCGAACTCCACTCAGACTCTGCCGCTCCAAAGAAAACATCCCTCAACAATTCTCAACAAATAATGCATGGATTGCACCCTCAACACTTAAAGTGGGTCTATCAGACCAGGACTGAGGATATGGGTCCCATGAGATGACAAGTCACTTGTTAGAGTCATAGATTCATACAGGATGGAAATAACCCAGCTGCTTTCCACATTGACCGAGATGCGCCTCTGGGCTAGCTTCACTTGCTCACACTTCTCCATAACCATCAGAATCTTTCCTATGCATGTGTCTGTTCAGACAGTTGGGGTTCATCAGCCGAATTTGGCAGCTCATCTAGAAGGAAAACTCTGATCTTAAACCTGCACTGCCTTGTGGCTATACCCACTCATGGGGAGAGTTTCAGGAGTAAATCCTGAGGAAAAATCCAGAGCTGGATTCCCTAAGGCAGTCCTTCCTTGAGTTCAATACTGACTGGCAACTTTTGTGCTGCTGGTGCCAAACTGCATCAGCCTCTGCTGTTCTTTTGGATTCATCAGATACATGGAGAGGGGCAGATTACTGCATGGACAGCAGCTTACTGTCTATATCTTACCTCCTTCGCTTGTGTACTGGCTTGTGACAGCTAGGATGCAATATCCGTGGTGAAACCCAGCCAATGGAGGGCCTTAATGTAGTTCCTTCAGCCACTCCTTAGATGCTGCCTGCCTTGCTGGGTTTCTCCAGAACTGTGGTCTCTTGTGGCTCAAGGACCACCCAGAACAAAACAACTTGCTTGACTGGCAGCTCACTAGCCACCCTGAATATACCACTACCACTAGCCTTCAGGGCTATAGTGTACTGTCTACATAATGTACTACAGCTACTCAGTTAGGTTACTCGAATTTCCAGCCTATGACCTCTGTTGGCACATACTTATTTGAACATACCTTTCTGGTTCTCCACTGTCACTGGCTCTGAACCCTGGAGCTCTCCTGTGGCCCTCCACTGGTCAGGCTCAACTATGGAGGTTGTGACTTAGCTGTCTATATTGTCACCATCAATCAGTACGCAAGCCAGGGCAGTGCAATATGGAGAGCAAGCTGTTGTCCAGGCAACAGTCTCCCTGTCTCTACACAGCTGATGAATCCAAAGGAATGGTGGAGGCCAATGCTATTCGGCACCAACGGTGTTGGAGGAGATGCTAGTCAGCAATGAACTCAGCGAAAGACTGCCTTAGAGACTCTAGCCCTGGATTTTTCCACAAGATTTACTCCCAAAGCCTTCTCCATGAGTAAGTATAGCTAGAAGGCACCAAAGGTTTGAGATCAGAGTTTTCCTTCTTCTAGGTGAACTGGAAACCATGGCCAACGAGCCCTATCCGCCCAGTGAAGCTCTCTATCCAAAATCTTAGTGGGGGTATCTTCAGCAGATGGATAGTGGTAACATAAGAAGGTAACTCATTCTAGCCAGCTCAAGGTGGGCATAAAGCATTGGTTTTGCTTGAGATACCCAAACCACAGGGATGAATTTCAAAATTGGTGCCATAGAGTCAGAGGGTCACAGTGCACTCTGGCACAGAAGCCAGCTCTTCATCCCAACCAGTCCATACTCAACAGTCCTTCTGCTAAGTCCCATTGATCTGCATCTGGACCATGCCCTCTATACTGTTCTCATTCATGTACTTATCCAAACATTACTCAAATGTTACAATTAAATCAGCATCTACCATTTCCACTGGCAGCCTGTACCATGCCAGTGAAGAAGTGACCCCTCAAGATTCCCTAAATATTCCGCCTTTCAGCTTAAGTTCTAGACTCACCTAAGCTCAGTAGAAAATTCCTGTTTGCATTTAGCCTATCTCTACACCTCAGAAGGTGGTGGTTTGGAGATCCCTCTCTACCCTCTCTACCATAGGAGGAGTAAGATGCTCCTTCCTTCTGCTAGCCTACAGGTCACTCTTGGACAAGGTGTAGCAATTGCATAGCCCCACCCCCGATCAGGGTCATGTGAAGCCATTGGTGCAGGTGGTGGATGGTCACATGAGCAGCTGGTGCATATCACAAGTCCTCTGACATTTGTCCATAAAACTATAAGACATAGGAGGAGAAGTAAGCTATCCAGCCCATCGAGTCTGCTCCCGCCATTCCATTATGGCTGATCCCAGCTCTCACTGAACCCCATACACCTGCCTTCTCATCATCTCCTTTCAAGTGCTGATCAATCAGGAAACAATCAACTTCTGCCTCAATTATACATACAGACTTTTCCCTGCGCCACAGTCTGTGGCAGAGCATTCCACAGACTTATTACTCTTTGACTAAAAAGAAAATTCCTCCATACCTCTGTTCTAAATTTTGAGGCTCTGCTCTCTATTTCTGGATACCCCCATCAGAGGAAACATCTTCTCCACATCCACACTATCTTGTCCTTTCAACATTCGGTAGGTTTCAATAAGATCCCCTGTACTCTTCCAAATTGCAATGAGTACAGACCCATGCTGCAAAATGCTCCTCATATGTTAACCCCTTTATTCCCAGAATCATCCTCATGAACCTCATCTGGACTCTCTCCAATGACAACACATCTTTTCTGAGATATGGGGTCCAAAACTGTTGGCAATACTCCAAGTGCAGCCTGACAAGTGTCTTATAAAGCCTCAGCATGATCTACTGCTTTTATATTCTATTCCCCTTGAAATAAATGCCAACATTTCATTTGCCTTCTTTACCACAGACTCAGCCTGTAAATTATCGTTCTGGGTGTCTTGCACGAGGACTCCTAAGTCCCTCTGCACCTCTGATGTTTGAACTTTCTCCCCATTTAGATAATAGTCTGCACTATTGTTCCTTTTACCAAAATACCTTATTATACATTTCACAACACTGTATTCCACCTGCCACTTTTTTACCCATTCTTTCAATTTATCTAAGTCATGATGCAATCGTATTGCTTCCTCAGCTCTACCTACCCTTCCACTTATCTTTATATCATCCGTAAACTTTGTCATAAAGCCATCAATTCCATTATCTAAATCATTGACAAATAATATGAAAAGTAGCTATTGCAATACCAACCCCTGAGGAACACCACTAATCACTGGTAACCAACCAGAAAAGACCCCTTTTATCCCTACTTACTGCTTCCTGCCTGTCAGCCATTCTGTTCTCTTTCCTGTAACACCATTGGATTTTATCTTGTTAAGAAGCCTCATGTGTGGCATTGTATCAAACATCTGAAAATCTAAGTAAATGACACCCACTACATCTCCTTTGTCCATCCTGCTTGTAACTTCCTCAAAGAACTCTAACAGATTTGTCAACAAGATTTCACTTGACAGAAACCATGCTAACTTTGACTTATCATTAATCTCCAAGTACCTCAAAACCTCATCCTTAATTATGGACTCCAACAATTTCCCAACCACTGAGGTTAGGCATACTAGCCTATAATTTCCTTCCTTTTGCCTTCCTCCCTTCTGAAACAGTGGAGTGGCATTTGCAAACTTTCGGTCTGGAGGTCGGTGACCAGAAGTGCACACGATACACTAAGTTGTGCCTCACCAACATGACCACTATAAACACAAAGAACAGGGTGCCAACAGTCTTCAGCTGTTGAGCAAAGGAAGCAATAAAGTAATTGGCTGCATCTTTTACACTCACCTCCCCATTGCCTTATTGTCAGAGCTGTAAACTAAACTGCTCATTTGGTAATATCCACTGAATAGAAACTCTGCTAATCCCTCACTTGTACACAGCCAGCTGTGCCCTCACAAGCAGCTGCTATTCTAAATGTCAATCCTTCAAACCCATCTGTTTGATCACAATCTGTCATTCCTTACACATAGCCATTATTTTTCAGGTAATTAGCCAAGCTTTGGTGAGCTTCATCTGTACTTCACATGACAAATGTCACACTTGTGTGAAAGATGATTTCATTAAACCACAACACAGCAGCTTCAGTTAAAAAATTGTTCTTTGTTCAAACCATTTCTTGCTTTTTTAAAACATATAAAGGTTAACAGTAAGCTTGTAACCCCTGGGATTCTAACTATTAGATTTTTGTAGCTATGTCATAAACACAAGAGGGTATGCAGATGCTGGAAAAACAGAGTAATGCACACAGAATGCTGGAGGAATGCAGCAGATCCAGCAGCAATGATGGAGAGGAATAAAGAATTAATGTTTTGGGTCAATTCCCCATGAATGGTCTGATTAATAGATTAATTGATTACCATAGAACCAGGGCCAAATAATTAATAATTGTTTAATTAGCAATTGATAGGTTGTCTAAACAATGACTGTTCTCTTGGCATGAAACTTCACTGCGTATACACTGGAGAATTCTGGAGTCATAAAATTAAGAAATTTTCAACACAAGCATACATTGGGCAGCCAGTGTGATTTTTTTTTACATGCTATTCAAGGTTCTCATTCTTCAGTAAACGTTCTTAAAGGAAACAAAATGATTGTTACTCAAGATTTAATGCAGCATAAAACCCACAATAAGCATTAAAAACAATAAATATAAATATAAAAGCAATGCTACAAAACAGATTGTAGAAATTATGTTGTGTTGCCGTATATGTGTAGGTAAGATCTGCTTATAGGCATGGACTGATCACATAAAACCATAATGCTGGGGAGCAGAATTAGGCCACTTGGCTCATTGAGTCTGCTCCGCTATTCCATCATGGCTGATATATTATCCCTCTCAATCCCATTCTCCTGACTTGTCCCTGTAACTGTTGTTGCCCTCATTAACCAAGAACCTATCAACCTCTGCTTTAAATATACTTCATGACTTGGTCTCTAAGGCCGTCCATGGCAATAAATTCCACAGTTTGCCCACCCTCCTTCTCATTTTTGTTCTAGATGGTTGCCCTCTATTCTGAGGCTGTTCCATCTGGTCCTGAACTTCCTCTCCATATCCACTCTCTCCAGGTTTCAATGAGATTCCTCCTCATTCTTCAAAACTCTAGTGAGTACAGGCACTGAGCCATCAAATGTTCCCATTCATTCCTGGAATCATTCTTGCAAACTTCCTCTGGACCCCCTGCAATGATAGCACACCTTTTCTTACATTAGGGGTCCAAAACTGCTCACAGTACCGTCTGACCAATGCCTTATAAAGCCTCAGCATCACAACCTTGCTCTTAAATTCTCGTCCTCTCAAAAAGAATGCCGACATTGCATTTGCCTTCCTTCGCATTGACTCAGCCTGGAAGTTAACCTTCAACAAATCCTGCATAAGGACTGCCAAGTCTCTTGGCACCCATGACTTCTGAATTTTCTCCCCATTTCGAAAATAGTCTACATCTTCTACCAAAGTGCATGACCATACACATCCCTACACTATATTCCATCTGCCACTTCTTTGCCAATTCTATGACTGTGTCATAGTGTCATATAGTAATACACCATGAGAGGGGGTATCATTCTCCTACGTTCCAAGGCAGAAGAAACTAGTGTGGGTGTTGGTGTTGGTATTTGGTGTGGGCATATCAGTGTAAAGTAGAAGAGTGACAGTTATTCTGTCCACAGCAAGCTCCTACAATCAGAACTATGATATAAACTTGATATTAATTTGATAATTTTGCTTTAGAAAAGCACCTTAGCCAGTACACCAGAGAGAATTCATCAACTGGTCTTAAAATAGTGCTATGGGAACTTTGACAGCAGGCTTGTAAATTCAGAAACAAAGCTAGACTTAAGTGCCTACAGTGAGGTTGGAACTACTGCCATGAAATCACATTTGATCACCAAAGCTGATTGTAGTCTGCATGGATTCATTTTGAGATATTTATCAGGAGAGTGTGTACGCAGGACCTTTAGCTTTGTTGAGGATCTCTCCCATCCATCCCATAACCTCTTTGAGCCCCTATAAACAGGCAAGAGGTACTCTAGAATTAGGAGGGCTGTTAGGATGGGAAACAGCTTCTTCCCCCGTGCCATGAGACTACTGAACTCCTTGGCACTATTTAGTAGCACTATGAAGAACCAAGTAGCATTATTCTGTTTACTATTTAACTGTGTCATTAATGTATCTTCTGGAATATGTTTTATTATTTGTCCATTTATTTATGGTAATATTACTTTACTGTGCTGAGTAGCTTGGTGTGGAGGAACATTGCTTTATTTGGCAGTATACATGTATACAGTTAAGTGACAATAGCCTTGAACTTGAAGTTGAAGTTGACCTGGACATAGTCACTTCATATAAATCAATAATGATTATTATGGAACTAGGGAGTAATTTTGATTGTTCTCCTGGATTTTGCAGGACCAATGATACAGGGATCCTTTCATACAAAGACCACTTGCCTGTAACTCAAATTATTATTGGAGATATTAACAAGGTGAACTCAGAAGCCATCTTCAAGCTTGGACCGTTACGATGTCATGGTGATGGTAAGTATCCATCAGTTAATTTCAGTAAGTTGTTTCTTGAAAGTTTGGATAAAAATGATGGTAGCAGACTTTTCCCTAGTGTAAGGGGGTCTAAAGCTAAATAGCAAAAATTATTGTGAAAAGAGAAAGGTTTGTAAATGATCTGAAGAGCATCTTTTCATGCAACAGGTGTTGAGTATACGGACTGAGATGCCAGAGGAAGTGGTTGAGACAGGTAATATGGCGTATTTAAGAAGCATTCAGATAGGTATATGGATGGTTCTTATTCAAACATCTCTTGTTTTTTTTTTAAGTTAACAGTAAGTTTGTTACCACTGGGATTCTTAACTGTGAGGTTTTTGCAGCTATATCATAAACACCCCATCAACCACACTCCACTCACCAACACCTTGAAAAATCCTTGAAAAATTCTATCAAATTAGTTAGACAAGATCTCACCTTAACAGAACCATGCTGACTATCGTTATTCAATCCCTCAAAGTGCAGATTATTTCTGACCCTCAGAATATCTCCAGTAATTTCTCTACCACTGATGTTAAACTCACAAAGCTGTTTTATTTGGCTGATCCTTTCTGGAATGAAAGTACCACATTTTCTGTCTTCCTGGAACATAAACTGACATATGTGACATAACTTCCATGGACAGAGAAGATGTGGAAGTTTCCATTAGAGCCTGGCAACCTGTACACCCTGCTCCCATTGCAGCCTGCGAATTTTCTCAACAGACACTGGGGTCTCATCCACTTTTGATAAACGTCTATATATAGATGCATAGTGGGGTGTATTTAAACTGGTTGCATCACAGCCAGATATGGAAATACCAATGCCCAGGAATGAAAAAAAGACAACAAGAAGTCAGAGGTGCAGCCCATCACAAGCAATACCCTCTCCTCCATTGAGTAAATTTATATGGTGCACTGTCATCAGAAAGCATCATCAAAGATCTCTGTCAATGTAGACCATGCTCTCTTCTTGCTACTACCATCAAGCAGGAGATACACAAGCCATAGTGACCACACCGCCAGGAACAATTATTACCCTACAACTTACAGGCTCTTGAATTACCATGGATAATTTCTCTCATCACAATTCTGAATTGATTCTATGACCTGCAGACCCATTTTCAAGGACTCATTACTACTCTGGATCTCATTATTATTATTTTTTTATTTGCACTTTTTTTTGCACATTGTTTGTCAATCATTGTTTAAATAGCAAAAAAGTTCCAAGTACGGGTAATCAACTATCAGGGTTCAATTCCCAAAGCTGTCTGTAAGGAGTTAGTATTCTCCCAATGACCATGTGGATTTCCCTGGGGTGCTACAGTTTCCTTTCACAGTCCAAAGGTGCACTGGTTAGGGTAAGTAAGCAGTGGTCATGGTACAGGAAGCATGGCATCACTTGCAGGCTGCCCCTAGCACACATTCAGCTCATTGATGCAAACAATGCATTTCTCTGCATTTTGATATTTCAATGTACATGTGACGAATAAAGCTAATCTTTAAATTTCTAATCTTTAGAATATAGCACTGCGCTAAACATGATACCAAATAAAATATATCGCTTCTGACTCTACATGGTACATATCCTTTCATTCCCTGCAAATACATATGTTGATCAAACAGCCTTTTAAATTCCACTCTCAAAGTTCATAGTTCAAAGTCAACTTATTGTTTTGGTACATATATGTCACCATATACAACCTTGAGGTTCATTTTCTTGCGGGCATTTACAGTAAATACAAAAGAAACATAATAGAAACAATGAAAGCACACACAACAAAAGGCAATAAACTCAGAAAATACAGAGAAAGGAGTAATTGTGGCGACCCACTTCCTAGCGCACTCGAACTGGCTCACAAATAGCCAGCGCGCCGGCACAAAGGCCAAGTCCGCAACAAAGGGAAAAAGCCTGCGGGGGTTTTTGAGTACGTGTCCCTTGGAGCATCCGCGCCCGGGGAGGGCGGGATGAGGGAGGCTTTAAAGCAAGGCTGTGAAGTTTGAATGAAATCATCTTTAATTGCAGTTTACCGACTCCATGTCGTTACTTTAGCGTTGCGTGTAGCACACCGCTACAATTGGTGACCCCGACAGTCCAAATGATTTTTGGACCGGAGATGACCGATGCCGCATCTGTTCATGCGGTTTCATTGAAACTGCCAAGCTTCTGGGCGCTGTGACCTCACCTATGGTTCCAGCAAGCAGAAGCCCAATTCCACGTTCAGCAGATAACCTCAGAGGACACACGTTACTACTACGTGGTGAGCTCCCTCGACCAGAACACAGCGGCCCAGGTTGTGGAATTTGTACAGTCTCCCCCAGCGGACGGCAAGTACACGGAATTCAAAGCCCTGCTCCTCAGGACTTTTGGACTCTCATGGCGCGAGCGGGCTGCCCATTTACTGCACCTGGATGGCTTGGGAGACAGACCGCCATCGTCTTTGATGAACGAGATGCTGTCCCTGGCCGGAGGACACAAGCCCTGCCTCATGTTTGAGCAGGCATTCCTGGAGCAGCTGCCCGAGGACATACGCCTGCTGCTGTCCGACGCGGATTTCAGCGACCCCCGGAAGGTGGCAGCCCGGGTGTACTTGCTGTGGAAAGTCAAGAAGGTGAGTGGGGCGTCCATCACACAGATCACCAGGCCACGCTCCCAGCAGCAAACCAGTCCAGGCCAGGCCGCAGAGCCCGCTAACCCCAGAGGCAGGGGTGGGGAGCCCAACGAACAATGGTGTTTCTACCACCAGCGGTTGGGCACAGAAGCCTGCCATTGTCGCCCGCCCTGCCAGTTCCCGGGAAATGCCAGGGCCAGCCGCCGCTGATGGCTACAGCAGTTGGCCTTCGGGATAGCCTCCTGTATGTGTGGAACCAGCGGTCGTGACGCCGTTTTTTGGTCGACACCAGTGCCGAGATCAGCGTCTTACCTCCGACGAGTTACGACACCCGCAACAGGGCATTGGGTCCCCCCCAAGGGCTGTAAACGGCAGCACAGTAAGGACCTACGGCAGCCGTACAGTGCGGCTACAGTTCGGCTCCAGCCAGTTCACGTCGGACTTCACACTGGCCGCCGTAGCCCAACCGCTTCTGGGTGCGGATTTTTTGCGGGCTCACAGCCTACTGGTCGACCTGCAGAGGCAGAGACTGGTCCACACCAAGACCTTTCAGACTTTCTCCCTGGGTGCAGCCCAGTTGTCAGCCCCTCACCTCAACTCCATCACGCTGTCCGACAACGACTTCACCAGAGTCCTGGCGGACTTCCCATCGGTTCTGGCACCGCAGTTCACGGCAGCCATGCCCCGACACAATGTACAGCACCACATCCCGACCCAGGGACCACCCCTCCATGCCCGTGCTCGGCGGCTTCCCCCGGACAAGCTCCAACTGGCGAAGGAGGAGTTCAAGAGGATGGAGGAATTGGGGAACATACGGCGGTCCGACAGCCCATGGGCCTCCCCCCGCACATAGTGCCCAAAGCAACAGGGAGCTGGAGACCATGCGGCGACTACCGCAGGCTGAATGAGGCTACCACACCGGACCGCTACCCGGTGCCGCACATTCAGGACTTTGCAGCAAACCTGCACGGCGCACGGATCTTCTCCAAGGTAGACCTCATCCGAGGATACCATCAAATCCCAATGCATCCAGACGACATCCCTAAAACGGCTCTCATCACCCCGTTCGGCCTTTTCGAGTTCCTCTGCATGCCGTTCGGCCTGAAGAATGCCGCACAGACGTTCCAGCGGTTAATGGACGCGGTGGGACGCGACCTGGACTTCGCATTCATCTACTTGGATGACAGTCTCATAGCTAGCAGCAGTCGTCAGGAGCATCTGTCCCACCTCCGTCAACTCTGCGCTCGACTGAGTGAGTACGGTCTTACAATCAACCCCGCCAAATGCCAGTTCAGCTCGACACCATCGACTTCCTGGGCCACAGGATTACTAAAGACGGGGCAACTCCTCTGCCCGCAAAGGTAGATGCAGTCTGCCATTTCCCCCGACCCACCACGATCAAAGGCCTTCAGGAATTCGTAGGTATGGTCAATTTCTACCACCGCTTCCTCCCTTTAGCTGCCCGAATCATGCACCCCCTGTTCGCCCTGATGTCGGATTCGGGCAAGGACATTGCCTGGGACGAGGAGTCCGCCACCGCTTTCATTCAAACGAAGGAAACCTTGACGAATGCCGCGATGCTAGTGCACCCCAGAATGGTCCCTACCGCCCTCACAGTGGACGCATCTAACACGGCAGTCGGTGGGGTACTGGAGCAACTCATCGCAGGTCGCTGGCAACCCCTGGCGTTTTTCAGCAAACACCTGTGGCCACCCAAGCTCAAATACTGTGCTTTCAACTGGAAACTGTTGGCGCTATACCTGGCAATCCGGCATTTCAGGTACTTCTTAGAAGGTAGGCCCTTCACTGTGTTCACAGACCACAAACCGATTACCTTTATGTTCACGAAGGTGTCAGACCCCTGGTTGTCCTGCCAGCAGCGCCATCTGTCCTACATCTCTGAATACACGACGGATGTCCGGCGCAGCAGGCAGACGAGGAGATCCCGAGTTACAGAACAGCAGTCTCCAGTTTGCAGCTCCAGGACCTCCCTGTAGGCCCAGGTGAGAGGACCCTACTCTGTGACGTCACCACAGGCCAGCTCCGTCCTGTTGTCCCAACACCTTGGTGGCGACGTGTTTTCGACTCCATTCATAACTTGGCGCATCCCTCCATCAGGATAACCGTCCGGATGGTCTCCAGCAGGTTCGTTTGGCATGGACTCCGCAAGCAGGTCAGTGAATGGGCCAAAACGTGTATGTACTGCCAGACGGCCAAGGTGCAGTGGCACACCAAAGCCCCACTGCAGCAGTTCCACCTCACCCGCCGGCATTTCGACCACATTCATGTGGATATCGTGGGCCCCGTGCCAGTGTCGCGAGGAGCGCGGCACCTCCTGACTATCGTGGACCGGTTCACAAGATGGCCGGAGGCGATCCCGCTCACCGACAGCACCTCCGAATCTTGCGCCCGGGCACTGATCGCCACCTGGGTGTTCCGCTTTGGTGTACCGGCCCACATTACCTCCGACAGAGGTGCCCAGTTCACCTCCAGCCTGTGGTCAGCTATGGCCAGCCTTTTGGGGACTCAGCTGCACCACACCACTTGCCTATCACCCACAGTTGAACAGACTAGTGGAGCGTTTCCACCGTCACCTAAAGTCGGTTCTCATGGCCCGCCTGAGCGGAGCCAACTGGGTGGACGAGCTTCCCTGGGTTCTACTCGGCATCCGCACGGCGCCCAAAGATGATCTGCACACCTCGTCGGCCGAGTTGGTGTACGGCACACCCTTGGTCATCCCCGGGGAGTTCATACCAGCCCCAGGGGGGCAAGAGGAAGATCCCGCAGCAGCCCTGGGCAGACTACGCGAGAGGCTCGGTGACCTGGCCCCCATACCCACTTCACAGCATGGGCAGCACCCGACCTGTGTACCCAAATACATGCAGAACTGTAAGTTTGTGTTTGTACGAAGCGGCGGTCGTCGGCCACCGCTGCAACGGCCCTACGATGGGACGTTTACTGTGCTCCGGAACAACGGGTCCACGTTCGTGCTGGACGTTGGGGGGAAAGAGGAGGTTTTCACAGTGGACCGCCTCAAACCGGCCCATGTGGACCTGGCGCAACCAGTCAAGTTTCTGGCACCGCGGCGCAGAGGCCGACCTCCCAAACAGAGTCCGACCCAGACTGTGGACATTGGGGGTTGTATTGCCGGTTCTGGGGGGGTTTTATGTGGCGACCCATTTCCTTGCACACTCGAACCGGCTCACAAATACCCAGCGTGCAGGCACAAAGGCCAGGTCCGCAACAAAGGGAAAAAGCCTGCGGGGGTTTGTGAGTCCGTGTCCCTTGGAGCATGCGCCCGGGGAGGGCAGGATGAGGGAGGCTTTAAAGCAAGGCTGTGAAGTTCGAATAAAATCATCTTTAATTGCAGTTTACTGACTCCGTGTTGTTATTTTAGTGCTGCGTATAGCACACCGCTACATAATAATAATTAATAAATAAATAAGCAACAAGAATCAAGAACATGAATCATTAAAAGTGAGTCTACAGATTGTCCATGCATTTTGGAATCAGTTCAGTGATGGGGTGAGTGAAGTTATCCCCTCTGGTTCAGGAGCCTGATGGTTGAAGGACAATAACTGTGCCGAACCTGGTTGTGTGGGAATTGACTTGAGGCTCCTGTACCCCCTTTCCAATGGCAGCAGTGAGAAGAGAGCATGGAATGGATGGTGAAGGTCCTTAATAATGGATTTTGCGCTCCTTTTACATGTACTCAGTAGTGGGGAGGGCTTTACCCATGATGGCCTGGGCCATATTCACTACTTTTTATAATCTTCTCCTCTCAAGGGCATTGGTGGTCCCATACTAGGCCGTAACAAGTCAGTATGCACTCCACCATACCTCTATAGAAGTTAGTCAAAGTTTTTAGATTCATGCTAAGTCTGCGCAAATTCCTAAGACAGTAGAGCTCATATCCACTTCTACCACTACCCTTGGAAGCCTCATCCACACATCTACCACTCTCTGTGAAGAATCCTGCTCTGCACCTGACCTTTTCAAGCTCCCGCTCAACTGAAATCTAATATCATTGCTTTTAACTCATTCAGCCACTTGTTCCACTTCCTTTATATTTTCGTAAGGAACAGAAAGAAGCCATTCAGACCAGTAGGTATATGCTGGCTTTCATATTTTTTTATTTTATTTAGAGGTACAGCGTGGAATAGGCCCTGCTAACCCTTCGAGCCAAGCTACCAGGCAATCCCTGGCAACTGGATTTAACCCTGACCTAATCACAGGACAGTATGCAATGACCAGTTAATCTGCCTTGTATGCATTTGGACTGTGGGACAAGAGCAGAGCACCCAGAGAAAGGCCATGCATTCCATGGGACAGTGTACAGAGACTCCTTACAGAGGATAGCAGGATTGAATTCCAACCTCCGACACCTACAACTGTAATAGTGCACGCTAACCGCCATACTACCACGGCTCCCAGTCAGACCTATTACATCCTATCTCCCGGCAATCTATTCCTGTTAACATGAAGATCAATTCCTTGCCAATTCTCCATCATTCACCTACATTGGGACAAAGTACAGTGGCGAATTATCCCAATAACCAAATATGGCTAAACTGGCAGCACTCCATCTCCTGTTTCAAAATCTTTTCAGTTCCATTTATTCTTCAGTCATAAGCCTGACTCTTTTGCTCACTTTTGCAAACTGCTGAACTATGAAAGCTGCACCTACAAAACAGATAAGGTTGTTAAGAAGGCAGATGTTGTCTTGCTTTTCATTAGTTGAGGATTGAATTAAGAGCTGCAAGGCAATGTTGGAGCTCTATAAACTGGTTAGACCACACTAGGAATATTTTGTTCAGTTCTGGTCCCGTCATTATAGGAGGGATGTGGAAACTATAGAGAAGATGCAGAGATTTACCAGGATGCTGCCTGGACTAGAGATCAGGTCTTATGCAGATAGATTAAGCAAGCTAGGGCTTTTCTCTTTGAAGCAAAGGGGGATGAGAGGTGACTTAACAGAGGTGTACAAGATGATGACAAGCAGAGATTGAGTGGATAGCCAGAGGCATTTTTCCCAGACAGAAATGGCTAATGCTAGAGGGCATAATTTTACATTGATTAGAAGGAAGTATAAGGGAGGATGTCAGGGGTAAAGATTTTCCCCAAAGAGTGGTAGGTGTGTTGAACACACTGCTAGCAGTAGTGGTAGAGATACATAGATTAGGGACATTTAAGAAACACTTAGATAGGTGCATGGATGACAAAATAATGAAGGGCTATGTATGAGGAAAGGGTTAGATTGATCTTAAGAGTGGTTTAAAAGGCCAGCATAACATTGTGGGCTGGTGAGACTGTGCTGTGCTGGAGTCTAATTTCTATGTTCAAAAATGCTGGAGATACTCAGCAGGACAGGCAGCATCTATGGAAGGAAATAAACAGTTGACTTTCTGTCCCAACCCCTTCATCAGGACTGTTCAGTTCCTTGAGCATTTTGTGTATGTTACCCAAGATTTCCAGCATCTGCAGAATCTCTTGTGTATCTGAAGTGTGCAAGTTCCTGTTTGTGAATGAGGCAGTAAAGTATTGATCAATCTGCTCACTTGCGTTTATCTGAATGTCCCTGTGGCACAGGTCCCTGGACAGGAAAGATGTCAAAGATATAGACAAGCACAGGGAAGGGGACTAGCTCAAGCAGACATCATGGACAACTGGGCTGAAGGTCCTTGCTCTTTGTTTTCTAAGTCTAGGTCACTATGATTCTATCTTGAGAAAAAGTGTGGAATTGTCCTGAGCTTTGGAATTATCCCAGTATCCTGTCTGATATACATGTAACTCCTTTTCCCTGACCAGCTACTTTCTTACTTTATTACCAGAACTTCATGGAATTTTCATCCCAAAACCTTCCAAACTAATACAATCCCGTCGTGTACACTCACATACTGAAATTCAGAGCCTCAGATACAAAGACATCTTTTTCAAAAAGAGATCAGGAAGAACTACTTTAGCCCTAGGGTGGTGAATCTGTAAATTTTATTGCCACAGATCGCTGAGGAGGCCATAAAACCATAAGACGTAAGAATAAAATTGGGCCATTCAGTCCATCAAGTACGCTCCGCTGTTTCATCAAGAATTCTAATAGATTTGTCAGGCAAGGTTTCTCTTTGCAGAAACCATGCTGACTTTGATTACTTTATTATTAGTTTCCAAGTACCCAGAACCTCATCCTTAATAATGGACTCCAACACTTTCCCAACCACTGAGGTTGAGCTAACTGGCCTATAATTTCCTTCCTTTTGTTTTCCTCCCTTCTTAAAGAGTGGAATGTTGGAATGTAATTTGCAATTTTTCAGTACTCCGGGAACATGCCAGAATCAAGTGATTCTTGGAAGATCAACCTCTTTCAGAACTCTGGGATGTAGTCCATCTGGTCCAGGTGACTTAACTATCTTAAGACCTTTCAGTTTGCCTAGTACTTTTTGCTTTGTAATAGCAATGGCACTCACTCATGCTCCCTGACCCTCATAGACCTCTGGCATTCAGTGAGTGTCTTTCACAAAAATACTGAAGCAAAGTACTTGTTAAATTCATCTGCCATTTCTTTGTCCCTCATTGCTACCTCACCAGCATCATTTTCCAGTGGCCCAATATCAACTCTCATCTTCTTTTTATTCTTTTTATAACTGAAAAAACTTCTCGGATCCTGCTTTATATTATTCGCTAGTTTGCCCTCATATTTCATCTTTTCCCATCTTATAGCTTTTTTAGTTGCCTTTTATTGGATTTTAATAGCTTCCAATCATCCAACTTCCCACTCACTTTTGCTACCTCATATGCCCTTTCCTTGGCTTTTACAGCCTTTGTCAGCCACGGATACCTAGCCCTGCCATTTGAGAGCTTCTTCTGTGGGCCATATCTATCCTGTGCCTTGTGAACTATTCCCAGAAACTTCAGCCATCTGTGCTCTGTTGTCATCTCTGCCAGCATCCTCCTCCAATCCACCTGGGCAAACTCCTCTCTCATGCCTCTGTAATTCCCTTTATTCAATTGCATTACTGATACATGTGAGTTATGCTTTTCCCTCTGAAAATACAGTACTCATTCAATCATATTATGATCACTGCCTCTTAAGGGTTCCTTTATGTTAAGCTGACTAATACAGTCTGGGTTATTACACAACATCCAATCTAAGGATAGACTTTCCCTGAGTAGGCTCAAGCACCAGCTACTCAAAGAAGCATCTCCTAGACATTCAGCAAATTCCCTTTCATGTGATCCAATACAACCTGATTTTCCCAATCCCCTTGCACATTGAAGTCCCCTGTTACATCTGTGACATTACCCTTATTACATGCCTTTTCCAGCTCCCTTTGCAATCTCAATCCCACACCTTGGCTACTGTTTGGAGGCCTGTATATGATTCCCATAATGTGTGCTTCTTTTCACCCTTGCAGTTTCTTAGCTCCACCCACAAAGTTTTGTTAACCTCTGACCCTATGTCACCACTTTTTAAAGACATAATTCCATCTCTTTCCAATTCAACCAGAACACTGCCTATGCCTTCCTACCTTTCCTTTCGATACAAAATATATCCTTTGATGTTAAACTCCTAGCTATGACTCTCTTCCAGCCATGACTCAGTGATGTCCACAACAGCATACCAACCACTCTCTAAATGTGCCACGAGTTCACTCATTTTATTCCGAATGCTATGTGTATTTAAATACAACACCTTCAGTTCTACATTCTTTGCCCTTATTTTTGCAACTTAAATCTTTGCTCTGTCTACAGTTGTACCTAATCATTGGCTTGTCTTTCTTTGCATTCATATTACATAATCTACTTGTAAACCTGCTGGCTCATCCTCAGCTCTATCATAGTGGTTCCCATCTGCCTGCCAAATTATTTTAAACCATTCCCAACAGCTCCAGTGAAACCTATCCACAAAGATATTGGTCCTCCTCAGATTCGAGTACAGATTCGAGGTGTACAGGTCACACCTGCCCCAGAAGAGGTCCCAATTATCTAGAAATCTGAATCACTGCCCCTGATCCAATTCTTCACCCTCGTATTTATCTGCCACCTCATTCTATTCTTATCCTCCCTGTCGCATGGCACAGGCAGCAGTCCCAAGATTGCTACCCTTGAGGTCCTGATTCTCAGCTTCCTTCCTAACTCCCTGTATTCTGTTTTCTGCACCTCCTCCCTTTTTCTACCCATGTCTTTGGTACCAATATGTATCACGACTTCTGGCTGCTCACCCTCCCTTTTCAGCATATTGTGTACGCGATCAGAAACACCACTGACCCTGGCACCTGGGAGGCAAGCTACCATCTATGTTTGCTTTTCACATCTACCAAATCACCTATCTCTCTCCCTGACTATAGAGCCCCTATTAGTGCTACCATCCTCTTCAGTTCACTGCCCTTCTGAGCCACAGATACAGACTCAGTGCCAGAGGCTTCCCCCATGTCATCCCCTGGCCCAATACAGGTGGCCCCCGCTTTTCAAACACTCACTTTACAACAACTCGCTGTTATGAAAGACTTACATTAGTACCTGTTTTTGCTAACCAAAGAGGATTTTTGCTTTTACGAGAAAAAAGACACCTGCTTTATATGTGTGTTTACCCTGAGAATGACTGTGAAGCCTTGTGCAGGCAGTTGTTTGCGCATGCGTGTACGTGCGTATGCATGTAAGTGTGTATGCATGTGCGTACGTATGCGTGTACATGCAGATTTTTTTTCTCCAAATCGATTTTGGCTCGCTGCCTTCCCGAGTTTGATAAGTGAAACTCCACCGTACATACAATATTTCTACTTTATATAGGGTGTAAATTTGTCATATCATTCCTGTTTTTATGATATGTTTGTGTTATTTTAGGTTTTATGTGTTATTTGCTTTGATTTGGTAGGTTATTTAGATTTACAACAATTTAGATGAAGGCATTGAGAATAACATCAGCAAGTTTGTTGATGATACTAAGCTGGGTGGCAGTGTGACATGTGATGAGGATGTTAGAAGAATTCAGGGTGACTTGGATAGGCTGGGTGAGTGGGCAGATACTTGGCAGATGACGTTCAATGTGAATAAGTGTGAGGTTATCCACTTTGGGAGTAAGAACAGGAAGGCAGATTATTATCTGAATGGTATAAAGTTAGGTAAGGGAGAAATACAAAGAGATCTAGGAGTCCTTGTTCATCAGTCACTGAAGGTGAATGAGCAAGTACAGCAGGCAGTGAAGAAGGCTAATGGAATGTTGGCCTTTATTACAAAGGGAATTGAGTACAACAGCAAGGAAATCCTTTTGCATTTGTACAGGGCCCTGGTGAGACCACACCTGGAGTATTGTGTACAGTTTTGGTCTCCAGGGTTAAGGAAGGACATCCTAGCTGTAGAGGAAGTGCAGCGTAGATTCACAAGGTTAATTCCTGGGATGTCAGGACTGCCTTACGCAGAGAGGTTAGAGAGACTGGGCTTGTACACGCTGGAATTAAGGAGATTGAGAGGGGATCTGATTGCAACATATAAGATTATTAAGGGATTGGACAAGATAGAGGCAGGAAATATGTTCCAGATGCTGGGAGAGTCTAGTACCTGAGGGCATGGTTTGAGAATAAGGGGTAGGTCATTTAGGACAGAGTTAAGGAAAAACTTCTTCTCCCAGAAAGTTGTGGAGGTCTGGAATGCACTGCCTCAGAAGGCAGTGGAGGCCAATTCTCTGGATGCTTTCAAGAAGGAGCTAGATAGGTATCTTATGGATAGGGGAATCAAGGGATATGGGGACAAGGCAGGAACCGGGTATTGATAGTAGATGATCAGCCATGATCTCAGAATGGCGGTGCAGGCTCGAAGGGCCAAATGGTCTACTCCTGCACCTATTGTCTATTGTTATTTTTTTGGGTCTGGGAATGCTCAAAAATTTTTCCTGTATAAGTTAATGGTAATTGCTTCTTCGCTTTATGACATTTTGGATTACAAACGGTTTCATAGGAATGCTCTACCTTCAGATTGTAGGGGAAACCTGTAGTACATAAAATGGAGTACTTATTGTTGAGGGGGATAGCCACAGAGGTGCTCTCCACTATCTGATATTCTCCCATTCTTCTCCTGACACCCATTTTTCTGTCTCCTATAGCCTTGGGGTGACTACCTCCCTGTAGCTCCTATCTATCACCTCTTTTCTTTCCCTAACAACCCAATGATCATCGAGCTGCAGCTCCAGTTCCCTAATACGGTCTATAAGGAGCTGCATTTCGATGCACCCGGCGCAGATGTGGCCATCAGGGAGGCTGGAAGTCTTCTGGAAGTGCCACATCTGACACTCAGAACAGAACACTAGCTCTGCAGACATATTCCCAATTCTCTGAAGAGTTAACTCAGAAAAAAGGAAATAAAAAATTAAAGAATGAACTTATCTAGTTATTTTGCCTGTACCTGTTCCTGAAGAAGCCCTGTTGAGTCAAAGCCTTACTACTCTGACTCAGATGACTCAGATGACAACCGCTCCCGTGATGACTGCTCTGCTGGACAGTACCTCTCTTTTATATAGACTAAATTTTTAAAGCACTTTGCTGGACATGCATGGGATCGCTTCGCTTCTGTCTGAGCAGTACTCCAATCAATGACTCTCTCGGAAAAAACCTCCTGTTTTTTAAAGATCTTCACTTGACTTACATGGGAATGCTTTTCCTGCATCTGCGCATTACTCCAGTGGCCAAGTCATTGGATATATTTAAAGCAGAGGGTGATATTTTCTTGATTAGTAAGGGTGTCAAAGGATACAGGGAGAAGGCAGTAGAAGGGGTGAGAGGGATAGTAAATCAGCCACATCAGAATAGTGGAAATGTCTTGATGGGTTGAATGGCCTCATTCTGTTCCTGTGTCTTTGGTTTTAGTGCATGCTAGTCAGGCAATGGAAGCATGGCAACACTTGCAGACTGGATCCAAGTCAATCCTCACTGACTTAATTTGACACAAACAACTCATTTTACGTTTCAAGTCACACACGGGAAATAAAGCTAATCTTTAATCTGTTCTTGCCTCCATTCTGTTCCTTCCATAAGTATTTGGGTTGCTGAGCACTCTATATTCTTCATTCAACTACTTAATTTCATTTTGAAAATATTCATATTCATATCACATTTCAATAAAATTATCTGTAATTTATTTTTAAAAATCTGTTAGCTGTGTGATAATAATTTGATCTACCTTTTGAATGACATCAATCAAAATATTATATTAGTGAATACAGTTTAGACAGAAACATTTGCCAGCACGTGCTTGGAAACCATATTATGTTTAGCGTTCTGTGCGCAAGCATAAATTAAGATGGTATGTAACTGGATTACCTTGAGAAAATTCTTCAACAAAGTAATGGAGGGGTCTTGAGTCTTGAGTTGCCCTCAAATTCTTGAGGGCAACTCAGCTGATGGGTGTGTATCATAAACTTTGATTAAGTATCATGTGATAGATTTTCCTACACAATTGAAACCATTGGGATTATAGGAACTTCAGTGGCATGGTTACAAGACAATAAAAGGAAGTCACAGAGCACCACTGTACTGAAACAGATCCTCTGCCCCATCTAGACCGTGTAGGCTGGTTTTCTTCCTAGTTCCATCTATCTGCTCTTCAAACTCCTCCCATCCCATCTTCCCTTAAATATTACAATTGAGCCTGCACCTATCACTCATGCTGGCAGCTCATTCCACACTAGCACTACTTTCTGAGTGAAGGAGTTTCCCCTCAGATTCCCCTTAAATATTTCACCTTTCACCCTTAACCTATGACTTCTTGTTCTATTTTCACCCAACCTCCTGGGAGAATGTAGCCCTGGCTATGGAGATGTCTGCATCAAGCTCTCCAAGGAGTCACTGTTAGAAATAATTCTTCTTTTGAAATATATAAATAATTTGGACTGAGTTATTTTTGCTATAATCTTCTTGTTTACAGATGAGCAGATGCTCAGAAACATAGTAAACAGTGCGGATGTTGATAACTTATTTCAGTGAAGATTGGACTGACTGTTGAATTAGGTGGCACATGACAGATACATTTAGGCCAGGGAATAGAGTGATTAATTTTGCTTGGAAGAATAAGAACATAAAACGTGCAGTAAACTGTACATTTTTAAAGGCTGTTGAGGAGCCAAGGGAACTGGCTGTATATGGGCATAAATCTTTGAAAGTGACAGGACATGTTGGGAGAATGGTTAGCAAAGCCTATGGGATCTGAGGCTTCAAAAGCAGAGGCATAGATTATAAAAGCAGGGATGTTATGTTGAATCTTCATTAAACAGCAGTTATGCCACAACTGAAGTATGGATGCAATTCTTGTCATCACAGTTTAGGAAGGATGTTCAGTGCAAGAACAGGATTGTTTCACAGATATTACCAGGACTAAAAGACTTGGATTATAAGGAGATCCTCAATAGGCTAGGATGATTTCCCCTGAAGCCTGGGAAGCTGACGGGTGATTTTATAGAGTTTTATAAAATCATGGAAGATGTAGATAGGATGTAGCCTTTTTCTCCCCTAGTGAAAGAAAATAACAGATATTGAAACTCTAGATCAGGTAAAGTTTTAAAAGAGACCTGAGGGAAAACTTTCCCATTCATAGATTGGTGGATGAAAAGTGGGGGGGGGGGTTTAAAGAGATATGGATCAAATACAGGTACATTTGAACAGCATAGTGGCACTATGGATGGCCAAGTTTGTTCCCATTCTGTTTCTCTACAATGAAGTGTGATTAGTGTGTGATGTGTGTAAATGAGTGCTTGTGGGTTAACGGAGATAAAGAGTTGAAGGGCCTATAGGGCCATGGAAAATAAATGGAGGAATGGGTCTGAACAGATTCCATTGCAAGGAGCTATAATGGCTTGTGGGCCACTTCTGTGCTGAAACAACACTACAGTAATGTAGCAATTAGTACAACGCTGTTACAGCTCGGGGCTTTGGAGTTTGGAGTTCAATTCTAACATCACCTGTAAGGAGGCTGTATGTCCTCCCAAGGGAATGGTTGAGCATTCTTCATGTTTGCTGGTTTCCTCCCTCAGTCCAAACTGAATGAATGAATGAATGAAATAACAACAGTACAAACATAACAAAAAGCATAATTTACAATGATGATTTCATAGGACAAAATTACAACAAAAAATATATATATTCTTTAAAACAAACTGAAAGGGTGTAGGCTGAAGCTACAGCTTATTATGCCTAACCCTCTTACTTATACAACAACATATTTGGCATCAATTATCACATCAAAAACAAAAAATGACGTAATCTTTTAACACAAAATCCAATTCCAAATATCATTTATTTACATTACTCCCATTCATTTTAAATCATGTACTTTATATTTTTTCATTAAATGATTTTTAAATGATTTTTAAACTTGTTAAGTGTCGTGCATGTTTTTAAATTCTTACTACAACTGTTCCATAGATTCACACCTCTGACTGAAATGCAGTGATTTTTTACATTTGTTCTTATCCTTTGTTTTTGAAACATACATGTTCCTCTTAGATCATGTTGACTTTCTCTCAATTTAAACAACCTTTGGACACTTTGTGGTAACTGTCCATTTTTTTTTATTTTATATGTAATTTGTATTATTTTAAAATCTACAAAATCTCTGAATTTTAAAGTATTTAGTTGAATAAACAGTGGATTGGTTGGCTCATAATAACTTGTTTTATTTACAAATCATATAACTTTCTTTTGCAGTAGAAAATTGAATTTGTATTTGTTTTGTATGTATTTCCCCATATCTCTACACAGTAAGTCATGTATGGGTCTATTAGTGAACAGTATATTGTATACAAAGATTCCTGATTTAAGAAATCTTGTGTGGTGTACAGTATTGAAATAGGTTTTGCTATTTTTGCTTTGACATAATTTGTGGTTTCCAGCTTAATTTACTATCTATTACCACCCCTAAAAATTTTGTTTCAGATACCTTATCAATTTCAACATCATTTATTCTAAGTTTACTATATGAGTTTGGTACACGGTTTCCAAATATTATGAATTTAGTTTTATTTAGATTCAGTGATAATTTGTTGGTATCAAACCATTTCTTTATAATTTTTAGTTCTTTCTCCACTGTATCCAAAATTTTTTTTGGATGTTCCCCACTACATCAGTAAATAATATACATGTTAATGTCTGAGAAACCATACATATATCATTTATATACAAAATGAATAACAATGGACCAAGCACTGAACCTTGTGGAACCCCACAAGTTACCCTCAAAAGTTTTGAATTCGAGTTGTTTATATGTACATACTGATACCTGTCTTCCAAATAACTACTTAACCAGTCATGTGCCACCCCTCTAATACCAGATCTTTCTAATTTTGTTAAAAATAGTTTATGGTCAATGGGGTCAAATGATTTTTTTAGATCAAGGAATATTTCCATTGTGTGTTCATTTCTTACTATAGCGTTTGAAATTTCTTCTACAAAATCTATTAATGCTATTGTAGTGGTTCTGTTTTTTTCTGAAACCATATTGCTGTTCACAGAGTATATTATGTTTTGTTATAAAAGCATCTAACCTTCTTACAAATATTTTTTCCAATATTTTGGAAAACTGTGAGAGCAAAGAAACTGGTCTATAATTTGAAAATACAAGTTTATCTCCAGCTTTGTAATTGGAATGACTTTGGCATTAGTTAGGTTAATTGATCATTGTAAACTGTCCCATGATCAGACAAAGATGAAATCTGAGGTTGCTGGGCAATGTGGCCAGAAGGACCTATTCAGTACGCCCTGAATAGATAAATAAATAAAGCTATTTTATGGTTCCATCTTTATATAACTAAGTAATTGCAAAACCAAATGGATTTATATTTCCAGTCTAGGGTACTTGATTTAGTACAAGAAATACATGGCACTAAGGTGTTCAGAATTTTTCTGTCCTCGAATGCCGAGAGCAAATTGGTCTACTATTTCATAGATCCAATTTCCTTAGAGACCTGTATCCACACAAATTACATTATGCTTTTTACCAGTATATTTACAAATTGGCACACAGAGGAATTCTGTGAAAAGAAGCATATTATTCAAATGGTAAGAGATTACAGACCTTGAGGGTGCAGAATGGGTACAGGTATGCTGTGATTTATTTACAGAAGATTGATATTCATGTCAAGCAAATAATTATGGAAGATAATCGAATATGATGGTTGCCCCTCCAACTGGAGGTCTGTGTCTAGTGGTGCGCTGCAGGGATCAGTGCAAAATCTATTTTTGCTTGTCAACAGGATCAGCAATCTGCATGATAATCTGGTAAACTGGAGTGACAACCGAAGTGATAGATACAGCTTTGACTGCAATACTTATGGGAAGTTTGGATAAGTACATGTACATGAGGGCTAAGGTTCAGCTGCAGGTCAATGGTATTAGGCAGAGTAACAGTTCAGCATGGCCTGGATGGCCGAAGGGGCATGGTTCTATGCTTTATGATAATTTATTGATGGCTGACAAGGGTAGTCAAAAGCAGGATAAAAGCAAAAGGGAAGGCATATAATATAGCAAAAATTAGTGAACAGAGAGAGGATTGGGAAGATTTTAAAAACCACCATAATGCAAATAAAAAGCCAAATGGAGAGAAAAGATGAAATATGAAAGTAAGCCAACCAATAAGATAAAAGAGGATAACAAAATTTTTTTTCAGATATATAAGGAGTAAAAGAGAGGTGAGAGTGAATATCAGACCGTTGGTAAATGACACTGGAGAGGTAGTAATGGGGAGATAAAGAAATAGAATACAAACTTGTTAAGTATTTTGTGTGTGTCTTCCTTGTGGAAGACACTAGCAGTATGCCAGAAATTTGAACATGTCAGCGGGCAGACATGAGTGTGGTTGTGGTTACCAAGGAGAAGGTGCTTGGGAAGTTGAAATGTCTGAAGGTTGATAAGTTACCTGGTCCAGATGGATGATACTCTAGGGTTCTGAAAGAGGTAGCTGAGAGATTGTGGAAATATTAGAAATGATCTTTCAAAAAATATTAGATTTGGGAATGGTTCTGAGGAATTGAAAAATTGCAAATGTCACTTCACTCTTTAAGAAATAAAGTACAATACAGGCCTTCGGCCCACAATGCTGTGCCGAACATGTACTTACTTTAGAAATTACCTAGGATTACCCATAGCCCTCTATTTTTCTAAACTCCATGTACCTATCCAAGAGTATCTTAAAAGACCCTATCGTATCCACCTCCACCACCATCACCGGCAGCCCATTCCATGCACTCAACACTCTCTGAGTAAAAAACTTAACCCTGACATCTCCTCTGTACCTACGTTCAAGCACCTTAAAACTGTGCCCTCTCATACTAGCCATTTCAGCCCTGGGAAAAAGCCTCTGCCTATCCACATGATCAAGGCCTCTCATCATCTTATAAAACTCTATCAGGTAAACTCTCATCCTCCATCGCTCCAAGCAGAAAAGGCCAAGTTCACCCTACTTATTCTCATAAGTCATGCTCCTCAATTCAGGCAACATTCTTGTAAATCTCCTCTGAACCTTTCTATGGATTCCACATTCTTCCTGTAGTGAGGTGACCAGAACTGAGCACAGTACTCCGTGGGGTCTGACCAAGATTCGATAGAGCTGTAAAATTACCTCTTGGCTCTTGAACCCAATACCACAGTTGATGAAGGCCAATACACTGTATGCCTTCTTAAACACACAGTCAACCTGCGCAGCAGCTTTGAGAGACCTATAGACTCAGACCCCAAGATCCCTCTGATCCTCCACACTGTCAATAGTCATAGCATTAATACTATATTCTGCCATCATATTTGACCTACCAAAATGAACCACCTCACACTTACCTGAGTTGAACTCCATCTGTCACTTCTCAGCCCAGTTTTGCATCCTATCGATGTCCCCATATAACATCTGACAGCCCTTCACACTATCCACAACACCCTCAACCTTTGTGTCCTCAGAAAATTTACTAACCCATCCTTCCATTTCCTCATTAAGATCCCTGAGGCACACCACTGGTGACTGACCTCCATGCAGAATATGACCCATCTACAGCCAGTTTTTTGCCTTCTGTGAGGATGCCAATTATGGATCCACAAAACAAAGTCCCCTTGGATCCCATGTCTCATTACTTTCTCAATAAGCCTTGCATGGGGTACCTTATCAAATGCCTTGCTTAAATCCATATACACTACATTTACTGCTCTACCTTCATCAATGTGTTTAGTCACAGAATATTCAGTCAGGCTCGTAAGGCACAACATGCCTTTGACAAAGCCATATTAACTATTCCTAATCATATTATGCCTCTCTAAAAGTTTATAAATCCTGACTCTCAGGATCTTCTCCATCAACTTACCAACCACTGGAGTAAGACTCACAGGTCTATAATTTCCTGGGCTGTCTCTACTCTCTTTCTTGAATAAGGGAATAACATCCGCAACCCTCTAATCCTCCGGATCCTACCCTGTCCCCATTGATGATGCAAAGATCACTTTGTCTATCCTGTCTGTTATTTCCACAAAGAATTCCAACAGATTTGTCGGGTAAGTTTTCTCCTTAAGGATACCATGCTGACTTTGGCCTATTTGATCATGTGCCTCCAGGTATCTCAAAACCTCTTTCCAACATCTTCCCAACCACCTGTCTGGCTAGCTAGCCTATAATTTCCTTGCATCTGTCTCCCTCCCTTCTTATTATGAAGATATTATGAACTTGGAAGCATAAATTGGGAGCAGATGTTCTCAGGGAAATGTACGGCAGAAATGTGCCAAATGTTCAGAGGATATTTGCATGGTGTTTTGCATAGGTACATTCCAATGAGACAAGGAAAGGATGGTAGGGAACTGAAAGCATGGTGTACAAAAACTGTTGGAAATCTAGTCAAGAAGAAAAGAAAAGCTTACAAAAGGTTCAAAAACCTTGGTAATGATAGAGATCTAGAAGATACTAAGACTAGCAGGAAGGAGTTTAAGAATGAAATTAGGAGAGCCAGAAGGGGCCATGAGAAAGCCTTGGCGGACAGGATTAAGGAAAATCCCAAGGCATTCTACAAGTACGCGAAGAGCAAGAGGATAACACATGAGAGAGTGACCGATCAAGTGTGACAGTCGATGTTGGCTACTTGGACTTTTGGAAGGCTACCGAGATGTTCTTTTGCACACCAGGGTTGTAATGTGTAGTTATTTGATTTTCTGTCACTTTCTTGTCAGCTTAAACCCCTCTGGGCATTTTCATCTGACCTCTCTCATTAACAAGGCATTTTCAGCCACCAAACTGACACCCAGTGTATGTTTTCTTTCGTTGTATTTTGCACTATTCTTTGTAAATGCTAGAGATTGTTGTGTGTGAAAATCTCAGGAGATCAGCAGTTGCTGAGACTTTCAAACCACACCCTCTGGCACTGCAATCATTTCACGGTCAAAGACATTTTGATCACGTTTCTTCCCCATTTTAATGTTTGGTATGAACAACAATTGAACCACTTGACCATGTCTGCATGCTTTAATGCAGGGGTTCCCAACCTGGGGTGCCCGCACCCCCAGGGGGTGCGAGATGGAATTTCAGGGGGTGCAACAAAGAGCGGCTTGTGTCCTTGAGTGACAAGTCAAGAGTCATCACTCAGCCAGCTGCCAGTGTACCTTGAGAAGTGGTGGTAACGTTTATCCCAAGCACACTCCACTCTCCCGCTGCCTGAGTCGAGAGAGACGTAAACTCACTCCAGTCTCCCGCTGCCTGATCAGCGTTGAGGATTCTCATCAGTGTTAGCTGAGAAGTTACACCTCAGAGTTGAGGATTCTCATCAGTGTTAGCTAGAAGGTTACATCTCAGAGTTAAAAATCATCTCATAATGCCAAAATCTTTATACCTTCTGAATCAACTATCGAGTAATGACTTCACGTTAAAAACAAACCCACAGACAGTAGGTACATTTTTCAATTATAAAATTTTAAAAAGCCGCATTTTGATAAAAAGCAGCTGGTCATTCATTAGTATTTAATTAGTACTCAATGCATTAAAAGAAATTTTTGAATTTCAAAGGTTTTTTTTTCCTCTTAAAAGGTTTTTTTCTTGAATCATTGATAATGTTGAATTGTGTTAGTTGAGGAGGTATTATGCTTAGCACCGAGGACTTAGAATCGTGTGATGGGAGTTCATATCTCCGGTAATCATCGGAAATAGCATGCAAATTCAGTAGAGAATAGCCTAATAAGTCGCATCACGTCCCCGTAGCATTTCCACCTGACGATTTATCTTGGTGTAACTGCAGATAATATCATAATATAATATTCAAAAACATATTTCTCGCGATACTTTGCTATAGGTATGTCTGGTTGAGTAAAACGGTCATCCCTGACTTAGTCAGATAGTTTTCCTCATATTAGCTCACATTTTTCTCTTTACCCTTAACCCTTCATCATGTCAAAAGGAAGGAAATGGAATGATGACTGTGTGCTTTGGTTTCACTTGCACAACAGGAAATGATGGCTGGCAAAAACTCCAGTGTATTCTTTGTAGCGCTGTGTTTTCCAACTCAAATCTGAAGCCATCCAAGCTTCAAGAGCACTTAAGAACAAGCATGGTGGAGCTGATGTTGAAGAACATGATGTTTGGTCATTGAAAATCAAAAGAGCTCGTTTTGATTCACAAGGAACTCTTCCAAAATTAGGTTTTGTTTCTGTTGAAAAACCACTACTTTCTGTTTCATACCAAGTGGCATATAAAGTGGTCAAATCCAAGAAGCCCCGTATAATTGCAGAAGATCTCATCAAGCCATGTGCACTGGAAATGACAACAATTATCCTGGGCAAAGAAGCAAGAAAAAACTTTAAACAGGTGCCCCTATCAAATAATGTCATTCACAACCGAATCAGTGATTTGAGTGAAGATACTTTGGACCAAGTCATCTCAGATGTCAGAGCTACTCCTCTTAAAATCTCTATTCAGCTGGATGAGTCAACTGATGTCTCCAGTTGTTGTCAACTCATCACATTAGTGAGGTATGTCAATGATGGTGCTGTGAATGAATTTTTCCTGGTTTATAAAGGTCTGAAAACAAACACAACTGCAAAGGATGTGATGCAGCAGGTGAAAGTCTTCTTTGCCAAACATGATTTAGATATCAAAGTCGTTGGTTCTGTGTGCACTGATGGGGCACCTGCAATGCTTGGAAATAAATCTGGCTTTTCTGCATTGATGAAAAAGGAGATTCCAGACTTGCAAGTTACACATTGTTTTCTTCATCGGCATGCTTTGGCATCAAAAACATTGCCTCCAAATTTGAAGAAAGTCCTTGATACTTGTGTTAAGTTCATCAACTGGGTCAGGGGGCGTGCTTTGAACCATCGCATCTTCAAATCATTTTGTGAGGATCTGGGAAGTGAGCATTCAGTTTTGCTTTTCCACACAGAAGTCCGTTGGTTGTCACAAGGACAAGCTTTAACCCGCTTCTTTGAACTGCGGGAAGAAATCAAGGTTTTTCTGGAGGAGCGTGAATGTGATCTGGTTGGGGCAATGGAATCACAGGAATTCGTCCAAATGCTGGCTTACTTATCTGACATTTTCACTTGTATGAATGACCTGAGTGTTTCTCTTCAAGGAAAAGGGATAAACATATTGAAGGCTTCTGAAAAGTTGAATGCCTTCAAAGAAAAATTACGTCTTTGGTGTCGAAGGATGAAAAGAGGTAGTCTCTCAAATTTTCCTTCACTAGAAGAGATGGTTGATGATGCTAGATCCATAACTCCTACTGTGCGTGAAGAAATTGTGGCTCATTTGGAAATGCTGTCAGAATCGTTTGATGGATATTTTGCAGCTGGAGACCTGAAGATTTCAGAAGAATCAATCATGAATCCATATTCCTACAATTTGGAGAAAATGTCAGATGATAAAGAGCTGAAGGAAGATCTTATTGATTTGTGGACAAATCGAGATCTTGAAATGCAATTTGAAAGCAAGACTTTGGAGGAGTTTTGGTGTGCAGCACTGGATATGTTCCCAAGACTCGGTGGAAAAGCACTCCGTGTCCTCATTCCATTTGCAACAACATACTTGTGTGAATCTGGATTCAGTTCTCTTTTGTCAATCAGGACAAAATCTAGGAATCGCCTGAATCCACAGGCAGACCTGCGGATCACAGTCAACAAGAAAGTTCCACATTTTGATAAAATCATGAATGAGAAGCAGGAGTAAAGAAGTCATTGAATTTTATGTTCACAAATGGGATTGACTTTACTGTTTACAATTTTTTCTGAATAAATTAGAACCTAATTGCTCAATTTATATTTGCATTTTATGCACTGAGTTAAATGCTTATTTTTAAGTTCAATTTGTTCACTCACAGTATTGTATGTGGTTCAAAAATTAGAAATTAGACTTCTTCATCTTCAAATGTGATATTACTTTTGTAGGGGGTGCAAACATTAATCAAACATTTCCTAGGGGTGTGGGGCATAGAAAAGGTTGGGAACCACTGCTTTAATGCATTGAGTTTTTGCCACATGATGATCTGATTAGGTATTTGTATAAGATGATGAGAGGTATTGATCGTATGGATAGTCAGAGGCTTTTTCCCAGGGCTAAAATGGTTGCCACAAGAGGAAACAGGTTTAAGGTGCTGGGGAGTAGGTACAGAGAAGATGTCAGAGGTAAGTTTTTTTTTTACTCAGAGAGTGGTGAGTGCATGGAATGGGCTACCAGCAAAGGTGGTGGAGACGGATACATTAGAGTCTTTTAAGAGACTTTTGAATAGGTACATGGAGCTCAGAAAAATAGAGGACTATAGGTAAGTAATGCATCATCAATAACTCTCGGAGACGGGAGACAAACAATAGGCTTTTCTTAGCAGCAAAAGAGACCACAACATCTTGGAGACTGAGGGAGGAGCAGTGCCTCCAATTGCCTTTATACAGGGGTCCGTGGGAGGAGCCACAGGAGCAGTCAGCAGAGGGCGTGTCCAGACAGGTATACATAGTTTACCACAGTAAGCCTAGTAATTTCTAAGGTGGGGACATGTTCAGCACAACTTTGTGAGCTGAAGGGCCTGTATTGTGTTGTTGATTTTCTATGTTTCTATGTTAACAAGAAGGTGTAGAGGTGTACCTAATAAAGTGGCCACTGAGTGTATCTTTAAAAGAAAATTTACATGTAGTTATCTTGTATTAGCAGAATCTTAAAAAATGAGAGGTGTCTTGTTGAAATATATATGGTTACAAAACGTGGAGAAAATGTTTTATCTTGTTTGAGTCTTGAGTTAAGTTCACTATTTATATTAAAAGAATGGCTCACCACAATCTAGAGATGAGGCAACATTTTGTTTTCCTCAGAGAGTTGTGAATCTTTTACTGAGAGTGTTGTATACAAAGGGCCTGAAGCATTGTTGAAGATCCCTACAACCTATCCTACAATCTCTTTGACCCACTACAGTTAGGTAGGAGGTACAGGAGCATTAGGACTAGGACTGCCAGGCTGGGTAACAGCTTCTTCCCCCAGGCTGTGAGTCTAATGAGTACCCTGTCACCAGCGAGGAGTCATCACTCCTCACGAACTGTTTACTGCTTACCTGTGCTGTGCACTACATGCATTTTGAATTATATTTATTAACTTATCAGATAACAATAAACTTGAAATTAAAATTTAATCTTTGAAGTTCTCATCATCAAAAGTTGATAGAATGGAGCCTTGGAATATTTTAAGGCAATGATAGATAGAAAGAATGGGAAATATAAGTGGGTGTAAATGGAAATGTGAAGCTGAAGCCATAGTCAAATTAACCATGATTTTAGTAAATACTCTAGCAGAACTGGGGCAGAATGGCCCAATTTAGTTCTTAATGTGAATATTCCTGTTTTTTTTTCCTGGTGGTTGGATAGAGAAAATTGACAGCTAAATAGTGGAAATTAATTATTTATATGACAGCAGTTTGAGAGTAGGTAATTGTGTTGCTATGCATTGACCTATTTTATACTGTTAAATGAATGACATGGTCTCCTCTCTAACAGACTGGTAACTTTTCACACAGGCAATTACTGGAATGCAGCTTCATTTAACACCGAGTCTTCATATCTACATTTCCCAACGTTCCATGGGGAGCTAAGCGCAGACATTACATTTTTCTTCAAAACTACGGCTTCCTCGGGAGTTTTCCTGGAGAACCTGGGAATAAAGGACTTCATAAGGATTGAGCTAAATTGTAAGTGTCATCCGACAGTGAAATAACTCTGGGTTATAATCAGAGTTACAGGCGAAGTCCTGTGTAGCTCAAGACCATCAGGATCGAAAGAACAATGGTCATGTGGGAGTTCCCCATCATCCTGGCATAAAACATGCCACAATGATCACACCTCTGGTCCTTCCAGCCTGATGAGCTAAACCTCACTATCTTTTGCATCAGGACACAAATGCTGCAGTACATTGCCTGCATTATCTTTCTTCAGTTCGGTAGAACCTAGAATATAGAACAGCATGACACAGGAATGGGCCCTTCTGCTCAAGATGTTGCACCAAACTAGTTAAACTAGTGATTACATAGTTAACTAAATGAATCCTTTCTGTCCACATGGTGTCTGATGGTTTGCACTGAGGAATCAGAATGCAATTTATTATTACTGACAGTGCAGTGCAAAAGTATTAAAAGTACAAAACATAAAAAAGTGAACAAAAATAAAAGAATAACAAGGTAGGGACAATGGATTCATGGACCAGCAGAGGATGGCAGAGGGGAAGAAGCTGTTTATGAATCATGGAGTGTAAGTGTTCAGGCTCCCTTTTCTGATGAGAAGAGGGCATGTCCAATATGTGGGCTGTAGACTGCTCATTTTACATAAGGTTAGTTCTTTGAAGTCAATTTGTCTTAATCAATGTTTTTGAGTATAAGTAGCTTTCATTTTAAATCAATCAATTAGGTATCTTAATAGAGGCATCCAAAGCAAGATCAAACTGCTGAGGAACTCAGTGAATCAGACAGCATCTGAGGAAGGAAAAGGACAGTCCGCATTTTGGGTTGAGATCCTTTAACTGGACTGAAGGAATAGCAGGGAGATAGTGTAAAGAAGTTTAACTTCAAGTTTATTGCCATCTGACTGTACATATAAGCAATCAAATGAAATAATATTCCTCCAGACAACGGGCATCCACAATACATACATCTAATGGCATATAAACCAAAATATTACCATCAATAAGTTAATAAAATATAATTCAAAATATTATATAAACATAATTTCAAAATCAGAATCAAGTATATTATCACCAGCATGTGATGTGATGTTTTATGCAATAATAGTTCCATGTAATATCAAAGAATATATTCAACATACAGCCTGAAATTCTTCTTCTTCACAGATATCCATGAAAACAGAGGAGTGTCCCTAAGAATAAGTGACAGTAAAAATGTTACAACCCCAAAGCCCCCCTCATACAAGCAGCAGCAGAGAAATTACCCTCCTGTGCCCCCCCACTTATTTCAGCAATAAAGCATCAGCACCCTCCACCCACAAGGCTCGTGAGAAAGATCATGACCTGCAGTCCAACAAAAACTAATTGTTCACCTGACAATTCGACATACCGCAGGCGCTGTCTCCCTAATAAAGGGATAGAGAGTTGTCACTCAGGTGTCACACAGTGAGAGGGGAGACTAACAAGACAAAAAAAATCACTGATTTACAGTGTTAAAGACTGCCACCTCATTCTTTCTTCCAAGTACTCTGACTCAAGCATCAGCAACAAACGCCCCTACCAACGAGACAATAAGGTATAGAGAGAGAGGTCTGAGTGCAGAGCCTCTGACAGCTGATCTGCTGTTCCCGATATTCAATTTTTTCAGTGGCACCAGCATTGAATCATCTCGTCCACAGAGCTGAAAAGCCTCAAAACCCCAAAGGCTCACTTGTCTTCTAGGCAGCATTCATGGAACATTGAGAAATGGCCAGTCAGTGAACCTGGAAGTGGGTTCCTTCACCACAAAGGACTGAAGTTTGAGTGTAGCTCTAGGTCAGGGCCTTTGACAGAACCCCATTCAATTATTTGTATTATTATTATACTATATTATTTAATGAGAAAGTAAAGAGGTATGGGAACCAAGGGGACTTGCATGGTGGATCCATAATTGGCTTACCTACAGAAGGCAAAGAGTGGTTGTAGACGGGTCATATTCTGCATGGAGGTCGGTCACCAGTGGTGTGCCTCAGAGATCTGTTCTGGGATCCTCTTCTTTTTGTGATTTTTATAAATGACCTGGATGAGAAAGTGGAGGGATGGGTTAGTAAATTTGCTGATGACTCAAAGGTTGGGGGAGTTGTGGATAGTGTTGAGGTCTGTCAGAAGTTACAGCAGGACATTGATAGGATGCAAAACTGGGCTGAGAAGTGGCAAATAGAGTTCAACCCAGATAAGTGTGAGGTAGTTTATTTTGACAGGTCAAATATGATGGCAGAATATAGTATTAATTATAGTATAAAAGACTCTTGGCAGTGTGGAGGATCAGAGGGATCTTAGAATCTGAGTCCATAGGATACTCAAAGCTGCTGCACAGGTTGTCTGCGTGGTTAAGAATGCATACAGTGCATTGGCCTTCAACAACCGAGGGATTGAGTGCAAGAGCCAAGAGGTAAGGTTATAGTTATATAGAACCCTGGTCAGACCCCACTTGGAGTACTGTGCTCAGTTCTGGTCACCTCACTACAGGAAGGATGTAGAAAGGGTGCAGAGGAGATTTACAAGGGTGTTGCCTGAATTGGGGAGCATGCCTTATGAGAATAGGTTGAGTGAACTTGGCCTTTTCTCCTTGGAGTGACGGAGGATGAGAGATAACCTGATAGAGGTGTACAGGATGATGAGAGGCATTGATCATGTGGATAGTCAGAGGCTTTTTCCCAGGACTGAAAAGGCTAAAATGAGAGGGCACAGTTTCAAGGTGCTAGGAAGTAGGTATAGAGGAGATATCAGGAGTAAGTTTTTTCTGCAGAGAGTGTTGAGTGTGTGGTTTGGGCTGCTGGTGACTGTGGTGGAGGTAGATAAGAGACTCCTGGATAGGTACATGGCGTTTAGAGAAATAAAGGGCTATGAGTAACCCTAGGTAATCTCTGAAGTAAGTACATGTTTGGCACAGCATTGTGGGCCAAAGGGCCTGTTTTGTGCTGTAGGTTTTCTATATTCTATGTTCTATAAATTACAATTCAAATGCACAGGTAAACATTAAACAGTCAACAGTAAACAGCTCACTGTCCTAGTGATGAGAACTTGGTTCTGACTGTGTTTCACGGTTGAGGAAAGAAGCTGTTGCCCAGTCTGGCAGTTCATGTTCTGATGGTCCTGTACCTCCTTCCCGACAGTAGTGGGTCAAAGAGGGTTAGGTTGGGTGGTAAGGATCCTCAACAATGTTTCAGTTCTTTCTTCTGCAACAATCCTGGTAAATGTCACAAATAGGGAGCAGGGAGACCCAGGTGATTCTCTTGGCAGTTTTTACGTGAGGCATGTGGTTAGGTAAGAGTTGGCAGGTGATGTGTGGAACCAGGTGAGAAGTGGTGATTGGCAGATGGAGGCAGGTGAAGGAGTGAAGGAAAGAGCAACAACCAAAGGGTTTGAGGTGAAGAGTAGAAGCAGCAAAGGGTTACAAATGGTGGAATCCGACAGGAAAGGAAGGCAACAACTTCAAAATGTTGGAGGAACTCAGCAGGTCAGGCAGCACTTATGGGGAAGAATAGACAATTGGCATTTCGATCTGGGTCCCTTCATCAGGTTTTCAGCCCCCAATGTGAGAAAAGTTTCCAACCTGATGGGTTGATCCTCTTTGTTTATTGTTTGTGCTCCCAGGTGCCATGCATGACTGTTATGTTTCCCACCTATCACCGCCCAGATCCTCACTTCATTCCCCCTCCCCCATCTACCTACCCTATCCTTCACCTGGCTTCACCTCTCACCTTCTGACTTGTACTTCTTCCCATCCCCCCACATTCTTATGTTGGCTTCTCTATCCCATCCTTTCCAGTCCTATTGAATGGTCTCAACCGGAGACTTTTCTACCTCATCATTTCCAGTCCTACTGAATGGTCCCCGCTGGAGACCTGCTGTTTATTCCTCCCATCCTTGCTGCCTGGCCTGCAGAGTTCCTTCAGCATTTTGTGTAAATCACTCTGGATTTCCAGCATCTGTAGAATCTCTTGTGTTTATCCATTACTCCCTCAATGTCAAGCCCAGCCTTTGAAGTACCAATCTGTTTTCCATGCTTGTTCTACATTGTTACCTCATCTGGAGCTGAATGACCTTGGTGAAACCAAAATGGATCACCTTTAGACATTTTGTTAGTGACTAAATGGAGCTTGATACCACTGTGGCCAATATATTTTGTGGCTGAAAACACTCTGATTGCATGGTGATTGGCCTCGATGTTTGTAGGCAGTGCAGACCAGGATGATTATTCAGTTTTCACTGTAGTATTTAGTCACATAGCCCACTAGAGCACTAAAACTCTCCCTTTAGCCCATCTAGTCCATGCCTAACTGTTATTCTGCCTCACATTTCTTAGTTATTATTTGAGAGACTTAAAACAGTAATGTAGGACTAATTGGAGAACACCCTGAAGAATTTTCAAGAGGCCAAGTCTGGCTGAAAAGGATGACAGCCAGTTAAAAATATGTGCTGATGTTAAAGCACCAATCAGTCAGCAAGTACACCAGATTAAGAAAAGTCATGTCAAGTCAAGCTGCATTTGTTGTCAGGTATGCAGGCACAGTGAGATACAGGTGCAGGGAAAGTTGAGGCGTTGGACTGAAATATAGTTATTTATTTATTTGTACACATGATGGACACAAACTGAAGAAGTAATTAATTGGTGGATCTGGTGTCATGAGCTGAAGAACAATACAGCACAGAAAATACCCACAAAATCTGGAATAGTAGATTTCCTTCCTCAGAGCACATGAGTAATTAAAAGGGTTTTGGCAACAATATGGAAATTTCATTGTTAGCATTACACAGGGTAAATTTAATTTCAGATTTAATTACAGTTAAATCCCCCAATTGCCTTTGTATAATTCAAACACAAACCTTCAGAACAGTGGTATAGAACTTTGACTGGTAGCCCTGTAACACGATTATGGCATGAGAACGAACCTCTTCAATTTACTGTAACAAAAGCTCTAAAGAAAAATCTACAGATACTAGAAATCTGAAAACAGCACAATGTTGGGAGAAAACCTCAGCAGGTCAGGCTAAGTAAAACGATACATGGTCACTTCTCGAAATTTATTGCTTATTTAGTTATTATTATTTTATTTCATTTTGTATTTGCTTAGTTTGTCGTTTTTTGCACACTGGTTGTCTGTCCATCCTGTTGGATGCGATCTTTCATTGATTCTATTGTGTTTCTCTGGATTGACTGTGATTGCTCACAAGAAAATGAATCTCAGGATGGTATATGGTGACATATATGTACTTTGATAATAAATTTACTTTGAACTCTGTTCTTTATCAGAGAATCTACTGACCTGTTCACCTTTTGTACAAATATTTTTTTCAGCCTTAATGATTATTTTAAATATTTTTGTCTCTTTGTATGTTTATCTATTAAACTTATGATAGGAAATAGTGTCTAGTATTTAAGAGCATTGGACCACTGAGCAACAAACTCATTATTAATGCCACACCATTAAATATCTGTGGCACAGAATGGTAAAAATGGAAATTGCTAGTATTCTATTTCCCTTTCCCTTTGTTGTTTTGCCTAATCAATTAAGCGTCAGTAAGTGACTGAAGAGGCATTCAGCAACACTGTTAAGCTCTGCTTCTGTAGCCCATCCACCTCAAGGTTCGATGTGTAGTACATTCAGAGATGCTCTTCTAAACATGACTATTGTAATGCATGGTTATTTAAGTTACTGTCTCCTTCCTGTCAGTTTCCTCTGGCCTCGCTCATTAAAAATGCATTTTCACCCACAGAACTGCCTCTCACTGGATTTGCTTTTGTTTCTCACATCAGTTTCTATAAACTTTAAAAACTTGTACATGAAAATCCTAGGACATCAACAGTTCCAGAGGTACTAAAACTAGCCTGCCTGGCATCATCAATCATTCCATGGTCAACGCTATTTAGATCACATTTCCTCCTCATTCTGATGTATGGCCTGAACAACCATACCTACTTGCTTTTACACATTGAACTTCTGCCATCTGATTGACTAATTAGATATTTGCATTATTGAGCAGGTGTACCGATGTGCCTAATGAAGTGCCCACTGAGTGGAGTTACTCAGAATCTGGCTAACTCCTGAGCCTCAGTATTGGTTTCATGAAGACCTCACAGTTCCAGGCTCATCATGGTCTCATTGGCAAGGAAAGCCATTCAGATATCTTTTTGCACACCTGTCACTCACAGAGGATTACAATGTGTTTCTCACCGTCCCTTTATTTCTTATACTTCCAGCTCAATAGTGCTAAATAGGGGCTATAAAATGGGGCTAAATAGTGCCAGGAAGTTCTCTAACTAACGGTGTGCATAGCAAGACTCCCCCACTCCAAGAAGTTCTGGCCCAACTTTTACAGAGCCACCTACACAGAAAACTGTTTTCAATCCATTGGTCCATGTTGGCGTTGCTAGGAGATCTGTTACCAAGGGCATTAATAAGCTTCCATTCATGAGCTATCAGTTTTGTTTTCCGTTGGGAATACAAATAAATCCCTATTAGCTGCTTGTTAAAATAAAATAGGAGTACTTGGATTCTTGTCAAACTCAATCACTTGTTACTGTAAGTGTGCAGGAACATAATGTTCAAGTGTGTACATTTTATAATCTTCTCCTGACACTAAAACAAATACTGTGAGTAATCCTATCCTGGTAATTGGCATCATCACTGATTGTCAGCACACACTCTGCAACAGCAATATTTAATGTCCCTGTTGGATAGTTGCCACCCAATGATTAGATCATAATCTGGCTGGACTTCCATCATTGTAATGGTCTTGATTAGTCTAGCCTTGAATAGCCATGTACAGAGGATTAAGAAAAGATACAATTGTGAGAAGATAATAAAGGAGTTGATGGGGTAGATACAAAAAATAAATGTTGTCTGCAAGAGAGACACCTAGACCTGCGAAATGAAATAGAATTGCAAAATTATCCCATCAGAAATCCCGTCAGTGGCCACTCTATTAGGTACTCTTTCTGCTGTAGCACATCCACTTCAAGGTTCGACATGTTGTGCATTCAGAACTGTTCTTCTTCACACCTTAGGCTCTCTGCGTTACTGTTGCCTGTCAGATTGAACCCATCTGGCCATTCTCTTCTGACCTCTCTCATTTCAATCCACAGAACTGCCTTTCGCTGGATGCATTAATAAGTAGGTGTATAGGTGTACCTAATAAAGTGGCCACTGGATGTAAATAACAACATTTCCCCCTCTTCCTCTATCACCAGTACTGTCTCACATCACTTTTACTGACTGGGGCACCCATGTGCTTTGGTTGGACTGGGGGTTGACATTTCAGCTCATAATCTCTATGACACCCTATATTCACCCAAACAGATCAAAAGTTTGGTTTGTCATTGCTTTAATAGGAACCTAAGAAAAAATACTTTCACCTGGGAATGGTCAGCACATGAAATGATTGAGGAAATGATAGGGGCAGGTACATTAGCAACATTTAAACTACATTTAGACAGGTACATGGATATGAGCCAAACACAGACAAATAGGACTAGCTTAGGTATATTGGTCAGTGTGGACTGGTAGGTACAAAGGGCTTGCTTCTGCACTGTATAACCTCATCATTCTAAATAGACCGAGGTAGCTAGCCAGTAATACCCACCTCGTGCAAGTATAAAATTCAGTAAAACAATATTAGGCAGGGTCAATCCCGTTACTGCGTATATCCATTTTTTTTAAGAGTGTATTATTTCCCAGCTTCAAAGTTTAAAGTAAATTTATTATCAAAGTACATATATGTTACAATATGCTACCTTGAGATTCATTTTCTTGCAGGGATTTATAAAAAAACACAATAAAATTTACAAAAAAAACATCGGAAAAAGAATGGCAAAACAGCTAATGTCCAATAGAAGACAAACTGCAAATAGAAGAAATACTGAGACCATGACTTGTAAAGAGTCCTTGAAAGTGAGTCTGTCGTTTGTAGAATTAGTTCAGAGTAGTGCTGAAGGACATTATCCAAATCAAACCTTCCAGTTTGATTTGGCTTCTTACTTCTTTGCGTGTATACCAAAGATGCTCAGAAGAGGATGAGGGACGATTTAATGAGGTGTATGAGATGATAGGAGGCATAAATAGCATGGACAGTCAGGGTAGAATTGGCTAATACAAGAGGGCATAATCTAAAGGTGATTGGTGCAAAGTATAGGGTGTGGTGTCAGAGGTAGTTTGTTTTTCTGCACAAAGATTGGTGGACGCATGGACTGCACTGCCTGGGGGTGGTAGAGGCAGATAGATTAGGGGCATTTAAGAGATGTTTAGATAGGTGCATTGATGAAAGAAAAAATGGAGGGCTATGTGTGAGGGAACTGTTGGATTGATATGTGTACTACTGCACTTTACATCCTGGTTCCAAGAAAGGTCTCGTTTCTATATACTGTATGTTATGTGGTTATATATGTCACATACATATATATAATTAAATGACAATAAACTTGACTCGGCTTGACTTGACTTGATCCTGTAATAGTGTAAAAGGATGGCCCAACATCCTTGTGGGTTGAAGTATCTGCATCGTACAGTGCTGCTTGATGTTCTGTATTCGACAAAATCTCATTCAAATGTCAACCTCATGTATGTGTCTATGTCAAAATCACTCACTTATATGACATGAAATTTGTTGTTTTATGACAGCAATGGCATAAAAATTACAATGAAATGCCAAATAAATAGTGCAGCAAATATGAACATACATTTCCCTAAGCAAAGGGAAGTCAGAGCAGAAGTTTTCAGTTGATGTGATCATGAATTGTCCTTTATCTCAACACTTTTTCCTGTTTTTGGTTCATGAACCTTTGCTGGGAATGTTAACCCCATTTTGTCTGATCCGCAGCCCCAATGGAAGTGCTGTTCTCCTTTGATGTGGGCAATGGTCCTTCCGAGATCACTGTGAAGTCAGCCACACACTTGAATAACAATCAGTGGCATTACGTTAGAGTGGAGCGAAACATCAAGGAGGCATCCCTTCAAGTGGATCATCTGCCAAGAAAGGTTCAGGAAGCCCCAGCTGATGGGCACATCCACTTACAGCTCAACAGTCAACTCTTTGTCGGTAGGTTACTTTACCCTTGTATTTCAAAACCGCGATGGGTCACTGTACGTATCATCAGCATTGCTTGGCAATTGTGTCATTCAACGGGGTTTGAAAACCAGCTGTGTACAGTATAAATGTGCTGCCTCTTATACTTGACTAACTGATTTATTTCCCATGGATTTTGGTTTCCTGAAGAGAAAAGATTGGGGTGTTGGCTCTAGTTTTTGGAATGCCTTCCAAATTCAGACAATCTCCATCCTGTGTGGCAGGTGGTCCAGTTGGAATCTAAGTGGCTTCACTGCATGATACCTGGCGCATTGAAGATTGCAGGCAGCCCTTACTGATAAAGCCAACAGTTCGACAGCCCATTGCCAACATTTAAACATATAAATGCCAGTAGGTTTGTGAATTGACGCAAGCTTACTCCAATTTGGCAGTCCCAAAGCTTGCCAATAGACACCAGCCAGGGAATCAGTCAGAATCCTCTGCTGCTAAACTCTGCATAGAGCGTTATGGTAGAGTGTCAAAAAGACCTTTGCACCAGCTTGAAGCTGGCACCAGTTTCATCAGCCCACTTATTTTAGAGAAGATTTCACAGAAGTGAGGAGACAAGGAACATATGCTATTTGTGATTGATTGCATTGGCACAATCACAGTCAGGTGAACATATTTAAATCAGTGCATTGAAAGCAACTACAGCCTGTCTGATACATCAAAACTTTCTATAACATGAAGTATTTTTTAGGAATGTAAACACCATATTATGGTAGAGCTGCCTATACAGGTATTTTAATCTGCTTGTATGGTATTATTATTGTCATTTTAAAACATTTCATCCTTTCTAAAAGCATAGTTTTTGAAAGTTTGTTAAAATGTTGGTAGTATAAACAATCTTAAAACTTCCAGTGGGGTTTTGCTATTGCTCAGTAGCCTTATGGCAGGACTGTTTCTGTCCTTATCACACAATCCTGTCACCCCTGAGTAACTGGACTCTGAAAACTCCCACTCATTGCTCAATCACTCCTTATGTACCTGTGCACAATGAGAACGGGGTGGAGCCTGTCACCACATTGTTCTGAAGTTTGAACAATGAAATGCCATTTTTATACAAAAATCAGCTATGTAGATACTGAGGAATTGGTACCCTTAAGTACGTTCAACTTCCTTATTTGCCTAATCACACTAAGGCAGATAACCCCAATAGGCAGACTGCGGGCCAGGTCTAGACCGCGAAAACCAAATGTCTGGACTGCGCTGACCCATTGGCACTTATGTGAATGCACGTCATAGCATGCAAATAAAGCACACTGCTCTAATTTACTTTACCCTTATCCCACACCGTACACTTGACCTACACCCCCGTAGAGCGCGCGACCTACTGCGCGCTCTCTATGGTCCTCAACTAAACAGCGGCATGCACCAGCTAGCCGCCTGTCATCTAAGAAGCAAATCTGTCATCTAAGCGAATTGTTACCAGCAGTAAGTCATGGACCCTAAACCAAGAACAACATGGCCTGCGCGAAAGAGCACAAAGTTGACCAGGAAAACCATCAGTTCAAATCTGACTGGACTGATCAGTTTTGTTTTATTTTACTGGACCATGTCAATGCTAAACCGACATGCTTAAGTCCGTAGCTGTCTGCTAATCAGAAAATCTAAAGCAGCACTTCAACACTCTGCATGCTGCCAGTTTTAATGTCAACTACCCTGCAAAATCAGATCAACGCAAACAAAAAATTGCAAGTATGATAACATCATACAAGTACTCCGTTTCTACTATCTGTAAGTCAACATCTTCACAGGAGAACGCAACAGCTGCATCATTGCATGTGTCATGGAATCGTGCCAAAGCTAAGAAACCATTTGTTGATGCTGAGTTGATTAAAATGTGTGCAATTGATATGGTTGGTGAAATTTTAAGTCATGATGAGAGAAGCAAGAAAACGATTGTGGAGCTATTAATGACAGTGCCATTGCCCGACATCAGAAGGATTGCCTCATCCCGTCGCTGTCAATTCTCTCACTGATTGGTGAGTGAATCCATTTATTTTTGTCCATTTGTCAATCTTATTGTGGTATAATAATATTACACCAACAATAATACTGATAATTTCATTTATAGCTACACTTCATACTTCAAATGCTACATAGCTTAATTAAAAAGAACAAATAAATTAAATAGGCAGTACTACTAAAACGTTTTGTTTGGAAGAGAAGTAGTGAAGGGAGTGAGAGAGAGAGAGAGTGTGTGTGTGTGTGCGTGTGTGTGTGTGTGTGTGCGTGTGTGTGTGTGTGTGTGTGTGTGTGTGTGTGTGTGTGTGTGTGTGTATTTTAAGTCCCAGATGAGTTCTCAATGTGACAGCTGACAGCTGTGATAGCGAGAATCATCATTAAATGGTTGGTTTTGGACTTATTTTGTTTCAAGAGTGCATTTTTTTTCTTGTGTGACCCACAACATAGGCTTTGAGAAACCCAGGCCTAAATTATTACTACTACCACCACCACTACTACTACTACTATTAATAATAATAATAATAATAATAATAGTACTAATGGTAATAGCAGCAACAACAACATCTGCCCATAAAACAGCTTACTGGCACAATGGAAAAAAACCCCTGGACGTTTTGGCCCTTGGCTTGGCATGCTTGACGTAATTTGGCCCTTGTAGAAAACTAATTGGAGAACCCTGCACTAAGATAATACAGATATTAATAACGAATAGAACCTACGAGTTAAAAGCTGATAACATCTCAGCTTGGGTTTTCTGCGGGTGCTCCGGTTTCCTCCCACAGTCCAAAGTTAGTAGGTCTATTGGACAGTGTAAATTGGCCCACGGTGGGGCTAGGGTTAAATTAAGGGCTGCAGGGTGACACAATTCAAAGGGCCGGAAAGACCTATTTGGTGCTGTATCTCAATAAAGAAATAAGTAAGTGTCACCCTAGAATTCTTCATTTGTATCTTTATCTGTACCAAATGGTTCCAATCTCCTGATGTACAAAGGGAAGCTATGCTCTTCAATTACCTTACTTGTCTGGGTGACTGCATACTATTTGTAAACTATCCTTGCCTGGACATTATCTTAACCTTTGCCTTGTCATGTCTTCCATAATCCAGTTTCAAGCCCTGGCATTCGTTAAGCCCTTGCTCAAACTTCCAAAACACTCTTGTCCAGAAATTCTCACATTCTGAATTGGAACCAGGAATGTTCTGAAGCAATAGAGAATGCAGACAGGAATGTGGGCAGTGTAGCCTGCAAAACTAGGCATTTTCTGCTTAAAATATGAAAGTAAAATTTGAAAGTCAGAGCCAGTTGATCTGATGCAGAGTGAGGGCAGGTACAATAATGCAGTTGCAAATTCTTTAGAGTCAATTCAAAGGTGCAGAGATAGTTGGGAATGGTAAACTCATCTACCCTTACAGATAGGAAGTGGTTAATATCCTTGCGTTGGTCTGAGCCATTAGAGTCTATGGAATTTGAGACGGCTATTGGGCTTGTATTGGTTAGATTCACTGGAGTCTTCAGAGGTACTGGAAACATTAAGGAGACACAAAGGACTGTACTTTCTGGAAAGGAGCAGCATACAAAGATGCTGGAGGAGCTCAGAAGCTCAGACAGGGTCTATGGAAGGAAATGTTTTGGGTTGAGACTCTTTGGACCCATATTGTACTATCGACCAGTACTACTCAGAACCATAATGATGAAGTGCTTTGAGAGGTTGATTGTAGTCAAATAATTCTTCTTCATTAGGAATTTGAGGAGAGTCACTGAAGAGTTTTGGACATTTCTATAGATGTGTACTGGAGAGCATTGTGACTGGGTGCATCACAGCCTGGTATGAAAACTCTAATACTCAGGGTCAAAAAAGACTGCAGAGGATTCAGCCGCATCATCACAGGCAAAACCCTCATTACTGAGGACATCTTGAAGTGGAGTCACTCAGGAAGGACTGAGGACCCATACAGTTTGAGCCGTGGCTTTATCTCGATAGTGCCATTAGTGAGAAGGTGTAAGTGCCTTAAGGCACACATACTCAATGACTGAGAAGCAACTTCTTCCCCTACAATTTCAGATTTCTGAATGATCCATGAACCCGTGAACACTGCCTTATTTATTTTTTGTTGTGTTTTTTGCACACAACAAAAAACAACAAATTTCACATCATCTAAGACACTCTGGTAATGAACTGCTTCTGATCCTGAAGTACACCCCAGTCTGTTGTATACCTCAGCTTTGTCCCAATCATCAAATAAATCAAATGCAAGTTCAATTTAATTGTCATTCAACCATCCATGAATCCCCATGAATCAAGACAAATGAGCCTGCATTCCTTCAGGGCCAAGGTGCAAAACACAGTACTAATGGTTAAACACAGTACAAGGCACATATAAGGTATATACAATAAAATATATATAGACCAGTTCAAGTCCATAAATGTTGCAGGAGTCTGGCACTAAAGACAATGCAGCTTGTCTTCTGCCAAGTAAACAATGGGGGGCAGCACCAACTCTAGCATGGATGCCACACCACACAGCCTCCCGCACTCTGGTGGAGTGCCTGACTCCAACATCTCCCTCTGGCATCGGCAAACAGGTGACATTGGGCTCGTGGCACTCCACACCACCAATATCCAACAGGGTCTTGCAATCACAAGTACAGTGGCTGAGATGATCTCTTGAGAGTTTGCACACCAATACCTCCCTGTCTTAGGCAGCATCATGGTCCGCACTAAGTCCAGCTCCTTAAGTTTCTCTGCCAACAAATAATTTGCTGCTAGGGTAGACCTGCAGTACTTTAAGTTCTTAATGTCCAGCAGAGTCTAGAGATGGTAAAAAAAATACGTTTAAAAAAGACAATAACAGCTTTGGTTGACCCTATAGAAGCCACTGCGTCTGAGAGTGCAACTATCATGTAAAGCCCTGAGATTTTAGGACTAAAAATCAAGTTTCTTTTCCACATGCATTTAACATGAAGACAAATTAACATATTAAAACTTTCAATGTCTTATCTGTATGTACAAAGAACTTGGTGCGAATATGCCCATGGATGTTTGACCATATTGTGCATTGTCATGAGTCAAAACTGGAATAAAATCCCTGAAGCTGTCCCACAAAGAGCTGCAGGCTCCTGCAACCCCTTGCTTGAAGAATATTTCCTAATTTCACTCAAGTGACGTCTGGATCTAATGTTTTATTCAATGCACCTTAGTCCTTGACTCCTCAACTAGTGGTGTTAGTTTCTCTTTATCTGCTCCAGTCAGTTTCCAACTCACACTGCTCTATCTCTAATGAAACAGCATGCAGCTTCACTGAACTGTCTACACAGGACTACAAAAGTGTGTAGCTCACCACAGAACGGGAATCTTTATTTGATCAAACAAAAGATACAAATACAGAAAGGCTTATTTCTATGTCGTGTGACTGTCTGATTCTATGTTTGCCTTGCTTAGCTAACTTAGTATGTGTATGTTCCTAGACCAGGGGTCAACAACCTTTACCACTGAAAGAACCACTTGGACCCGTTTCCCACAGAAAAGAAAACACTGGGAGCCACAAAACCCGTTTGACATTTAAAATGAAATAACACTGCATACAACGGTTTTTTGCCTTTATGCTATGTATAAACGAACTATAATGTGTTGCATTTATGAAATTGATGAACTCCTGCAGAGAAAACGAAATTACATTTCTGCATGTAACAAAAACATTTTGAACTCCGAAAAAAAGACATTGGGTTGAAGGTTACTTTGAAGTAAAATACTCAATGTCTATTTGAGTCCTTCTTGTATTTATGAAAAACGCCGAACTTAAATTTTCCGCTAGCAGCAAACCAAAAATAATTTCAGCCAGCTGTCAACCTGAAAAATAAAAGGACTATTTCACTGAACAATGAAAACATATGAATATACGTAAAATAATAGGCAATTGAAATATTTATCATACTTGGTTAATGGGATTTCTGCTCCTGGACCTCAGCGCACAGCGTCTGCACATCAGGGCTGTATGACATCACCTTCATCTTTACACAGGATCGCAAGCTGTCATCTGTGAGGCGTGTGCGATGTTTGTTTTTAATAAAGTTCATGTTGGAGAACACCTGCTCACATACATATGTGGATCCAAAGATCGACAGGACTCCAAGCGCATACTTTTTAATGTTTACATAAATGTCGGGCATAGCATTCCATGTTTCGAACACAAGTTTGTCCGGTTTTAGGAGGTTTTCAATATCACTCCATTTGTGATTCTGTGCAAGAACGGCCTTCTGACGGGCAACAACTTCAAGGTCTGCTGTCAAGCGTCTAAACTTGGACACCCATATGTCTTTGTTGGCTATGTCAGCCAGTTCCATCTCAAGATCAGGTTTACTCACACCTGCCAATGCAGTCGTACTCAGTAGGGAAGGATCGATGCTTAGGGGAGTGACCGGGAAGGATAATGTGTTTTTTTCCCTCTCTGAACTCACAGAAGCGTTTCCCAAATGATGTTTGCATTGCGATGATTGCAGAATGTAAATACTCCGAATTTATCATGTCGTGACCTTGTTTGAACTCTCTCAAATTGGGGAAGTGAGACAAAGTGCCTTTCTGTAAATCTCTGGCAAGCACTGTCAACTTGCACTTGAATGCCAACACATCCACCAACATGTGCAGGTCTGTACGTCCTTTCCCCTGAAGAGCTGTGTTCAGCGTGTTCAGGTGTGCTGTCATGTCTACCATGAAGTGTAGCTTTTCCAGCCACTCTGGCTGTTCCAGCTCAGGAAAGGTGAGCCCTTTGCTGCCCAGGAAAGTTTTCACTTCTTCCAGACACGCGACAAAGTGTTTCAGCACCTCCCCTCTGGACAGCCACTGGACTTTGTTGTGCAGCAGGAGATCAGAATATGCGCTTTCCAGCTCGTCCAGTAACAAACGGAATTGACGGTGATTTAAAATTTTTGCCATTATTTTATTGACAATCTGAATGACAACATCCATTACTTCTGTGCATTCCGGAGGAAATGTTTGAGCGCACAGTGCCTCTTGGTGCAAGATGCAGTGAAAAGTCAGCAGCTTTCTGTCCAGCGACTTCTGCAGTAAAGCCACAAATCCCTTATGCGTTCCCGTCATATTCGGTGCCCCATCAGTAGCTACTGACACCAGGTGGGTGGTCTTTATTCCTTTGGCTCTTAAACAATTCAAGACAGCCTCACAGATGTCCTCCCCCCATGTTTGGTCTTTTAGAGGTATCAACTCAATCATTTCTTCCTGTGGCCCGGCAGAGTTTACATACCGGCAGAACAGTGCTATTTGTTCAATATCACCTTTGTCTTTAGACTCGTCACAGGCAATCGAGTAGGCCACAGCTGAATTGATGTCTTTAATTTGCTGTCTTGTGATGTCTTCTGCCATTTTTATGGTTCTGTCTTTGACAGCCTTTGCAGAGAGGGGCATATCCCTGATTTTCTGCACAATTTCACTCTTGTTTTTAAAGTCCATGAATAGATGTTCTGAAATCTTAATGAAAGATTCTTTTATATATTCACCATCTGTAAACTGCTTCCCGTGCCTGACTATTTCCTGAGCGGCAATATAACTAGCGTATGTCGTTGGTTTTCCAGACTTCATCCATTTCTTGAAATGATTTTTGCTCAGATCAGCCCTCTGCATCAGTTCTGAAATGGCTTTTTTTCTCTCATCTCCATCCGGATATTTTTGAGCAAAGGCTGCGTGTTTATTCTGGAAATGCCTTGCGACATTTGACTTTTTGTTGTTTGCTAGTTTCTCATTGCATCTTAAGCATACCGGTAAACGAGTCTCATCAACAGTGAAAGCAAATGAATCTGTCCACGTATCATTAAACGTTCTGTTTTCTTCAGTCACTTTTCTTTTTTTTAGAATTCTCCATAGTTGGCCTACCTTGGATCGAAAAATTAAAGAAATCGCACACTGACGGGTGTCAGGTATTGGCAGTGGTGACGTATATTAATAGCGATAAAAACACGTTGTAGCGGTGTGCTCGCGCAGTCAGCAAACTGCAGTCGAATAACTTTATTCAAACTAAACAGCCTTGCTTTTAAGCCTCCCTCAACCCGGCCCCCATGGGCGCGGATGCTGCAAAAGACACGTACTCACAAACCCCTGTAGGCTATCTCCCATAGCCTGAACGCTGGCTAATTGTGAGCCGGTTCCAATGTGCCAGGAAATGGGTCGCCACAACGTCTTATTTAGATTGTACAAGATCACCATAATCTTCAAATTTAGAATTACATTTCAAAAGCTAACAAACTAACATAAAATACATTTTAATTAAATACTGACCAATTATTTCCCAAAGCAACAGGGAGCCGCAGCACAGAGGTAAAAGAGTCGTATGCGGCTCCGGAGCCGCGGGTTGCCGACCCCCGTCCTAGACCTACAGCGATGTGCTCAATGTAATGGGCGCCACAGTAGCATGGCAGTAAGTACCACACTATTACAGCTCGGCTGTCAGAGTTCAATTGCAACGTTATCTGTAAGAAGCTTCTGTGTCCTCCCCACAAGTGTGTGGGCTTTTTTCTGGGTGCTCTGTTTTCCTCCCGCAGTCCAAAGACTTACTGGTTAGTAGGTTAATTGCTGATTGGTTATTGTCCTGTGATTAGGTTAAGTGCATTGGGGATTGCTGGGAAGTGTAGTTCAAAGGTCCAGCAGGGTCTGCTCTGTGCTGGATCTCAATGAATAAATGAATAAACTTTACACTGCCTTTTGAACTGACCGTGTTTCCTATTCATTTGCATACTACCCACTATATTGAAAAAAAACTGCAGTGTTTGCACACAACAATTAACCACACCCTTCTCTAAAGCTTCTTCTAAAGCACAGTCACCTTCTTATGCATGGGCAATACCAATAAAGACCACTCTGTGAACACACTAACTAAAAATAAAGACACTGAGAATCTAAAATGAAAACCTAAATTGTTGGACATGCCCAACAGGTCAGACAGCATCTGTGGAGAAATGACTTGTGAAGGTGAGGCAATGTACAGAAGAGATTTGCAGGGTTGTTAACGAGGGACGAGGAAGCTGAAGCAGAAGGCTGGAGGGACTCAGAGGATCAGGCTGCATCTGTGGGGGGAAACAGACTGATGGCACAATCTTCCTTCTGGATGAGCTACATCCTTCCACACTGCTGAGATTTCCCAGAATATTGTTTGTGGCTGCCGATTCCAGCATGTGCACTCTCTCGTCTCTACAACAGGGATGAATGATTATATTTACCGAAACAGACCGAAAAAACTAGAGTTGTACTCTTTGGAATAGAACTGATTACAATGAGTTTTAGATAGAAGTATTTAAAATCATGAAGGGGGTAGTAAGATAGCAGCTAGTGCAAATATTTTACAGTACCAGTGATCAGCAATTGAGGTTTGATTCCTGACACAGTCTATAAGGAGTTTGAACATTCCCCCCATGACTGTAGGTTTCCTCTGGGTTCTCCAGTTTCCTCGCACATTCCAGAGATGTGCAGGTTAGGGTTAATGAGTTGTGTGCATGCTATCCTGGTGCCAGAAGCGTGGTGATACTTGAGGCCTGCTCCCTGCTGATTTGATTTGATGCAATATTCACTGTATGTTTCGATGTACACGTGACAAATGAAGCTAATATTTATAGCAGTGTATTCCTTTTCCTTCCCTTGAAATTCAATGAAGACAAGAACTAAAGGGTTTAGATGGCAAAAGGCAAAAGAAACATGAGATAGGCAAGACAATTTTACACAGCCGGCAATGATAGTGTGGAAAGCATTGCAGGGGCTGTAGTGGAACCATATTCAAAAGGGCGCTGGAGAGTATCTGAATGGAAAGCATGGACTCAATCGGCCAAATGCTTCTTTCTCATGCTGAAATCTTCCTGTGATTCCAGAAAGGAACTACTCTCCAAGTCAGAAATTGCCTTAGATGTTTGACCTAAGTAGCCTGCCATGGGTGTGCAGTATGGCAGTGGTCATGCAGCAAATCTCATACTCTATCGACTTCTATTGGTTTGTGTGCTGTGTAATTGATTGCGGATGAATTTCAAGTTAATTGTCATCCACCCGTATACATGTATACTGCCAAACAAAACAATTGCCTTTAAGATCAAAGTGCAGATCACCGTACATGTCACTCAGATACAACACATGAAGTAATATTATCACAAATAAATTAACAAAAAAATAAAATATATTCCAGAAGACTAACATCCAACAGAAGGTGCATATGATACAAACAGTATAACACTTTTGGCACTTCATATGTGATGAAATCTGGGTGGTGGCAAGGAGTTCAGTAGTCTTACAGGCAGCTGTGGGCAAAAGCTGTTTCTCCTCCTAACAGTCCTTGTCCTAATGCTTCGGTACCTCTTGCCCAATGGTAGGTGTTCAAAGAGATCCCACTACCTTTGTTACTTTTTTTCTCTTTTATCTGTTGAAATTCATATTCGTTTTGCTTATGTTTTGATGAAATTGTTTATTTTAAAAGCCTTGAATTGAATTTGGAAGCACTCACATTTCAATATAAAAATCTGCCTAAATCATATCATACACACATCAGCTCCATGGCAACACAATGAAATTCAGCTGGATTCCCCAACATCATTAAATTAATAGATATTTACTTCTGCATCTATTCCCACAGCTGCTGGAGAATAAATTGAATTGTGGGAACATTTCAGTTTATTAGAAATCTAACACCACAAGAATTACACATCTTGGTGATGATGTCCCGAAAATGATTTGAAATAATTAACTGAAATATTAGTTTTTTTTATGAGACCTGTGCTTAATAATAGTTGGTGCATTACATCAGCATAAGGAGACATAGAAATTTGATTTCAATATTGTATCTGCAAATCATGGATGAGGATTTACTGCTTGTGTAATCTTAGAAAAAAAGTTATTTTGTGATAACTCACTTATATCAATCATTCTGTTCACATTCAATCATAAATGTATTTCACAGAATCTGTTAACCAAGAACGTTCCCAGGCAGATCAAGGCATATTGGAAAACTAATGAAAACACTTGGCAAAGTTTCATGAAGAGCATCTGCAATGTTTTCCTCCACTCCTACAGAACAGCATACCAGAACTCAGTCAGAAATCAGGCAGGGAATGTTACCACCAGCCAGTTTCCCTCCAATTGTTAATGTTATTGTCTTGAAAATATACTGCTCATTTGGATCATTAGACATAGGGGCAGAATTAGGCCATTTAGCCCATTGAGTCTGCTCCGCCATTCCATCATGGCCGATTTATTATCACTCTCAACCCTATTCTCCTGTATTCTCCCCGTAAATGTTGATGCCCTGATGAATCAAGAACCTCATCACCTCAGCATTAAGTATACCCAATGACTTGGATTCCAGAGCCATCTGTGGGAATGAATTCCACAGATTCATTATCCTCTGGCTAGAGAACTTCCTTCTCATCTCTGTTCTAAATGAACATCCCTCTATTCTGAAGATGTGCCTCCTTCCTAGAGTCCCTCACTAGAGGAAGCATTCTCTCACATTCACTCCATCTAGGATTTATAATATTTGATAGGTTTCAATGAGAATTCCTCCCTCATTTTTCTAAACTCCAGTGAGTACAGCCCCAAAGCCATCAAATGCTCTTTTCATTCTTGTGAAACTCATTGGACCCTTTCCAATGCTAGCATATCTTTTCTTGGATAAGGGTCCAAAACTGTTCACAATATTCTAAGTACGGCCTTCTGCAATGACATGTAATGTAAAAAGAAACAGTCCTGAAATAGCCTTAACATCTGGTCCTGTAGATCACCATTACAGGACCAAACAGAAAAACAGAAAAGTCCTGCTTCATTCCCACACTTTGCCTCCTGCCAGTCAGCCAGTCTTCTAATAGTATCTTTCCTGTAAATCAATGGTCTCTTATCTTATTTGGGACCTTGTCCAAGTTCTTCTGAAAATCCATGCAAACAACATTTAGTGACTCTCCTTTGTCAATCCTGCCTGTTGTTTACTAAAAGAATTCCATCAGATTTGTCAGGCAAGATTTCCCCTCAAAGAGACCATGTTGATTTTAGCCTATTTTATCATGTGCCTGCAAGAACCCTGAGATCTCATCAGAATAATGAAATCCTACATCTTCCCAATCATTGACTGCAAGCTATTTGGCCTATAATTTCCTGTCATTTGCCTTCCTCCCTTTTTGAAGATTGGAGTAACATTTGGAATTTTCCAATCCTCTGGAATTATTCCAGACTATAGTGATTCTTGAAAGATCATTACTAATGCCTCCACAATCCCTGACACCCTCGAATTTCTGGCATACTGCTAGTGTCTTCCACAGTGAAAACTGACACAAAATACTCAGTAAGTTCATCCAGCATTTATTTGTCCTCTATTACTACATCTTCAGAATCATGTTCCCACAGTCTAATATCTACATTCACCTCTCATGTTCTCCTTATATATCTGAGAAAACATTTTGTATCTTCTGTTATATAATTAGCTAGCTTATCTTCATATTCAACTTCTTTCTCCAAATGGCTTTTTTAGTTGCCTTCTGTTGGTTTTTGAAAGCTTCCCAATCCTCTAACATCCTACTCAGTTTTGTTCTATTATCTATCCTTTCTTCTGCTTTTATGCTGCCTTAGCATGCCCTTGTCAGCCTTGGCCGCATCAGCCTTTCTTTAGAATACTTTGTGATGTCTCCTTCCTGCAACTTCCAAACTTCAGCCATTGCTTTTCTACCATCATACCTGATGGAGTTCCCTTTAAATTAACTCTGGACAGCTCCTTGCATGCTTCTGTAATTCCCTTAATACCGTTACATCCTTTACCTTAAGCTCCCTAATCAAATCTGGTTCATTACACAACACGCAATCCAGAATTGCCTTTTTCCTAAAGGGCTCAACCACAAGCTGCTCTAAAAAACCATCTTGTAGGCCTTCTACAATTTCCCTCACTTGGGATCCAGCTCCAACATGGATTTCCCAACTTACATGCAAATTGAAGTCCCTCATGACTATTGTAACATTATCCTTTTATATGTCTTTTTTAATTTCCTGTTGTAATTTGTATCACACATACTGGCTACTGTTTGGAGGCCTGTATTGAACTCCCATCAGGGTCTTTTTGTCTTTGCAGTTTATTAATTCTGCCCCCAAGGATTCTGCATCTTCTGATCCAATGTTACCTCTTTGTAAGAATTTGATTTAAGTTTTTTTTTACAACAGAGCCACCCCACCCCCTCTGCTTACCTGCCTGTCTTTATGATACAATGTGCATCCTTGGATGTTAACTTTCCAACTATGACCTTCTTTCAGCCATGACTCATTGATACCTATATGCCATTCCTGCCAATCTTTAACTGTGTTACAACACCATCTACTTTATTCTGTATTCTCCTTTCATTCAAATATAACACCTTCAGTCCTGTAATCATCACCCTTTTTTAATTTTGTCCCCATGCTAGACATCAACCCATCCCACTGACTGCATTTCTACCCTATCATCTGCTCATCCTTCCTGACGGTCTCACTACACACTGCATCTATTTGTATAGCAACTACTCCATCCCCAGCTCTATCACTGCAATTTCCATCCCTGTCAAACTAGATTAAACCCTGTCCAACTACTCTAGAAAACCTGCCCACAAGCATATTGGTCTCCCTTGGATTCAGGTGTAACCTGTCCTTTTTGTAGAGGTCATACCTTCCTTTGAAAAGATCTGAAATCTGAAACCCTGACTCCTCAACCATGCATTAATCTGCCAAATTATACTGTTCTTACTCTCAACAGCACATGGCAGAGGCAGCAATCCAAAGATTAATACATTCGAGGACCTGATTTACAGCTTTCTACCTAACTCCCTATATGTTCTCTTCAGGATCTCCTCCCTTTTCCTAGTAATGTCATTGGTACCAATATGTATCATGACCTCTGAATGTTCACCCCTTCAAAATGCTGTGGGCCCAATCCGAGACATCCCTGACCCTGGCACCTGTGAGGCAACATACATTCTGGGTGACTTTTTCATGAACACAATCTCCTGTCTGCCTCCCTAATTACCACGACTGCACTCCTGTTCTACCCCCTTCCCTTCTGAGCCACTGAACCAGGCTCAGTGCCAAAGACCTGCTCGCTGTGGCTTCTCCCTAGTAAGTTGCCCCACCCTAGAGTATCCAAAGCAGTGTACTTACTGAGGGGAATGGCTGCACTGCTAGTCTGCCTCTTGCCTTTCCTTCACTTGACAGTCATCTAGGTACTTGCCTCCTGTGACTTAGGGGAGACTACCTCTCCATAGCTCCGATTCATTCTCCCATTTCTTCATCACCATTGGGTCTAAATTGTGGAATCACTCTGGAGTCTTCCTTACACGATGAGTGGAAGAACATATGGGGGCAGTGTCAAAGGTCATTTATTCACACACAGAGAGTGGCGGGTGTATGGCCAGGGGTGGTGGGAGAGGCTGATATACTTGAGACTCCTAGATAGGCACATGGTTGAAAGAAAAATGGTGAGGTATGTGGAAGAGAAGTATTAGATTGATCTTGCAGTAGGTTCAAAGATCAGCAGAATGTTGCGGACAGAAGGACCTTCACTGTGTTCTATTTTCTATGTTCTATCTTCCATATTCCATGTTCCATGTTCTATGTTCTCAAGTTCAAGCTCATTGTCAAGTGACAGTACATATATACTGTACAAACAAATGAAACAACATTCCTCTGGATTTTGAAATATTTAAAGCTTTGCTGTCCAGACAAAACAGTTCAATTTGTTCAACCTCTTTTAAAAATGGAACATTCACTCAGTAGCCTCTTTATCAGGTGCACCTGTACACCTGCTCATTAATGCAAGTATCTAATCAGCCAATATGTAGCAGCAACTCAATGCATAAAACCACGCAGATATGGCCAACAGGTTCAGTCCAACATCAGAATGGGAAAGAAATGTGTAATAAGTCACTTTGACAGTGGGATGATTGTTGGATGGTTTGAGAATCTCAGAAACTGTTGATCTCCTAGGATTTTCACACACAACACTCTAGTGTTTGCAGAGAACAGTGTGAAAAGCAAAAAAAACATCCAGTGAGCAATAGTTCTGTGGACTAAAATGACTTGTTAATGAGGGAGGTTGGAGGAGAATGGCCGGACTGGTCCAAGCTAACAAGAAGGTGATAGTAATTCAAATAACCACAGGGTACAACAGTGGTGTGCAGAAGAGCATTGCAGAATGCATAACACATTGAAGCTTGAAAAGGATGGAGAACATCAGCAGAAGACCACACACAATTCTACTCCCATGCCTAATAAAAGGGAAAATGAGTGAAGAGCTTGCCAACATAATGCAGACACTTCAGCTCATAATGTTAAAAATGAGAGATACATTTTAGAACACAGCTGCTTCTAAAGATGGAACAAAAGGACACTGTAGAGATGGTAGTTGAGAAAATGATGCTCTTCCTAAGTCACTTAGCAACAGTCATGAGGGACTCAACGTAGATTGTGAAAATCAGGTTTGTGCTGGATTCCAGGAGGGGGAATTTCAAGAGTGCCTATGAGATGCCTTTTTAGAGCAGGTTGTAGAGGATCAGCCATTCTGGATAGGGTGCTGTGCAGTGAACAAGAATTGATTAGAGATCTTAAGGTAAAAGTACTTCTTGGGGCAAGTGATCATAATATGATCCTATTCACCCTGAAATTTGAGAAGGAGAAGCTAAAGACAGATGTATCAGTGTTATGGTCGAATGAAGAGAATTGCCGAGGTGTGAGAGAGGAGCTGGCCAGAACTGATTGGAAAAGAACACTGGCAGGGATGACAGCACAGCAACAATGACTGGAGTGTCGGGAAGTAATTCAGAAGTAGGGCCAGATTAACCTAGTAGCAAAGGTAGCAGATGCTATGGGCCCTGCATTTCGAGGGCCCTACCCGCACTAAATAGTTGCAAGCTGCTGACTGGTGAAATCGGCATCTCACCGTATTCTCACCACTGTTAAGAGTGAATTGTGGGTAGATGATTCATTTACATTTAAATAAATGACTTCAGCATCAGTCCTCTGTTCTTTGACAAAGTACTGTGGATTGAGATCATGACAATGCATTTCCTAAAAGATGTAAACCCAATTCCATTCTGATAATAAAATTTACTTTGCACTTTGAGTTTTGGGGAACTTCCTTTGATTCTGAGAACAAACTGAGACTGACAGCTCCAGCTCCCAGTAGCAGCCTGTCCTCAGACACACTCACAGCCAATCAGCGAGTACCACTGGGAGAAGCATGCTCTCATTGGCTGAGGAGTGTCAGTGGGTAGGATGGTATGCACTTGGAGTGGTCTGGGGAGAGGCCGGAGATTGGGAACTGCACTTCGGGTAAAGGCTGCAACACTGGCCAGGGTCTAGTTGCGCATCTATTTGTCACTCATGGTTACCAACTGCATTGGAGAATGCTCATTTTAAAAACTGATAAGGATTAAAAATGAACTAAGGAGCACCGTGGGTCAAAATAGATTGTACAATCTCACTCTAATGAACATGGAACATGAACTTCTGTGTGAAATAGACATTTCCAGTATCATCAACAAATCTGCTCATTCTAAATCTTGAAAATCTAACTTTTAAATTGTAGTTTTGTTACTTTTGACATTTGAAATTGATACCTACATGTAAGTAATACTATTACTGAAGTGTCAGACATTTGTCGTATTATCTGGCTGTACAGCAAATGAAAAGATTGAATTACTTTACTATGCAAGTAAATCATTTATGTTTTAGTACTTATGTGCCTTTTTTTTAAATTTGGGGCCCCTTTATAACATATGCTACAGGCCCCACACTAGCTTAATCCAGCCCTGTTCAGAAGGCACAGTATATCTACATCTCAAAGAGGAAGAAGTATTCAAAAGGAAAGATGACACAACCATGGCTAAGAAGAGAAGTCAAAGCCAACATAAAAAGCCAAAGAGAGAATATATAATAGAACAAAATTAGTGGGAAGTTGGAGGATTGGGAATCTTCTAAAAACCAGCACAAGGCAACTAAAAGGTCATGAAGAAAGTAAAGATGGAATACAAAAGAAAGCTATTAAAGAGGATGCTAAAAATTTCCTCAGATACATAATATGTAAAAGAGAGGCGAGAGTGCATATCGGACCACTGGAAAATGATGCTGGAGAGGTAGTAATGGGGACAAGAAATGGCAGACAAACTGACTAAGTATTTTGCATCTGTCTTCACTGTGGAGGCACAATTGGTATGGTGGAAGTACCAGGTGTCAGGGGGCATGAAGTATGTAAAGTTACCATAACTAGAGAGAAGATTCTTAGGAAACTGAAAGGTCTAAAGGTAGTTAAGTCACCTGGACCATATGTTGTACAACCCAGGCTTCTGAAAGAGGTGACTGAAGAGATTGTGGAGGCATTAGTAATGATTTTCCAAGAATCTCTAGATTCTGGAATGGTTCCGGATGACTGGAAAATTGCAATTGTCACTCCACCTTCAAGAAGGGAGAGAGGCAGAAGAAAGGAAACTATAGTCCAGTTGGTCTGAACTCAGTGGTTGGGAAGATGTTGGAGTTGATTACTAAGGATGAGGTCTCAGGGTACATGGAAGCGCATGATAAAATATGTTGTAGTTAGCATGGTTTCCCTAAGAGAAAATCTGTTGGAATTCTTTGAAGAAATAACAAGCAGGATAGAAAAGGAGAATTAGTTGATGCTATGTACTTGTATTTTCTGATGGCCTTTGACAAGGTGCCACACACGAGGCTGCTTAACCCATGGTGTTACAGGAAAAATTCTAGCATGGATAAAGCAGTGGCTGATTGGCAGGAGGCAAAGCATGGGAATAAAGGGAGCCTTTTCTGTTTGGCTGCCGATGATTAGTGGTATTTCCCAGGGGTCTGTGTTGTGAGTGATTATTTTATGTTATATGTCAGTGATTTGGATGATGGAATTAATAGCTTTGTTGAAAAGTTTGCAGATGATGTAAAGACAGGTAGAGAGGCAGGTAATTTTGAGGAAGTAGAGAGGCATCAGAAAGACTTAGACAGTATAGGAGAATGGGCAAAGAAATGGCAGATGGAATACAGTGTCGGGAAGTATATGGTCATGCACTTTAGTAGAAATGCCAGAGTTGCCTATTTTCTAGATGGAGAGAAAATACAAAAAAAAGTGAGGTGCAAAGGGACTTGGGAGTCCTTGTGCAGGATCCCCTAAAGAATAATTTGCAGGTTGAGTTGGTGGAGAGGAAGGCAAATGCAACATTAGCATTAATTTCAAGAGGACTAGGATATAAAAGCAGGGATGTAATGTTGAGACTTCATAAAACCTGGTGAGACCTTACTTCGAGTATTGTGAGCAATTCTGGGTGCCTTAGTTTAGAAAGGATGTGCTGAAACTGGAGAGAGTTCAAATGAGGTTCACAAAAATGATTCCAGGATTGAATGACTTGTCATATAAAGAGTGTTTGATGGCTCTGGACCTGTATTCACTGGAATTCAGGAGAATGAGGGGTGACCTCTGTACTGTATGGATTTATTTCTTTTAGAGCAATAACCCATCCCCTTAGCATTACGTATTGATCTGTTGTCTGTGCATGAGCATTGTTTCTCTCTTTCTCGCTGCAATGCGAATTCACCAGTTAAAGCCATGTGTAGCCTGCGTGCTTTTATTTACTATAAATGTAGTTGTGCACAGACACAATAAACTGGTGATGAGTATGAACCTAAATGTCAGAAATGATCCCGACCTGCCCCGACATTTATGGGATAAAACACCGAGTGTTAAACAGCACGAGAAGGCCATCACGGACACTAACAAATGCGCGAGTACAGTTTAGAGTAACAGTGAAAGATGCACTCAATTTAAAATAATGAAATAATGAAAATAATGTGGCAATGGCTTCAGTTGGGGATATTGATGAACTTGATAGTGCTAATGAAAACTGAGAGTTGTATGTAGAGAGGGTTGAATGGTATTGTAATGCAAACAAGGTGGACGAGCAAAGAAAGCCCCTACACTTCATAGCGTAATAGGCCCAAGAATGCAGACACTTGAACTAGAACACTACAGCACAGTACAGGCCCTTCAGCTCTTCACGTTGCGCCGACTCATATATTCCTTAAAAAAAAGTGCTAAACCCACACTACCCCGTAACCCTCTATTTTTCTTTCATCCATGTGACTGTCCAAGAGGCTCTTAAATACCCCTAATGTTTTAGACTCCACCACCATCCCTGGCAAGTCATTCCAGGCACCCACAACCCTCTGTGTAAAAAACCTTCCCCTGATGTCTTCCCCTAAACTTCCCTCCCTTAATTTTGTACATATGCCCTCTGGTGTTTGCTGTTGGTGCCCTGGGAAACAGGAACTGACTATTCACCCCATCTATGCCTCTCATAATCTTGTAGACCTCTATCAAGTCCCCTCTCATCCTTCCACGCTCCAAATAGAAAAGTCCCAGCTCTGCTAACCTTGCCTCATAAGACTTGCTTTCCAATCCAGGCAACATCCTGGTAAATCTCCTCTGCACACTCTCCATAGCATCCACATCCTTCCTATAATGAGATGACCAGAACTGAACACAATACTCTTAAGTGTGGTCTCACCAGAGATTTGTAGATTTACAACATGACCTCTGTACTCTTGAACTCAATCTCTCTATTAATGAATCCCATTAATTAATAGCATCCCATAGGCCTTCTTAACTATCCTATCAACCTGAGCAGCGACCTTGAGGGTTGTATGGATTTGAACCCCAACGTCCCTCTGTTCATCCATACTCTTAAGTAACCGACCATTAACCCTCTACTCAACCTTCTGGTTTATCCTTCCAAAATGCATCACCTCACACTTATCCAGATTGAACTCCATCTGCCACTTTTCTGCCTAACTCTGCATCCTGTCTATATCCACTTGTAACCTTTGACAACCTACAGCTCCATCCACAACTCCTCCAATCTTCGTGTCATCTGCAAACTTACTCACCCATCCTTCCGCTTCTACATTCAGGTCATTTATAAAAATCGCAAATAGCAGGGGTCCCAGGACAGATCCCTACGACACTCTACTAGTCGCTGACCTCCAGGCAGAATACTTTCCTTCCACAACTACCCTCTGCTTTTTTCCTGTAAGCCAATTTCTTATCCAAATAGCCAAGATTCCACTGATCCCATGCTTCATGACTTTCTGGATGAGTCTCTCATGGGGGATCTTGTCAAATGCCTTGCTAAAATACATGTAGACCACATCTACCACCCTACACTCATCAATTGCTTTTATTACCTCTTCATAAAACTTAATTAGGCTTATGAGGCACGACCTGCCCTTCACAAACCCATGTTGACTATCCTTGAGTAGACTGTACTTCTCCAAATGCTTGTTGATCCTATCCTTAAGAATCCTTTCTGATAGTTTTCAGACCACCGGCATAAGACTCACCGGTCAATAGTTCCCAGGATTCTTCCTATTACCTTTTTTAAACAAGGGAACTAAATTTGCCATTCTCCAGTCCACCGGCACCTCCCCTGCAGCCAAAGAGGATTGAAAGATCATAGCTACTGCTCCAGCGATCTCTTCTTTCACTTCCTACAGCAAGCTGGGACATATCACATCCAGCTCTGGGGACTTAGCAATCTTGATGTTTTTAAGAAGATCCATCACTTTTTCTTCCTTAATCTCCACATTGTCCAGCACACAGGCCTGTTCTATTTTGACGTCAGCCTGATCTAGGTCCTTTTCACTTAAGAATACTGAAGCAAAGTATTCATTTAGGACCTCCCCAACCTCCTCTGCCTCCAGGCACATGTTGTCTTCTTTATCCTTTAGCGGCCCCACCTTCATGCTTGTCATCCTTCTGTTCTTCACATATGCATAGAAAGCCTTGGGGTTCTCCTTAATCCTCCATGTCAAGCCCTTCTCATGCCCCCTTCAAGCTCTCCTAAGACCTTTCTTAAGCTCCTTCCTGGCTACCCTATATTTCTCATGAGCCCCTCCTACTTCCTGCTTCTTATATCTACCATATGCTTCCTTCTTCCTCTTGAAATGTAGTCTCTTACTTAACTTAGAAACCCCTGCGAAGCCAGCAAGCAAGACTTTCACCAAAATCGTTACAATTTTACATAATCACTTGAGCCCTAAACCCCTGGCAATAGCTGAGAGATTTAGATTTTACAAAGGGAGCCAGTCAAAAGATGAAAGTCTTTCTGAGTGCATTGTAGAACTGCATAAATTTTCCCAGTACTGTGACTTTAGAGATGGACTTTCTGGTGCATTAAGGGAATAGGTTTGTAAGTGGCAAGCATAGTCAAAGCACTCAAATGAGACTACTGGCAGGAAGAGACCTATCCTTAGAATGGGCATTGACCATTGTTAGAGACTGCAGCAAAGGATGCAGCAGAACTGCAAAATAAGAGGTTAGAATATGAAATGCGCAAAATATCCCTCAGTGGTGCAAAATGTCTAAGATGTTATTGATGTGGAAAATCCTCCTGTGATGCAAATGACTGCTGGTTCAGAGAAACAGTCTGTAGAAAGTGTCACAGACAAGGTCACAAAGAGAGAGTGCAAGGCACACCCAAGTGAAAGATCTGAAAAAACTAAGCAAATGTATAAAGTTACCGAATGTAAATTACAATGAGACAACATCGAGTCTGACAAAGGTGAACTGTCACACCTAGATTGGCATAGTATTGCTGAAGCAGATCTCAATATAATATGGATCACAATAGATAGGTCTGGTGTAAAACTGAAAGTGGAGCTGGATACAAGTTCAGCTTTGTCCATAACTGACGACCACAGTCTGTTTTTGAAGGTACCATTGCAGAAGACCACAGTGATGCTAAAGCTATACAGAGGTGAGAAAGTATCTCCCAAAGGCAAACTGAAATTGAATTTGACATATGGAGGCCAAACACAGCAATTAGAACTTTATGTTTTGAGAAGTGGAGTGCCATCAATTTTCAGACATGAATGATTGAGAAAAATTCAATTAGGCTGGCACTCAATCAAGACTCTCAGTGTGGCATCAAGAAGAAATGCCATCCCAAATAGCAGTACTAACCAGAGACTGGCAGAGCTGATTAATGTTAATAAGAAGGTGTTTGAGAAGTGGATCGGTAAACTCAAAGTCATGAATTGAATGAAGCAGCAATGTTAGCGGGGGAGTTAAGTGTTATGGGAAGAAGGCCTATTCTTGCTCCTATTTCTTATGTTACATCAAAATTCCACAAAACATGTCTAGTGTCTTAGGTACTATGTCCTAAGATGGATGCTGATCTTTAGAGCTTGGAAGCATCTGGAATTCCTTCCAAGGTTGAGAGGAGCAATTGGGACACACCCATTGTCCTGGTGATCAAGAAAGTGAAGGCTGTAGCCATTTACATTTGAGGGATTCAACGTGAGCATCAACCTGGTGCTGCATACTGTGCAGAATCCCCTGCCATGAATAGAACATTTTTACATCTTTGGCAGGCAGGGAGAAGTTTTCAAACATTGACTTGTCATATGCCTGACTGCAAATAGAGATTGAGGAATGAAGCAGGAATTTACTCACAATCAGCTCTCACAAAGGACTGTTCCAGTCTAATTGTCTTGTCTTTGCCACCGTATCAGCTGCAGCAATTTGACAAAGAGCAATGGACCAAGTGCTCCAAGATATCCCAGGAACATAATGTTACCTTGATGGTAACATCGTGACTGGCAGAAATGATGAAGATCACTTCCAGAACCTTCCTTACCAGGCTGAGTGAGTATGGTCGGTGTGCAATGGGAAAGAAATGTGAGTTTTTCAAGAATGCAATCTCATAGTGTGGACGTGTCATTGACAAGTATGGCTTACATCAGTCTCAAGAGAAGACTGAAGCAGTGCTGTAGGCATCCAAATCAGAAAATGTGTCACAACACAGGTCCTACTTGGGCCTTGTAAACTACTACCTCCAGTTTCTCCCAAACATTGCTATAGTGCTGCGTCCATTGAATGCACAGTTGCAGACAGGAGCAAAGTGGGAATTGTCAGAAAAATGTGAAAATCATTCAAGGAAATAAAGAAACTAATAACATCTGATGAACTGTTCACCCTTATGATCCATCCCTGCCAACCAGATTGGCATGCAATGCATCCCCTTATGACATTGGAGCTGTTTTGTCCACGGTATGAAAGATGGATCTGAAAGCCCGATTGCATTTGCTTCAAGATCAATGATTTACACACAGATTGATTGAGAGGCCCCATGCAACTACACAAAGCTCGATCGAGAGGCCCTTAGTCTAATATGGTGAATAAAGATGTTCCACCACTACCTCTACGGACAGAAATTTACACAAGTGACAGATCATCAACCCCTTGTGTCCATTTTCAATCCCAGGAAGGGAATTTCATGATGGCTGCTACCTGGTTAACAGCATTGCGCACTGTTACTAGGAACCACTCTTATGACACAGAGTTCAATGGTTCAAAACAACACAGCAACAATGATTGGTTCATCACATCTTCTACTATCGGTGATGATCATTAAAAGTCTTCATATTCTAACCCAGCAGAAGTGTTCCACAGAGCATTGGGGTACCAGTTGTCGGTAACAAATTCTGAAATACAAAGGGAAACAAGGAATGACCCGACATTGTCAAAAGTCTGTGACATCACCATGCTAGGATGGCCAGCTCATGGTAACCCTATGTTTCCTGAGTTCTCAGTGACATGAGACCAACTGTCGATATGTCAAAGAATGCTGATGTGTGGATCTCGTGCTGTGGTTTTCTCTGAACTGTGCAGCAAAGTGTTAGGGAATCTGTATAAAGGACACCTGGGTACAGTCTAGACTAAGATCTCGCCCGGAGCTACATGTGGTGGCTGGGAATAGATAAACAGATTGCAGACTTGGCCAAAAACTGTTTGGGATGCAAAAATGTTCAAAGTACACCCCCACAGGCACCTATGGGGGTGGCCGTCTTCACCATGGCAAAGGGTACATATTGAGTTTGCTGGACCATTCATGGACTCCATGTTTCTGATTGCCATGGATGCTCATTCAAACTGGCTGTAGGTTATACCAATGAAGTCAACCACATCATTAATGACTGTCTCCACCCTGAGGACTATCTTCTCCAGAAATAGCTTACCAGAACAAATTATGAGTGACAATGGACAACAGTACACATCAGAAGAATTTCAACTGTTCATGAAGAAAAATGGCAACAGACATTTCGAGTCAGCTCCTCACCACTCAGCAATGAATGGGTTATCACAAAGCTTTATCAAAGCCTTCAAGAAATCTATTAAAGCGCTGGACAAGGAGGGCATTTCCCTATAGCATAGGATGGACAACTTCCTTTTCTGTGTATCAGAACTCTGTTTATGAGACAACAAATCAAACATCTGTAATGCTGTTCATGAACAAGAATCTGAGATCTTGCATAGACCTCCTGAAACCAGATTTACAGAGGGAAGTGCAGAATAATCAGTTCAGCCAGTTACCAAGTGAAGCAGCAAGGAGCTCTGAGTTTGGACAGGAAGTCCTAGAGCTTGATTACCGGGAAGACAATTGGACACCCAGTAGGATAGCTACATAAATTGAACTACTGATGTACACAGTAGATGTCAGAGATCAGACATGAAGATGTCACATGGACCGGATACTGGATGCTCAATCGAAGAACTCACTTGAGTCTATTGCATCCAACAAGACAGACACATTACAGTCACTGAACTTGCATCTCGGTGATAATGTCACTGACAGCAACGTGACACCATAAACTGAGAACTAAGTCTTAGACAAGAGACCTACCAAGCCTGAATCAAGTCCACAGACTGATTCACTCAAAAGACTGAACCTTTAGAACTGTAAATTAGTTATGAACTGTTATTGTGAAAGCATGTTTATTTGGAATAGGGGTTTATGGAAGGAAAATTGACAGTTTTGTACATAACCAGTTTTATTTTGCATTAATCTAAGGGGGAGGAAGTGTAATGAAAGGATCTACTTCTTTTACAGCAAAGACCCCCCACCCCCCACCACCAGCATCACTACGTATTGATTGGTTGTCTGTGCATGTGCATTGTTCTCTCTCTCTCTCTCGTTGTAATGTGAATACACCAGTTCAAGCCATCTCCCACATGTGTGCTTTTATTTAATATATATGTAGTTGTGCGCAGACAGAACAACCTCATTGAACCCTATCAAATGGTGAAATGCCTTGATAGAGTGAATGTAGAGAGGATGATTCTGTGTTTATCTAATATCTGAATTCTGTTCTCAATACCATCTAGAATGGTCCATCTCCATCTCAGTGAGGTATAGTTATACCGTTAGTCATTTCTGTGCTCTTTCCAGTTTTATAACATCATTCCTATATCAGAATGGTCAAAACTGAACACACTACTCCAAAGTGTGCCCTCCTGTATAACTGCAACACACACAAAATGCTGGTGGAACTCAGCAGGCCAGGCAACATCTATGGAAAAGAGTACAGTTGATGTTTTGGACTGAAACCCTTCCAGCATTCCCAGCATCTGCAGATTTTTTTCTTGTTTGTCCAGTATAACTGCACCCACTTTAATACTCAGTGCTTTTTTTGGGAATTCTACATTTGTTTGGTGGCTCAGTAACATAGCACTTGGTGTAACACTTTACAGCCAGCCAGCAATCAGGGTTCAATTCTTGCTGCTGTCTGTAGGAGCTTATCCATTCTCCCCATGACGGCATAAGTTTCCTGTGAGTGCTCTGGTTTCCTCTCACATTCCAGAGGCGTAAGGGTTAGGGTTAGTAAGTTGTGGGCATGCTACATTGGTGCCAGAAGAGTGGTGACATTTGCGAGCTGTCACAGCATAACCTTGGACTATGTTGGTCATTGACACATACATTTCACTGAATATTTCAATGTACATGTGACAAATAATGTTAATCTAATCTAGCGCTGGAAAGTTATACTGTAAATGAAGATCAGTCAAAAATAATGGAACAAGGTCAAAGGATAGTAATGCTTAGAAAATGACCTTTTCTCCTCACATGAAAATGACCTTTTCTCCTCACATGAGTCATTCCTCATCCCATCAATATGACCTTCTGTTCCTTCCTGCCTGTTGTTTTCGTGAGGATTTCCCCAAAGACAAGAGAAGGCTGGGCTCTCTTATCAGGTCAGGCATCAACTGTGGAACAGTTAACAAATTTAATATTTCACATTAATGACTCTGGGAGAAGATAGAACAGGCTGGCTTTCAAATACAGAGAATGGGCGAGGAAGGAATGAAAGAATAGAAGAAAAGATGTACCATAGAGCAAACAACAAGAGAGATCAAAAGGCAAAAGGCTGGAGACCTCAACGAGAAAGGTGTAAATGGTAGCTACAGAATAATTATCTAACATTACCAAAATATAAAATTATTGAACTCTTTGGAGAGGCTGGAAGGCTATATTATGCTTAGTTGAAAGCCCAGGCATGATTGCTCAACTTTTCAGAACAACAAATGTCTGAAAATAACAGTGGAGCAGAGAATTCATTCATGCTGAGTTTCAAATTTAAGCCTTTGGACAACAGTTTAGGCCTCTAAGATATTAACCTATCTTAAGAATCCCTTGCCCTGTGAGAGCTATATGCTCTCGGTTCACGCAACACTTTCTTTAGCTGAGCTTCTACATTAATGAGATTCTACACACACTATGTGTACCACATCTTAGGGTCATGTTTTAAACAATGGTACTGTGGTGACCCACTTTCTGCGCAGGTGAACCAGCTCACAAATAGCCAGCACGCGGGGAGAGACTTTGGTAATGTACCTCTGACGTCATTTCCGCCTGGAGAGGGCGGGCGCTAGGGATTTAAATACCAGCACAAGGAAGTTTGAATAAACTAGTCTCAAAATGACTTACCGTCTGCGTGTCGTTATTTCAGCGCTGTGTGTAGCACATCACTACATTGGTGACCCTGACAGTCCAAACGGGATTTGGACCAAAGATGACCGACTCTTCATCTGTTCACGCAGTTTGGCTAAAACTGCCGACTTTCTGGACGCTGCGACCATGCGTGTGATTTAGCCAAGCAGAAGCCCATTTCCAGATTTGGCAGATATCCTCTGATTCCACGCATTACTACCATGTGGTAAGCGCCCTTGACGAGGAGACGGCTGCCCAGGTAGCGGATTTCATACAGTCGCCCCCGGAAGAAGGCAAATATGAAGCATTCAAGGCGCTGCTCATTGGGAGCTTTGGCCTCTCACGGCATGAGCGGGGTGCCCACCTACTTCACCTGGACGGTTTCGGAGGCAGACTGCCGTCATCATTGATGAACGAGATGCTGGCCCTGGCTGATGGACACAAGCCCTGCCTCATGTTTGAGCAAACGTTCCTAGAGCAACTGCCCGAGGACATACATCTGCTGCTGGCCGAAGCAGATTTCAGTGACCCCCGGAAGGTGGCGGCCCAGGCAGACGTGCTGTGGAAAGCCAAGAGGGAGAGTGTGGAGTCCATCGGTCAGATTACCAGGCCATGCGCCCAACAGCAGACCAGACCAGGCCTGGCAGGGGGACGCACACAACACAGAGGCAGGAGTGAGGAGGCCAGTGAACAGTGGTGTTTCTACCACCAGCGGTGGGGCACAAAAGCCCGCCGTTGTCGCCTGCCCTGCCAGGGCCAGGTGCCGCTAATGACTATGGCGGCTGGTCACCAGGACAGCCTCTTGTACGTCTGGGACAGACAGTCAGGACGCCGCTTCTTGGTCAACACTGGAGCGGAGATCAGCGTCTTGCCCCCGACAGGGTACGACACCCGCAGCAGGAAGCCAGGACCCACCCTGAGGGCCGCAAACGGCAGCACGATACGGACCTACGGCACCCGCACAGTGCAGCTGCAGTTCAGCGCCAGCCGGTTCACGTGGGACTTCACACTGGCCGCGGTGGCCCAGTGGGGCGGACTTCTTGCGAGCTCACAGCCTGCTGGTCGACTTGCAAGGGAAAAGACATGCCGAGACTTTCCAGACGTTCTCCCTGGGTGAAGCCAAGTTGCTGGCCCCACACCTGGACGCCATCACCCTGTCGGACAATGAATTCACCAGAATCCTGGCAGACTTTCCATCGATTCTGGCACCACAGTTCACAGCAGCCATGCCCAGACATGGGGTACAGCACCACATCCCGACCAAGGGACCACCTCTCCATGCCCGCGCATGAAGGCTACCCCCGGAAAAGCTCCGCCTGGCGAAGGAGGAGTTCAAGAGGATGGAGGAATTGGGGATCGTACAGTGGTCCGACAGCCCATGGGCCTCCCCCCAGCACATGGTGCCCAAAGCAACAGGGGGCTGGAGACCATGCGGCGACTACCGCAGGCTGAACAAGGCTACTACACCGGACCGCTACCCTGTGCTGCATATTCAGGATTTTGCAGCAAACCTGCACAGCGCACGGATCATCTCCAAGATGGACCTCATCTGGGGATACCATCAAATCCCGATGCATCCAGACGACGTCCCCAAAACGGCACTCATCACCCCTTTCGGCCTTTTCGAGTTCCTCTGCATGCCGTTCGGCCTAAAGAATGCCGCACAGACATTTCAGCGGTTCAGCGGTGGAACATGACCTGGACTTTGCTTTCATCTATTTGGACGACATCCTCATAGCCAGCAGCAGTCATCAGGAGCATCTGTCCCACCTCCGTCAACTCTAGGCCCGACTGAGTGAGTATGGTCTAACAATCAACCCGACCAAATGCCAGTTCGAGCTCGACACCATCAACTTCCTGGGCCACAGGATTACTAAAGACGGGGAAACCCCTCTGCCCGCTAAGGTAGACGCAGTCCGCCATTTCCCCCGACCCAACACAATCAAAGGCCTTCAGGAATTCGTGGGTATGGTGAATTTCTACCACCGCTTCCTCCCTTCAGCTGCCCGAATCATGCGCCCCTTGTTCGCCCTGATGTTGGGTTCGGGCAAGGACATTACCTGGGACGAGGAATCCGCTGCCACTTTCATTAAAATGAAAGAAGCCTTGGCAAACGCCGCAATGCTAGTGCACCCCAGAATGGACATCCCTACCGCCCTCACAGTGGACGCATCTAACACGGCAGTCAGTGGAGTGCTAGAACAACTCATCGAGGGGCATTTTTCAGCAAGCACCTACGACCACCCGAACTCAAGTACAGTGCTTTCGACCGGGAGCTGTTGGCACTGTATCTGGCAATCCGGCATTTCAGTTACTTCTTAGCAGGCAGGCCGTTCGCCGCGTTAACGGACCACAAACCATTGACCTTCACATTCAAGAAGGTGTCTGGTCCCTGGTCGGCTTGCCAGCAGTGACATCTGTCCTACATCTCCGAGTACACGACGGACATCCAGCATGTCTCGGGAAAGGACAATATCATGGCGGACGCCCTCTCCAGACCAGCTCTCCAGGCCCTGTCCCTGAGGACGGACTATGCAACACTGGCGGAGGCGCAGCAGGCAGACGACGAGATGCCCAGCTACAGGACCGCAGTCTCGGGTTTGCAGCTGTAGGACATTCTCATAGGCCCAGGTGAGAGGACCCTCCTGTGCGACGTGGCTACCGGCCAACCTCGCCCCATCATCCCGGCAGCCTGGAGGCGGCAAGTTTTCGACTCCATACACGGTTTGGTGCACCCATCTATCAGGACAACCGTCCGACTGGTCTCCAGCAAGTTCGTGTGGCACAGACTTCAGAAGCAGGTCAGTGAATGGGCTCAGTGCCAAACAGCCAAGGTACAGCGGCACTCTAAAGCTCCGCCGCAGCAGTTTGAACCCACCCACCGGAGGTTCGACCATATTCATATGGATATCGTGGATCCCCTACCAGTGTCCCGAGGAACGCGGTACTTCCTAATGGTGGTAGACCGGTTCACGAGGTGGCCAGAGGCAGTCCCGCTCACCGACACATCTGCCGATTCCTGTGCCCGAGCACTGATTGCAACCTGGGTAGCACGTTTTGGGGTACCGGCCCACATTACCTCCGACAGAGGCACCCAGTTCACCTCCAGCCTGTGGTTGGCTGTGGCCAGCCTGTTGGGAATGCAGCTACACCACACTACTGCCTACCACCCACAGTCGAACGGACTGGTGGAACGCTTCCACCGTCACTTGAAGTCGGCCCTCATGGCCCGCCTGAGAGGGCCTAACTGGGTGGACGAGCTTCCCTGGGTCTTGCTTGGAATTCGCACAGCACCCAAAGAGGATCTGCACGCCTCATCGGCCAAGTTGGTGTACGGCGCACCCCTGGCCATCCCAGGTGAGTTCATACCAGCCCCAAGGGGGCAAGAGGAAGAACCCACAGCAGTCCTGGACAGGCTATGTGAAAGGCTCGGCAACCTGGCCCCCATTCCAACTTCACAGCACGGACTGACCCCGACCCATTTACCCAAAGAACTCCAAAACTATAAGTTTGTGTTTGTACGAAGGGGTGGACACCGGGCACCGCTACAGCGGCCGTACAAGGGGCCGTTCAAGGTGATCAACAACAACGAGTCCACGTACGTGCTGGACATTGGGGGGAAAGAGAAGGTTTTCATGGTGGACCGACTCAAACCGGCCCATGTAGACTTGGTGCCCCCGGTCACGGTTCAGGCACCGCGGCGCAGAGGCAGACTTCCCATACAGAGTCCGACCCAGAATGAGGACATTGGGGGGTGTATCGCCGGTTCTGGGGGGGGGGGGGGGGTTGGTTTATGTGGCGACCCACTTTCTGTGCAGGCAAACCGGCTCACAAATAGCCAGCGCGCGGGGAGAGACTGTGGTAATGCACCTCTGACGTCATTTCCGCCTGGAGAGGGTGGTCACCAGGGATTTAAATACCAGCACCAGGAAGTTCGAATAAACTAGTCTCGAAATGACTTACCGACTGCGCTTCGTTATTTCAGCGCTGTGTGTAGCACATCACTACAGTACCATCAAAAAGCTCCCAATTTCTGATAGGTACACAAAGATGAGTCAATATCTTCTGGCATCCAGAAATAGGGCAAGAATTAAACATCAACAGTCAGATACAGGGAAAGGTTTAAGGACCAATAAATAATGACATTTTATTTTTTTTCTCTTGCCCTACCATGCAAAACGTTTTATTATCTCCAATTTTTGAAGTGACAGCATTTTGCAAAATAGCGACAAGGGTATTTGTACTGCACAAAATTAATGGTTGGATGACATTCAACCAAGGTTCCTAATCACAAGACAATTTACGATGAACAATTATCCTACTAACTGGTACATCTTTGAATTGTGGAAAAAAACCGGAGCATCTGGAGGAAACCCACATGTTCATGGGGAGAACATTCAAACTCCTTACAGTTTGCACCAGGATTGAACTCTCCACTCCAACACCCTGAGCTGTAATAACATCGCACATAACCACTATGCTACTGTGGCATTATGTTCAATGCTGACCAGCAAATAAAGTGGGTCCTTTCAAGTTCCTAAAGGAGTAACAAAAGTCATTTGAAATACACCATTCAGCTGATTTTCCTAATGCTGGCTCTTCAAAAGAGTGATCTAGTTAGTCCAGCTCCTCTACTCCTTGGCAACAACAGAAGAATCTGCTTTTTTGTTGTGCAATAACTCATTTTTTAAAATTAGATTAAATCTGAATACTGTTTCGTATTGCACTGCAGACCAAAATGGGGTATTGCACAAAGGAAATGTTCTCACCTACCAACTTGAATCTACAAGAGAATGGGGAAATACAATGGTCTAGGTCAGGGGTCAGCAACCTTTACCACTGAAAGAGCCATTTGGACCCGTTTCCCACAGAAAACAAAACACTGGGAGCCACAAAACCCATTTGACATTTAAAATGAAATAACACTGCATACAATGTTTTTTTTGCCTTTATGCTATGTATAAACAAACTATAACGTGTTGCATTTATGAAATTGACGAAATCCTGCAGAGGAAACGAAATTACATTTCTGCATGCAACAAAAACATTTTGAACTCCGAAAAAAAGACGTTGGGTTGAAGGTTACTTTTAAGTAAAATACTCAATGTCTATTTGAGTCCTTCTTGTATTTATGAAAAACGCCGACCTTAAATTGTCCGCCAGCAGCAAACCAAAAATAACGTCAGTCAGCTGTCAACCTGAAAAATAAAAGGACTATTTCTCTGAACAATGAAAAAAATATGAATATACGTAAAATAATAGGCAATTAAATATTTATCATACTTGGTTAATGGGATTTCTGCTCCTGGACCTCAGCGCACAGCGTCTGCACATCAGGGCTTTATGACGTCACCTTCATCTTTACACAGGATCGCAAGCTGTCATCTGTGAGGCGTGCGCGATGTTTGTTTTTAATAAAGTTCATGTTGGAGAACACCTTCTCACATACATATGTGGATCCAAAGATCGACAGGACTGCAAGTGCATACTTTTTAATGTTTACATAAATGTCGGGGATAGCATTCCATGTTTTGAACACAAGTTTGTCCGGTTTGGGGAGGTTTTCAATATCACTCCATTTGTGATTCTGAGCAAGAACGTGCTTCTGACAGGCAACATCTTCAAGGTCTGCTGTCAAGCGTCTAAACTTGGACACCCATACGTCTTTGTCAGCTATGTCGGCCAGTTCCATCTCAAGATCAGGTTGACTCACACCTGCCAATGCAGTCGTATTCAGTAGGGATGGATCGATGCTTAGAGGAGTGACCGGGAAGGATAATGCGTTTTTTACCTCTCTGAACTCACAGAAGTGTTTCCCAAACAATGTTTGCATTGCGATGATTGCAGAATGTAAATACTCCGAATTTATCATGTTGTGAGCTTGTTTGAACTCTCTCAAATTGGAGAAGTGAAACAATGTGCCTTTCTGTAAATCTCTGGCAAGCACTGTCAACTTGTGCTTGAATGCCAAAACATCCTCCAACATGTGCAGGGCTGTGCGTCCTTTCCCCTGAAGAGCTGTGTTCAGGTGCGCTGTCATGTCTACCATGAAGTGTAGCTTTTGCAGGCACTCTGGCTGTTCCGGCTCAGGAAAGGTGAGACCTTTGCTGCCTAGGAAAGTTTTCACTTCTTCCAGACACACGACAAAGCGTTTCAGCACCTCCCCTCTTGACAGCCACTGGACTTTGTTGTGCAGCAGGAGATCAGAATATGCGCTTTCCAGCTCGTCCAGTAACAAACGGAATTGACAGTGATTTAAACTTTTTGCCATTATTTTATTGACAATCTGAATGACAACATCCATTACTTCGGTGCATTCTGGAGGAAATGTTTGAGCGCACAGTGCCTCTTGGTGCAAGATGCAATGAAAAGTCAGCAGCTTTCTGTCCAGTGACTTCTGCAGTAAAGCCACAAATCCCTTGTGCACTCCTGTCATACTTGGTGCCCCATCAGTAGCTACTGACACCAGGTGGGTGGTCTTTATTCCTTTGGCTCTTAAACAATTCAAGACAGCCTCACAGATGTCCTCCCCCCGTGTTTGGTCTTTTAGAGGTATCAACTCAATCATTTCTTCCTGTGGCCCGGCAGAGTTTACATACCGGCGGAACAGCGCTATTTGTTCAGTATCACCTTTGTCTTTAGAATCGTCACTGGCAATCGAGTAGGCCACAGCTGAACTGATGTCTTTAATTTACTGTCTTGTGATGTCTTCTGCCATTGTTATGGCTCTGTCTTTGACAGTCTTTGCAGAGAGGGGCATATCCCTGATTTTCTGCACAATTTCACTCTTGTTTTTAAAGTCCGTGAATAGATGTTCTGAAATCTTAATGAAAGATTCTTTTATATATTCACCATCTGTAAGCTGCTTCCCGTGCTTGACTATTTCCTGAGCGGCAACAAAACTAGCATATGTAGTTGATTTTCCAGACTTCATCCACTTCTTGAAATGATTTTTGCTCAGATCAACCTTCTGCATCAGTTCCGAAACGGCTTTTTTTCTCTCATTTCCATCCAGATATTTTTGAGCAAAGGGAGTGTGGTTATTCTGGAAATGTCTTGCAACTTTTGACTTTTTGTTGTTTGCTAGTTTCTCATTACATATTAAGCATACCGGTAAACCAGTCTCGTCAGCAGTGAAAGCAAATGAATCTACCCACGTATCATTAAACATTCTGTTTTCTTCAGTCACTTTTCTCTTTTTAGAAATCTCCATAGTTAGCCAACCTTGGATCGAAAAATTAAGGAGATCGCGCACTGGCGGGTGTCAGGTATTGGCAGTGGTGATGTATATTAGTTGCGACAAAAAACATGTTTTATTTAGATTGTACAAGATCACCATAATCTTCAAATTTAGAATTACATTTCAAAAACTAACAAACTAACATAAAATACATTTTAATTAAATATTCATCATTTATTTTCCAAAGCCACAGGGAGCCGCAGCACAGAGATGAAAGAGCCGCATGCGGCTCCGGAGCTGCGGTTGCCGACCCCTGTACTAGGTGGCCTAATTCTGCTCCAATGGCTTATGTCTTATACAGTTGTAGTATGGCAACTAAAATAAAACAAAATTTATGGAAAATTCAAGATTGGATTAGATTAAGATCAGCTTTATTTGTCACATCTACATTGAAATTTACAGTGAAATGCCTCATTTGTGTCAAATCAAATCAGTAAGGATTGTGCTAGGCAGTCAGCTTCCAGCGCCAATATAGCATACCCTCAACTCACTTACCCTAACCTGTACAGCTGGAATGTGGGAGGAAACCAGAGCACCTGGAGAAAACCCACACAGCCCAACGGATTATGTACAAACCCCTTAAGGCAGCACCAGGAATTGAACACTGATCATTGATTGCTGGTGCTGTAATAGCATTACATTAACTGCTAACCACTACATTACCATGTCACACTGACTGGGTCAGAGAAAGAAATAGAATTAATAAGTGGACCTGCGGGGAACGGCTTGCAATGAATCGCCACACAAAAAGCATCCAGTATACAGCAGTACGTTGGGGAAAATGTCTTGATGATGAGAGAGGTCAGAGGAGAATGGCCAGGCTGGTTTAAGCTGACAGGAAAGTGACAGTAACTCAAATAAATACTCATTTCAACTGTAGTGTTCAGAAGAGCATCTCTGAACATGCAACCTGGTGAACCCTGAAGTGGATGGGCTAAGCAGCAGAAGACCACAAGCGTACACACAAGTGTTCAATGTGAGTCTTCAGGCTGCTGCACCTCCTCCCTGGTGGTAGTAATGAGAAGAGGGCATGTCCTGCATTATGAAGATCCTTTCATGTCCTTATAAGCATACATGAGGTACCAAATAAAATGGCCACTGAGTGTAAGAGAGCTGTCGATAAATTAACTTCTTTTACTATATTCTCTGTGATGTTGGATTGCTGTACATTGTTGGTGGTAATTTAGATATAACAGAATTATTGAGGTGACATGCTAACCCTGCTTCTCTATCCACAAGTGCAAACTAGTCTATTGAAAATTGCAAACAATTTGTGTTCTATAAGCAGAACAATTATTGCTTTGTTACAGAGAATGAGCTTAGGCAAAACTGAGAGTGTAATGAGCTTACAAGGAACAGATTAGATAAATCAAAAATTCAATGGCAGGTTGATAATACCATAATGTCAATGCAACATACTGCAGATAGCAGAATCAGAATGTGGTCTATTATCACTGACATATGTTTTAAAATTAGCTTTATTTGTCAGGTACGGTGAAATGGATGGCTAGCACTGGGGATGTGCTGGGTAAAATCGCAAGTGTCGTCACACTTCCGGCACCAGCATAGCATATCTACAACTTACTGACCCTAACTCACACGCCTTTGGAGTGTGGAAGAAAACCAGAGCGCCTGGAGGAAACCCACACAATTACGGGAAGAATGCACAAACTCCTTTCAGAAAAGAGTTAAAATTGAGCTCCAATCTTACAGCCAGTGCTGTGAAACATTTTGCTAACCATTAGGCTACGCTGCCGCTCCGTGTCATAAAAGTTGTTTCTTTGTGACAGCAGTGCAGTGCGAGATATAAAAAAAGAAAATGAAGTCACAATAGATAAAATAGATAGTTTGGAAGAGGACAAATGAGGTAATGGTCATGAGCGCTCAGAAATCTGAGGGTGAAAGAGAAGAAACTTTTCCTAAAGTGTTGAATGTGCATCTTCAGGCTGCTGTACCTCCTTCTTGATTGTTGTAATGAGAAGGGGGCATGTCCTGGATTAGTAGGGTCCTTAATGGTGAATACTGCCTTCTTGTGGCACTGCCCCTCGAAGGTGGGGAGGCTTGCGCCCAGGATGGAGATGGCTAAATCTACCATCAAAGTTCAAAGTAGGTTTATTACCACAGTGCATAAATATCACCATATACAAACCTGAGATCCATATTCTTGGGGGGGGGGCAATCACAGTAAATACAAGAAACACAATAGAATCAATGAGAGACAGTGCCCAACAGGACAGACAAACAACCAGTTAGCAAAAACAACAAACTGTGCAAATACAAAAGGAAAGAGAAAAAAACAAAATAATACCACTAATAATAAATAAAGTAATAAATATTGAGAACATGAAATGAAGAGTTCTTGAAAGTGAGTCCACGGGTGAGTCTTATGCAATATTGGATGTGCCATTTTAGAGCAGGTGAGTGAAGTACAACAGTGGTTAAGTTACTGAACATGAAATAAACCCAACCATCACACACAAAATGCTGGAGGAACTCAGCTGGCCAGGCAGTATCTACATAAATCAGTTAACTCAAGAGATAAAACAAAGCAGAATCTAAAAGGAAATAAAGCTTCAGTAACATGAAGTATTAAAATTCTGGATTGTCATAAATCCCGATGGAATCATTGGGTGGCACTGTAAATGGCATGTGTAATTTCACAAGGAAATTAGCATGGAATTTGCAGCATAAACCTCATGGGCAGAATGGCTTCTTCCTATTTCAAAGGGAAAAGTATGAGAATATGTAAAAAAATATATAATAACCTCAAAGAGCGATGCCTCACAAAGGCTGCATCTATCATTAAGAATACCCATCAGCCAGGACATGCCCGCTTCTCATTGCTACCATTAAGGAGGAGGTACAGGAGCTTGAAAACACACACAATGTTTCTTCACCTCTGTCATCAGATCAATAAACAAATCAACACAACCTCTTTTTGTGCTTCTTTCTTAATATATATATATATGTACTTATTGTAATCTATAGCTATTATAATTATATATTGCAATGCTCTACTGCCATAAAACAACAAATTTCTCAACGTATGACAGTGATATTAAATCTGATTCTGTCAATTTGCCTTCTCATTTCAGAGGCAATTAGTGATGAGTAATAAACAGTGGTGAGAGGGAAAAGACTTATCAGAAACTTTTGCGAGGCAACTTGTTTTACACAGAGAGTGGTATCTATATGGGATATAAACGAGACAAGTATAGGTTTCTTTTCATAAATCCACATTGGTTCTTTTCAATCTATTAATTTTGAACTTTCCACTCATCATAGTTTCTGGCATTTCCATACCATTGACATGATGCTAAGAGGCAGTAGTTCTCTGCTTTGTTTCTTCCTTCCTTTTTAAGTAGGGCTCACATATTCTGTGAAAATCCTTCATTCCACAGAAGCAATTCCAGAGCTTATGTAGCTTTGGAAGAAATAACAAGAGCATCCACTAACTCTAAAATCATACCCTTCAAAGCTCTGGGATATCAAATCATCTAGTCCCTTAGAAAATACAAGAGCATCCATTAACTCTAAAATCACATCCTTCAAAGCTCCTGGATATCAAATCATCTGGTCCCTTCATCATTTTTTCAGATTTCAGATAACTTCTCCAGTTCTATTTTTTGACTATTTCTTAGTTCCTCAAGATCCTCGTACTCACTAGAGCCCAGGTTTTATAATGCATCTGGTAAACTCTATGTTCCTTCTGTGAAAGCAGATACAATGCAATTGTTTGATTCTTATATCATTTTCTTACCGCTATTATCAGTTCTTTGTCTCTGCCTACAGGGGGCTTGCATTTGTCGTTGGTAGCCTATTCTTTTTTATGTGCCTATAAATATTCTTCTTGTCCATTTTTATGTTTTTTGCCTGTCTACTTTCATATGCTCTCTTGCATTTTTAGTGATTGCTTGGTCCTCCTCTGCTGAGTTCTAAAAACTGCTCCTATTTCTTAATATCTGCAGAAATTTCTGGCAGTGTTATAAATCTTTTCCTTCAAGCTAACTGAAAAATGGTAGGATGGAAGTTAATGCAGACGAACAAGAGGTATTGCATTTTGAGAGGATAACCTAGGTGATGGCTAACACAGTGAATAGCAGGGCTCTAAGATACACCGTAGAACAAGGAAATCTTGGAATGAGGCCCTGCTTTAGTCAGGGTCAACCATGGAAGTTGCATCCTAGCTGTCTATGTTCAGTTGGTACATAAACCAGGCCCTTTGGGAAAGCCTGAATAGGTTAGGACATTACTCCCTGGGGTAAGGGGGAATGAAGGGAGATCTTCTAGAGGTATACAACATTATGATGGGTATAGATAGAGAGTGTCTCCCAGGTTGGGTGAGACTAAAATTAAAGGTCATAAATTTAGGGAGAAAGATGAAATATCTAAGGAGAACATGAAGGTAAAAATATTCACTCAGAATGTGTAGTGAGTATACTACAAGCTGCCAGTGGAAGTGGGAGATGAGGGTTGAATTGTAACATCTGAGTGACCTTTGGATAGGTACATGAAGGGGTGGCATGGAGGGTAGCAGTTCATGTAAGCTTTACAGTGCCAGTGACCCAGGTTCAGTTCCACTTGCTGTCTATAAGGAGTTTGTCTGCTCTTCCCATGACCATGTGGACCTCTGGATACTCTAGTTTCCTCCCACATGCCACAGACATACAAGTTAACTGGTTAATTGGTCATGGGTGTATTTGGGCAGCGCAGACTCATTGGGCTGGAAGGGTAGGTAACTGTGCTGTATTACTAAATAAATGAAAAATAAAATGGATGGGAGGAGTTTAGATGGATATGGTTCAGTGCAGGTAGATGGGCCTAAGCAGATGATCATACAGCATTCACTAGATGGGTTGAAGGGCCTGTTTCTGTCCTGTATTAATCTTTGACTTTAACTTGGACAATATCCTGATAAATGAGAATTTCTTAAACTGTTATCTCAGTTACTAAAAAAGTACTAAAATCTATTATTAAGGACTAAAAGCTTTGGAACATCACAGGAAAATCAAACAAGGTCACTACAATTTCCTGGACTGGCTGCAGTGCTGAACTGGCTCTGTGACTGTGGCCTCACTTTCAGGGATCTATGGTTCATGTTCTGTGTGATATTTGTTTACTTTTTTTATTGTTTGCATAATTCTTTTTCGCATATTGGGTGCTCAGTGACCTTTGTTGTGTGTGTTATTTTTCATGGATTCTATTGTCTTCCTTTGTTTTGTGGCTGTCTTCAAGAAGACAAATCTCAAGGTTGTATTCTGTGTACATACTTTGATAATGAATGTACTTTGAACTTTGAAGAGAAAATTGCTTTTGACGAATTTGCTGCAATTCTTTGAGATGTAAATGCAAGGCAAGATCAAGGGGAGCAAGTAAATATAATGTATTTGGTTTTCCAGAAGGCATATGAATTGGTGTCATATGAAGGTTACATGAAGGAGTGCCAGTAACCTTTAAGTTCCTTGGTATTATCATATCAGAGGGTATGTCCCAGGACTGATCTGGATCAATGTTGCCACAACAATAGCCTGATGCTCAGCATCAGCAAAACCAAAGGGCTATCTGACCAAAAATTAGAGAGTTTAAACAAATGGTTAATTTTTGGATTGGCAATCATTGACCAGTGGATTGCCACAGAGATCAATGCAGAAGCTGCAACAACAGAATCAACGTGGATGATTTGAACAAAGGAGATGAGTGCAATGTAGCCAAATTTGCCGGTGATGCATAGGTTTGCAAATTGTGAGAAGTGAACCCAAGAGACTTACATGGATCACATGAGTGAATGTGCAGGAAGTTAGCAGATGAAATATAATTTGGGAAAATGTAAGGATGCAGGAAGATGCAAATTATCATTTAAATAGAGTGAGGTTTCAAAGTTTTACAGTACAAAGGGATGTGTGTGTGGGTGGGGGGGGGGTGCAGGAGTAGTCTAGTATATGAACCATAAAAAAAGGCAAAGTTGAGTTTATTTTCCTAGGCACAAATATATGTATTCACAGGTACAATGAAAAACTTACTTGCAGCAATCTCAAAGGAGGGAAGCAAAAAAAGAATTGGAATTGTTTTATTTTGTCATACAGTGAAACCATTCACATAGATCAAAGCATTACACAGTATACTGAGACAGTACAAGGTAAAACAATAGCGATGCAGAATAAATCGTAACAGCTACAGTGAAAGCTTAGTGCATGTGCAAGACATAATGAGATAGATTGGGAATTCAGGAATTATTTTAATGTACTAGTGATCAATTTAATAGTCTTACAGCAATGCAGAGGAAACTGTCCTTAAGCTTGGTGGTACATGCTTGCAGGTTTTTGTATCTTCTGCCCAATGAAAGAGGGGAGAAGAGAGAATGTCTAGGATGGGTGCGGTCTTTGGTTATGCTGGCGACCTTCCTGAAGTGTAGATAGAGTCCACAGGTGAGGTTAGTTTCCATGATGTACTGATCTGCAGTTTCTTCTGGCCATGTGCAGAGGAGTTTCCATACCAAGCTGTTTTGCATCCAAAAAGGCTGTTTCCTGCAGTGCATTAATAAAAAATGATGAAGTTCAGCATGGTTCTGAGGAAGTAGAGGCATTGGTGAACTCTCTGGGCAATGGCATCTATCGGTTGGGCCAGGACAGGCTATTGGTGATATTCACTCCTCAAAATTTGAAATTCTGAACCCTCTCAGCCTCAACAACATTGAAATATATTGGAGTATGTCCAAGAGCACCTGCCACATCTGTTCTCCCATTTCTGAGTTCTGTGACAAGCTCTTTTGTTTGCTAACATTGAAGAAAAGACTGAAGAATCTGAAGGTAAATAAGTCACCTGGACCAATGAACTACACTCCAGGATTCTGAAAGAGGTAGCTGAAATGATTGTGGAGATATTAATAATGATCGTTCAAGAATCACTAGATTCTGGACTGGAAAATTGCAAATGTCACTCCACTCTTTGAGAAGGGAGAGAGGCAAAAAAAAGGCATTATACACCAGTCAGCCTAACTTCAGTGGTTGGGAAAATGTTGGTGTCCATTGTTAGGGATGAAGTTTCAGAGTACTTGGAGGTACCTGAAACAATAGGCCAAATTCTGCATAGTTTGCTTAATGAGAAACTTTGTCTGACAAATCTGTTGAAGTTCTTTGAGGAAATAATAAGCAGGATAGACAAAGGAGAATGAAATGATGTTGTTTACTTGAATTTTCAGAAAGCATTTGACAAAGAGCTGCACATGAGACTTAGAAAGACTTAAGAGCAAATGGTATTATAGGAAAAGAGATAGAAGACTGGCTGACTGGAGGGAAGCAAATAGTGGGAATAAAGGGAGTCAATTCGGGTTGGCTGCTGGGGACTAGTGGTGTTCTACAGGGATCAATGTTAGGACCATTTCTTATCATATTATACATCAATGATATAGATGACAGAATTAGTTTTGTGGTCAGGTTTGTGGATGATACAATGGTAGGTGCAGGGGCAGTTACTGATGAGGAAGCAGAAAGTCTATAGAAAGACATATAGACAGATTAGAAGAATGCACAATAATTGGCAGCTTGAATATATTGCAGGGAAGTATATGATCATGCACTCTGTTAGAAGGAATAAAAGGCATAAACTATTTTCTTAATGAGGTGAAAATTCAGAAAAATGGTGTGTAAAGGGTATTTGGTGTCTCTGTGCAGCATTCTAGATGTTAACTTGCAGGTTGTGAAGATTGAGTCAGGAAGGACAATGCAATGTTGGCATTCACTTCGGGAGGACTAGAATATTAAAACAAGGATGTAATGCTGTGGCTTTATAAGGTATGGGGCAAAGGTTCATAAGAATAATTCAGGGAAAGAAGGGATTAATGTTTGATGGCTTGGGGCACGTACTCACTAGAGTTTAAAAGAATAATGGGGATCTCATTGAAACCTATTGAATATTCAAAGGCCTAGATAGAGAGGATGTGGAGAGGATGTTTCCTATAGTGGGGGAATCTGGGACTGGAGGGTGCAACCTCAGAATAGAGGGACATCCCTTTAGAACAAAGATGACAAATAATTTCTTTAGCCAGAGGGTGGTGAATCTGTGGTATTCATTGCTAATAATGCTAATAATAATGGAAGCCAAGTCATTGGGTATATCTAAAGTGGAGATTGATAGATTATTGATTAGTTAGGATGTCAAAGGTTATGGAGAGAAGGCAGGTGAGGAATAATAAATCAGCTATGATGGAATGGTGGGGTGGACTCTATGGGTTGAATGGCCTAATTATGCTCCTACTGTATGTCTTTCAGTCTTATTGTCTTTTGGTTGTTATCACGAAACCATGTTACTAACTTTGTTATCCTGTGCTTGGGCTCATCATTATTTGAGATGTTGGTATCATCAGCAAACTCATAGATGGAGTTAGAGCAACATCTGTCCATGCCATGCAGTTATTAAGGTACAGGGAGTAGAGTAGGGGCTGAGGATGCAGCATCTTGTAGCACCAGTGTTCAGAATAATCGTGGCAGATGTGTTGCTGCCTGTCCTTACTGATTGTGGTGTGTTGATCAGGAAGCCAAGAATCCAGACGGAGATGTCTGTTATGGTCCGGTCCAGAGAACGCATTCCAGGTCTTGATTCGGTCTGCAGACTCCAAACTCTGGGTCTTGTAGCCATCCCTCCTTTCGCCCTTGAGCTCAATTAATCACACCTGTGGATCATCATGGCTTGTTGGGGCTCAAGAAGGCGCACCTGATGCCCATCGGCTGGTGGTGTATATAGGTGGCTTTGGGAGTGAGTGGAGTTGTCCTGGTTTGGAGTTCTATTTGTTAAAGATGAGTTCATTGAGTAAGTCTGGCAGTCACCCTGGATCTAGTTCCCTTCCTATCCCTTGCCTCTGTTGGGCAAGCCTGGCTGGACTGCTGTTGTCTGGTGGGGCACTCTGCCCTTTTCCATCCCTTGCTGCTGATGGGTTGTGCCCTGCAACCTACCCAGGTGCCCTGTGACCTGCCCAGGCCCCTGTGTTCCTGCCTGGGAGGTCTGGGCCCAGCCCAGGAGTTATGTCGCCTGCCCAGTGAACTCCTAGATAGACCCAGTCTGAGCTCTAAGACTTTTCTGGAACCCTAGAATCACCTTGAATGTCACGTCCCTCATGCACACCACGGTCATCACATCATGTCTAGTCAAGTCAACTTTTATTGTCATTTTGACTATAGCTGCTGATGCAGTGCATAGTAAAAATGAGACAATGTTTTTCAGGACCATGGTTTAAACGGCACAGTACAAAAAAACTAAACTGAACTACATAATAAAAAAAATTGTTTATTGGTTAGTTGTTCCCGTCCTGCCCCTAGTACTTCAGTGTCTGTGTCCTGCACTTGGGTCCAGCCTCCTGTCCCCTTATGACCAGGTCTGGAGTTTGGTGATAAGTTTGCTTGAAATAATAGTATTTAAAGCAGAACTGCATTAAATAAAATGTAGTCTGACACAGGTATGTTTTACTGTTGAGATGCTCCAGGGGTGAGTGCAGGGCCAGGAAGACAGCATCTTCAATAGTACTATTTTGGTGGCAGGTAAATTGTAGGCAGTCAAGGTTGTCTGGAAGTAGCATAGCAACATATAAACAAAATTCTCCAGGATGGCATAAATTAATATGTTATACATGATTTTGTACAAGAAAGGACACAATTAGAACAAAGAAAAACACAATTTTAGTACAAATTGATCAAATAGTCATGGTGTTAAACAGTAGTTATTTAGGAAGAATTTATCAGTCTCTATTTTAAATACACTCAAAAATGTAGCCTCTGTAGCCCTCTGGCAATGAATTCCACAGATTTAACTACTTTTGGTTGAATAAATTCCTCCTCATCTCAGTTTTAAAGGGGCATGCCTTTATTCTGAGGCTGTGCAATTGGATCCGAACACTGCTACTAATGAAAACATTGTTCTACACATCAACTCTATCCATGCCTTTTAGTCGGATCATTGAGATCCCACTTGATCCTTCTTAGCTGCTGGAATTGCAAGACCCCCAAAAATATTGTGAGGGCTGCTGAGAGGGTCATAAGAGTCTCTCTTTCACACATCTAAGATACTTAGCTGGAGCACCTTATGTGCAAGGCACTTCACATTGTCAATGATCCCTCCCATCTGTCCAACAATCTCTTTGATCTCTCACTATCAGGCAGGAGGTACTGTACCATTAGGACAAGAACTGTTAGGATAAGAAACAGCTTCTTCCTCCAGGCTGTAAGACTACTGAACTCCTGGTCACCTCCCAGGTGTCATCACAGATTGTCAGAGAAATTTACTATCACTGATTATACTTAAAGAAAACCACAGACCCTGGTATTCATTTTAATTACTTTATTACATGATCATGGAGAGCCTACTGAGAGACATCTGCCAAAGTGAGCACCAGCATGTTTGTTTTACCTTAAAATACATGCAATTCAGCAGTTTTAAGGGGTCAAGAGTTGCTGTTCAGGCATTATCCTCAAGGTTAAGGATGGTTCCATACCTTATACAACGTTAGACATAGTAGACATCAGACATACACAATGAGCTCCAATCAATTGGAAGAAACCAAGCCATTGGTCCCGTAGCCTTGAAGGCCGAAGGACCCGCACCCTCCTCATTAATTAAAGAAAACAAGCTATTGGTCATAAAGCCTTGAGGGCTAAGGGTTCCTCCTTACACACAACATCCCTGCATTATCAGTTCTTCATCACTAACAGGACTTATTGCTAATTTGTAAGCATAGGCAGGCAGACCCCATTTGCTTCTTACCCTACTCTGCTCTCCTCATGATTTTGTTAACCCTTAATTCTCAGGCCTCTTTCTTCCACAGTCCCCGCCTTTTTAATCAACTTTATTCCTCCTCGTCCTCCATAACCTTCATAAACTGTGGGCAGAGGCCACGTGTCTAATTGTGTTCATCATGGTCAGGATCAAAGAGTTTCAACTTCTGTTTGGGAGACGTCCCTGTAAGTCCATGTCTGCCGGGGCTGGGGTACCAGGAAATCTGAAGATCCACCTTTCTCCGCTAGTTGTAAGTCCAGCGCCATTCCATTTTGCAGCGCAACCATTTTAGTGACTACTGTACTACTTTAGCAGTTAATTCCTTCAAGATTCCTCCGGGGCCAAAGCAGGATCATTTGCAATCTTTCTAAAGGCTGAGGCCATTCGGGTCAATTCATGAACTGCCCTGACTGCCCCATACATGGAAACATACTCATCCAGCACCGCTCAATCTCAGTGAAGGCTCTCTTAATCTGGAGTTTGGGATGCAAGGGGATGGATTTTAGCTGCCGTCAGGCCAAATAACAGGTCCCTACCCAGTTTCGGGCGTGGGCCCGGTAGACGCAGGCAAATGAAGTACCGTGATAGTGGATCACGTTGAAAATGACCTCTGAGTGCCCCTTCCCTAATTTCAAGGGGCAGTGCCGCCCCTGGGTGTACAGTACGGTTCGCAGTCTTTCTCCTAAAGAGTAAGAGGCTACTTCCAAGTGGGTCGCTGAAGTCAAGGGTTTGTAGATAGTGGCTAATACCAATGGACATCGGTTACCCCGACCTTAAGGGTACGCTTTATATACACTTCTCACACAGGGGAACCGCTCAATAGTAGGATCGGAGGGAAGTGGGCCATGTTATACTTAGGTTAAGTGATGGAGCAGCTGGCCGCCAGTCGTTCTAGCTGGAGCCATTGATGAACTGCACCATTGATGAAGCTAGACGATCCGGCAGTGCCGACGGCAGGCTGGACAATACCTCCAGACTCCTGATGGAAACGGTGAAGACAGCCAAGCTGTGTGATGCCCTTGGCACCCACACGGGTGGAGCACAGCCGCAAGCCACCTGGACACGATCGGTCGGCTCAGCCCCCACCCGGATTGACTTCCTCTTCCTCTCAGAGTGCCTCACGGTCAGATCCATCGACATCACGCTGGTGTTCTTCTCTGACCACTGCATTCTGTGAACAAACTGTCGAGGACCGGAAGGCAGGTAGGGGGACGTGGAAGCTGAATGTTAAACTGCTGACCCCAGAGAACATCGAGGAACTAGAGAAGGAGTACACGGGTTGGAGAACCTTGAAAGCCTTCTTTGATTCCCCGGTTCACTGGTGGGAAGCCACCAAGGAGAACATCAAAAGGTTCTTCATCCGCCAGGGTATCCAGAAAGCAAGGCAGGGGCAGAGGGAACTGCGTGAACTCCAGACAGAGTTGCAGCAACTCCTCCTTCTGCAGTCGAGGGGGGTGGATGTCGGGGAGGAACTGCGGGAAGCGAAGGGTCGGCAAGCTCAGCACTGTGCCCCCGAATCCTCCATGATTATCTTCCGATCGAGGGTCCGAACCGTGGAGCAGGACGAGACGTGCTCACGATGCTTCTTCCAAAAGGTGCACAGGGGGAGCTCTGAGATCCACAACCTTAAGGAAGAGGACGGCTCAGTTGCGTACTTGCAGACAGACATACTGAGAATTTGCAGGTCCTTCTATGCTGGTCTGTATGGAGAAAAGGCCACAGACTCCACAGCCTCCCACAGCTTCCTGTCGTCTATCACGCAGGTCTTAGACGACGGCAAGTGGGAGAGTCTGGAGCAGCCACTGACCCTGGACGAGTTGACTGGCTCCGTCCATTCCTTTGGGTCGGGTAAGACTCCCGGAGGCAACGGCTTTCCGGTCGAGTTGTATTCGGCTCTGTGGAACCGGGTGGGCCCCGACCTGCTGGAAGTGTACAACGCTACGCTCCTGGCGGGCAGCATGTCAGAATCCACGTGGAAGGGCATCATCACCCTCATCTACAAGCAGAAGGGGGAGAGGGAAGACATTAGAAATCGGAGGCCCATCTCACTCCTGAATGTGGACTACATGATCCTGTCCAAGGCTATCGCCAACAGGGTCACGTCTGCACTGGAGCAGGTGATCCACCCGGACCAAACCTGTGCTGTACCGGGCAGGAAGATCTCAGACAGCCTCGTGCTGCTGAGGGACACCATTGCCTACGTGCAGGACGGGGGGGGGGGGGTGGATGCCTGCCTGGTCAGTTTGCACCAGGAGAAAGCCTTTGATAGGATATCGCACATGTACATGGCGAATGTACTCTCCAAAATGGGATTTGGGGAGGGAATCTGGAATTGGATCAAACTGCTCTACACAGACATCTGTAGCGCAGTCCAGGTCAATGGGTGGGAAACTGACAGCTTCCCCATCAGGTCTGGTGTCAGGCAGGGCTGCCCTCTCTCCCCTGTCTTGTTCGTGTGCTGCATAGAACCCTTTGCCGAAGCCATCAGGAGGGATGAGAGCATAGGAGGGGTGACGCTGCCAGGCAGTGGAGGGACACAAGTCAAAACCTCCCTGTACATGGACAACGTCATCGTCTTCTGCTCTGATCCGAGGTCAGTTCGCAGGCAGATCAGCATCTGCGAACAGTTCGAGCAGGCGTCGGGGGCCAGGGTCAACCACACGAAGAGCGAAGCCATGCTCTTCGGCAACTGGCTGACCGATCCAGCGTCCCCTTCACCATCAGGGCTGATCATGTGAAGGTGTTGGGGATCTGGTTCGGAGGGGCTGAGGCGTGCAACAAGAACTGGCAGGAGCGGACTGCCAAGGTCAAAAAGAAACTGGGACTGTGGGGAGGGTGCTCCCTATCGATAACGGGCAAGAACCTGGTCATCAGGTGTGAGATGCTCTCAGGCGCAGGTATGGCCAGTCCCCTGCTCCTTCAGCTCAGAAATCACCCGAGATCCAAGATGGACCGGGTCAGATGGACTTTCCCAATGTCACCCTCACCCTGATGGCCAGCTTGGTGTGTGGCTGCATCAGTGTGTGGATCCCAGGTATGCGGGCACCGCCACTAAGTACCCAGACTACGAAGGATGGGTCTGGCCCCTTTACCTCGCAACACCCCTGTCAGCTGGTCATTGTCGCATACCTGTCCTTCCTAGAGAAGTTTGTTCAGGTCAATGCCTTTGACCACAGGGCCATCAGGCAGTGGTCAGCACGTAAGGTCCTGCAGGCACTGCAGGAGAAGGACGTGATGGACACAGTGGGGTGGTTCCCTGAGCAGACCGTCCAGTTCATCTGGCAAAATGCCTCATCGCCAGACCTCACCAACAGGCACCAAGATCTCACCTGCCTGGCGGTGAGAGGGGCCCTCCCAGTCCGATCCCTCCTGTACACCCGGAACGTTGTCTCTACACCCCTCTGCCCACGAGAGGACTGCAGGGAGGAGGAGTCGGTGACCCACCTCTTTGCACACCGTGGGTTTGCTGAGAAGATGTAGAGGAGGATGGAAGGGACAGTGTCGAGGTTCATCCCCAGCAGTTGCGTTACAGAGGACTCTCTGATCTATGGGCTGTTCCCTGGGACGCACACAGAAACCAACATCCAGACTCTCTTTGGTCGGCCTGAAACTTGATGGTCTACCAACGCATGGAGATGTCCGTGGGGGAATGCTGCCGACTGGCAAATTCTCGGCTGCAGGAGAACGTGCTGAGGGACTCACTCAAACTCGGTGCAGCCACTGCAAGGGCCCAGTGGGGAAGGACCCCAGTCTAGGGTTCTTCTCCCACGGGAGTTGGGGGGTAGGGAGCGGGGTGTATACCCCTGAACAAGTGTATGTAAATATGGAATAACAGAGTGCCACCTGGGTGGCAAAAGTGTGGGAATGTAAATACTGTAATGGAAAGGACTGTACTGGAAAGGACTCAGTACTGTAAAGGACTGAGAGTCATTGAATGGTTTTTTGTACATAATTTTATTTTTGAATAAAGTATATTTTGTTTTTAAAAAAGTACCCTTTAAATGTCTCCAAACTATATCCTCACTGTGTCCATTCTTATGTTTTTTTTGTCATATCTACGATATAACCCTGTCCTTCCTAGTTCTCCCATCTACTCTGGTAAGTGGTCCCGTTCTGTCACAGGACCCATTCGGTCACTTCATCCTCCTTGAGAGGAATGGGCTCTCCCTGCCCCCGCTGTGGTGACAAATGTGAGTGTATACCCAGTGAGCAGAAGCATTCAGGCGCACAGCAAATTCATAAGTATGAAATTTTAAGAAAGTATTATGCAGTGGGTTTTTTTTAAATATAGATTCGGAGGCCTGTGTCTGCAAGAATCCAAACAGTAATGTAACAGCTTCCGTTCTTCTTCTGGATCGCCGGACTGTCCTTCGTGTCCTATGAATCCAGTTGGGCTTTCCTTCCACTGTTGCTGCAGTCCTTGTCACCAGGATTACGTGATAGGGCCTCTTCCACCTAGGAGAAACAGAGTCTTTTCACATACACATCCTCTCCCGAGCGCTTTCTCCCCCCGGCCGAGGTAATGCAGACCAGAGAAGTTTGGACACTTGGTTGGGCTCCAGCCGGCATTGGTCATCCAATTCCAATGGGTTTAATTTAATCGTCCAGTTCACTTGATTTCGTAGAGTATATAAAGGCTACTTCAATCCAGTTTCCTGACCTGTTTCAGCTAATGTGTTTTTTAATACTCCTTTCATTCTTTCCACTAGTCCCGAGGACTGGGGCTGATACTAACTCTGGGCCCAAATCATTGATTAGTTACCTGTAAAATAAGTCCCTTGGTTGCTATTAAATTTGTACAGCACCCCAAATCTGGGAATATTCTCCATCATTGGTTTAATCACCATTGGAGTATCATCCATTTTAGTGGGAAAGGTCCCCACCCACTTGGAGAACTTTTGCTAACATATATTTATACCCCCGCTGGCAGGCGTGTGCACAACGATTGGCAAACGGTGCCACCGTGGGAGGTAAATGATCAAACTTAGCAGCTGATTTCCCTCTATTATTTTATTGGCAGATATCACAGCTTCGCACAACCTGTCCCATACTTACTGTCAGCCTTGGTGCAAACCATTGCTGTTGTATCCGATGTATAACCCCCCCCCCCCCCCCCAAACCACCACCTTTCCCATGCACTAACCGAAGGGCATGCGGAAGATTTCTGGGTCACACCGGGCGACTGTCCGGATGTCTCCACAACGCGTAAGAGTCCATACCCCTCCATAACCCTCTCCATCTCTAGGGTCCCTTCTTGGGCAGCAACCAAATCCTGCAAAGTAGAGGCAGGAGCTGTTGGGATGGCATGAACACCCGCATCACTTTTTCGTCAGCGGCAGCCTCGTTACCCCGTGCTGTGGCGTCTGGACCATGAATGAGAGCTTCGCACTTAATGACAGCAACTTGTTTTGGAAACTGCACTGCTTTCAATAAATTCTTCATAAGGTGCGCGTGTTGTATAGGCTTCCCCGATTATGTATGTTGCCATGGTGACCCCGAAGCACACCTACAGTCACTACAAATATTTACTGCGTTATGTTCTGCTGGAATACAGACTTGTGTCATGGAAAGAGTTCAGCTGCCTGAGCGGCACCTTCCCTGGAGCAGCGTCCCCGACTCTGATCTCTCAATGGGGATCACTACTGCATAACCTGCCAATATTGTGTGGTCATTAGGCTTACAAGAGTATCAAGCCCGTATTATCAAGGGGCACACTGCATAATCCGGGTCGGGGGTTGGAGGGCGCGGGGAAGTGGAGGGGTTCCCTCTGCACCACCACCCGATGTGCTCGTCGGACCCAGGCCTCGAGAGACCACGCGGGAGAGGGTCCCGCACAACGTGAGCCATCTTGTGTGGTTGCCCACCGTGACGCTCCGAAGTGTTTCTGGTACCTTCGTCTGCCGACCGGACGCGCCTTGGCGGCCCGTGTTACCGTCTGGCAGCAGAGGAAGTCCCCAGTGGAAATCTCTTTACGCGGTGGCCCTTCCCCTGTACATTGGGGACCTGGGGTGGAAGGTGTTGCACCGGGCAGTACCGGACAAAAGACTCCAGGGCAGGGTCACTGACACCCCGTCCAGCTGTCCAGTCTGCGGGTAGGAGGAGTCAGTGTACCAAACGCTTACCGAATGCGAAAGGTTGCAGCCGCTCTTTCTCAGGCGGCTGCACTTCAGTCCCGCGCTCCTCATCTACCGGCACCCAGTTTTGAAGAGAGCGGGGCGGGAGGGGATCTCCTGGTGGGCTTGCCCTGGGCCTGGCCAAGAAGGCTGTCCACGGCTCGAGGCAGTGGGAAGTAGAAGGCGCTGCCAGGGCCGACTGATACTCCATGCCCGGCTGTCCTACACGGTCGTGATGGGTACGGTGGGGGACTTACGGGAGCGGTGTCCCCCCCCCCGGTATTGACAGCTTTATAAACAGTAGTAACTGTATTTTAATTTGAGTATACTTACTGTCTTGTAAATATTGAATGTCTGTATTGTGTATGTGTGTTGTGAATAAGCGTTTATAGTTTTGTTAACAAAATAAACTTGGGTCAGGGTGACGTGTAGGTCTGCCCAACTTCCACCGTTATGAAGTTCAGAGGATCCCACCATAGGAACCATGGTAGCCGGGTTGAGGGGCGGTGCTCTTTTGAAGCTGAACAGTATATGCCTTCATGCCCCGTTGGGCAGGCTGTGGGAACGTGTTGTGTAGCTGCCGAGTTGAGAAGTGGTATCACCGCATGAGATGTCAGCACAGTAGTACTAACGGAGTGGACCTTTTCAACCACCACTGCTATCAACTGCGGGCACTGTGTGGAATAGTACGCCACTGGTCTTCTTAATCCTCCATGTTCCTGGGTCAGTACCACACTGGTAAAGCCCTCCTTTTCGTTCACGTGCAGCTGGAATGGCTTACTGTAGTCTGGCAGGCCCAGGGCGGCCGCCTGTATCAAGTCACCCTTGAGTGTTTCATAAGCTTGTTCCATCCCTGTCTAGATATGGCGTCCGGGGCTGACTGAGTCAAGTCAACTGGCAGGGCAGTGTCAAAATAGAGCCGATATTCAGGGACCCGATGCCTGCAATAGTTCGTCAGGAGGGGTTCTCCTCCTGTGAAACTCACATCCAATTTGCGACGGAGGTACTATTGTCACTCCAGTATCAGGTCCCTAATAAGTCATCACTTTGGTGAGATGGCTTCTCAAGTCAAGTCAAGTCAAGTCACTTTTTATTGTCATTTCGACCATAACAGCTGGAAGTACACAGTAAAAACAAGACAACATTTTTCAGGACCGTGGTGCTGCATGAAACAATACAAAAACTACATTGAACTATGTAAAACAACACAAAAACTACACTAGACTACAGACCTACCCAGGATTGCATAAAGTGCACAAAACAGTGCAGACATTACAATAAATAATAAACAAGACAATAGGCGCAGTAGAAGGCAGTAAGTTGGTATCAGTCCAGACTCTGGGTATTGAGTCTGATAGCTTGGAGGAAGAAACTGTTACATAGTCTGGTCGTGAGAGCCCGAATGCTTTGGAGCCTTTTCCCAGATGGCAGGAGGGAGAAGAGTTTGTATGAGGGGTGTGTGCGGTCCTTAATAATATTGTTAGCTTTGCGGATGCAGAGTGTGGTGTAAATGTCTGTAATGGTGGGAAGAGAGACCCCGATGATCTCCTCAGCTGACCTCACTATCCGCTGCAGGGTCCTGTGATCTGAGATGCTCAGGATGTTCTCAATATATCCTCTGTAGAATGTGGTGAGGATGGGGGGAGCTGGGGTGGTGGGACTTTCCCCAGCCTTCGCAGAAAGTAGAGATGCTGTTGGGCTTTCTTTGCTATGGAGCTGGTGTTGAGGGACCAGGTGAGATTATCTGCCAGGAGAACACCAAGACATTTGGTGCTCTTAACAATCTCTAAGAAGGAGTCGCTGATGTTCAGCAGGGAGTGGTCGCTCCATGCCCTCCTGAAGTCAACAACCATCTCTTTTGTTTTGTTCACTTTCAGAGACAGGTTGTTGGCTCTGCATCAGTCTGTTAGCTGCTGCACCTCCTCTCTGTATTCTGGTTCTTAAACACCCTCTTCACCTTAGGATCCAGGTCTTTTGGTTGACTCGGAGGTTTAACTGCTAACGATACATGGGGTAGCGAGTACTGCCCCTTCCCAAGAAAATTTCCCGCTGTTTGGGTTGTAAATCAACTTTGGCTGTTGGACCTTTGGTCCAAAGACTACCCTCCCCAACAAAGAAATTAGCTCTTCATGTCCCCGATAACAATTCATGTGGGATCTATAGTCATCTAGGTCTCTAAAAGCATCAGTACAATGCAGGACAGTTCCTATTTTGCAGCATATGCCAAATAAATCATCCAAAAATCCCCCATTTTCTGCATATCGCCATAGCCATAGATATTTACAAATATCTCTCAAGATTTTCCAGCTTTAAAAAAACGTTTGCTCTGTTTTTGGAGCGTTATAGTGCAAAACTCAGGTAGTCTTATTTTCAGGGATCTCAAAGTACAGGCCTCAGCAGGGGTGCAGTACTCTGTAAAAAAAAAGTCAAAATGAACAAGTAGGGAATTTAACAGCGGTCGCATATTTAATACTGTAGAAGGAATCTTATGGAAGCGGGGGTCAGGGAGAGGGGTTGGCGGCTGGTGGGGAAAATACCACTAATAAATTAGAATAGGATATTTGATCGTTTTTGGTGAAATCCTGGAGCTGTGACTGTTTTTTATTTAGGTATTTGTGAAATTCATCCTCGCTCGACCCGTTGTTGTCCCAACAATTCCTGCTGTAGTCTCCCACCATTTCACAGATCCTTAGTCTCTCTGCAGCTGAGGGACACTGTACACAAGTGCGAGCATTTTTCCACTCTTTCCAATGGGTACCATTGGATTCCAGGTAGGAGCTATCCTCTTCTATGCCTGGATAAAGTGAATTTAGGTTTGTTTTACAAGCCAAATGGAAAAAAAAAACATTTCCAGCCTATAAGCTAGTTTTGTCATTTCAGCTGTCATTAATACAGCCCTTTACCCTAGCTCCACCATCTGTATTTGATTGGAAAGAGGTTCTTCTTCTCTTTGTGTTGATAGGAAAAAGAGTAGTTTAGTGAGGCAATGAACGAGACAAGACACATTTCCAAACCTCCAAAATGGTTGCACTCCACCCTGTTAACATTTGTCACTTCCAAAATACAATAGTTTTTATTCATATAGATACAATAATAATTTATGTAAAAATTCAAGCTTCTTTAACTTTTCATATATTTAAAGACTAAGCAGTGTCTGTATTGTTCTAACCAAGCAATACCCAATGTGTGAGGATATTATGAGTATCAACACTCACACTTCCTGTTCAACCGTTTCTGCCAGGGAAACGGTAAGAGGCACAGTTGCCAAACTACCATATTTGATACTAATATTCAGCAATATACGTGGCTTTAGCAATAGTTCATTAGAATTTCTTTTCTCATACTTGATTACTTGGTTCCAATTTAGGTGGCTAGAAGTGTAAAAAGCTTATTTGCTTTATTTCTGTTATTTTTATAGCTGCGTAGGCGCTGCAGGCCCTGCTGTCTGCTCTGACTCAGTCGTATCAGTCGTGGTGGTCCGTGGATTACTCGCTAATACAAAAGTAATTTTTTTTCTCACTATGGCTTCTAAGCAAACAATGTTAACTTCTTTCTTTAATAAACAAGTTGAGGAGTGTAACAAGAATAACGGACGAGAGACTGATAACAGTAAAAGTGTCAAAAGATGTGTTTCGCCTGCTTCTAGTTCAAATTTTCTAACCGGGTCCAAATGCAGTTCTGAAAGTAATGGTCCTTCGAAGTCAGGCTTGTATCCTGTTCAGGTGTTTTATTGTACCAGTTACACACTGAAATGTAGTGATAGGCTATAATCTTGTTAACGTCTTAACTATCGCTATATTTCTGTGGAGCTCTGGAATTCATATATTTCTTTCATCTTGGTTTAGTGCTTGACATTATAAGAAGCCCTATTCATCTATATATATCATACCTGATTTGTGAACCTGCTCATTACATGAATAGGGCAAGGAAGTTGCCCAATACATGAAATGAGCAGGTACACAAATTGGGTGTGACAAACGAGGGGTGATTGATAAGTTTGTGGCCTAAGGTGAAAGGAGTCAATTTTAGAAAACCTACCAATTTTCAAATATTTGAAACAGAAATACCACAAAAGTTATTAACCAAACTTTCTGCATGATCACTGTTGAACTGTACATGCATGTAACGAGAGCTGTATAACCTTAGGCCTTCTACCTTAGGTCACAAACTTCTCAGTCACCCCTCGTACAGGTCTGGCACCTAAAAATCTGGCACTGCACCCCTGGCCTTCAGGAGTGTAGTGGATTACAGCATTTAATTTACAGAGGGCCTACATCCAAGCAAGTTAACAGGCAACTTCCCTGCTATTACAAATACCTCATTAATGCAATTTCCCCCACCTTTATTTCAACCGCCTTCATCATTTCAACTCTGGCTATTCCTATGGTCTTAATACTTTTATTGTCTTTTGGTAATGCCATGGGAGGATGTACGGATTATACTGTCACACCGGAGTCGATCAGGGCTGGTATGCTCTGGTTACTTATTGCTATCTCCAACAGGGGATCCTCGGGGATTCTGAAAACCTAATCATTACTGCCTGAATCACCTATCCTCATGCCCCCCCATTGGATCCCGAAGGGATGAAAGGGATTTCGCATCTGTGGGGGTACCACTTTGAGGAGGAACCCACTCACCCTTTGGTCCTGCATTGATGGGAGTGACACTGGCTCTAACTCTGGGTCATGAAGTTCCATACATCACTTTAAGCAGCTCTCGCACATCTCCAGGAAGTGGGTTAAAATTCCACAGGTCTGGACTAAGCAATTGCGGAAAGCCCTTGTTTTTGTAGCAGGTGGAGGGGCTTCGTACCTCAGCCGGGGCCCAGGGTTTGAATATAGCCGCATGTCCCTCCACAATGCTGAGCCATGGAGTCAGCCGGCCCTTTGGAGTCCTTTGTCTTGGACCTAATTCTGCTGGCGTGACCACCCCATGACCCTGCCTGTTGTGTGTTTGCAACCTATCTCAATACTTAATCAGATAGTGCAAATATCACGACATGACGTTTCATGCTCTGAACGTGTCTTCATGTCTCATTCTCGCTTCCCCGCTCCCTCACATCACGTGTTGTTCTGACCCCAAATGATGACATCATCACCATATGACAGGTGTCAAACTACATGAACTGACCTTACTGTTGCAATACATGACACCGCTCCTTTCCTGAGAAATGAACTTCAATGTTTTAGACCACATTCAGCTCACTGATTTAACCATTTCCATTCAACACATACTCTCTGATATGCATGACTATAACCAACGCATTTTCTGTTTCAACTTAATGATAACTCTGGAACTAACAACTTCATTTTCAACTTACAGCAGTTTTCATTGTTTCACAACCCACAACAAGAAGCTCTACATCAACACAAAATCGTTAAACTTCAGAGGTTGTTTTCTAACCCTTTGAGATCTCTCCAACTTTTTCTCTTTGCCTTAATTGTGTGGATAGTCTGAGGCTTTTTCCCAGGGCTGAAATGGCTAGCATGAGAGGGCACAGGTTTAAGGTGCTTGGAAGTAGGTACAAAGGGTATGTCAGGGATAAGTTTTTTTTATGCAGAGAGTGGTGAGTGCATGGAATGGGCTGTCAATGACAGTGGTGGAGGCGGATACAATAGGATCTTTTAAGAGACTCCTGGATACTCTTGGATTGGTACATGGAGCTTAGAAAAGTAGAGGACAATGGGTAACCCTAGGTAATTTCTAAAGTAAGCAAATGTTAGGCACAGCATTGTGGGCCCATCCCACATGTGGACCCTGTTGCTGTCTCTGCTGCCGGCAGTAACGATGTTGAGTCACGGCCACACCCACCTCTATTATTCCCATGTCATCAGGGAGCTCCGGATAAGGAGTGGGGGAGCCATTCAAAATATAGTCCGTGGGCCCCTCTGGGGCACCTCTGCCTTGTGAGGGGTTGGGCTCTCTTCTTTCTTAGGTTTAACCTTTAGTGGCTGATGCCTCCTGGCTACCTCTTCCATTTATTAAAACACCACCTCATATATTGTAAGTCCCAGTTTGCATTTCCATTTCCGAAGTCTGTTTTTTTCCCAATACTGAATTCTCTTTAGATTGACAGATACGGCCACAGTCACCACAACTCCGCCCATACAAAGTGAGGAGGAGATGTTGTTTCCTCTATTATTATTCTCTCTGGGAAGAGAGGGATGAGGCAGAGGTTCAGAAATAGATAATGTATTGTTAATAATTCCATTGACTAATTGGTAAGTGCCTTTTTCACTGTCTCATGTACAAAGCTGTAGGGAAAGGCTCTTGTTTGCATGTCACCCAGACAGGCCATTCAATACGTAAGTACATTGAACAATAGTGCAACCAAAAAGAAACAGAATGGAAAGAAATCATGACATAGTTACAGAAAAAGAACTGTACAAGTAGACAAATAATGAGATTGAAGAGTTACTGGGAGAACATAGAAACTCCTTAAGGATGGTGATGTGCTAACCACAATGGTACCCGAAACTGTATAAAGTCTGGCAAGCTGCAGCACGATCAGATGGCATGTGAGGCCATCTTTCGTTATGCTAGTCCTTATTGTAACAGACCACAAACGGAGTGGAAGGGACAGAGGATTAATGTGGCAACCAGGAATAAGCTTGAGGTTGTTCCCACAAACTGAACACTAGTGCTCCACGAAGCAGTCCCGTCAGCCTTTGGTTTCTCCAGTGGGGATGGATCTCAGTGTTAACGCTGAGTGGAGAACATTAGATAGGAAGAAGGGCAAGTGAATCACTGCTTCTCCTGGAAGCACTGTTTGGGACCTTGGGTGATGGGAAGGGAAGCAGTGAAAGGTTGTGCACTGCATGTCTTGTGGTTGCATGCGGAAGAGTCTTAAGATGGAAGTGATCGGTTCGGATGAAGGAGAAGAGCAGAGAATCTTGAAGAAGCTGAACCTTTTGAATTTCTGAAAGAGTAGAGGAGTGGAAGTTATCTTGGTGGTGGAACTTTGTTGAAACTGGAAGGAACTCTTACGAACATTCTGTTGAATGCAGAGGCTGGTGGCATGAACGGTGAGGGAGACGGGAAATCTGAATCAGAATTTGAATTCTATTTATTATCTCTGGCAAATGTCATGTTTTGCATTAGCAGTACAGTGCAATACATAATTTACAGACTACAAATTAAAATAAGAAATATATAAAACAGTACATTTAATAAGTAGTGTACAAAGAGAGGAAAATTAGTGAGGAAGTGTCCATGGGTTCATTGTCTATTCAGAGATGTGATGGTGAAGAGGAACAAGCCAGAAGAAGCTGTCTTTGATCCTGGTGGTGTGCTCTCAAGCTTTTATAACTTCTGTCTGATGGGAGGGGGAGAAAAGAGAATGATGGGTGTGGGAGATCTTCGATGTTGTCGATTACTTTTTGAAGGCAGGGTCCTCGGAGAGAAGGCTAGTTTGCATATAGACTTTGTGCCTCTAAGAAGTCTTGTTTTCTTCCTGAATAGTGGCTCAGCTTAACAGAGCTAGTTTTTCCCTTTTCCCTTTACATGATTTATACGTCCTGATATCTAGATTGTTCACATTAGAAGCTGAACTAATAATTTATGATGATTTATAACTGCTGCACTCCCTGATGAGCTCAACACATTTATACACACTATGAAAGGGCGAATAAAACAACACCTGTGCAAATACCCACAGCATCTGGAGACCCTGTGACCTCTGTCATGGAGCCTGATGTCAGACATCTTTCAAGAGGGTGAACCCTCGCAAGGCATCAAGCCCGGGTGTACCTGGCAGGGTCTGAGTGCGTGGGTGGACCAAATGGTGGGAGTGTTCAAGGACATCTTCCAGCTCTCCCTGCTGCAGCTGGAGGTTCCAAGCTGCTTCAAAAGAGCATCAATAACACTGGTATTAAAAAGCTGCAGTGCGAGTTGGCAATCATGCAGTATTGATATAGACCAGCTGATTGAGAGGTATCACAACAAAAAACCTCGCATTCAATGTCAGCAAGACCAAGCAATTGACTGGAACTGTGGGAGCGGAAGTCGGGAGACCACATACTTGTCCTCTTTGAGGGATCAGGAAGGGAAAGGGGGAGCAGCTTCAAGTTCCTGGGCATCAGCTTCTCAGAGGGTCTATCCTTGGCCCAACATATTAACGCAAATGTGAAGCAGGAATGCCAGCAGCTATACTTCATTAGGTATTGGAGGAGATTTAGGGTGTCACCAAAGACTCTATTAAATTTCCACTAATATACCAGGGAGAACATTCTGATGGTTGCATCACTGCCTGATATGAAGGCTCAAATTCATGGGATTGATAAAGGCTGCATGGGGTTGTACATTCAGCCAGCTCCATCTCAGGCACAAGTCTCATTTTCAAAAGGCAATGCCTCAAAAAGTAGCATGTAGCATAAAGGATCCTTACCTTCAGAGACAGGCCTGTTTTCATCATTTCCAATGGTGAAGAGGTACAGGAGCTGAAGATATCCACCCAGCATTTTAGAAACAGCTTATTCCCTATTGCCATCAAATTTCTGAACAATCCATGAACCCATGAACACTACATCACCATTCCTCTTTTACACTTCATTTTATTCTTTTTATTAGAGCAATGTTTATGTCTTGCACTGTACTTCTGCACAACACACACAAAATGCAGGAGGAACTCAGCAGGCCAGGCAGCATCGATGGAAAACAGCATGCCGACGATTCGGGCCGAGACCCTTCAACAGGACTGCAGAAACAAAGATGAGGAGCAGATTTAAAAGGTGGGGGAAGGGATAGAGAAAAACAAGGTGATAGGTGAAACCAGGAAGGGGAGGGATGAAGTAAAGAGCTAGGAAGTTGATTGGTGAAAGAGATACGGGGCTGGAGAAGGGAGAGTCTGATAAGGAGAGAACAGAAGGCCATAGAAGAAAGAAGAGGTGAAGAGCACCAGAGGGAGATAGGCAAGGAGATAGGGTGAGAGGGGGAAAAAGGGATGGGGAATGGTGAAAGGGGGGGGCTCTGAATCGATGTTCATGCCAAAGGGCTGGTGGCTACCCAGACGGAATATAAGGTGTTGTTCCTCCAACCTGAGTGTGGTCTCATCGCGACAGTAGAGGAAGCCACATACTGACATGTTAGAATGGGAATGGAGGTGGAATTAAAATGGGTGGCCACTGGGAGATCCCATTTCTTCTGGTGGACAGAACGTAGGGGCTCAGTGGGGTGGTCTCCAGCTTGGATTTCCAGCATCTGCAGATTTTCTCTTGTCTGTGATTTGATTCCTGCACAAAACATCAGTCTTCATGACATAGATCAGGAATAATAATTCTGACTCTGATTTTGATTCTGCTCTGGCCAAGACAACAGAAAACTGCAGAAAGTTGTGAACACAACTCCCTTTATCAGGAAAAGCCCCCTCCCCTCCATGGACTCAGTCTACACCTCTTCTTGCAACTGAAAAGCATCTAACATAATCAATGACCCTTCCTATGCCAGCAAATCCTCGTTCTACCCCTTCCCAATGGGCAGCAGTACAGAAGCTTGAGAACGCAAGCCACTGGTCTCAAAGACAGCAACTATCTCACTATAGGACACTTGACGGACTCTTGACAATAAAAATTAAGTCTTGGTATCTCAATCGACTTTGCAATGACCCTTGCACTTTACTTGTCTGTGAGGACTGTACTTCCTCTGTGATTTAACTTAATATATTGCATTCAGCTATCAGTTTTCCTTTGGTTCTAACTCACTGTACTTATGTTTGAAGTGATTTGTTTGGATGACATGAAAGAAAGCTTTTCCCTGTATTTCAGTACAATTGACAACAAAGAAAATCAGATATCAATTACTATTCTACTTACCAGTTCTTACTTCAATCTAATACACCGAATGTATGTTTCCTCAGTGTTGAATTGCTTTAATCAAATATCAAGCTGTCTATGGTACTGTCCAGCTAATAATAGCATAATTTCCCTTATAATCTCTTTCTTTATTCTTCATTTCAAATTCATCATTTCACACCCTTGTCGGCATTGGCCTATTTGTTGTTCACTTGGCTCTGAGTCAAGAGTTCATAGGATAAAGTTCATAGTGGTGCTAGACAGCTGCTATCCTTCTAATCCCACTGCATGTGTGTTCTACCAAGAAGGCCTATGGAAGGTAAAATGGAACCCACACCTTGTATCCTGAACCTCATCTCGTTCAGTGTGTAATCAAAAGAACTAGTCACACTGTCCTCATGCTCTGACACCATTCTCTGATGAGTCTGTTACTGAAGAAGTCAAAACATTTTTGAAGGGCTAAGAACACATACTTTTCTTGTCTACCCTGACTTCCAATTTTCTAAGAAATATCAGTGATTTAAACTTTCCAGGATAAAAAACATTCAGCAAATCGAAGTTCAGAGTTCAAAGCTGTGATTTTTGTGGCTCTGGAGGCAGGCAGATTGGAGGTCAGTGCTGCTGCCTGATGTGTTGTGGGAGTATACTGAAGATCAAGAGCAGTGAGCTGACGGCTGACTGTGTGCCCAGAGACCCGAGCTCTTTGGGCACAGAACCTGGCAAAAGCAACACAACAGACTTTTAACGTCATAAATCGGTGAGTTGTTTTGTTAAGTTTCCCCTCTCGCTTTGAAACGGGGACACCTCTTTTTCTCTTATTAGGGAGAGAGAGAGCCTGTGGTGTGTTGAATTACAAGTCTGTGTCTTTATGCACGCTTGAGTGCTTGGTGGAGGGCACTGATGCTTTTTTGCTGGTGGGGAAGGAGAGGTCATCGCCTTGCTGCTGCTTGTGCGTGGGAGGTGGGGGCTGGGAGGCTTCGGGGTTCTAACATTTAACTACCATTCATTCATTGGGGCAGTCCTCTGTTTTCAAGGATGTTTGCAAAGAGAAAGAATTTCAGGATGTATATTGCATACATTTCTCTGGCACTAAATGTACCTATTGAAAACTATTGAAGTAGATTTATTATTAATGTTCATATGTCACTGTATACTACCCTGAAATTAGTTTTCATGTGGGCAGTCATAGCAGAACAAAGAAATACACTAGAATGAATGAAAAATGATACACAAAGAGTGACAATCAAGCTTTGTGCAGAAGACAAACTGCAAATCCAAAAGAAAGATTATAAATATATAAATAGATAGATAAATAGATACTTTAAATAAATAAACAAATAAAAAAAAACAAGAACATGCATAGATTGTGGAATTAGTTCAGATTTGAGGTGAGTTGAGTTATCCACCCCAATTCAGGAGCCTGGTGGTTGAAGGGTAATAATTATTCCAGAACCTGGTTGCGTGGGACCTAAATCAGTATCTGTAGTGATTTGAACTTTTGCTCCTTCTCAGAGATAAAATAAAAATTCTTAGGCAAATTGAAGCAAACTCGAGTAAGAAAAATACTTTCATCTGTCCTTATCAAACCTCCATTCTTGGTAAAAATCTGATCAAATTGCAATTTACCTCTAATAAATCCAAGCAATTTTTCATTTATTATTCAATCTATTTCCACATATTGATAATTTGAAAAGCTTCCTCACCACTGGATTAATGTGTATTGACATGATATTTTTTGTGCTTGCATTCTACTTGATGAATGAAAATCTGAAATTATAGAGTTCTACTAAATTGCTCTGAAGTGTCTAAAAAAGCTTAACCCACTCTGAATTACACTGAAATGCGGTGAAGTAGTAGGCAAACGTCTCAAAGTCATCACATTCTAGTTTTGACTGGGGTTGTGTCACTATGAAAAATTGTCAATACCATGCTTTTACCATTGAATGAAGCCTGACATTATATGCAGTGATTTAGTTAGACCATAAGACACAGGAGCAAAAATAGGCTATTTGGTCCATCGAGCCTGTTTCACCATTCCATCATGGCTGATTTATTACTGCTCTCAACCCCATTCCCCTGCCTTCTTCCAGCACTCTTTGACATCTTGACTAATCAAGAACCTATTATCTCTGCTTTAAATATACCGAATGATATGGCCTTCACAGCCATGTGGCAATGGATTCCACAGATTCTCTGGCTAAAGAAATTCCTCCTCTCCTCTGTTATAAATGGACATCCCTCCATTCTGAGGCTTTGGACTCTGGTCTTAGACTCACCCACTATCGCTAATATCCTCTTGACAGATTCTTGATTAGGTTATGGCCTGAAGGCAAGGGAATGGGTTTGAGAGGGATAATAAATCAGCCATGATGGAATGGCAGAGCAGACTCAATAGACTGAATGGCTTAATTCTGTCCCTGTGTCCTATGGTTTTATGGACTTTTGGAACTATGATCACTCATTTCATGTTGACAACTCTGCCAGATCCCTGAAACAACGCAACTTCAAGCAGATAATTTGTTTTATAACATTGCTTGATGGAAAAGTCTTTCCAAGGTACGGAAGCTGTGAAACTCTTCTTGTCAACAGAAAAGCTTGCTTCCTAATTTAGCATCCCAATCAGGTGGATCCTCAGTGTCAGAGGTGAGCAATAAGGGTTTGATTCCCACTGTTGTCTGAAAGGAGTTTGCGTCTTCACCCCATAATTGTGTGTTTCCTCACAGTTCCTCCCATATTCCAAAGATGGGTCCAAAGTTAGGGTTAGTGGATAATGGGCATGCTACATTGGCACTGGAAGCACTTGGCTTCAGAATAATCCTGGCTGGTTTGATTTGATGTAAGCAATGCATTTCACTGTAGATTTTGATGTTTTGATGGTCAGATGATAAAACTCATCTTTTATCTTCATTCAGATAATGCAGCACTCTCTCAGTAATACAATAGTGCGTCGGCCTAAAGTTTTGGTGGTGTGGGATTTGAAATCATTACCTGCTGGAGGTGAGAGTGCTAACACAGGGTAGAGATTGTTGTTCAGCGAGTCTTAAAGTCTCCCAGCACCAAAACAGACCTCTGGCCCACAGCAGCGATCTTAGAGTCAGAATCAAAATCAGAATCAGGTTTAAAGACACTGGCATATATCATGAAATTTGTTGTTTTGCAGCAGCAATACCTAATAACAAAATGAGTTGTAAATCACATTTAGAAAAAAATATTTATATAGAAACATAGAAAATCTACAGCGCAATACAGGCCCTTCGGCCCACAAAGCTGTGTGAAAATGTCCTTACCTTAGAAATTATCTAGTTACCCATAGCTCTCTATTTTGCTAAGCTCCATGTACCTATCCAAGAGATTCTTAAAAGACCCTATTGTATCCACCTCCACCACCATCGCCACACACTCACTACTCTGCGTAAAAAACTTGCCTCTGACATCTCCACTGTACCTACTTCCAAGAACCTTAAAACTATGTCCTCTAGTGGCAACCATTTCAGTCCTGGGAAAAAGCCTCTGACTATCCACATGATCAATGCCTCTCATTATCTTGTACACTTCTATGAGGTCACCTCTCATCCTCCATTGCTCCAAGGAGAAAAGGCCGAGTTCTCATAAGGCATGCTCTCCAATCCAGGCAACATCTTTATAAATCTCCTCTGTGCCCTTCCTATGGTTTTCACATCCTTCCTACAGTGAGGTGACCAGAATTGAGCACAGTACTCCAAGCGGGGTCTGACCAGGGTTCTATAAAGCTGCAACATTACCTCTCGGCTCTTATACTCAATCCCACGATTGATGAAGGTCAGTGTTCTGTATGCCTTCTTAGCCACAGGTTCAACCTAGGCAGCAGATTTGAGTGTCCTGTGGACTCTGACTCCAAGATCTCTCTAATCCTCTACAGTGCCAAGAGTCTTACCATTAATGCCATATCCAATTCTGTATCACCCATTACTACCTCTCGAGCATCTTCCAGCATTCCAATATCTGCTGTCATCTCTCTTTTACAACTTATGTATCTAAAGAAACTTTTAGTCTCCTCTTTAATATTATTGGCCAGCTTACCTGCATTTTCCATATTTACCTGCTTTATGACTTTTTCAGTTGCCTTCTGTTGGTTTTAAAAGCTTCCCAATTTTCTGGCTTTCCACTTTTTTTTGCTATATTATACTTTTATATATACTATTATATATATTATACTTTTTTTTGCTATATTATACTCTTTGGCTTTGATGTAGGCTTTGAATTCTCTTGCCAGCCATGGTTGCATCATACTGCCTTTAGAATACTTTGTCTTTGAGACGTATTTCGTCTTCCAAATCACTCACAGGTATTCCAGCCACTGCTGTTCTTCTGTCATCCCTGCTAGTGCCACCTTTCAATCAATATTGGCCATCTTCCCTCTCATGCCTCGGTAATTCCCTTTATTCCACTGTAAAACTGATACATCTGACTTAAATTTCTCCTTCCAAATTACAGGATGAATTTTATTTTATTATTATTACTGGCCGTAAGCATTCCTTTACATTAAACTCTCTAATCAATTGTAGTTTGTTGAAAAACATCTAATTCAGAATAGCTGATCCCCTAATGCGCTCAACCACAAGCTGCTCTAAGAAGTCATCTCGTAGGCATTCTACAAATTCCCGCTCTTGGGATCCAGCACCAACCTCATTTTCTCAATCTACCTATATATTGAAATCTCCCATGACTATTGTAACATTACCCTTTTGACATGCGTTGTCTATCTCCTCTTGTAATTTGTAACCCATATCTTTGCTTCTGTTCAGATACCTGTATATAACTCCCATCAGGGTTATTTTACCTTTGCAGTTTCTTAGCTCTATCAACTACAATTCTACATCTTCCAATCCTATGTCAACGCTTTCTAATGATTTGATTTCATTTTTAGCAGCTGAGCCACTCCCTCTGCTTATCTACCTGTCCTTTCGATAAAATATGTGTCCTTGGATGTTAAGCTCCCAGCTATAATCTTCTTTCAGCCACGATTCAATGATGCCCACTACATCATACGAGCCAATCTGTAATTGTGTTACAAGTTCATCTACTGTATGCTGTGTGCATTCAAATACAATACATTCAGTGCTGTATTCATCATCCTTTTCAATTTTGTCACCCTTTTGCATTGCAACCCATCCTGTTAACTGCAATTTTGCCCTTCCATTAGTCTTTCCTTGCTAGCAGTCTCATTACCCACTCCCTCTATTTGTATACCCTCCACCCCATCCTTAGCTCCATAACTCCAGTTCCCATCCTCCTGCCAAATTAGTTTAACCCCTCCTGAACAGCTCCAGCAAACCTGCCCACAAGGATATTGATCTCCCTTGGGTTCAGGTGTAACCCATCCCTTTTGTACCATTCATAACTTCCCCAGAAGAGATCCCAATTATCTATAAATCTGAACCCCTGTTCTATGCACCAGTTCCCTAGCCACATATTCATCTGCCAAATCATTCTATTCTTACCCTCACTGGCACGTGGTACAGGCAGCAATCCAGAGATTCCCACCCTGGAAGTCCTGCTTTTCACCTTTCTACCTAGCTTCCTAAAATCTCTCTTCAGAACCTTTTCACTATTACTAACTATGTATCTAGTCTTCTGGCTGTTCACCCTCCCTCCTTAGAATGCTGTGAACCTGACCCAAGACATTCCTGCCCCTGGCACCTGGGAGGCAACATACCATCTGGCTGTCTCTATTGCATTGACAGAACCTTGTCTCTATTCCTGTAACTATGGTAAATTTGAGGGCAGGGTGGAAGTTGGAGGCAAAGTTGATGAAGTGGACGAGCACCGTTTGGGTGCAGGAAGCAGCATCAATGCTGTTGTCAATATAGCATAGCAATTTGGAGAGTGATACCAGTGTAGGCTTGGAACAGACTGTTCCGCATAGCTGAAACTCATGTGAGTGCCCATGGCTACACGTTTTGTTTGAAGGAAGTGGGAGGAGCTGAAGGAGAAATTATTGAGAGTGAGGACAAGTTCTGCCAGACGGAGGAGAGTGGTGGTGGAGGGGAACTGGTGGGGTCTGGTGTCCAGAAAGAAACAGAGCTTTGAAGCCTTTCTGCTGGGGGCTGGAGGTGTAAAGGGATTGGACATCCATCATGACGATTGGAGCCAGGGAATATGAAATCGTTGAAAAGATCAAGAGTGTATGAAGTGTCATGGATATCGGTAGGAAGGGACTGAAGCAGGAGGGGATAAAACATAGTTGAGGTATGCAGATATAAATTTGGTGGGGCAGTAACAAGCTGAAACAATGGGCCTTCCTGGACAGGCAGGTTTGTGGATCTCAGGAAGGAGGTAAAAATGGGGTTTGGGAACAATGAGGTTGGTGACAGTGGATGGGAAAGTTCCAGAGTTATTAAGGTCAGCGATGGTGTGGGAAACAATGGTCTAATGCTCCTGAAAGGGAACCTGTTTGAGAGGTAAATAAAAGGAGGTGTCTGAGAGTTGTTGCTGGGCCTCAGCAAGGTAGAGGTTAGTCCACCAGACTACTACAGTACCCCCTTTATCTGTGGCTTTGATAGTCACTTACAGTACTGCATGTGTAGTCTTACCAATCCATTCACCATTGAAGGGCTTCATCCAGACTGCCATTTATGCTGATATATAGGAAAAGGTTGTTCACAGATTATAACAGGTTTCCATGCCCATTGATTGTTTATAACCCTGTTCTAAGATGGTTAATGTATGAGGAGCACTTGATGGCTCTGGGCCTGTACCCGCTGGAGTTTAGAAGAATGAGGGGGAAACTCATTCAAACCCATCAAATATTAAAAGGTTTAGACAGAGTGGACATGGAAAGGATGCTTCTTATAGTGGTGGAGTCTAGGACCAGAGGACACAGCCTCAGAATAGAAGGATGTACCTTTAGAAAATAGATGAGAAGGAATTTCCTTCATCAGATAATGATGAAGCTATGGAAGTCATTGCCCCAAATAACTTAAGAGTCCAAGTAATTGGGTATATGAAAGTGGAGATTGATGAGGTCTTTATTAGTAAGGACATCAAAGGTTACAGGGAGAAGGCTGGAGGATGGGGTTGAGAGGATAATAGATCAGCCAAAATGGAATGACAGAGCCGACTCAATGGGCCGATTCTGCTTTTCTATCTTATGGTGAGTATCAGGCACGAGCAGTGTAAGACTGTCTGTAATTCTTTGGCCATCCTCTCATTGCCTGCACAATGCAACAAATTATTCAGAATACTTGTTGAGATTCTAGTAAGAATTCTCTGCTCAAATTTTGTACTTACGGCTTTTACAGAAATCATTACAGTAAAGCTGTTTTTAACCATCAGTGACTCATGTTGGATTTTAGTTACCAGTCCCAGTGAGATTCTCATAAATCTTTATTGCAGCCTTTCTATTTTAAGATTATGCTATGAGTTGCATTTGAAGTGCCAGTGAAAGTTCAACTGTAAATATAGGATGGTGTGTGACTTGGAGAAAAAACACTTGCAGTTACTGGGAATGTCAGAGGTAAATTCTTTACACAGAGTGTGGTAGGTGAGTGGAATGCTCCACTGGGGTGTTGGTAGAGCGGGATACGTTGGGGCATTTCAGAAGCTCTTTAATGGGTGCGTAAATGGGAAAAAAGTGGAGGGTTATATAGCTGGAAAGGATTAGATTGATCTTTCAATAGTTTAAAAGCTTTATGGGATGGATGAAGGGTTTGTACTGCGCTGTACTGCTCTGTGTTGTAGAATCAATTAAATAGCTACTTCCAGCAGCCAGTGTGGATGCACAACAGCCAGTTTGTATGAATTGTAAACTAACAAAGGTAATCTGAGATTGCCCAATCTTTGCATATAACTGAAGTTCCCATCTCTGTATTCCTCTTAATGCCTTCTACACCTCCCTTGGGATACAATTGATATGTTAGATTATCTGTTTTGGTGCCTATTATTCTTACAGTTCAATTCATTGCAATAGTACACTGAGGTAGTACAAAAGATTTGAAGATTAGCTTTCCTTGTCACATGTACACATCAAAACACAGTGAAATGCATTGTTTGCATCAAATCAAATCGGCATTTTATGGATTTTGCTGGGCAGCCCATAAAATCCCACAAACCATTAAGTCTAATGGTACGTCTTTGAAATGGTGGAGGGAACTGAAGCACATGAAGGAAAATCACTTGGTCATCAGGAGAATGGGCAAACTCCTTATAGGCAGTGTTGGGAATTGAATTCCGATCCATAATCACTGGCACTGTAAAGCATTGTGTTGACCTCTACACTGCCGTGCACCAAGCTACGGTAGTGAACTTAATAGATGATATATTATAGGTCAAAATTTAACTTTTGAAGTTCTCCAACTTACCAAGTACACCTTTGCCAGAAAACAACTTGCCCTTTGGGTAACCCTAGGTAATTTCTAAAGTAAGTACATGTTCGGCATAGCATTGTGGGCCGAAGGGCCTGTATTATGCCGTAGGTTTCCTATGTTCTATGTTCTATTCTAACTGATCACTTGCAGATCCTTTCTGATACCATCAAAATTGGCCTTTCTCCAATTTAGAATTTCAACTCAAGAATCTGATGTATACTTTTCTATAATTACTTGAAACTAATGGCATTATGATCACTAGATGCAACGAGTTCCTCTACACAAACTTCTGTCAGCTTTCCAGTCTCATTCCCTGATAGAAGATCTAGTGTTGCACTCTCTCTAGTTGGGACTTCTGTGAACTGATTAAGGAAACTTTCCTGAACACATTTGACAAATTCTGGCCCATTTAGCCCTTTTACAGTATGGAAGTCCCAGTCAATATGTGTAAAGTTAAAATCACCTACAATCAAAAACTTATGTTACTTGCAACAGTCTGGTAACTCTCTACAAAGTTGCTCCTCTAAATCCCACAGACAGCTGGTTGGTCTAATATAATTCCATTAACATGGTTATACCTTCATTATTCCTCAGTTCCACACATAAAACCTCACTGGTTGAGCTCTCAAGTCAGTCCTGACTGAGCACTGCCATGACATTTTCCCTGACTAGAAATGCTACCCCTCCCCCTTTAATCCCTCCCACTCTGTCATGTCTAAAACAACTGAACCCTGGAACATTGAGCTGCCAGTCCTGTCCCTCCTGCAGCCAAGTCTCACTAATAGCTACAATGCCATAATTTCATGTGTTGATCCGTGCCCTAAGCTAATCTACCTTTCCTACAAGATTCCATGCATTGAAATATACACAGCTCAGAGCATTAGTCCCACCATACTCAATGTTTTGATGCCTGACTTTGTATATAGTCTGAACAGCATCTTTCTCCACAACTGCTCCACTATTTTTTCTGGTAGTCTAGTTCCCATCCCCCTGCAGCTCTAATTTAAATACCGCCGTGCAATACCAGTAAACCTTCTCACTAGGATATTAGTCCCCTCCAGTTCAAGTGCAAACCATCCCATTCATGCAGGTCCTAACTTCCCTGGAAGTGATTCAAATTTCTGTAGCTCTCCCTTCTGTGCCATCTCCTTAGCTACATGTTAAACTCTATGATTTTCCTATCTCTGGCCTCATTAGGTGTAATGTGACATGGTTAACAAGCTTGAGATGACAACGCTCCAGATCCTGTCCTCTTACCTAACACTTTGCAGCCCTTCTACCCATATTACTAGTACCAATGTGGACCACAACCTCTGTCCCTTCTCCCTCCCACTTAAGAATGCTGTGGACTTGATCCAGGATGTCTCTGACCCTGGCACCCAAGAGGCAACAGAGCTCGTCCTTTCTGATCCCCTAACTAACAAATCCCCTATAAGCACAGCTCACTACTTCTTCCCCCTTCCCTCTGAGCGAGTCAGACTCAGTACCAGAGACCTGACCACTGTGGCTTTCCTCTTCTAGGTCTTTCCCCCGTAACAGTATCCAAACTTATTGAGGGGAATGGCCCCGGGGTACTCTGCATCCAAGATGTAAGATACCCTGGATGCTGGGGAGGCTAGTACCCATGCTGGAGCTGACAGAGTTTGCAACTTTCTGTGTGTTTTTGCCAATCCTGTGCAGTGGCCCCTCCATGCCAGAGAGCGATGCAGCCAGTCAGAATGCTCTCCATGGTACTTCTGTAGAAATCTGCCAGTGTCTTTGGTAAGATACCATTTCTCCTCAAACTCCTAATGAAATACAGCCACTGTTGTGCCTCCTTTTCACTTTCATCACTATGATGGGCCCAGGATAGTTCTTTAGAGATGTTGACATTTGAGAACGTGAAACTGCTTGCCCTTTCCTTTGATGACTGGTGAGTGTTCTCGCGACTTTCCCTTTCTGAACACAATCAATCCCTTGGTCTTGCTGATATACTGACAAAATAAGTATTTTTCATTGGTAAATCAATCCACCGTGTCTGAATAACCCACTTATTATTACTGAAATGACCTTTTTGAAAATTATACTGGATCTTGTTAGGTGAACTATAGATTATGTGATTTTTATTACACTTAATTCTTTTAAAATGACCTTACACTCAAAAGAGAATACATTTAATTATTACACACTCCTTGAAGGCTTGCAAAGATGCAATCTAATCAAACACTCACCATGTTAATTAACTAATCCTGTGGTATGGTTAGCTTACTTTCCCTAAGCAGTAAGACCTCCACTCACTAACTCCACCATTTCTTATTTCTGATCAGTCACATTATGTATAGCCTAATGTCACTTTATGCACATACAATCAATCTATATATATGCTACCTTAAGTAATTATATTTATTGTGTATATTTTTAATTATCATTATTGAGTTCTTTAACTTTTGTGCTGCATAGGTCTAGAGAAACAATTATTTTGTGCTCCTTACATTTGTGTACAGGAAATGACACTAAACAATCTTGAATCTTGCTTTAGAGTTCAATGCAGTCACTGCTGTTAATGTAAGTCACATCTTGATCACTGCGTTGATAATTGCAACCATGACACTAATGTGTCCATGGTACCATGGGCAATGAACAACATCTCCATGGGATCAGAAATGCAACCAAATGATCCACAGCTAAAAGGCAGAAAAGAACAGTTGTAGACTAATTCCTCAAGGAATCGATCAAAACAGAAGTTGCAGATGTAGCTGGAGAATGAGACAAGACTATTTTTGCCAGGAGGTATCTCAGCAACCATCACTCACAAATAAGTGAGCACACTCCACCGCATAATCAAGCGATAACCATTGCAATGTTTTCCTGAAGTTGAAATTTGCAAAATATATTTCTAAAGGCACAAAAATAGCTGGGAGAAGATTCAAAGCCTAATTGCAAGGGAGGTCAAATATTTATCAATAGAGCAATCAGTTAACTTACGTCAGTTTGATTACATGAGCAAAAGTATCAAAAAGGAGAATATAGAATAGGAACAGGCTTGTTGGCCCACAAAGTCTGTGTTGGCAAATTAGACTAATCTACGTCTGTCTATCTATGATCCACATCTCTGCAACCCGTAACCATTCAAGCGCTTGTCCGAATGCCTCTTAAACATGACTGTCATATCTGCTTCTGCTACAGTGCCTGGCAGTGGATTCTGACAGCTTTCAGAATGTTATCATCAAGCTTCAAGAGTGAGCGATGATTTAAGTCTTTAAAATTGGCAAGAGAGGAATTTGGTAAAAGTACAGATTATTTTGAGAAATGTCTGTCCTTCAGTCATTAGTGAAATGTGAGATGTAAAAGTAGTTTGGATAAAAGATAAAAGATTGGAGATTGTTTAATGTCATTTTCTGTACATAAGTGTAAGGAGAACAAGATGATTATTATTCCAGACCTGATGCAGCACAAAAAAGCACAAAAGATAAAGAACACAATAATAATTATAATAATGAAAAACACAATACATATAAATAGATAAAATAATTTATATACACTGATTGACTGTATGTCCTTTCAGAATCAGACTGTTCAGCCCATCAAATCTCTGCATTCAAACAGATGACTTCTTTTCTTATTTATTTAGTGATGCAGCATGGATACATCCTCCTGGCCTTTTGCAGCCTGCTGCCCCAGCAAACCCACAACCCAAATTGCCATTTGACATTTATCATGACCATCCAACCACATCTTCGGGCTGTGGGAGGAAACCAGAGCACCCAGGGAAAACCCAGGCATTCCACAGGGAGGATGAGCAGAGACTCCTTGCAGAACAGTGCTGGACTTGAACTCTGAACTCCGGAATCCCCTGAGCTGTAACAATGTCAGATTAACTGCTACATACATCGCAATGCCTGACTCAATTCTCACACTTTCACCCTGTAACCCTAAACCCCCTTACCAATCAAGAACCTATCAATCTCTGCATAAAATACACATAATGGCATGGCCTCAACAGCCCCCCTTAGCAATGAATTCCACAGATTCACCACCATCTGGAGGAAGAAATTCTACTCATCTCAGTTATAAAAGGAAGTCCTTTCAATCTGAAACTAAATACTCAACCCTAGACTCTCCCATAGTGAAAATATCCTATTTATCCAGGCCTTCCAGTAAAGTTAAAATTTTATGTTTGCTAATGAAAATATGTATATATATGTCACCATATACTACCCTGAGATTCATTGTCCTGCACGCATTCACACTAGAACAAAGAAATGCAATGGGATCATTGAAAAACTACACCCAAAGACTGAAGACAAATGATGTGCAAAAGAAGATAAACTGCAAGTATAATAAAAAGAAAAAAATAACTAACAAACAAATACATGCATAAATCAATCATACTGAGAACGAGTTGCAAAGTCCTTGAAAGTGCGTCCATATGTTGGTGTTGAGATGAGTGAAGTTATTTTCACTTGTTAAAGAGCCTGCTGGTTGAGGGGTAATAGCTGTTCTTGAACCTGGTGATGTGGGACCTAAGGCTGCTGTTCCACTTCCTTGATGACAGCAGTGAGAATTGAGCCTGGCGTAAATAGTGGAGGTGTTTGATGATGGATGCTGAGTTTGTGGGGCAGCACCCCTTGTAAATGTGTTCAGTGATGGGGAGGGCTTTTCCTGCAATACAATAGGTTGTTTTGTTGTTTTATGTTCTTGGGCCTTGTTGTTTCCATACCAGGCCGTGATGCAACCAGTCAAGATGTTCTCCACGATGCATCTATAGAATCTAATCTGAGCACTTGTTTTTAGTGAGGTCCCCATCATCCTTCTATACATTCCTGATATGTTATGTCTTTCCTTCCAAGGGTCATTCTTCTAAACCTCCTCTGGACCTTTTAGAGGGCTAGCAAAGCTTGCCTTAGGTACGAGCTCAAAATTGTTAACGATATTGCAGTCATGGTCTGACCAGCACATTATAAAGCCCAAGAAGGTAATTTTGGCAGGTGGGTTGCAAAGCCATATTGAAAACTCACCTTTTAAAAAATGGCCCTGATCTCACTGCAGATCCTCTCTTTATCTTCAAAAATGAAAGCTAACCTGGATTTGACTCTATATAAGACCCTTCTTCAGGCTGATGAAGAAAGCAATCAGGTTCTCATCAGTCAGGGCAGTGACTAAAGAACATAGAAGAGTACAGTAAAGAAACAAGCCCTTCAGCCCAGAATGTTATACCAAACTAATCACATTAGTAATCAAGTACCTAACTAGACTGATTCCTATACCAACTCCATGTCCATGTCCTTCCATTTCCTGCACGTTCATGTACTTCTCTCAGAGCCACTATTGTATTTGTGTCCAACACCACCCGGTCACAGCATTCCAGGCACCAGCACTCTCTGCGTAAAAGAAACTTGCCCCACGCATCTCCTTGAACTCCAGGAGTTGGGATATTATATTTCAGTTGTATAAGTCATTGTTCAGGCCACACTTGGAGGATTGTGTGTAGTTCTGGTCACTGTACTAGAGAAAGGATGTGGCTAAGCTAGAAGTAGTGCAGCAAGGAAAGATTAGGATGTTGCCAGGACTACAAGGCCTGAGTTATAAGGAGAGGTTGGCCTGGCCAGCTCTTTATTCCTAGTAGGAGAATGAGGGGTGCCCTTACAGAGGTGATTACAATTAAGAGTGACATTTGTAAGATTGATAGAAACAGTGTTTACCCCTAGGGTTAAGGAGTCTAACACTAGGGGACATAGGTTTAGGGAGAAAGTAGAAAGATTTAAAAGGGACCTGAGGTGTAACTTTCTCATGCGGAAAGTAGAAGTATAGAGAATGAGTTGACTGTGGAAGTGATTGTTGCAAGTACAATAGTAGAATGAGGTAGATTAATACATGGAGGGATGAAGCTCAAAGTCAAAGTCAAAATAAATCTGTTATTAAAGTACATAGTATCCAAGCTGCAGGGTTCCCTAAAGGTTCATTTGCAGGTTGAGTTGGTGCTGAGGAAGGCAAATGAAACGCCCACATTCTTCAGAATCAGGCTTATTATCACTGGCATGTGTTGTGAAATTTGTTAACTTAGCATCAATGCAATACATGATAAATATAGAAAGAAAAAAATAAGTAAATTGATTACAGTAAATATATATACGTATATTGAATAGATTAAAATTATGCAAAAATAGAAATAATATATATTTTAAAAAGTGAGGTAGTGTTCATGGCTTCAATATTCATTTAGGAATTGTATGGCAGAGGAGAAGAAACTGTTCCTGAATTGTTGAGTGTGTGCCTTTAGGGTTCTGTACCTTCTTTCCTGATGGTAACAATGAGAAGAGGGCATGCCCTGGGAGATGGGGGTCCTTGATAATAGACGTCGCCTTTCTGAGGCACATCTCCTTGCAGATGTCCTGGATATGGTGGAGGCTGGTACCCAAGTTGGAGTTGACTAACTTGTTGTAGTTTCTTTTGGTCTTGCACAGTAGCTCCCCCCTCCCCCCCACCACCACATTCCAAACAGGGCCTTTCAGATTGCTCTCCAGGGTACATCGATAGAAGTTTTTTGAGTGTTTTAGTTAACAAACTCCTAATGAAATATAGCTGCTATGTTGTCTTCTTTATAGCTGCATCGATAAGCTGAGACCAGTTTCATCCTCAGAGATCTTGACACCCAGGAACTTGAAACTGCTCACTCTCTCCACTCCTGATTCTCCTATGAGGATTGGTTTGCATTCCCTCATCTTACCCTTTCTGAAGTCTTCAATCAACTCTTTTGTCTCACTGACATTGAATGCAAGGTCGTTGCTGCAACACCACTCAGCTGGTATATCTCACTCCTATACGCCCTCTCATCTCCATCTGAGATTCGACCAACAATGGCTGTAACATCAGCAAATGTATAGATGGTATTGAGCTATACCTAACCACACAGTCATGGGTGTAGAAAGTGTAGAGCAGTGGACTAAGCACATACTCCTGAGGTGCACCAGTATTGATCATCGGCAAGGAGGAGATATCACCAATCCACACAGATAGTGATCTTCCGGTTAGGAAGTCGAGGATCCAATTGCAGAGGGAGGTACAGAGGCCAGGTTCTGGAGTTTATTGATCAGGATTGTGGGAGTGATGGTATTAAGTGCTGAACAGCATCTTGACACAAGTGTTTGTATTGTCCAGGTGATCTAAGACAGTGTGAAGAGCCATTTGGGTTGCAGCCACCATAGACCTAATGTGGCGATAGGCAAATTCCAGTAGGTCCAGGTCCTTGCTGAGGCAGGAGTTCATTCTAGCCATGACCTCAAAGCATCTCTTCACCATAGATGTGAGTGCTGCCAGGCAATAGTCATTAAGGCAGCATGTATTCTTCTTCTTAGGCATTGGTATAATTCTTGCCTATATGAAGCAAGTGGGAACTTCTGCCAGTAGCAGTGTGAGGTTGAAAGTGTTCTTGAATACTCTCAGCAGTTGGTTGGCTCAAGTTTTCAGAGCCTTACCAGGTACTCCATCGGGGCCTGATACTTTGCAAGGGTTCACCCTCCTTAAAGACAGCCTAACATCGACCTCCGAGACAGAGATCACAGGGTCACCAGGCGCAGCAGGGATCTTCACAGCTGTAGTTGTTTTCTCCCTTTCAAAGCAGGCAAGAAGGCATTGAGTTCATCTCGTAGTGAAGCATCGCTGCCATTCATGCTATTGGGTTTCAGTTTGTAGGAAATAATGTCCTGCAAACTCTGCTAGAGTTGTCATGCATCCAATGTTGCCCCCAAACCTCACTCAGAATTGTCTCTTCACTCTTGAAATAGCCTTCTGCAAGTCATACCTGGTTTTCTTGTATAGATTTGTGTCACCAGACTTAAAAGCCACAGATCTATCTGTCACCAGATGATGTAACTCCTGGATCATCCACGGCTTTTGGTTTGGGAATGTACTGCAAGCTTTCATTGCCATGCACTCATTCACACTGGTTTTAATGAAGTTGATAACAACTGTGGCATACTCATCCAGATTCGAAGATGAATCTCTGAATTCAGTCCTCTCCACTGCAATCCTGTAGGTGCTCCTGTGCTACCCTTGTCCATACTGTCTTGGTCCACACTGCTGGTGCTGCGGTCTTGAGTCTCTGCCTAAACTCGGGGAGTAGAAGTACAGCCAGGTGATCAGACTTCCTGAAGTGAGGGTGTGGAAAAGCACGGTAAACACTCGTGATCTTAGTGTAACAGTGGTCCAGTGTGTTGTTTCCTCTGGTATTACAAGTGATTTGTTGATGGTAATTATTTAGTAACTTCTTCAGGCCGGCCTGGTTAAAATCCTGATGTTGAAGGCATTAAGGTGCGCTGTTTTGTCCATGTTGATAACATTGAGCCTGATTGACATTGGCCTGAGGTGGAATGTATGCCGCTACCAAAATGATTCCAGAGATCTCCAGCGGCAAGTAAAATGGATGGCACTTAATGGCGAGATACTCCCGGTCTGGTGAGCAGTATTGGGACAACACTGATACATTGTGCACCAAGAGGAGTTGATCACGAAGCATACGCCTCCACCTCTGCTTCTGAGAGACTCAACAGTCGTATCCTGGTGATGTATAGTGAACCTGCCAATCTGAATCACTGTGTCTGGTATGGAACGGGTTAACCAGGTTTCCATGAGACAAAGGACACAAGTGGTCCTAATGTCCCTCTGATACTGTGAAATCTTTAATTTTATTTTCTAGGGACTATAAATTTGCCAGCAAGACAGTTAGTAATGGGAGTTCAAATCCCCGTTTTCTTAACGACACCTGGATCCCTGACCTGCAGCCAGGTTTCCTTCGAGGAGTCTGACAAGAAGTATGGCCACAATTAGCATTGTTTCTGTCAGTTTTAAGCAGTGATCGTTTGTTCAATCACATTAAGACATCTCTATTAACTGTACAGACCTTGGAAGCGGTTGTGATTCTCAGCAGTATCAGGCTGAAATGGGAAAATGTAATTGTATCCATTGAGCTGTGCTGCATGTGATCACCATTTCCAAGGTACCCCGGAAGTAAATGCATTTCCAGAGGACTAGAGTATAAAAGCAAGGATGTAATATTGAGGCTTTATGAGGGGAATCTCATTGAAACCTATTGAATGTTGAATGAAGCTTCGATAGAATGCATGTGGAGAGTAGGTTTCCATGATTAGGAGATCTAGGACCAAAGGGAACAGCCTCAGGATAGAGGGTTTTCCATTTAGAATGGAGATGAGGAGGAATTTCTTCAGCCAGAGAGTGGAGAATCTGTGGAATTCATTGCCACAGTCAGCTGTGGAGCTCAAACCATAGGGTATATTTAAGGCAGAGGGTGATAGATTCATTAGGGTATGAGAAGTTATAGTGAGAAGTCAGGAGATTGGGGCTGAGAGGGAAATTGGTTAGGCATGTTGAAATGGCAGAGCAGAGTCAATGAGCCAAATGGCCTAATTCTGCCCCTATATCTTACGGTCCTATGGTCTTATATCACCGTTGCGATACATTTTCTTGCAAGCATTTATAAGAAAATACACAAATACTATAGAGTTTATGAAAAACTTTACATAAACAAAGACTGAGAAGCCAGCAATGTGCAAAAGAAGACAAATCACCCTCACCCTCCTCCCACTGTTGCCCTGGTTTCACTGCCCCACTGTTCCCATCTGCCAATCCCATCTTCATCCTTCAATTCCAAAGCTCCTCCTCCACCCCTATCAGATTCCATCATCTTCAGCCCTTTGTTGTTTTCACCCATCACTTCTCAGCTTTCGTCGCCATTCCCATTCTCCCTTCCCCATCTGCCTATCATCCATCTTCACTAAGTTTCCCCTGCCGGCTCGTGCCCCACCCTTTTCCTCCACCTCTTTATAGTGGCTATCTCCATTCTAACCTTTCAGTCTAGATGAATGGTCTTGCCTCAAAACATTGACTGTCTATTTCTTTTTACTGCTGCTGCCTAAGCCAAAAACCTTAAAATAAATTAATAGTTTTTTAAAATTTTTATATTATTGTTGCCTTGCAAGTGTTTGAATTAAATGTATTTAATAATTTCTATTTCCATATTATTTGAATCAATGAACAGTTTTGAAGCATCTTTAAATATCAGAGATATTTAAAAATTGCAAAAACAATATTTATTGTATTGACTGAGGGCAAAGTATTTTCCCAGAGAGAACATAGACTCAATATCATGAGGAAGTGTGAAAAATACAATATGATCTATGTTGGCTAAATAATTTAATCATTGCAGTGGCTTAAATTTTTTGCTACCAGAAAATCAAAATAAAAATTTCAATACTTGTTTCCAGCAATTTTTACAGTGATTTTGAAAGTCATGAAGCTATTTTATATGAATGAAAAAACAGATCAAACTTTGCCGAGGTGTCAGCTATAGTTCTTGATGTCTTCTTTAAATAAATTGAACTATAGATTTTTTCCCACTGAAATTGTTTCAAAGAGAAATGCTCAAAGCAAAAAGTCTTACCTGACTATCATATGCCAAGTTGAAAGTGAAGTTTGATGCTTGGATGTTGGGTTGATCAATTGGATGCATCCTTTTCAAAGTTCAAAGTTCAAAGTAAATTTATTACCCTGAGATTCATTCAAGCATTCACAGTAGAACAAAGAAATAGAATAGAATCAAAGAAAAATTACACACTGAAACAACTGGACATGAAAACTGAACATAATCTGACAAACAATCAATGTGTAAAGAAGACAAACTGCAATACAAATAAAACCAAAATGAATCAATAGAAAAAAAAACAAAGAAACAAATAAGTAATTAAATAATACAGAGAACATGAGTGGTATAGTCCTTGAAAGTGAGTCACTTGTGGAATCTCTTCAGTGTTGAGGTGAGTGAAGTTATTCACACTGTTTCAGGAGGTCGGTTATTGAAGGGTGATAACTATGGGACCTAAAGCAACAGCATAAAGAGAGCATGGCCTGGATGGTGGGAGTCATTGAGATGCCATAGCAGCACAGCGACTAGCACAGAGCTATTACAGCTTTGGTTGTCGGAGTTTGATTCCAAAGTCAGCTGTAATGCCTTTATCCGTTCCCTCCCACAACCCAAAGACGTCCCAGTTAGTAGGCTAATTGGTCATTGTAAACTGTTGGTGATTAGGTTAGAGTTAATTGTGGGTTGCTGGCTGGCACAACTCAAAAGGATGGAAGGGCTGATTTCATGCTGTATCTCTAAATAAATGAATAGCAATAAAATAAATGATGGATGGTGCTTTTTTGTGGAAGTGCTCCTTATAACTAGAAAACATAGAACATAGAAAACCTACAGCACAATACAGGCCTATCGGCTCACAAAACTGTGCCAAACATGTCCTTACTTTAGAAATTACCTAGGGTTACCCATAAACCTCTATTTTTCTATGCTCCATGTACCTATCCAAGAGACTCTTAAAAGACCCTATTGTATCCACCTCCACCACCGTCACCCCATTCCACGCACTCACCACTCTGCGTAAAAAACTTACCCTTGTCATCTCTTCTGTGCCGACTTCTAAGCACCTTAAAACTATGCCCTCTCATGCTAGCTGCTTCAGCTCTGGGAAAAAGCCTCAGACTATCCACATGATCAATGCCTCTCATCATCTTATGCAACTCTATCATTTCACCTCTCATCCTCTGTCGCTCCAAGGAGAAAAGGCCGAGTTCACTCAACCTATTCTCATAAGTCATGCACTCCAATCCAGGCAACATCCTTGTAAATCTCCTCTGCACCATTTCTATGGTTTCTATGTCCTTCCTGGAGTGAGGCAACAAGAACTGAGCATAGTACTCCAAATGGGGTCTGACTATGGTCCTATATAGCTGCAACATTACCTCTCAGCTCCTAAGCTCAATTCCATGATTGATGAAGGCCAATGCACCATGTGCCTTCTTAACCACAGAGTAAACCTGCACAGAGGCTTTGAGTGTCCTATGGACTCAGACCCAAAGATCCCTCCGATCCTCCACACTGCCATGTATGTCGCCATTAATGGTATGTTCTGCCATCATATTTGTCCTACCAAAATGAACCACACTTATCTGCATTGAACTCCATCTGCCACTTCTCAGCCCAGTTTTGCATCCTATCAATGTCCTGCTGTAACCTCTGACAGCCCTCCACACTACCCACAACACCTCCAACCTTTGTGTCATCAGTAAATTTACTAACCCACCCCTCCACTTCCTCATCCAGGTCATTTATAAAAATCACAAAGAGTAGGGGTCCCAGAACAGATCCCTGAGGCACTCCACTGGTCACTGACCTCCATGCAGAATATGACCCGTCTACTACCACTCTGCCTTCTGTGGGCAAGCCAGTTCTGGATCCACAAAGCAATGTCCCCTTGGATCTCATGCCTCTTACTTTCTCAATAAGCCTTGCATGGAGTAATTTTTCAAATGCCTTGCTGATATCCATATACACCACATTTACTGTTCTTCCTTCATCAATAGGTTTAGTGACATCCTCAAAAAATTCATTAAGTATCTCTGCTATCTCCTGTTGTTCCATACACGCTTTCCCACTCTCACACTTGATTGGTCCTATTCTCTCACAGCTTATCCCCTTGCTCTTCACATACTTGTAGAATGACTTGAGGTTTTCCTTAAATCTTGTCCACCAAGGCCTTCTCACGGTCCCTTCTGGCTCTCCTAATTTCATTCTTAAGCTCCTTCCTGCTAGCCTTATAATCTTCTAGATCTCTATCATTACCTAGATTTTGTGAACCTTTCATTTGCTTTTCTTCGTGACTAGATTTATAACACCCTTTGTACACCACGGTTTGTACCCTGCCATCCTTCCCCTGTCCCAATGTGGTTAATATTTAGCCAGTTCTGATCTCAGCAGGAGCTTGAAGACACACACTTAGTGTTGCAGGAACAGCTTTTTCTCCTCTGACATCAGATTCTGAATGGACAATGAACCCATGAACTCTACCTCATTATTTTTTCCTCTCTTTTTGCACTACTTATTTAATTTAATTTTCTTTTTCTATACTTACTTTCTTATTGTAATTTATAGTTTTTATTAAAATGTATTGTAATACACTGCTGCCACAAAACAACTCATTTCATGACATATGCCATGACTGATTCAAAGTTCAAATTTTAAAGTAAATTCTATTATCAAAGTACATAAATGTCACCATTCAAAACCCTGAGATTCATTTTCTTAAGGGCATACTCAGCAAATCTACACAATATTGACTGTAGCAGGATCAATCAACTGGAATGCAAAACATGCAAAAACAAGTATAAATACATCGCAATAAATTACAAGAACATGAGGTAATGGGATAAATATCATTTCAACGATGGGGCAACTGATCATAGTCATCTCTTTTTATTCAAGTGGCTGATGGTTGAGGGGAAATAACTGTTCTTGAACCTGGTGGTGCGAGTCCTGAGGCTCTTGTACATTCTACCTGATGGCAGCAGCAAGAAGAGAGCATGACCTGGGTGGTGGGGATCTCTGATGATGGATGCTGCTTTCCTGTGACACTATTTCATGCAGATATGCTCAGTTGTTGGGAGGGCTTTACCCATGATGTATTGGGCTGATTCCACTACCTTTTGTAGGATTTTCTGTTCAAAGGCAAGGTGTTTCCATAGCAGGCTGTAATGCAGTTAGTCAATACCCCCCCACCACACAAAGCTGTATTACAAACTTCATTGATGATAGACCATGCCTTACTACTATCTTTCGCACTGACCAGCTCCCTCCTTCCCAGGTGTGACAAGCCAAGGTTTCTCTTCCATAGAGACACCTAGTCAGAAAATCACTGTTTAAGTTTAGTTTATTGCCATGAGCACAATGTCGTGTAATCAGAGGTGCAATGAAAAATTTGCTTGCAGCTGCATCACTGGTATGTAACTCCATAAAAGCAATATCTACAAGTAAAAATATAGACCACAGAAAATTACAGCACAGTACAGGCATTCAGCCCATAATATTGTGCAGACCCTTTAACCTACTCTAAGATCAACCAAACACTTCCCTCCTATACAAGCCTCCATTTTCTATTTTTCCTGAGTTTATCTAAGATTTTTTTTAATGTCCCAAATGTATCAGCCTCTACCACTGCCCCGGCAAGGCATTGCTTGCACACACAACTCTCTGAAGATAGGTAAAGAACCTATCTCTTGACATCCAGCCCTAAACTTCCTTCCAATCATTAAATTATACACAAATTTTACAAAGCAAATAGATCAAATCACCCTTATATTGCACTTTATTTGGTTGCTGGCACTACACTGTAACGGCAATGCGATACTCTGCATCTGCTTTATGTTTAACTCTCCTTTTCCACTTCCTCAGTGGCCTTATGATCTGTTTGGATGGCATGGAAGCAAACAATTTTCACTGTATCTTGGTACTTGTGATAATAAGTACCAATTACCAATTATATTGTTAGATTCCCACCATGTGGTGCTGTTATTTCTCAATGGTCCATATATGAGGATTTCCTCATTATTTTGCTCTCTTCTTGTTTTATCATTCAGTAACACAGCGTGCAGTACTCTACCCGACCGGCCCAGCAAACCCTAACTCAACACTACATCTGATCGTGGGACATTTTACAATGACTGATTAGTCTACTGACTGGTCTGTATTTGGACTATGGGAGGGACCGGAGGACTCAGGGCAAACCCACGCATTCCGCGGGGAGGATATACAGGCTTTTAGCTGTTGAGTCTGTGATGGTTTGCCATTTTACTGATAGCTCAAATTCACATAATAAACCCAGTTGATCCTGCTGACGCTAGTACTCCTGAGCAGTATAAACGAAATGCAGCTGTGGAGAAGAATGAACAGTCAACATTCCGTACAGAGACTCTTCATCAGGGCTGGAAAGGAATGGAACAGAATTCTGGTTTCCTTTCCAGTGGCAGTGAGAGCTCTCAGCCTGAAGCATTTACTGTTTATTCTTCTTCGTTGAAATTAAAATCTAGATCTATACAGTAATAAGAGCATTGTATAATGTCTTATTTCATGCTTGTTGCTTAATAGAGTTGTGATATTTCATCCTCTAAGGGCTCCTCTCTGGCATCTTACCTCTCGTTTTCCCTTCATCTGCCATCTCCTCCTCTTTCTTCCCGTTTTTCCATGATCTACTTTCCTATCAGATTCCTCCTTCTCCAGCTGGTTAACTCTCCCATCTATCATTTCCCAGCTTCTTACTTCAACCCCCCACCCGCCCCCTATAATCTTCCAGCTTGTACTCCTTCCCCTCCCCCACCTTTCTTTCGGGCTTATTCCCCCTTCATTTCCAGTCCTGATGAAGGGTCTCGGCCCGAAATGATGACTATTTACTCATTTCCATAGATTCTGCCTGACCTGCTGAGTGCCTCCAGCATTTTGTGTTACCAGCATCTGCAGAATCTCCTGTGAAAATGTCAGTTCATTTCCTTACATAAGCCACATTACAGATAAATAAAGGAGTATGTTTTAATTTTCAGGAAATAGTTCATACCATACAGATTTCTTATCCTTGCCTCTTGTGTGGATTGCCAACATTCCCCAGTGGAAAGGGCTGATCCAGTTCTGCATTCTACATTCTGCTGTCTATTGCTGTGATGTAGATGCAGAGCAGGAGAGCTGGGGCTCTCTACCTCCCAGACGGACCTGTCACAAGAGCACGAATCTTCCAGCTTTCAGCCAACCTTTCATTAGTTTATTTTTCTTGTTCCTTCTTGGGCGTGTGCATCACTGTCACAATTAGTATGTAATACCCGTCTTTGGAGTAGTTAGCATTCACGTAGATTGATTTGGGTCTTGCGTTTCCCGGAGAACTTACTGCCAACTACCCTTCCCGAAAGGACACTTCTGAACCAGATGGGTTTTTATGACAATCTGGTAGTGTCATCATGTCCTTTACTGATAACTGCCGTTCATTGAAGGTGTATTTAATTAGCTGAATTTAGATAGCCTGGTGGGATTTGAAATCATGTTGCAGTGATTATCAGTGGAGAAGCATAACTGTCATGTTATCACACAGCACAACATGGAATCTATGCCTTATGGTTTTCCTCTCGGTGTCCCTCTATTAATTCTGACATTCCCTGAGTCTTTTGGGAAACTTTTCCAGCTTACCTTATGGGTGGAACGTTAGAGTAGCAGTTAACGTAAAACTATTATTATGGTGCCAATGATCAGCGATCAGGGTACCATTTCTCCCACTCTGAGTAATGAGCTTATTCATTCGGGTCATAGCCAAGTGAGTTTCCACAGGATGCTCTGTTTTCCTTCCACTTTCCAAAGACTTGCGGATTGGGTTAATGATTTGTGGGCATGCCATGTTGGCACCCAGAATAACCTTTGCGATTTGATTAGATACAAATAATGCATTTTGCTGTATGTTTCCATGTTTCAACTTAGAGGTGACAGGTCAGTAAGTCTCTTTGAACTGTGTCGGTTAATGGAGCAAATTACATATTTCATTGTACATATGACAAAGTTAATATTTAATATTGTTTCACCAAACCTTGCATCTATATGGTCGCCATTGTTTTATTTCCTTTGAGTACTGCCATACAAGAACAAGTGGATAGAACATAGAACATTACTGCACAGTGCAGTCCTTTTGGCCATGATACTATGCTGACCTAAAAAGCCATTCTCAGATCAACCTAACCCTTCCCTCCTTCATAGCCCTCCGTTTTCCGATGATTCATGTGTCTAACTAAGAAATGTCTCTGACGTATCTGCCTCTACCATTACCCCTTGCTGTGATTTCATGCTCCTACCACTCTCAGTGTAAAATATTTACCTCTGGCATCCCCCTTAAACTTTACTCCAATCACCTCAGAAACAGCAGCAAGAAGCAACTGAAAGGCTGCATGATTCTGATTACTGGCATGGTTACAATTTGATCAAACCCTGGAGCAATCAGTGTACAAGTAATGCACAATGAGTTTCCTTCATGGGACATTCTCCATTACCAGTCTGACCTTAAATATTATGTCCAATTATGTTACTCTATCGTTTAATACTGTATTGAACTTTAAGATCCCAGGCAGGACAACAAGATAGAAAACAACAATATAACTTACAGGAAGGAATAAATTAGAGCCATGGAATCCTTTAAGTGATTTTTATGTTCCTCTGATCATTTGTCCTCCCCCTCAAAGGTACAAGATGGAATGGTACAGGAGAAAAAAGGGCAGTTTTTTTGTTGGGATGAGTTATCCAAATAGTTCCATTCTCCTGATCTTCCCTCAAAGCCCTTTAAATCTTTGTTCCTTGAGTGCTTATCGAAATCCCATTTGAAAGTGAGTATTGCAGCTGCCTCCACCAATCACCCAGGTGATACATCCTAGATCTTGAAAACTAACTGCACAAACACAAATTATCTCGCCCTGACATTAGCTCAAGGATAAAATTTCAGAAGCCTGTGTTCTTTGGATAGCTAAGCTAGTGTTACTGGGGTGTTGGAGTAAAGGAAGCTGAGATGCAACTTGATAGAGTGTGAAAGGCAAAGTTAGACCAGATAGCCAGTGTGTTTTCCCCAGGGCAGCAATGGCCAATACAAGACAATAGATTTTTTAAGGTGAGTGATGTAAAGTTTAGGGAGGATGCCAGAAGTAGTTTTTTACACAGAGAGCGGTGTGTTCCTGGAACACACTACTGAGTTATGTGGTCAAAGCTGATACATGAGGAGCATTTAAGAGACTCTTGGGTAGGTACATGGTGAAATTAAAAATAGACGGTTATGAGCTGTGTGAGAGGGAAGGGTTAGATTGGTTGTGGTGTAGGTTAATGTCTGTGTGGGTTTTCTCTGGGTGCTCTGGTTCCCCACATTCCTAAGACGTACAATTTAGTAGGTTAAATCAGTCATTGTAAACTGTCCAGTGATTAGACTGGCATTAAACAGGTGGGTTCCTGGTCTCAAAGGGCCAGAGTGGGCTGTTCTGTGTGGAATCTCTACGGTCAGACAACAGAGTGGAGAAAAATGCCAGCTCAGTGCTCTGCTCTCTCATTCGGTTAGCCCTATTTTATCTGTGAGATTGCCATTCTCAGAGCCAATGTTGTGGATCCACTAATGCCGAATTCAGTCATGGATAATCTGCAAAGTCAGAGGTGTGAATGAAAGATTATTACGTGTTCACACTAACAAAGAAGTGTGGTTTTAGTCCAAGCCTGGTCCAGAAGGTTTGGAAACAGGGAAATGGATGGGAGAAACAGGAGATAGAACAATACAGTACAGAGCACCAAAACACTGTACATCTACCTGTACCAGAGAGAGTTAATCCATCCACACACTGTACATCTACCTGTACCAGAGAGAGAGAGAATTTGACCATTCACACATTGTACATCTATCTGTTCCAGAGAGAGGGGGAGAGAGAGAGAGAATTTGAGTATCCACAGCCAGTTAATCTACCTGTACCAGAGAGAGTTCATCCATCTACACACTGTACATCTACCTGTACCAGAGAGAAAGTTTAAACATCCACACACTGTACATCTACCAGTACCAGAGAGAGAGTGAGTTGAACCATCTACACACTGCACGTTTTCCTTTACGAGAGGGAGAGTTCAACCATCTACACACTCTACATCTACCTGTATCAGAGAGAGAGAGAGAGTTTATCCATCCACACTCTGTACGTCTACCTGTACCAGAGAGAGTGTGTATAACCATCCACACGCTGTACATCTACCTGTACCAGAGAAAGTTTATCCATCCACACACTGTACATCTACCTGTACCAGAGAGAGAGAATTTGTCCATTCACACACTGTACATCCACCTGTACCAAAGAGGGAGAGTTTGACCAACCACACAGTACAACTACAGGTACCAGAGAGAGTGAGAAAGAGTTTATCCTTCCACACACTGTACATCTACCTGTACCAGAGAGAGTTTATCCATCCACACACTGTACATCTACCTGTACCAGAGAGAGAGAGTTTATCCATCCACACACTGTACATCTACATGTACCAGGGAGAGTTTATCCATCCACAAATGTACATCTACCTGTACCAGAGAGAGTTTATCCATCCATACACTGTACATCTACCTGTACCAGAGAGAGAGAGTTTATCCATCCACACTCTTTACATCTACATGTACCAGAGAGAGAGAGTTTATCCATCCACACACTGTACATCTACCTGTACCAGAGAGGGAGAGTTTATCCATCCACACACTGTACATCTCCCTGTACCAAAGAGGGAGAGTTTATCCATCCACACACTGTACATCTACCTGTACCAGAGAGAGAGAGTTTATCCATCCACACACTGTACATCTACCTGTACCAGAGGGAGAGAGAGTATATCCATCCACAGACTGTACATCTACCTGTACCAGGGAGAGTTTATCCATCCACAAATGTACATCTACCTGTACCAGAGAGAGAGAGTTTATCCATCCACACACTGTACATCTACATGTACCAGGGAGAGTTTATCCATCCACAAATGTACATCTACCTGTACCAGAGAGAGTTTATCCATCCACACACTGTACATCTACCTGTACCAGAGGGAGAGAGAGTATATCCATCCACAGACTGTACATCTACCTGTACCAGGGAGAGTTTATCCATCCACACACTGTACATCTACCTGTACCAGAGAGAGAGAGAGTTTATCCATCCACTCACTCTACATCTACCTGTACCAGAGAGAGAGAGAAGTTGACCAGTCACACATTGTACATCTATCTGTTCCAGAGAGAGGGGGAGAGAGAGAGTGAATTTGAATATCCACAGCCAGTTAATCTACCTGTACAAGAGAGAGTTTATCCATCCACACACTGTACATCTACCTGTACCAGAGAGAGTTTATCCATCCACACACTGTACATCTACCTGTACCAGAGAGAAAGTTTAAACATCCACACACTGTACATCTACCAGTACCAGAGAGAGAGTGAGTTGAACCATCTACACACTGCACGTTTTCATTAACGAGAGAGAGAGTTCAACCATCCACACACTCTACATCTACCTGTATCAGAGAGAGAGAGAGAGTTTATCCATCCACACTCTGTACGTCTACCTGTACCAGAGAGAGTGTGTTTAACCATCCACAAACTATACATCTACCTGTACCAGAGAGAGATAGAGACATTAAGCATACACACACTCTACGTCTACCTGTACCAATGAGAATGGTTAAACATCCACACACTGTACATCTACCAGTACCAGAGAGAGAGTGAGTTTAACCATCTACACACTGCAGGTTTACCTTTACCAGAGAGAGTGTTTAACCATCCACACTCTCTACATCTACCTGTATCAGAGAGAGAGAGAGAGAGAGACAGTGAGAGTATATCCATCCACACACTGTAAATCTACCTGTACCAGAGAGAGAGAGAGAGAGATTATCCATCCACACACTGTACATCTACCTGTACCAGGGAGAGTTTATCCATCCACGCACTGTACATCTACCTGTACCAGGGAGAGTTTATCCATCCACAGACAGTACATCTACCTGTACCAGAGAGAGAGAGATTATCCATCCACGCACTGTACATCTACCTGTACCAGAGAGAGATAGAGAAATTAAGCATATACACACTCTACGTCTACCTGTACCATTGAGAAAGTTTAAACATCCACACACTGTTCATCTACCTGTCCCAGAGAGAGAGAGAGATTTGACCAGCCACAGACAAGTACATCTACCTGTCCCAGGAAGCTTATCCATCCACACAGAGTACATCTACCTGTACCAAAGAGGGAGAGTTTGGCCAACCACACGGTACATCTACCTGTACCAGAGAGAGAGAGAGTGAGATGGAGAGAGTTTGACCATTCCGACATTGTACATCTACCTTTTCCCAAGAGAGAGGGTGAGAGAGAGAGAGAAAGAGAGAGAGAGAGAGAGAGGGAGAGAGAGAGAGAATTTGAATATCCACAGCCAGTAAATCTACATGTACCAGGGAGAATTTATCCATCCACACACTGTACATGTACCTGTACCAAAGAAGGAGAGTTTGGCCAACCACACGGTACATCTACCTGTACCAGAGAGAGAGAGAGTGAGAGGGAGAGAGTTTGACCATTCCCACATTGTACATCGACCTTTTCCCGAGAGAGAGAGAGAGAGAGAGAGAGAGAGAGAGAGAGAGAGAGAGAGAGAGGGGGGGGGAGAGAGAGAGAGAGAGAGAGTTTGACCATTCCCACATTGTACATCTACCTTTTCCCGAGAGAGAGAGAGAGAGAGAGAGAGAGAGACAGAGAATTTGACCATTCACACATTGTACATCTATCTGTTCCAGAGAGAGAGAGAGAGAGAGAGAGAGAGAGAATTTGAATATCCACAGCCAGTAAATCTACCTGTACCAGAGAGAGATTATCCATCCACACAATGTACATCTACCTGTACCAGAGAGAGTTTATCCATCCACACACTGTACATCTACCTGTACCAAAGAGGGAGAGTTTGACCAACCACAAAGTACATCTACCTGTACCAGAGTGCGAGAGAGTGTAACCATCCACTCACTGTACATCTACCTGTACCAGAGAGAGTTTATCCATCCACACACTGTACATCTACCTGTACCAGAGAGAGTTTATCCATCCACACACTGTACATCTACCTGTACCAGAGAGAGTTTATCCATCCACACTCTGTAAATCTACCTGCACCAGGGAGAGTTTATCCATCCACAGACAGTATATCTACCTGTACCAGAGAGAGTTTATCCATCCACACTCTGTACATCTACCTGTACCAAAGAGTGAGAGAGTTTATCCATCCACACACTGTACATCTACCTGTACCAGAGAGAGAGAGTTTATCCATCCACACACTGTGCATCTACCAGTACCAGAGGGAGAGAGAGTTTATCCATCCACTCACTCTACATCTACCTGTACCAGAGAGAGAGAGAGAGAATTTGACCAGTCACACATTGTACATCTATCTATTCCAGAGTGAGAGAGAGAGAATTTGAATATCCACAGCCAGTTAATCTACCTGTACCAGAGAGAGTTTATCCATCCACATGCTGTACATCTACCTGTACCAGAGAGAGTTTATCCATTCAGACAC